>NC_136057.1:1606469276-1607069276 GCF_964261635.1 Lissotriton helveticus
AGTGCAAGCTTCCCTCACACACAGAACAGGTACAGCACAGGCAGCAGCAGTGCAAGCTTCCCTCACACACAGAGCAGGTACAACACAGGCAGCAGCAGTGCAAGCTTCCAACACACATAGAACAGGTACAACACAGGCAGCAGCAGTGCAAGCTTCCCTCACACACAGAACAGGTACAGCACAGGCAGCAGCAGTGCAAGCTTCCCTCACACACAGAGCAGGCACAGCACAGGCAGCAGCAGTGCAAGCTTCCCTCACACACGGAACAGTACAGCACAGGCAGCAGCAGTGCAAGCTTCCCTCACACACAGAGCAGGTACAACACAGGCAGCAGCAGTGCAAGCTTCCAACACACATAGAACAGGTACAACACAGGCAGCAGCAGTGCAAGCTTCCCTCACACATAGAACAGATACAGCACAGGCAGCAGCAGTGCAAGCTTCCCTCACACACAGAGCAGGTACAGCACAGGCAGCAGCAGTGCAAGCTTCCCTCACACACAGAGCAGGTACAGCACAGGCATCAGCAGTGCAAGCTTCCCTCACACACGGAGCAGGTACATCTCAGGCAGCAGCAGTGCAAGCTTCCATCACACATAGAACACGTACAGCACAGGCAGCAGCAGTGCAAGCTTCCCTCACATACAGAGCAGGTACAGCACAGGCATCAGCAGTGCAAGCTTCCCTCACACAGAGAGCAGGCACAGCACAGGCAGCAGCAGTGCAAGCTTCCCTCACACACAGAGCAGGCACAGCACAGGCAGCAGCAGTGCAAGCTTCTCTCACACACGGAGCAGGTACAGCACCAGCAGCAGTGCAAGCTTCCCTCACACACGGAACAGGTACAGCACAGGCAGGAGCAGTGCAAGCTTCCCTCACACACGCAGCAGGTACAGCACAGGCAGCAGCAGTGCAAGCTTCCCTCGCTCATAGAACAGGTACAGCACAGGCAGCATCAATGCAAGCTTCCCTCACACACAGAACAGGTACAGCACAGGCAGCAGCAGTGCAAACTTCCCTCACACACGGAACAGGTACAGCACAGGGAGGAGCAGTGCAAGCTTCCCTCACACACAGAGCAGGTACAGCACAGGGAGGAGCAGTGCAAGCTTCCCTCACACACAGAGCAGGTACAGCACAGGGAGGAGCAGTGCAAGCTTCCCTCACACACAGAGCAGGTACAGCACAGGCGGCAGCAGTGCAAGCTTCCCTCACACACGGAGCAGGTACAGCACAAGCAGCAGCAGTGCAAGCTTCCCTCACACATGGAACAGGTACAGCACAGGCAGCAGCAGTGCAAGCTTCCCTCACACATAAAACATGTAAAGCTCAGACAGAAGTTCTACTTGTTTCTTCTCTCTCACACTCACACTCACACACACACATGCACAGATATAGCACAGGCAGCATCAGTGCAAGCATCCCTTGCATAACCGGTGCAGCACAGGCAGCAGCAGGGTGCGCGCGCACACACACACTCCCCCCCACCCCAACACCATCCCCTGCATAGAGAACAGTTACAACACAGGCAGCAGCTGTGCAAGCTTCCCTCACGTCGAATATTCCAGCACTGACAGCAGCACTGCTTGTTTCTCTCACACACCAGGATACAGCACAAACCGTAGCAGACAAGCTTCCATTAGTCTCAGTACAGGAAGAGCCTCCTTCATATTAATAATTATAATCATTATTAATGCAATTATTTTTAAATGAACATTCGTATAGCGTTAACAAACACTACCAGAACAAAATCTCTTGGTGCTATTAAGTCAACAAGGACTACAAGTAGAAAGGGCGTGTTTTATGCACCGCTTGCAGGTTGTCAAAACACATAAATTAAAGGCATTGTCATTTAGAATGCCAGTAGCTCTCAAAATCTCGCAAATACGAGACCTATTGCATTGCAAATGCTTGTTGCATTTGTCACCCCGAGTGGGATGGGTATGCTCAGACGTGAGTCCCATGCTCTCCACATCACTGGAGTCAAGCTATCCTGGCTGAACACGGCTGATAGCCAGAAACCGGTCCTAGGATGCTTGATTCCGGTCCAGGAAAGACATGGCTTGGGAGTTCGGACTGGACTGTTCCCGTGAGGCACAGGGTCAAGGCCGATTTGCATATGGTCATGTCTGAACTGGGATGGTGTGGAGTGCAAAAAAACGATGGATTTAGGCCCAGATCTCTGTACTGGGGTGAATATATGACATTGTTCTGCATTCTGTCCATCATCTGTCGTTTTTGCATTTGTAACCCCGAGTGGGATGGATATGCTCAGACAAGAGTCCCATGCTCTCCACACCACTGGAGTCAAGCTATCCTGGCTGAAGATGGCTGATAGCCAGAAACCGGTCCTAGGATGCTTGATTCCGGTCCAGGAAAGACATGGCTTGGCAGTTCGGGCTGGACTGTTCCCATGAGGCACAGGGTCAAGGCTGATTTGCATATGGTCATGTCTGAACTGGGGTGGTGTGGAGTGCAAAAAAACGAGAATGTATGACATTGTTCTGCATTCTTTCCATCAACCGTGGTTTTTGCAATTATTGAATACAGTCATCTGTCCTTGTTGTAGGAGAGTGGGGTCTGCAATCCTATGGTCACCCCAGATTTTTGCTTTTTGCTTCACTGGTTTACGACTTTCCCTGGCTGTGGGCCTGCTAATCAGACCCACAGCCTAGCTGTTCTCTCTCTAAATTGACAACAATGTACTTTAGGTGCATTTACCAATTGGTACTGGGCCACCTTATCAGTCCCTGTACAGTATACCTTAGGTATCCAGGGCATAGGTGTACCCAGGGCCTACCAGGGGCTGAAGCATGTATTATGCCACCCCTGGCTGGCCATCTAAAACTGACACAACTGGCTGCATGACAGCTGGGGCAAGGTGGTGTAATCACCCTTTGCTATAGATATAGTATACCTATATCTAACCCTAAAATGGACACATATATTCCTATCAGTCACTCCTATGGAAGGCCTTGTCAATCCTGAAGGCAGAGTGCTTGGAATTATGTGAGATGGTGCTCTGGCATGAGCTGAGCCCGTTTGCAGCTTGCGGAACCAAGTCCTAATAGCTGTTCCATGATAACGCTATACCATATACTCTTAAGTGCATTATCAACCTCGCGGTTAAATGCTAACTCTGGTATAACATTATCAAAACATGTCGAGTAAGGTGTCATACGATTTGGAATACTACCCCCTCGCCAATTCTGGCGACGGGGGTAGCATTCCACCCTTCTAGAGGGACACGACATGTATGTAACTGTGAACCCCGGTTAAAGTTAACTCGAGCCTTGGCATCACAAAATGGATGCTGCCACCACAGACACAAGTCTGACCTCCTGCTGCTGGGAGTCCTTCCAGCGAGGGAGGCTTGGACAAAGGGTTTCCTGCCTTGGGAGGTGCTAGCACCACCCCAGACAGGATTTTGTGTATTTGGGAGGATAGGCTTGAAAGGAATGAGACATGCCTGGGGCACACAAGGTGTCCTGTGCATACACCGGTTCAAACAAGTTGCTGGGGCATCCCTGCCCCAGCTCTGGCGCGAAACCGGACAAAGGATAGGGGGTGTAACCACCCCCCTTCCTGGTCCCACCCAGGGGAGGGACCTAGTCAGTAGTGCAGCCCCCTTTAGCAGGATAAAAGTAGGAGCTGGTCCCATTCCAAATTAGATTAATCCTGAACTACTCTACAAGAAGAAACTCTGGACTTCGACGTTCTGCTCCACAGAAGACTGAAGAAATCTCCCTTGTGGGCAAGGAGTGTCCACCCTGCAACTGCAGGCACCATCAAGCGTCCAGCGGCTTCACTTTGTTGTCTTCCCTCGAGGATCCAGACTTCAGAGCCCAATGAGACCCGGATTCCCAGACGTTTCCGACTTCAACTCACCTCTACAGCAAAGCTGAGACCCGTGGGTGCGACGAGACACGTGGGACCGGCCATCTTGAACGAACCTGCACTTCGCTTTTAGCACGACTCCCGAGGTAAACTCGACCAAGTGCTTTGGGGATTGAGAAGCCCCAGCCCCGAGCAGCCCCTGCACCGAAGATCAGCCCTCCAGCTTCCACGAGATCTGCGTGGGGCCCTTCTGCTTGTTTGCTGCTCGACGCGTTGTCTGGTCACTTGCCGGCTGGCTAATGGCCTTCTAGACAACGAACTTTGAAATCTTTGCTGCTGGTCTGGTTGCTCCAGACTGGCCCTTGCTCCCTTCCAAAAGAGGGGCACCCCGGACTCTCCTAGTCCGCACCAGACGTCTTTTCCCTTCACCACGTGGGTTGCCTTTGCCAAGGCCTGTTGATTCCAATTCCGGATACGACACCGCCGACAGCGAGAGCCTGTATGGGACAGCTCGTGCCTCCATCCTGGTTGTCAAAGACACCTCCTGGTCCACGTAGCTGCAGAGTCAAGCGTCCACTCTTCACCTGATCGCGACGACAGCACCTGGTTCCTTCCTGGTTCCACACCGGTCACTGGCTAGTGACTTTGAACACTGTCCCCTCTGCTTTCAGGTCCTCTTCTTCACTGATCCACCCTCGGATCGCACCGGACATCTTCCTCCTGGTCGCCTGCAGCATCTTTTCTTTCAGGCTCCATTGACTTCAACGCGAGAACCCGACACACTTTGGCACCTATGCACCCGCAGCCCGTGGGTGAGATAACGAGAGCATTTCGGTGCTCTAGGGTAGTCTAACTGTCCTAGTGTCCAGTTCCACAGTCGTTTTAGTCCTACCTAGTCAGGATTGTCCGTACTTACCTTTTAACTTGAACTGTACTGTCCATAGACCTTGTTCCGCATCTCGCGTGTGAGTTCACACTCTGCACACGCGTTCCGTGGGCCTCCTATTACTTACCTAGAGTTAGGGTAGCATGGTCCCATCGATCCTACAGCCTCTGGACAGCTCCATTCCTTTTATCGACTTTCACATTCCACTTACTTAGTCTATGGTTTGTCGAGCCCCTAGGGCACCATTGTAATTTTGTGCAACTTATTGTATTTTTCGTAAGATATTGTCATGTGCTTAGCCCTCTGACCTCATAAAGAGTTCAGAGGTGTTGTTATTAATAAATATACTGTTTATTTTTATAACAACCTGTGTGGTGCCCTTTCATCTGGTATTCAAGGGGTTATATTGTGGTAAAACAGCTGGCTTCACATGCCAAAAGAGTTTAGCCTAAGACTGCTTTGTCCATGCTACCATTAGGATAGCTGGTCTATAAGGTTGACTTACAACCAATCACCATAAGGGTTGTTTGGACTGATACAAGGTGATCACTAGAACTAGTGAGCATCATATATCAGGCCAACTTCTCACATTGGTGTGCAGCGGTTGGGATTTGAGCTTGCTGTTGTTTTTACCACATATAATCTTGAAATATCATTTGAAAGATCACATAAGGTACTCTAGGTACATATAACAAGCTTAGAAATACTCTGAGTTCTACTGAACCAGCTGTTGTAGTAGAAAGGGCCTAGCACACCCTGACTACAACTCTTAGCAAGGGATCAGTAGGAAAACCCTTAGTGTAGGTAGGTGCATCACTTACTCCTCACTAGAAAGCATGTCTACCCATGGAGAGTCCTCAGAGACTCCCCAAGTGGTTAGTGACCCTCCACAGGTCCTTTCCAGATATGCAGCTCTCAGTTTCCAGGAGATGAGACAATGGTGTACCTCCAGGAAATTGAAACAGGGTTCTAACCCTACCACTCCTTTTCTGTTAGGTCTCTTAGAGACATATGATGCCAGAAGGGCTGCCAACACAGACCCCTCTAATCCAGATAGGAGCATGCCCCCCTTAGAAGGTACTTCTGGAGATCCAGACCTCCCTGAAACAGAGAATGTAGAAGAGGAGGAGGAAGAAGAAGAACAATCTGGGGATGAGGCAGACAAAGGTTCTGTGATAGTCAGCAGACTCACAAGGGCCAACTTAGACCTACATAGGGAAGGAACTGGGGGACCCCCAGTGCTGAACCTAAGCAGGCCTAACTATGGAGTTAGAAGAGATAGGTCTCATTCTAGGGACTCCATTAGATCTGTGCACTCTCGTGCCTCTCATGCATCTGCTCAGAGGAGGATGACTTCCCCTCAGAGGAGAGAGCATGAGGCCAAGATGAAGGAAGCTAATCTGAGGGTCCAAAGGGAAGAACTTGCCCTTGCCAAAGAGAAGCTTGCCTTTGCTAGAGAGCAACAGTTGAGTGGGGTAGTCCCCACTGGTGGCAGCAATATCCCTAGAGATAGAGACAGGAGTTTTGATAATAGACACCTGAGTAAAATAGTGCCCTCCTATAAGACAGGAGATGATATCCACAAGTGGATAACTGCTTTGGAGAGAGCCTGCAAAGTACAGCAGGTACCCCGGAGTCAGTGGGCAGCTATATTGTGGCTCTCCTTTGAAGGTAAAGGTAGAGACAAGCTCCTCACTGTTAGAGATGAGGATGCTAATGATTACCAAGTCTTGAAAACTGCACTGATTGATGGGTTTGGCTTAACCACTGAACAGTACAGGTTGATGTTCAGGGATACCCAGAAAACTCAGGCTCAAGATTGGACTGACTTTGTTGATTGTGCCACTAAGGCTCTGGAGGGCTGGTTACTGGGAAGTAAAGTTACTGATTACACAGGATTGTATAATCTAATTATGAGAGAGAAAATCTTAAATAATTGTCAGAACCAGTTGTTGCATCAGCACTTGATTGACTCAGATCTGACCTCTCCCCAAGAATTGGGAAAGAAGGCAGACAGATGGGTCAGGACAAGGGTCAAGCAGCAGAACCAGAACCAGGGTGGTGGCCAGAAGAAAGCAGACCAGAAGGGTAATGAGAATAAGCAAAATGACCAGAAGTCTTCAACAGGTCCCCAACAACCTAAGGAGGGTGGATCCCAAACTTCCCAAAAGAAGAAGAAGGATGGTCCTAAGAAACCATGGTGCCAATACTGTAAAAGTAAGACTCACTGGTTTAGTGAGTGCACCAAGAAAGGCCAAACTCCTACCACTACTGTCCCTAAGACACCTGCATCCCCTAGTACAGTTAGTAGTGGTAGTGTACCTCCCAAGGCTATAGTTGGGTTAACCCTGGGAACTGAGGTGGGTTCTGACTTAGTCAGAATTCCTACTCAGGCAGTTCTTGTTTGTACTGGGGACATGGATATGACCCTACTGTAAGTCCTAGTACTCTGGGCAAATACAGACAAACGCCTTTAATTAATGGAAAAATGGCTCAGGCCTACAGGGACACATGTGTGGACCCTGACCAGATAACGCTAGGTTCAGATTACCTAGTGACCAATGCTAGCAATGTCACTACCAATCACAGTATGGCAGTTGTTAATTTCTCCTCGGGAGGGGTAACTGGCCTCAAAAGGGTTGTAGTTTGTTCAGACCTCCCAGTAGATTGTCTTTTGGGCAATGATTTGGAATCCTCACTGTGGTCAGATGTGGAGTACAGGACTCATGTAGAAATGCTAGGTCTCTCCTCACATGTCCTTGCTGTGACTAGGTCACAGGCCAAGAAATGCCCAGCTGAACAAGTGCTGGATCCTGGAAGAATGGACCAGACACTACCCAAGAGAAGGAATGGTAGGGTTAAGGCAGAGCCTTCCCCCCTGCCTCAGGTTGAGGATCAGCCCTCTCAGGAGGCTGACCCAGAGACCCCAGAAGGAGCTGTCCTAGAAGAGCTTGAACCTGATCAGGTTGAGTTTCTTGGGACAGGGGGACCTTCCAGGGCAGACTTGAGGCAGGCCCAATTAGACTGCTCCTCTCTTGAACCCCTCAGACAGCAAGCTGCTGCTGAGGCTGCAGGGAATGCTACAGGTGCCCATAAGGTATATTGGGAAGATGGACTCCTATACTCTGAGGCAAGAGACCCCAAGCCTGGTGCTACCAGGAGGCTGGTCATCCTCTTGTCTCTTAGAGGTTTCCTTCTCACCTTAGCCCATGAGATTCCCATTGCAGGTCACTTAGGCCAGAACAAGACTTGGGGCAGGCTTGCCCCACACTTTCACTGGCCTCATATGTCTGAAGACACTAAAGAGTTTTGTCGCTCATGTGTCACCTGCCAAGCCAGTGGCAATCCAGGTGGCACAACAAAGGCCCCCCTTATACCACTACCAGTGGTGGGGGTACCCTTTGAGAGAGTGGGGATAGACATTGTTGGACCAATGGACCCCCCAACAGCATCTGGGCACAGATTTATACTGGTGGTAGTGGATCATGCCACCAGGTATCCAGAAGCTATTCCCCTTAGGACCACTACAGCTCCTGTTGTGGCCAGGGCCCTACTTGGAGTTTTCTCCAGAGTGGGGTTTCCTAAGGAGGTTGTCTCTGACAGAGGTGCAAACTTCATGTCAGGATACTTGACTGCAATGTGGAAGGAGTGTGGTGTCAATTATAAATTCACCACACCCTATCACCCACAGTGCAATGGGCTTGTTGAGAGATTCAACAAGACCCTCAAAGGGATGATAAAAGGGTTACCTGAAAAGCTTAGGCGAAGATGGGACATCCTTTTACCCTGCCTCCTGTTTGCTTACAGAGAGGTCCCACAAAAGGGGGTTGGCTACAGTCCTTTTGAGCTTCTGTTTGGGCATCTTGTAAGAGGACCCCTATGTCTGGTGAAGGAAGGATGGGAGTTACCTCTCAAAAAGCCTAAACTTGACATAGTGGACTATGTACTTGGTCTCCGCTCCAGGATGGCAGAGTACATGGAGAAGGCATCCAAAAACCTTGAGGCCAGCCAAGAACTCCAAAAAGCTTGGCATGACCAAAAGGCTGTCCTAACTGTGTACCATGCAGGACAGAAGGTGTGGGTGTTGGAGCCAGTGGCCCCAGCAGCTCTCCAAGACAAGTGGTCTGGACCCCATACCATCATTGAGCAAAAGGGAGAAATCACCTACTTGGTGGACATGGGAACTCCCAGGAGCCCCCACAGGGTGCTTCATGTGAATAGGCTCAAGGCATTTGTCAACAGGGAGGACATGGGCTTGCTCATGGCCACAGATGAGGGGCAGGAGGAAGAGAGTGACCCTCTCCCAGACCTGCTCACTCAGAACCCTGATGATGGGTCAGTAGATGGTGTAGTCTTTTCTGACAGCCTCTCTGAACATCAACAAGAGGATTGTAAACAGGTTCTTCAATCCTTCAGACAAATGTTCTCACTGACCCCCAGTCAGACAAACTGGTGCACCCATGAGGTGGACACTGGTGACAGTCTGCCTGTCAAGAGTAAAATCTACAGGCAATCTGACCACGTCAGGGACTGCATTAAGAAAGAAGTCCAAAAGATGTTGGAATTGGGAGTCATTGAACCCTCAGAGAGCCCTTGGGCTAGTCCTGTAGTTCTAGCGCCTAAACCTCACACCCAGGATGGTAAGAGAAAGATGAGGTTTTGTGTAGACTACAGGGGTCTCAATGCTGTCACTAAGACAGATGCCCATCCAATACCTAGGGCAGATGAACTGATAGACAAGTTGGCTTCTGCAACTTTCTTAAGTACATTTGACCTAACAGCTGGTTATTGGCAGATCAGGTTAGCTGAGGATGCCAAGGCCAAAACAGCATTTTCTACCCCAGGAGGTCATTACCAGGTTGTGGTGATGCCCTTTGGTTTGAAAAATGCACCTGCCACTTTTCAAAGGTTGGCGAACCAAGTTCTCACCGGGTTGGATGACTTCTGTGCAGCATATCTAGATGATATTGCTGTATTTAGCTCCACCTGGGAGGATCACCTGATCCACCTGAGGAAAGTTTTGGAGGCCCTGCAAAAGGCAGGCCTCACTATCAAGGCTACTAAGTGCCAGATAGGGCAGAGTCAGGTTGTGTACCTGGGCCACCTTGTGGGTGGAGGCCAGGTTCAACCATTGGAGAGCAAGATACAGGCCATAAAGGACTGGGCTCCTCCAACCACCCAGACACAGGTCAGAGCTTTCTTGGGCCTGTCTGGTTACTATAGGAAGTTTGTCAAAAATTATGGGTCCATTGTGACACCACTTAATGACTGGACAAGCAAGAAAATGCCAAAGAAAGTTCAGTGGACAATTAGCTGTCAGAAGGCATTTGATGACCTAAAGCAGGCCATGTGTACTGCACCTATTCTCAAGAGTCCTGACTACTCCAAAACCTTCATTGTCCAAACAGATGCATCTGAGTTGGGTGTGGGAGCTGTTCTATCTCAACTGAATATTGATGGTCATGACCAGCCCATTGCTTTTATAAGCAGAAGGCTGACCCCTAGAGAGAAACGTTGGTCAGCTATTGAGAGGGAGGCCTTTGCTGTGGTTTGAGCCCTGAAGAAGTTGAGACCATACTTGTTTGGAACTCACTTCAAGATTCAGACCGACCATAAGCCCCTCTTGTGGCTAAATCAGATGAAGTGTGAAAACCCCAAACTTCTTAGGTGGTCCATTTCCCTACAGGGGATGGACGTTACAGTGGAGCACAGACCAGGGACTGACCATGGCAATGCAGATGGTCTCTCCAGGTATTTCCACTTAGAACAGGAAGACTCACCTGGTCAAGGTTAGTTTAATGTCCCTAAGTTTGGGGGGGGGGTATGTAGGAGAGTGGGGTCTGCAATCCTATGGTCACCCCAGATTTTTGCTTTTTGCTTCACTGGTTTACGACTTTCCCTGGCTGTGGGCCTGCTAATCAGACCCACAGCCTAGCTGTTCTCTCTCTAAATTGACAACAATGTACTTTAGGTGCATTTACCAATTGGTACTGGGCCACCTTATCAGTCCCTGTACAGTATACCTTAGGTATCCAGGGCATAGGTGTACCCAGGGCCTACCAGGGGCTGAAGCATGTATTATGCCACCCCTGGCTGGCCATCTAGAACTGACACAACTGGCTGCATGACAGCTGGGGCAAGGTGGTGTAATCACCCTTTGCTATAGATATAGTATACCTATATCTAACCCTAAAATGGACACATATATTCCTATCAGTCACTCCTATGGAAGACCTTGTCAATCCTGAAGGCAGAGTGCTTGGAATTATGTGAGATGGTGCTCTGGCATGAGCTGAGCCCGTTTGCAGCTTGCGGAACCAAGTCCTAATAGCTGTTCCATGATAACGCTATACCATATACTCTTAAGTGCATTATCAACCTCGCGGTTAAATGCTAACTCTGGTATAACATTATCAAAACATGTCGAGTAAGGTGTCATACGATTTGGAATACTACCCCCTCGCCAATTCTGGCGACGGGGGTAGCATTCAACCCTTCTAGAGGGACACGACATGTATGTAACTGTGAACCCCGGTTAAAGTTAACTCGAGCCTTGGCATCACAAAATGGATGCTGCCACCACAGACACAAGTCTGACCTCCTGCTGCTGGGAGTCCTTCCAGCGAGGGAGGCTTGGACAAAGGGTTTCCTGCCTTGGGAGGTGCTAGCACCACCCCAGACAGGATTTTGTGTATTGGGGAGGATAGGCCTGAAAGGAATGAGACATGCCTGGGGCACACAAGGTGTCCTGTGCATACACCGGTTCAAACCAGTTGCTGGGGCATCCCTGCCCCAGCTCTGGCGCGAAACCGGACAAAGGATAGGGGGTGTAACCACCCCCCTTCCTGGTCCCACCCAGGGGAGGGACCTAGTCAGTAGTGCAGCCCCCTTTAGCAGGATAAAGGTAGGAGCTGGTCCCATTCCAAATTACATTAATAATGAACTACTCTACAAGAAGAAACTCTGGACTTCGACGTTCTGCTCCACAGAAGACTGAAGAAATCTCCCTTGTGGGTAAGGAGTCTCCACCCTGCAACTGCAGGCACCATCAAGCGTCCAGCGGCTTCACTTTGTCGTCTTCCCTCGAGGATCCAGACTTCAGAGCCCGACGAGACCCGGATTCCCAGACCTCTCCGACCTCAACTCACCACTACAGCAAAGCTGAGACCCGTGGGTGCGACGAGACACGTGGGACCGGCCATCTTGAACAAACTTGCACTTCGCTTCCAGTAAACTCGACCAAGTGCTTTGGGGATTGAGAAGCCCCAGCCCCGAGCAGCCCCTGCACCAAAGATCAGCCCTCCAGCTTCCACGAGATCTGCGTGGGGCCCTTCTGCTTGTTTGCTGCTCGACGCGTTGTCTGGTCACTTGCCGACTGGCTAGTGGCCTCCTAGACGACGAACTTTGAAATCTTTGCTGCTGGTCTGGTTGCTCCAGACTGGCCCTTGCTCCCTTCCAAAAGAGGGGCACCCCGGACTCTCCTAGTCCGCACCAGACGTCTTTTCCCTTCACCGCGTGGGTTGCCTTTGCCAAGGCCTGTTGACTCCAATTCCGGATCCGACACCGCCGACAGCGAGCGCCTGCGTGGGTCAGCTCGTGCCTCCATCCTGGTCATCGAAGACACCTCCTGCTCCACGTAGCTGCAGAGTCAAGCGTCCACTCTTCACCTAATCGCGACGACAGCACCTGGTTCCTTCCTGGTTCCACACCGGTCACTGGCTAGTGACTTTGAACACTGTTCCCTCTGCTTTCAGGTCCTTTTCTTCACCGATCCACCCTTGGATCTCACCTGACATCTTCCTCCTGGTCGCCTGCAGCATCTTTTGTTTCAGGCTCCATTGACTTCAACGCGAGAACCCGACACACTTTGGCACCTATGCACCCGCAGCCCGTGGGTGAGGTAACGAGAGCATTTCGGTGCTCTAGGGTAGTCTAACTGTCCTAGTGTCCAGTTCCACAGTCGTTTTAGTCCTACCTAGTCAGGATTGTCCGTACTTACCTTTTAACTTGAACTGTACTGTCCATAGACGTTGTTACGCATCTCGCGTGTGAGTTCACACTCTGCACACGCGTTCCGTGGGCCTCCTATTACTTACCTAGAGTTAGGGTAGCGTGGTCCCATCGATCCTACAGCCTCTGGACAGCTCCATTCCTTTTATCGACTTTCACATTCCACTTACTTAGTATATGGTTTGTCGTGCCCCTAGGGCACCATTGTAATTTTGTGCAACTTATGGTATTTTTCGTAAGAGATTGTCATGTGCTTAGCCCTCTGACCTCATAAAGAGTTCAGAGGTGTTGTTATTATTAAATATACTGTTTATTTTCATAACAACCTGTGTGGTGTCCTTCCATCTGGTATTCAAGGGGTTATATTGTGGTAAAACAGCTGGCTTCACATGCCAAAAGAGTTTAGCCTAAGACTGCTTTGTCCATGCTACCATTAGGATAGCTGGTCTATAAGGTTGACTTACAACCAATCACCATAAGGGTTGTTTGGACTGATACAAGGTGATCACTAGAACTAGTGAGCATCATATATCAGGCCAACTTCTCACACTTGTGATTAGACTTTTGTACAGTGGTAAAGTACACGTTCTCTTAGGGACTAGTGAGATAATTCCAAGATAAAGCTGTAGGCGCAGGTGCGCCGACAGGGTTAACGAAGACAGGGTTTAATCTAGCAGGAAATTATCAGCCTCTCATCTTTCAAGAATCGGTCAAGTGAGTACCAGAGGGTTCGGTAAGACCAAGAGGTGTGATTCAAGCGCTGGTGTGTATTGTGCAATGTGTACGTAGTGGCTGTTAAAATGATTCTGCCTCTAGTAACTAACATATTTTATAGAAATAGCTGTAATTGTCAGTGAGATGGTTAAGTTAAGCATTTTTTATTGTGGTTTTGTGCACGTGTGTATACACCACTAGTTGAGAGCAATGGATTTTTGCGATTGAGGTTGGATAGGTAGCGGATCTGAGGACAGCCAATAGGAGGTACTTTGAGAGAGAATGATTGGTTCTGTGCAGCTCATGAGAACATCTTTCCTGCAGATAAGGAGGATCCAGAGCTGGACAGAGAATTGGGGACTCCTTGCCCCTCTGTGGTGTCTGGCAGATTGGAGAATTCTTTCTTAAAACTAGCTTTAATCCAGTGGTGAGTGAAACTGCCACTTTACCTGATCCTGAGCAGGTGTTACCCCAAAGTTCGCAAACCTCTACTGCTGTGGTGTAGACAACCAGGTCCACCTTTTAAGAAGAAGCTCACATTTAGACCGTCGCAGATAAGGAGACCTCAGCCAATATCAAATTTGCACTACTAAGTTAATGGAAGGATTTGCTATGTCGGGGGATTAGGCCCTGAAGACCCCCAGCCTGGATCCCGCCCCCCCCCCCCCCTACAAAATGAGTTAATGACAAGATATCTGCTTTAGAGTTTGCTGTGGGTACACAAAGGTCAAGTCTATCCCAACAACACATCCTAAACATAACATTCAAGAAAACACTCCAACTATAACATTTACACAATGATAACTAATATCACACATTACAATACAAATTGATAGAATCTTCCGTTCTATACTTATTTATCAATGACAATCTGTAGAAAGAAAAAAAATCAATATATACATTATTTGCACTCATTCATTCCCTAGTGAACGTCACCACACTGGGTGCATTCCCTTCATTCTATCTGGAACACACAAGTTGAAACTAATGGCATCTCTGCGGGGTGGTCCCAAATCTCGGGAAAGCGGACCACTGCCAGGGTTCTACCGCCGCAATACCCGGCCGCACAGTGCTGTGAGACCAGGGGTATAGTCCAATGCTCTACACTGCTAGGTGAATTGTATGCCTATGTCCCCAGTCCGGTGTGAATGTCCTCGCAGAATAAAGATTACTGCCTGCCAAACCAACTCCTGCACTAACTCTATCAACGCGCCAATGGCTCACCCGCATTCAGTAGAACGACCAGCACCATGATGAGGAAATTAACAACATCCTAGCATTCCCTTTCTTTGGTGCTAAACTGGACTGTTTGCATACGGCACATCCCGTTGTCTCCAGGTTCAACCTTTTCAATTAGACCACTAGACCGCAGCTGCGGTGGCAGTGATTCAGGTGGCAAGGCCAAGAGGCTGTCATTTGCAGGGAAATGCCACAGTGCTGTGGGCCCTGCCTGGCTTTAGAATGTTATTTCTCATATATTTATGTGACGTGATGGAGCTGAGCTAGGTTGTCAAGTAACCTAGTTAATATGAACCCACTGGACCAAGCCCTGTGTCTACAGGCGGTTAGTGAAAAGTCACCCCAGCGGGGCTTCCATTTTCAGCACTCTTGATGTTACCTGTCTCTAAGGTAGAATTGACCTTACACGTAATGACTGGGATGAAGACAAGTAGAACTTAGAGTAACGACGATCAACAGTCAGTATTCAGGGCATAAACATGTTCTTTCTTAAATTCAATAAAATCCCCCAATAAAATAGCAGCTCCAGCATGACTGCCAAGTTTGCAAGATCCATGTGTGTGTGCTGCGCTAGTCCAGGAATTTTTTCCTTTGAATTCTGGGACGTGTAGTTATGTTTTCTAATGTTATTAACAATACTACAAGGCCCAGTATTCAATGAAAAATTCTGGACTGGAGCAGCTCTTCATGCGTGGAATTCTGAAACATGGAAGGGCTGTTCCAGAGACAACAGTTCCCCAACCCCGGGCGCAGCACTAAGGTAAGGCACACAAGCTGACAGGAGTCCATCTTCACTTTCCACACTGTATCAATCCCCCGCCTAATACTGGGGCAAAATGATGGTATCCCCAGCAACAACAAGGCGGGGCCTGCAAAGGCATGTGTAGCTTTCCAGTCGCCACCCACAACCCTCCCTTGAACACTAAAACACGGCCTGGCATACTTAAATGATCGACTTGGAATGGCATGTACTTTGCGACATGTGACTCTGCTGTCCTCAGCCCAGGCATGACCGGAACATGTGCCCGTTGTTGTCAATCGACTATGGACCCGTGGACCTAACAAGCTTTCGATTAGGACATGTGGCATGTACATCGGCTCAAAAATAGCAAATGCATATATACCACATTTCTTCCCCTGCCCTATCCTCTTACATGTCCAGATTTGAGTCCTACCAGCTGGCCAGCCAGTGCTACCTGCTGGTAAAAATGAAGAAGTAGCATGGGCTTAATCCCCAGCCAAAGAGAGAGCAAGCACATATCTTCGAAGTGGGACAAAATGTACTTCTGGAACCCATACATTAATTTGGGGGGGGTGGGGGGGGGGGTCGTCAGGTGTGGCAAGGAATACGTTTATAACCTTATTATTTTTTCCAATCTTTTGTTATTCTAAGGTTACTGAAAGGGGCTCTTATGGGTAGTTATAAAGAAATATGGTACAGCCAACCCCAAACACTGCCTTACATATTAAATCCAGACTTTATGATTCTCTAGACATGCCCTCTTAACCAATGTTCCCTCTAATTATTCTTGCTTGCGTGTGCAACTGAGTGATGAGATGTGCAACTAGGAAAATCAACTAGCCACCGCTTGAAGGTTGAAAACAAGCCCTGGCAATGTCAATACGTCTGGCTTATATATGAAAGTGCCTCTTTAGACATTAATGGGTTTAGGCACAGAATAAGTCATCATACACGTATTCAGTTACTCATTCTCGCACTTATGGATCTATTCATCACGGAGTTACTCTTGCATTCACCCATTTACACAACCACAATAAAATGCAGGCACAAACTAAGCAACGTAGGCAAAAAATTAAAGAATAAAACCAGAAAAAGCATGCTGTATACTAAAAATGGCTGCCATATGCTTGCAATAACAAAATTAAACAAAGCAGCAGATGGTTGACTGGCAATGGTACTGTACATACTGAATTGTTTTATAGTTTCAAATAACTGTCACATTTAGAAACAACATGTTGGCCATTTTGCAATGTTAAAAATGATGAAACCTTATGGACAATATTCTTCCATGGTGGTAATGTGATTTAGATGCAAAGGTTGTACGTGTTGCGTTACACTGCAGGTGGAGTGAGCGGCAAGCAAGTAGTTTGTTTGAACTGGTTTTGGAGGTGCAGCAGGCTTTAATCATGAAAATAAAAAGAGAAGAAGGAAAGAAATGACAAGGGACCTGTAACTAGAATATGGAAAACTAAAGAACTGGCCCACCTGTCTTGCCACTGAAACGCACTCATTTTCAGATGGCTGTGCACATGTGATAAGACAAATGTCAAGCACAGGGCAAGAGAGTCAATGACTGAAGTGGTATATATACCACAGGTATATATAGCACTGGTATATATGGTTTTTATTACAAGACACTGGCAAACAACTAAGTCTGTCAGACCTTCTGAAGAGATTCTAGAAAGAATTATTACAGTGCAAATCGTGTACCTCTAAGGTTTGTCCAAATGGTAATAAACACAAAGTCTTGCTTAAAAACTAATCTGTGTAATTTCATGTAACAAAATACAACTGGGGGCTTTAACAGGGTGCAATAGCAACCCACCCTTAAATATATATTAGGTTTAATCAGTGTATTTCATAATAAATAAATCAGGTCTACTGCCTGGGTCAAAACTTTTTATCAGAGGTAGATCAGACCTATGGTATATGAAATAACTTTTCCCAATGAACTAATAAGATCTATAGCTTTTGTGACAGATGAACAGCTATCAGCAAAATTGTAAATATATACAAAAATCTTCTATGTCCACAGTTTATCTGAGTCAGTCGCCAATACCAAAAGCCTTGCCTACTACGGTAATCTGCGAAATTCCATGTAAGTACTGTAATAATCCCCAAAATAGGCCTATTGGCTTTAGCAAATGCTTCCACAATAATGAAGCCGTCCCTACTGCCTTTGTCATAACTGTTTTATAATAAACAGATCAGTCATATCGCATCGGACATAACTTTTCCCAGTGAAAAATCAGGTGTATAGTCATTTTCCTTGGCCTCACACCATATCTGGTATTGTGCGCAAAAGCTTATAATCATTGTGGGTAAAGTTATTAAACTACAAAATGTGATTAAAAACATCTGTTGAATCTCCCTCACAATTGTCAACGTCACTAGAAATCAGAAAGACCACTGTAAAGGATTTTGGTACTTGAAGTTTTACTAAGCATTTGCCGACTATAAACAGCGCCACCGGAATTAAGCTATTTTGTGGTTGGAGCATATCCTGCATATTTAAGGATTTTGCCACGTAATCCATCATTTGCTGCATAATCTGCAAATTTTAACACAAAAAGTTTTGTGTTTCTAGTGCAAACGGGGACTAACAGCCTGATTCATCAAGCTAAATTGCACTCGCAAAGGGCAAGATTCTCAGAATCTTGCCTTTTGCGAGTGCAATTTTTGCATTTGGGATTCATCATCCCAAATGCAAAAATCGCTATTTAAGAATTCGCATATTTGCGAGGAATTGGATTTAAGGAATCTCTAATAGAGATTCCTTAAATGCAATTCATCAACCAATTAGAAATTGCGAAATTGCAATATTTGGTCGCAATTTACCACCAAGTCTGACTTGGTGGTAAATTGCTAAAATAGTGTAAAAAGCACTTAAGTGCATTTTTTTCTTTTGCATGTTACACACACACATGTCCTTTGGACATGTGTGTGCGCAACACCTGTTCAAATGTGCATTTAAGGGGTGCTACAGGGTGTCCTTTGGACACCCCTGGCACCCTTTAAATCGCTATCTTATTTGCGAGTAGCAAATTGCTACTCGCAAATAAGGGATACTCCCCATTCATTCCTATGGGCCTTTTGGCCCATAGGAATGAATGGGGAGTTATTCCTTATTTGCGAGTAGCAAATTGCTACTCGCAAATAAGGAATATGTAGGAATCGCTATTTATTTAGCAATTCCTACATGAATACCGTTTTGCAAGTCCTTAATAGCGATTCGCTATGAATCGCTATTAGGGGCTCGCAAAACGGCCCCTTGATGAATCAGGCTGCTAGTTACTAAAATGCAGTGATGCATATTGTCACACAGCGGAAGGCCTTTTGCACAGGTTGACTGCTCCTATTTCTGCTGCTTATTGCTGTATTTGGGTGTTGAACTGGTACTAATAAGGGAATCCCTTTTTCCAGGCATTGTTTAATATATACACACAAAAAATGAAGAAGCAATACATTCACAAAATGTGCTGTACTGTGCAGTATAATTTGCCTTTTATTGCCACATAATTTACTCAACCTTGACATAATTTGGTCTTCCTTGGCCACATAATTCCAGTAGCCATGACTGCAAGGAAATAGAAATGTGGTACACCTCTCTGTGACCTCTCCATTACTTTGGATAGAAGACCCTGAAAAGAGAATTATCAAGTAGTAGGACTGTGAGGGTTAATTGCACTGATTATTTTTTAAACTATGAAAATCCTCAACAGTGAAAATCAGAGGAGCTTTGAATCACACTTTAACTTAGAAGCTACCTGATGGTACCCTGCAGGCTTGGGCCCTGGCAACTCTGCACCTGCTTCACAATTTCTATCCATGTCGCCCTTTAAAACAAGAGATGTTTCTGCAATGAAAATACACAGCCCTGTTAGCTGATGGGTTTTAAAAATAACAGTGTCCCAAACTAAAGGATCTCATTTAGTTATGAAGCTTCAGTCTCTGGGATGTTACTGGTGGCTGACACCTGTATGAGGAATGTGCGCCCTAAATTCCAGAGCATGTTAATGTCTGACAACTGCCACCATTCCCAAGGTTTGCCTCAGCTTCGACTCTTGGGCTGCAGTGAAGGTTTGTGACTGCCCTACTGCTGCTTCTGGACTGACCTTCACTGCAAGTGTTTAAACTTCCTCAGTTAGCATTTTAAATACAAAAACTCGTCTTTAAAAATGTGTTTACCAGCACATCTTAATCACTAGACCGCATTTCAATGGCACCAATTAAGCACTTCACAAGTGCAGAGGAATTCTTTGTGCTGCACTCTGTTTCTAGGTCTCTGAGAAATTTAAGTGTGCGTGCCCGCTCAGGCGCGCAGTTTAGAGGGAACTATGCCCTTAACACCTTTATTGTCTTATATAATATTTCCTTTACATTGATTTACACACTTGTATGATTTATCGTCTCTATATAATGTGCGCAAGTGATGTAAAGTGCTATGACACCATGCATAGGAATGAGTAGAGCTACCAGGCCCGGCTCCAGGAATTTTTAATTGGGTGGGCCAAGGACGCATTTGGGTGGGCCACTGCGGGCTCGATTTGTCGCATATATGTCTGGGCAGGCCTGCTTCAGGGCCCCCCTTTACCTCTTCTTAGTCTTACAAGGCCCAGTAAAACTCACTCTTTTCCAAATCTCTTTTTAATGTTATGACTCACAAAAAGTGTTTTTTCTATGTAATGTTCCTTTGATGGGAAGAGGAGGTTTCTGGGGTGGGAGTATCAGGCAAGTGACACTTCTCTGGCTCCCTCTCTGTGAGCCTTCAGGGAGAATCCCTCTTCATTACTACCTCCACCTGACCACGGACTCTGCAACGCACTCCCTTACAAGCTTGATTAGCCACTATTCCTCTCCAGTGCACCTTATCTCACAGATGACCTTGGGCCCCGCCCCATGTCAGGCACCATCTCCCGGTAAAAACATTAGTAAAATCACCTTCATACTTAAAACATTGAATAGAGCAATAAATATAATTAGCACGCACTTTAAAGTATGTTCCACAGTGGCCCTTATGGCCCGACTGCTAATTAAATAAACAAAAACAGAAAGGCCATGACAGGGCCGGCTTCAGCGCTGATGCAAAAGTCTTTTTTGGCGCTGCACCAAAAACCTCTTTCTCCATAAATACCTTTACTACCACCTTCCAACAGTGTACCTCATCCGTCCATGTCCCCCTATTGACCTCTTCCTCGGATTCCCTCACTGCCACACGCCACAAGTGCCCCTCATCTCCCCATAGCCCCTCCCCTTTATGACCTCCTCCTCGGATTCCCTCACTGCCACCCTCCCCCAGTGCCCCTCGTCTCTCTGTAGCCCCTCCCCTTCATGACCTCCTCATCAGACTCCCTCAATACCACCATCCACCGGTGCCCCTCATCTCTCCCTAGTTTCCTCCACCCCATGACCTCCTCTTCGGATTCCCTCACTGCCACCCTCCACCAGTGCCCCTCATCTCTCTGTAGCCCATCCCCCTCATGACCTCCTCCTTAGACTCCCTCACTACCACCCTATACCAGTGCCCCTCATCTCTCTTTAGCTTCCCCCTCCACCCCATGAACTCTTCCTCGGATTCCCTCACTGTCATCCTCCAACAGTGCCCCTCATCGCTCCATAGCCCCTCCCACTACCTCCTCCTCGGATTCCCTCACTGGCACCCTCCACCAGCGCCCCTCATGTTTACGTATCCCCTCCCTCATATGCATTTAATTTGTTGTATAACGCTGCTCATATCAATGTAGTGTGTGTCAGTACTTTACACCACGCACACACTTAGAGACAATGAATCATGCAAGTATGTAAATCAGTCTACAGGGAATGACCCATAAGCCAATGAGGATTACAAGGTGTAGGAATCATAGGTCATCCATTCTGGTGTAGTATATTTTAAGAGGGTTTGGTCTGGGGAAACACAACCTTAGGATTTAAAGAGTATTCCATGGGGGTCAGCTTTACTGATAAAAATGTATATCTGCCCAAACATACTCATTTTAGCAACATTAGAATAATGAAAAGACTAGGGAAGTTCTAACTATATCACAAAACAAAAAAAGCGAAGTTCTAACTATACCATCCATGTTTGTTTGCAGCTCTTTGGTGGCAGTTCATTGTTCACTGCCTTTTGTTAGGATTGTAACTTCTGAAGTAACACAAGGATCTCTGTGACAAAGGCAGTAACCCCCTGAGCTATCCACATAAAATACAGTGCGTCTGCATCTAAAAAATACTAACAGACAAACGATTGCTCTAAAGCAGGATCATTAATCACCAACTTTATCTGGATAGTGCCATTTTGTATTGTTTTATTGTTGACCAGCATCAGCTATGATGAAATGATAAAAACTGTTTAAATGAAGCACATACGAAGTATGCGTCCTGCTGGCCCTGTGCAGATTTTAAAAAGAATTTTTTTTTGTAACACATTCTCTTACCTACTCCATTAGTCATATTTTGTGTCACAGCCTTATGTGATAAGCAGCTGCAGGGGTCAGGGGGTGACTAGGAATAAACAGACCACTTTCCCCTGCGCTGCATAGAAAAATAAATATCAACAGCAGGACAGTAGGCAAAGGTTACCAAAGGTTACCGTTGTCAAAGAAAGGATTTGTCCCCTTTCACCATGCAGAGATGAAGGGGTGAAAAAAGTAAACAAAGCCTAATTAACATGTTAATGGTCTTTTAAAGACCTGTTAAGTACTTTGGTGCTGCTGCGATAATCTTCAACTGTCTTTGTGTGTGTGCGTCCGGGAAGCTGTCTCCCCGGGCTGACACACACGACCTGCGCATTGCGCGCCTGCCTTCAAGCCCTCACTGCGAGGGCCAAGGCTCCTGTTTGGGTGGGCCAGGCTCATCTTTGGGTGGGCCGGGCCCACCCGGCCCACCCGCTAGAACCGGGCCTGAGAGCTACAATAGAAATTACATTTAAAAAAGAGATTAGTAGGGGGCGTGGCCAAGCAGGCCAGCAGGGCAGGTGCAAGCTAGATCGGCTCCGCCAGCCCGACAGAAAAACCCGGCGTAATCCGAGATAGTTGGTGGCATACAATCCATGCATCGGTCTCACAGGAGGGCAAAGGCAGCGACTCCAACTGCGTGTCTCCAGGGACTCGAAGACCGCGGTGTGGTGTTTGACGCAACATCAACAGAGACAATCGGGGATCGGAGGGAAGCAACGAGGCGTGCGTGTGCTAGAAGACATCGACTCTAACCCGTAGCGGTGAAAGACATATATAGGCCACGGGCGGTTGAACCGCGGACTCCAGGCTGGCTGCGACCGCAGTGTGCGGGTAGAGAGAAACACCACAGTGAAGCAGCGGCGGCCAATGTACTGATTGACCCAAGACTGGTCGGGACACCTGACTGTTGTGAGGTCCGGAGCCATTGGTGAGTGGGATCTTCTGCTTGAAGTGCGGGCCGCCACACAGCCGCACCCAACGTACGCACATCGGACGAGGCCAGTCACGGGCTACACCAGCATCGGCCCCCTTCTCCCCGTGGGTGCTGCAGTGCTGTCGCCTGATGCGGAGGCGGCTGGCCCGGAGAGGCATGGAAGCGTTGACTCCTGGGCTCCTGGCCCTAGGTGATGAGCTGTTTAGGGCTGACCAGAGGCCCCAGTTGATACACAGTTGGGCCCCGGGCTGGGCCGCCGGTGAGCTCTGGGCAGGGTTGGATTGGGATCACAATTTGGCCTGGGCACTGACGAAAAAAGTGGCCCACATTCGCAGGGCGTGGCCCACATTCATGGGGCGTGGCCCACATTCGCGGGGAAGCACAAGGAATGTAAGTGGGAGGATATTGTTCTTGAGAAGCACACAGGGCCAAGGTGACAATGTCCTAGAAGCTGAGCAACTGAAAAACAGCAAGGCCCCTTTCTATTACAGAATTATTCCCCAGCCCTCCAGCACAGGAGCACCTGAAAAATAGTGAGGCCCCCTTTCTCTAAAAATATAGTTCCCCAGCTCTCCTGCCCAGGACCACCTGAAAAACATCGAGGCCCCAGCTATTTGTAAATTACTGAGCCCTTCCCAGCCCTTCACTGTCTCAGGGCAATGGCCTGGCAGGAAAGGGGATCAAGCAAAAAACACAGCTGCAGGGCCATCCATGGGGGTGGGGGGGAGGCTAAGGTAAAGATGGTGCGAGTTCCCAACATCACCTGGCCCCAAAAGCGAGACCCACTATGCCCTGAATGAGAAGGGTTGTGGGTGTGGTAGTAATGCAAACACTGTTTCTGGGCTGCATGGGCCCCAGGGGGGCTGAGGTGACAATGGCTCAAAGGCCTGAGCAACACCTGGCCCCAGGGAGGCCGATTCTGACACACAATCACCCCAGGCGTCCACAATGAAGTGATCTGTTAAGTGTGCACATTGACATATGTCCGGGACTCACAGAAGGAGTCTGCTGCTGTAGATAAAACACAGCACTTGTATGCACTTAGAAGAATACTGTGAAATGAACATACAATAAACTTCACATGTGCACATGCAAGGGTTCTCTGATGTGTGCACACTATTCATCGGCCAGGTGCACACAGAAGCTGCCTGTAAAAAAAAAGCTGTTCACATGAGTATAATAAATTTGAAAAGTTCTGGCTTACATCTCCTGTTGCCAATTAGAAAACAGAATACATGTGCTCAGGTCTTCTTGAATATAGAATCCCTGCGATTGGCTTCAGGCCACTATACTTCAATGTTATCACCACAGCGCTGCATATTTATTTGTTTTGTAGCGCTCACATGAAGCCTTAAGGAGCTTTGCTGCAAAGCTATGAAGTGGGGCCGCCATTGAAAACAAACGGAGAGACGCAGGTGACTAACAAGAAGCTGGCCCATGTGGAGGGGGGGACTTACTCTGAGTCACTGCTGACTCTTCCAGAAGGGGGCACTGATGTCAAGGTGTGTGTGGGGAAAGTCTCTTTTAGGACGCCTGTCTTTGGATTCTTTTCACGACTGAAGGAAATGTTGGAGTCCCCGGATGTGGGCTCAAGCAAGGGTTACAAAGGTTTGATTTGCAGAGCCCCCCCTGCAGATTGTGATGGGGTCCCCGAGTCTCACATGTCTCACAGACACCATAAGCATGATTGCTTGGCAGGGCAGCGGGTCAAGGAGAGGCCACAGCTGATCATCGCGAACGGCCGCCCAGCAAAGCTACTTTCCTCTCCCTGTCAGTGCTCTCTGTGGACTGAGAAAGGGGAAAAATAAACCGGCCCACAGAGGGCACTGAGACACTGGCCCTTCGGCCCATGCCCGAGTGCCCGCAGTGCCAATCCGCCCCTGGCTCTGGGTCACCCTCCACGACCCTGTGGTGCTGAGACTCTATTGTAAGAGCACAGTAAGACTTCTTTATAGGCAGCCAGCAGGCTTGGTATGATTAGCCATATGGTAAATGAGGCCACGATCTGTTGCAGCAATGAGTAGGGAGCCACTACGAAAATACCGACTGCATCACCCCGGATTGGTGACTGCTCCAAAGACACAAAAGGCGCATCTGTAGGTGGCGGATTCGTGTTTGGGCCAGTAAGAACTGTACTGCTATCGGCACTCCCCTACAGAGATACCACTGTTCGTGGGTGAGTCCACAACACCATTTCTATGGAGATTATCCGCATGGCACCTGCAAAACGGGAAGAACAAGGACCATATATATAAAGCAGTGGTGGAGTATTTCTCCCGTAACTTAAAAACCGGCTCCTCGTCGGAGATACTGTGGGAAGCCTTGAAACCCACTATATGAGGGGTGGACATTAGCTACACTGCGGCTGAGCGAAAGCACCAGACGTGGAACCTCACACAACTAGCCCGAATCATGACGCTAGAAAAGATGTAGTCAATTCAATTCAATTCAAGGAATCTTTATTCAATGATTAAAAATCACCATAAAAACACATACATAATTACATGAATAAAAAGTCATTAAACATTTTCAAGATCCTGATACATAAATATTAGTGTTAACATGGAACACAAGCGAAGAAAGAATATAACACTTTGGGAACATAAAATCGGGAACACATCATTCATCACCCCTAGTTAGCCTTAAACGGACCGCTACCTTAATAAAATTCATTATACAACACAGTGTAAACGGGTCCGATGCTTTTTGTAAAAAGACTAATGCCTCCCTGGCATGTTCCAGTTTAGCTTGTTTTAAAACTTTTACAAGAAATCTGCGCCTGGGCATTATAAAATAAGGGCAGAGTAAAACAAAGTGAAGGGAATCCTGCGGAGACCTATTGTCGCAGCCGCAGGATCCCTTCTGATCAATTGATGTTGCAAACCCTGCTGGTGATGCCAACATAAATGGGAGTAGGTTCAGTCTGAAACGACACATCAAGAATCTATCCTGTGCATTGTGCATAAGGTACAAATATGGCTCCATTCCCTCAACGCTCTTCACCAGGTTGTGGGCCCTCACTGTCTTTTTAGGCCCTTCAGCCTCAGCTCTACGTTGACATTTCAACTCTAGAAAGATTTTCCTTACTTGCATCTTATGCTGGGCTACAATTGTTGCAGGATTAGTGAAGAGATTCCCAAAGCCTAGTTCCTCTAGGGTGTTCTTTACGTAATTGAGCCAGGGAATTTGCATACATTTGTCCCTCTCTAAACAATCCGATAAGATTTCTCTGCTTAGAGACGCATCAGGATTAACCCAGATTTTTAGCCAGGCCACGATTGGCCTGAGTTTTACCAAATCATCTAGGTATGGCCTCCCTAATTCCCTGTGTACTATGCAGGCAGCAGTACTTGGGGGTACCCTCAGGATGGATTTTAGGTATTTGTTTTCCTCCCGTTGGATTCTAGTGGTATTAACAAAGCCCCATACTTCTGCCCCATAGATTACTTTAGAGCATGATACGGAGCTGTACAGGTTCATCACCTGTTCCGGGCTCTATCTACCTAACCTCCTGCCGTAGCTTGCTATTGCCCCCTTAGCAGCGATCATTTTAGAGCAACGCTCCTCCACCAGGGAGTTAAACCGTAAGGTACCATCAAAAGTTACACCTAGGTAAGGAAACGTTTTGACCTCTTCTACTATATGACTTCCTATTGTGTAAGTGAATTTTGAAGAAGTTTTTTTACCAGCCAGGAGCACATAGGATTTACCCAGGTTAACAGAGAGATCTAGGGCACCCATGAACTTAACAAATCCATCAATCAAGATTTGTAAGCTCCTGGGTGTGCGTGCGATCAGGACCGCGTCATCTGCGTAAAGCAGAACAGGAATAGGACGCGACCCCACCCTTGGGCAATCTGTCTTTAAACCTAACAGATACTGCTCCAGATTGTTAATATAAAGGGAGAACAAAAAAGGGGCAAGAATACAGCCTTGCCGGACTCCACTCATACAGGGAAAAGAGTCGGTCAGCCCCCCCTCCCTGTTAAAACGAACCCTAGCCATGGTGTCACTATGCAGTTCCCTAAGTATGTTGATTAAGCCACTCTCTATCCCCATGTGGGACATCATGTCCCACAGTTTCTCCCTGTTGACGTGATCAAATGCCGCTGCCAAATCCATGAATCCCATATAGATCGATTCATCACTAGCCCTGGTGTATTTGGCAGTCAGCATATAAAGGTTCAGGCATTGATCACTGGTGGACCTCCCTGTCCTAAATCCATATTGAGTGTCCGAGAAGATATTATTTTCTTCGGTCCACTCGGACAGTCTATTGAGGATCGCCCTACCCAGGAGTTTAGTCGATACGTCAATCAGGGATATAGGACGATAGCACTTAGGGTCGTCCCTTTTGCCCTTCTTAAAAATCGGCACAATTATAGCTTTGGACCAGGACGGTGGCAAACCACAGGTGATAGCAGTGTTTATAACCCTGGTCATTAAAGGGGCCCAAAGATCTATGCTGCTCAGAAACAGGTCGGGGGGGATTCCGTCAGGGCCAGGGGCTTTGTTTCTGGTCAGACCCTCTATCCCAGCAGTAATCTCCTTGATGGTGAATACAACCATTGAAACCTGAGTTGGAATTTCAGGTCGCTTCACGGGGGTACCTGACTCATGGTTATACAGACCCCTATAGTGAGTGACCCACTGTTCTGGAAGGATGTTAGACCCTATCTCCGGGGTGTCGTTTTCCTGGAAAGTGGGTTTGTTGATGATTCTCCAAAAACCCGCTAAATCCTTTCTTTCCCCTGCTTCTCTTAGGTCTGCCCACGCTTCTCCCTGCAGAGCGAGTTTCCTCCTCTTGGTCTCGTTCTTATATTTCTCCCTACACGCCTTAATTTTTTGGGGGTCCCTTGGTTTGAGTTTAAGGCTGCTTTTAAGCTCCCTCAATGCTTTTGAACAGTCTTTATCAAACCATCGAGGGTTGCCATGGTTCCTTGTGGGCGCACTAGTTTTTAATAAGCCATCAACCAGATTAGCAATCTGACCGAATGCTTCCAGTAGCCTTGGTCCGTGGACTTCTATGTCTAAACAGTCATTAATAGCAGATTTGCCAGCGTCCACCAGGGCCTTATAAAACTTTTCCCCATCTATTTTAGCCCACTTTAATCTCCTGCCTTGATCTATTACCCCATCCGCAATTGTGCGGTAGTCTCTACTTTTTGAGCCCACCCTGTACATCAGCTCCATAACAAGTGGATTATGGTCGCTGAAACTACTCCATTCTATCCCTACACTAGTTATCTTATTTTGCAGGGATCTTGAGACCAGGATGTAGTCTATAACGGATGAGCATCCTCTGCCCTTAAATGTGGGTGGGAGTGTACCATCCTTCTGTGTGCCTATCATATTAATAGTGTGCTCAAGGTCATTCTTGAGCCGGAGCATACTGAAAGCTGACCCTGTCGGCGTATGAGAGAAGTGCGGCCCCTTCTCCATAGGGCATTGGGACCAGTCTATATTTGGTGGGACCAAAGCCGGACAAAGGTGGCAATTAAAATCTCCCATTACCAACAGCGCATTTGACTGCCCCTTTTTCCGGACTGTTATTTCCTGACCCAGCCTATGATCTAATTCAGCTACAAATGAGTTGTGGTCTCCCGCGATCTCGTTGTTATAGATATTAAAGACCGTGAATCTTAGCCCCTTCCCGGTGAACCGAACTGCTTGTATCCCTTGGGAATTCCAATCTGGGGAAGACCAACTGCCCGGGAGGTCTAAATCTATGTAAATAGATAGTCCTCCCATGGCTCTCCCTGATCGAGACTTTTGCGCGGGTACAAAGAAACACTTATACCCCTGCAAATGAAAATTGTTCTCCGGGGCCCATGTCTCCTGCAGGCTGATTACATGGAATTTTCTAATGTAATCAAGCCACTCTTTGTTGTTAAATTTGGCTGCCAAACCTGCTATATTCCAAGAAATCATTCTCAGTTCCTCACAACTCTGCTCTGTTCCCCCTTGAGGCCCCATTTGTATCACAATTTCTGGCCCTTGTGTGTCCAGCCCGTGTCTCCCTCCTATGCTTTCAATATCTATGACCCTGGGCCCATCTAACACCGGCTTCCCGACCCGGGTAGATGAAGTTTGCTGTGCCAGGGAATTTTGCAGCTCCAACTCGTCTGTCAAGGCCCCTTTTTCCCCAACTCCCAAGGGAACCATATCCGTTTGTCAATCAACCCCCTCAAGGCCGTCCAAGCAATTGAACCGGTTGAAAGTGTGAAAGGGTGGCTCTGGGCGGCTGAATAGTGGCCTGGGGTTAAATTCGTGATGTCTTCCCCTCTGACCAACCCTCGTCCAGTTATCATAGGCGGGGGTACAGGGGCAGGAATAGGGGGAAAGAAGAAAGACACGTGAAGGGTTTGAATGGTTGATTCCCGTGATCTATTCTTTCCTTGACATATGTGAGAGACAGTTCCAGCATCCCTGAAGCTCACCAATATACAATCCCCTATTATGGATTTATGTGTTCTCCCCACCCAGGGCACCCTTCTAACCATTATGATTTCATTGTTTAGATATACCGGGAGGGGTCTATTCACATTCAGCCACTTGATTACCCTGCTTTTTAAGGAACAAAAGTCCTCAACTTCCCCCGCTTCGAGTGAGGGAACGCCCGCCATGACTACCATGTAATCATTTGCCTCTGGAGGTAGATTAGGCCTACGTGACCTGGGGGGAGGCTTCACTAAAGGTGTTGGAGCAACACTGGCTGCAGATTGTGTTAGAGGGACAGGGTCTACGGGGGAGGCTGACCTATTGGAATTAAATGATTTAGTTGGTGCAGAGTTAGTCCTTAGGGGTTGTGGGGGGGCCTTGGCATTCGCAGCCTGTGGGGGGGCTGAGCTCCCTGCACTAGTTGGGGGCTGCTGGGGAACCATAGGAGTGGGAATGGACTCCGAAGATCTTCCCTGGAGGCCAGCCGGGGTTTTCATGCTACTTAATGTAGCCTCCAGGATAGTAAGTCTAATCTCGACCTTTTTGATGCTCTCGCTGATTGGTAGTAGTAACGACCTGAGCAGGAATTCCAGGTTACCTAGCGGGGCAACAGAAAGGGGGACATTCGCAATATTATTTCCTATATCTTTTATCAGGGCGGGAGCAATAACAGCCTGTGCAATGGGTTTGGGGTTTACTTCATCCACTAATCTCTCAGTTGGTGGGGGGAGTTTAGATGTCCTCCCAAACTCAGAGTGAGGGATTTTTGATTTGTTTTTACCCTGGGCACCCCTCGATTTCCTCCTACGTTTATTTGGGGGGGGCCCATATGCTCCTTGTGCAACGGCAGGCTTAGTTTTGGCTTTCCTAGCTTTCGGAGCTGGGGGAGGTTGGGAAATTAAGTCAATGGTCACCCTGCTTGGGCTTGGGCTGATGGCTGGGGTTAGACTCAAAGATGGGGCTGGTGGGGTGTTGGTGCAATCCCTCAGCAGGAGGGGGACATCGTCTATCGAGGTCAGCTCTTCACTAAGTGAGGTAGAATTTTCACCAAGGGGCCTGTGTTTCAAGTTATCTATGGAGCGTCTTCGCTCTGCCCTGAGCCGGGTTAAGATGCTCTCCTTATCCCCATCTCCCGCGGCCCGGGGAAAATAATTGTCTAGGGTCCTATTTTTAACCCCTCCCTGCTTCATGGGGGTACCCTCCCTTACCGGAGAGGGCATTTCTACTTGGGTGAGATGGTAGTGTATGGAGAGCTATATCAAGTGATGAGTCCAAAACTCAAGTATCTAACGCAAGAGGGTAGGCCCAGCCCAGCCTACTCCGGCCTATGACGGCCTTAGACGGTCCCGGCCTTGTCCCGGGCTTCTCCCGGTCGCTCCCGCGCGCTCCCGCGCAGCGGGCCAGACGGAGACTTTTAAGCTAAGGGGAAGGCGTAGGCGGGGAGAGCAGCCCAGGTGATGTTAATTTGGGCTTGTCAGCGAGCGCTCCTGGGAGATGAAGTCCCACGCTCGCTGCGCGCTCGCAGCCCTGCCTCCAAAGCCTTCTCTCCACAGCAAATGACCCACCAGCTCTCAGGGTGAATCCCAAAGTTCAGCGTTGGACCCCCTGCGAAGCGGGACCCGCGTAGCGGGTACCGCGAGCAGTAGCAGGGAGCAGGGAAGTCAATTCAAATCCACGGGTAAATAACACAGTCAGCAGAGCGTCCCAGGTTGGTAGGTGGCTGGAGTTGTTTAAATAACAGGCAGCGAGGGGAAGGCGTAGGTGGGGAGAGCAGCCCAGGTGATGTTAATTTGGGCTTGTCAGCGAGCGCTCCTGGGAGATGAGGTCCCACGCTCGCTGTGCGCTCGCAGCCCTGCCTCCAAAGCCTTCTCCCCACAGCAAATGACCCACCAGCTCTCAGGGTGAATCCCAAAGTTCAGCGTTGGACCCCCTGCGAAGCGGGACCCGCGTAGCGGGTACCGCGAGCAGTAGCAGGGAGCAGGGAAGTCAATTCAAATCCACGGGTAAATAACACAGTCAGCAGAGCGTTCCCAGGTTGGTAGGTGGCTGGAGTTGTTTAAATAACAGGCAGCGAGGGGAAGGCGTAGGCGGGGAGAGCAGCCCAGGTGATGTTAATTTGGGCTTGTCAGCGAGCGCTCCTGGGAGATGAAGTCCCACGCTCGCTGAGCGCTCGCAGCCCTGCCTCCAAAGCCTTCTCCCCACAGCAAATGACCCACCAGCTCTCAGGGTGAATCCCAAAGTTCAGCGTTGGACCCCCTGCGAAGCGGGACCCGCGTAGCGGGTACCGCGAGCAGTAGCAGGGAGCAGGGAAGTCAATTCAAATCCACGGGTAAATAACACAGTCAGCAGAGGGTCCAGATGTAGTCATGAGCGAGTAGTCCCCATGGCTCATTGGAACCTATGGTTTGCCCAATAACAATACCAAAGCGAATTAATGGAAGAGGCCAAACGTGACTGGCTGGCATCTCAGAGTCGTATATATCAGTGGGGGGACAAATATAGCAAATTACTGTATCGATTATGTAAACAGACCACAATGTCCACCCGCCCCCCCCCTTCCCCCTATTCGGGATGCGCAAGGAACGACCCTTACGGATCCAACGGAAATTGCTGGCAGCTCACACACTTCTGTGGTGAACTCTATCGATCTCGAGAGGTGATACATGTCTCGCTGATTGAGGAATTTTTGGATGATATACCACCCCACAGTGTCTCAGAAGACGCACGGGACTCTTTAGGCACATTCATAACACTCGAAGAAGTCATGACAGCTGTGGCCGAGCTGCGGATGGGCAAAACCCCTGGTCCTAATGGTTATCCCAATGAGTTTTAGAAAGCATTCATATCTCAGCTGGCCCCCATCTCCTTAATGCAATTCAAGAAATGACAGAGACGACACAGCTCCCATCAGACTAGCAGCATGCAGAAATTGTAGTATTCCCAAGCCGATTAGACCACCTGAACAACACTCCTCATATCATCCAATATCCTCCATAAACACTGAAGCCAAAATTCTAGCAAACAGGCTCTTACCATACATGCCAGACATTGTCATCTGGACCAAGCGGCTTTATGCCCCATCGCTCTACCCGTCACAATGTTCGGAGAGCTCACTGTGGGATTGCAGCCGTAGATCGCTTAAACACACCAGCAGCCCTATTACTGGCGGACATGGATAAAACCTTTGACTCCATTAGCTGGACCTACATATTTACAATTTTACCGCGCTATAACTTTGGCCCACAATTTATAGCATATATCAAACTTCTATATACTGATCTGACCACTACAGATCGAGTCACAAATTGCGTCTCAGACCCCTTTCCATTTGGACTGGGAATGCGGCAGGGATGCCCCTTGTCCCCTCTCCTCTTTACGCTTGCCATGAAGCCATTGGCCATATGGGCCCGGAAGAATGTGCTGATTCAGGGGTTCGAGTGGACGATGGATATATCAGATCATATAGCACTATATGCTGATGATATACTATTCTTCCTCACAGATCCCTATAAAACGAGCCCCATATTATTACAGATTATGCAGATCTTCGGGCAGACTTCTGATCTGTATCTGCATCCCAAAAGTCCACCATTTGGCCCTCATGAGGCTCCCTGGGGCATAACAACTGGGCTGAAAGTCTTAAATTGGGATGTATGACATGACAACGCATGCTTTTACCACGCATGCTGTTACAACGCAGTTTTTACAACGCATGCTGTTACAACGCATAGCGCTTTGGGGTGCTGGATAGTGAATAGTTTAATTTACTATTCCAACTCCAGTCCCCGTGGATAGTAGGGAAGGTGTTGGGTAGTAAATTAAAACAATTCCCTATCCTAGAGCGCCCCCCCAGTGCAATGCGTTGTAATGGTTTTTGTTGTAAAATCTGCGTTGTAAAAGCACTGCGTTGTAAACGTTTTGTTGTAAAGGATGTTTCCCCTTAAATTGGCAATGGACGGACTGCTATATTTAGGTGTGTTCCTGTCTGAGAATTCCCATGGGACAGGAATCTGGGCACTACTACTGAAAAAGTACGAACCAGTATACGGTTTTCTGTCTCTATATGAGAGATCTGCCATCTTTCAGATGGTTTCTCTGCCACAGCTGCTTTACCATTTACAGAACCATCCCTATCCTATCCCATCCCCCTGGTTTAAATTAATCAACGCCATTCTGAGGCAATTTATATGGGGGGTGGCGCATCTCGGGTTGCACTTCATACCTGTTTCCAATCCACGTACAGTGGTGGTATCGCAGCTGCTGATATGCTGGCCTACTACACAGCATCACATCTTCAGATTATTAACGAGTAACGTTACGGGCCAAGCGATAATCCAGCATATGCAGTAGAAAGATGGATACTGAACGATCCGACCCGTACATCCCACCTATATAGTAAATCAAATCACCGCTCTTTGCTACCCGCCACTAGAGTGGTTATTCTCTCCTGGCGGCAGTCCCTTAGACGAATGGAGTGGTAGGGTTGCCTCACCTGTGAAACACCGTTAAGGCATAACCAATTATTACCTCCCCTAACTGGACTCCAGGGGTTCTGCGGATGTGATCACATAGGAATCATAACCACGGGCAGTATCATGCATGGTACAGTTGACAAATCTTTTTACAACATTTTTTTACAAATGTAGTCCCCACTCAAGAAACACTTGCACCAGAATTGGAACTAGAAGACCCAGAATTGAGGTCATTCAAACCCAAAAGTACTTTTTTGCCACCAGTGTCACACAAGATTCTAGACACTTATGAGTCATTGGTACGTCATGATTTGACTAAACTCAATCTACGCCTACGGATACGTTCTAATTTGAGGAAGGATGAAATGGACATATTGCACAGATTAAGAATGGATGAAGACATAACCCTTCAAATGGCAGATAAGGGAGGAGCTTTGGTTATCATGGATACGAGTTTTTATGTTGACAAAGTCAATGAACATCTAGCAGACATTACAACGTATATTCGATTGGGAGAAGATCCTACTACCAGCTTTATGGAAACATTGAATCAGATCTTAGATAAGGCAGAAAATATGTCTTGGATCACTTCATCATTACGTAAGTTTCTGACGGTGCAATATCCAAGGAGGCCCAGATTGTATATGCTTCCAAAGGTGCACAAAAACTTGAACAATCCGCCTTTTCGACCAATAGTATCAGGTTGTGACTCTATTTTTGCGCCAGCCGGACAATTGATTGATCACTTTCTGCAAAAATGTGTGCAGTCTTGGCGAAGTTATGTGAAGGATACTACCCATTTTTTTAATTTGTTCATATCTGTGCAAAATGATTATGATCCCAATTGGCTGATGTGCACTATTGACGTGACTTCATTGTATACGTCGATTCCATTGAAAGAAGGAGTTGAAGCCTGTGAATGGGCCTTGCTACAATTGCCAGAATTGCAAGTGAACAAAGTGTTCATTCTGGAACTATTGATTTTTTGTCTTCAACATAGTTACCTGACATGGCAAGACAAGTTTTTTCTTCAAGTAAGTGGTACCTCTATGGTTTTCTCCAGAGCACCGGCGTATGCCAATACGTTTATGGCCCAGTTTGAAGATATCCACATTTTCAGTCAAGATATCTGGTCTAAGAATCTAGTGTTCTACACAAGATTCATCGATGACATCTTTCTAGTGTGGAGAAATTCCAAGAATGCGTTGGAAGGGGCAATTGGTGAACTTAACAACAAGCATGAGAGAATCAAGTTCACACATGAGATCGACCAACACAACATCCATTATTTGGATGTATTGATCAGCCAACAAGATGACAAATTGGAAACATTGATATACACAAAGCCAACAGACAGAAACAATCTATTACTGTACTCAAGTTTTCACCCACCTTCATTGATCAAAAACTTGCCTTATACACAAATGTTGAGGGTGAAACGAATCACTTCCAACAGAACGAATTTACAAGAGGCATTACAGAAACAGCAAGCGAAATTCAATGAGCGTGGCTATCCTTCAGAAATGTTGTCAGAAGCGTTGAGTAAAATTGAGTCTAAAGAACGCGAAATGTTGCTGACAACTAGACCCAAAGAGTCAACCAATCGACATGTTTTTGTTTCAAGATATTCATCCAGATCTCATGCCATCAAGCACATAATCAAATCAAGATGGGAATTATTGAAACAAGAACCTGATTCCCATGGCTTATATGAGGAAGAACCTCGATTCGCGTACACACGCAGTAAAAATATCAAAGAAATCCTCACTACTAAGGTTGAGGCTGCACCACAATATCATGGTATGCGCAAATGTTACAACTGCGTGCATTGCAACAACGTGATGGTAGATGATACAATACACCATCCACATACAGGGAAAGCAATCTCTTTGAAGTACAATGGAGATTGCAATAGCTCTAATTTCATCTACACCATCAAATGTCCATGTGGATTATTATATGTGGGCAAAACATCAAGAAAGATTAAGGTACGAATAACAGAACATAAAAGCACTTTTCGTACAAAATCAATCAAGTCTTACTTTTCAGCACATTGGTTAGAACACCAGCACACCAATGCTCAGTTACGGTTCACTATCTTAGAGAAGGTAGTAGTCACACCAGATTTCAATCACACTACAAGACTAGCACAAAGAGAATCTTGGTGGACTAAATACTTGCAAACTCTAGTACCAGGCGGGCTTAATGACCGAATAGAACTGCAATGTTTTCTATGAGTCCTCGTCTTATCTGTATCAGGTTGTTATTCATTAGTTTTGTAAATGATTTTATTCATAGGTCAATAGACACGTGGGATGCACAGTTTTGACAAAATTGCCGATTTTATTATTTTCCTCACTTTTAATGGTATGTTTTTATTGTTCTTTTCACTATTTGGGCCCGTTCTCTTTCATTGATTTCATACTCAGGACGTGACCCTATTGTCACACTATATATAATACTTATTATTTTGGGAACTGGTTCCAATTTTATTCGTCGTCTTTCACAATCGGGGTTCTCTTATTTTCATTTGCTTGAGCATGTCCTATACTTCGTTTCATGTTGTCAGGACATTTTTCAATGATCTCTTATCCAGTACGCGAGTCCGTGGTCACATTCAGCCTACAGGTTCAGGTATCATCTGTTGTCATTAAAAATGGGGGCCGACTGCCCCGTTCATGTATTTTTGTTGTAGTTTGTTTCTGCTTATTTTCGCTGCAAGATAGTTTTCTGGCTGAAACATTCTTATCGGCCATTGTCCTTTGTTCTACTGGTTTATTGGGTTCGTCGATTCTATTCAGTAAAACGGGAACAAGTAGCGCACACCATTTCAACATGGCGGAAGAGTTCAGTCCTCTTTTGATGATCATGAAGGATAGACGTGTTCTTTTAAATCTGGTGGTTTACGAGTCATACGTTTGGCTTTTTTATGCCTGCGGTTAAGGAGACGCAGAACTCAGTTTTTGCCGTTTTGGTGAGTACATGAAACATGGCACAGCGTAGTGAAAAAACTTAATGTAGTAGGCACCTATGTTAGAGACGTTTGGATAATTCTTAGTCTCTTCTACAGGGACACTTTACTTATCGAGAGTACACCACGTCGTCTGTGGATACAACGTTTCATGTGGATGTGAGTGTCTATGCGGGATATAACAAGCGCATTAGTAAGATCGTAGTTACTTAGCTGGAATTGAGTAAACGCTGGTACAGTGACAGTACTCCCATTATACATTACAGACCGAGACTGTACAGCACAGATTTGGAGCAGGATCTTTAAAGTTTGGGCTGAGAAAAGTGGTAACAGCACTTCTTGGTGAGTAGGGAGCAATCACTATTCATTGCAAACCAGGGTGTTAATAACATAGGTTCACTTGTTCATACCGGAATACTACTGTTGTTTTCCAGGTTGTTTCTCGATTTTATTACATTCTCGAATCGCGGACCAGCGCTTTTACAACTGGAGGTTGACAGAGTTTTATTCAAACGGCGTAAGTCACAGAGTGATTTTTATATAGGAATGTTAAGTAATACACGTTGGTTACTTTGTTTTTCATCGGCTAATTAGGCATTATTTTTACGATTCAACAATAGCAGAGCAGATTCCGAAACCCGATCCAGTTACACAGTTATTCATAACGACACAGCTTAATATAAGAAGTGAGTACGAGCACGCTGTATATCGATGAGGTATTATTTTGGATTGTTTTGGGTTGCATTTTGGTTCAGTCACTGTTTGATCGTCTCACGACACTGTTGATAATTAAGGATTCCTCATGAGCATGGATGTTTTGCAATTTCACACACTAGGGTGGTGGTCCACATAAATACTATCTTCACTTCTTGTTTCAGTTTACTTTTGGTTCTCTTGACCTATAAATAAGTTCATATGATAGTCTTCTTGCTGTAATAGATACCGTTTCCGGTGACTTTTATGAATTACTGTTGCGTCATTTCATTCAGCATTTTTTGCATTTCACAATAATATGAGTTTCTGTTTGCATGTATCAGCAACCAGTGTTGAACAAAGTGTTACATGTTTTCTCCCACAGTGCCCCTGTAGAAGGGAGAGATCCCGAAATGCATTGGGCCTATTTTCAAGTTGTGGTGAAGTGATTATGTATATAAAACAGTCTGTTGAACCATTTGAACTCAACAATGTTATAATTTCGACTTGCGTTAGTGGATGTTGCATATATTGTATACAAATATGTACATTGTATGTTTACTAACTATGCAGTTGAACTCATAAACAGAAATGTGTGTTACAAAGTGAATATTTTTTCAGTAATATTCTTCTGATTACTTAAGGACTTTAACAATTGGCAGTAAATGTCTTCTCCTTGATATATTTTAAAATTAGTAGTGCGTTCGGCATACTAGTGGTGTTTCCACCAGATGTTGTTCTTCAATTCAGGCTGGCTGCCTTCCACCGAACAGCACACACGCTTGGTTTAAAATAGTTTCATACATAGAGTACTTTACATACATTGAAGGGAGTGCGCAGGCAATTTATCTTCTATTAAATTAATCAACGCCATTCTGGGGCAATTTATATGGGGGGTGGCGCATCTCGGGTTGCACTTCATACCTGTTTCCAATCCACGTACTGTAGTGGTATCGCAGCTGCTGATATGCTGGCCTACTACACAGCATCACATCTTCAGATTATTAACGATTAACGTTACGGGCCAAGCGATAATCCAGCATATGCAGTAGAAAGATGGATACTGAACGATCCGACCCTTACATCCCACCTATATAGTAAATCAAATCACCGCTCTTTGCTACCCGCCACTAGAGTGGTTATTCTCTCCTGGCGGCAGACCCTTAGACGAATGGAGTGGTAGGGTTGCCTCACCTGTGAAACACCGTTAAGGCATAACCAATTATTACCTCTCCTAACTGGACTCCAGGGGTTCTGCGGATGTGATCACATAGGAATCATAACCAAGGGCAGTATCATGCATGGTACAGTTGTCAAATCATTTCAGGCCCTTAAAGACAAATTCTCCCTACATGATTCCCAGTTCTATAAATATCTGCAGCTTCGCCATACTAATACACCGCACATCGATAAATTGGACTCACTCCCAGAATTGAATCAGTTGGAGGATAAACTCCTCATGGGTGTTCTAGGCGAGCATAAGATCTCTAAAATATACCAATCTCTCATTACTCACAGTGCTACTTCACTTGAGAAACTCTAAGATACTTGGCAAATAGACAATGGCTTCCTAGACACAGATGACGGGACAGAGGCCCTGGAGTCTCCCCGGGGTGCTGCCATATCCTCCCAGCTACAACATAGTTTAAATATTTACATAGGGCCTATGATGAGCAGGCCTGATTGACTCCACTGTATGTTTACACAGTCAAAATGTAGTAGGGACTTTCATGCATACAGTTTGGGCATGCATGGCCCTAGATAGATTTTGGTCTGGTGTACTGACATGCCTAACTGAAGTACTTGGGTGGGAACTACCTATATGCCCTAGACTGACAATATTACACATCACTGATACAATTGGTGGTAACAAATATAAATGTCATCTTCTTTGGCTTGGCCTTACAATCGGCAAATGCGATATCGCCAGGGTATGGAAAACAGATGCACCCCCTACTATCAGGGCCTGGGAAAATGGAAGGGACTTTTGTATGGGTTTTGTGATCCCGGTCTTCCAGGCTTGTGGATGCCCACAGAAACATCCCAAAATCTGGCAAAGATGGGCAGATTTCTGTAGTTTGGTCCTGCCGGGACAGGCAGCGATGACAGATGTTATAGACTCGGAAATTCGGTCTTATGAACCACAGAAATGACGTACACATTGAAGGCAAAATATTTCTAATTACAGTCCGTATCTATCTATTGCATATGTAATTGACATGTACTAACGCACTCGGTTGTTTTGTTATGAAGTTATATTATTACAAGCATATAATCCGATATAGTCCGCTGGACAATTCAGTAACTGAAAGTATGCTAATAAAATTTGTTATGAATAAAAAAGAAATGTGTACGTGCTACTTACATCATTATTACTGTATTTGGTCACACAGACTGATACATCTGGCATTCTTACAGGAATATTTCTTGCATATAGGTGTTGAAAAAACCAAAAGACCTTCTCCAAATCATCGTTTCTCTTAAGTACTTGTGAAGTGATAACAATCTGCGGCCCTTTGTTTCCCCGATTGCGTTGACAGCCAGGTGTTAGACTTCAGATAGCTTCTAGCCAGGATGATGCTCAAACAGAAGGAGAGCTGGTGACCTTTTAAATCAGGACTTTGTTTTGGGCCTAGCAGGAATCAGGCCTTTGTTTTGGGCCTAGAAGGAATCAGGCCTTTGTTTTGGGCCAAGAAGGAATCAGGCCTTTGTTTTGGGCCTAGAAGGAATCAGGCCTTTGTTTTGGGCCTAGCTGAAATCAGGCCTTTGTTTTGGGCCTAGCTGTAATCAGGCCTTTGTTTTGGTCCTTGTTTTGGGCCTAGCTGGAATCAGGCCTTTGTTTTGGGCCTAGCTGGAAGTGAAACTCGGAAAACCTCCTCACTGCCTGCAGGCTGCGGCTCCAAAAGGAAAGCAGACAATGTAAGGGCACTTCTGAATGTGTCCCCAAATTACACTGGGACAAATTCAGCATATTTCATTGGACGCAGCTCAAACTCTGCTCGATAATAGCTGTCAGATCGACTGGATCCCGTAAATTACTAGACTGCTTTTGTTTAGTGACCCTCCTGCCATTGGCCCACACCCACTGACTGGGCTTTTGCACTGTAGTTCCAATCCCACACACTGGTCACTAGCCCGGCAGCACACAACTGACATGGCAAGGGGTACAGGGGGACAGGTGAAGATGAACTGTGTAAGAAAGGAAATGAAACTCTGTTGCTGTCCTGAAAAACGCTGGAAACTGATAATGGGCTTGATAATATGCCCTTGTGAATTCCCATAGCAGCCCAGGTTAACACCAGAACCTGGGCTGCTATGGGAATTCACAAGGACATATTATCAAGCCCGTTATCGCCGCTTTAGCGGCAGTTTCCTGCCGATAAAGCGTCGATAATTTTATCGCCTGTTCTTGATGATATGGCCCAAACTGCTCCTACACATTCAAGATTGCTCCAGGTAGTGGCAAAAGAAAACAGAAACCCCTCTCGTGTAATCTCTTTAGTGGGATCGGCAACACTAACACCGTGGTGCAATTTTTAAATTTCAGCACTGGAGATTTAAGGGTGGTAGGAACCACAAATCGATTCGGTCATCTACTTGGGCTTCGATTGCTTGGCTGGCCCAGGTGAGGCCTGTGTGAAGGAGGCAGCAGGAGGCGGGTGTATCACTAGAAATAAGGCTTCGAAAGTGGGTATTTACGGATACAAGGGCCCCAGATTTCAAAAGTATATTCATAGCACGGAGGCCCTGCTACTCTCTGCAACTGTCAAGAGCTGGTGTACTCAAACCTAAAGAAGGAAAGATTCGGTGGTCCCTTCCTGGGCACAGAACCATAGCCGAGGGTTCATTCTAACAAGTGTGTGTACAAGTTACAATAAAAAGATATTTGTAAGCTTGCATTTTGTTGCCTACCAATTGATTTTTCTGCTGAGAGCCCAAGGTAGGCTGATTCACCCTACGTCTGTGATCATGTTTACGAGCCCTGCAGGGACCGAAAGTAATCTTGCTTCTAGGGGAGCACACAACCTTACTGCAGTCTCCAAAGTTTATTCAGGTTGCACACAATGCAGGTCGTGATCCAACCCCCTGAGCAGATGCCGGTACCCTGTGCTGGGGGCTTCTTGTAGAGGGAGAACTGAAACCTCGAAAAGAGGCAGCTCCAAGGGAACAAGCACCTGCAGTAAGTCCAACACAGCACTATTGTGGTTGAGTGAGACTCCCTCCCATCTGAACCTTGCTAACACCTCACAAATGAGAGGCAGGCAGGCTGTAGCCCCAGTGACTTTGCAGGAGACATGGTGTTTATCCCATAGGCTCCATTCTTTTGAATTATGGAACCCTTTGGGGTTCGATCTACTGGACTAGGGACATTTCTAGGTCCTACAGTGCTAGCATAGTTCTATCTTGTGCAGATGACGATGTGGTCTTGAGCCATGGCATTGCCGGTTCAGAGTACGATTCTAGGCCGAGGATTCTCCTTGGTGAATAATCCCTGCACATCTATCTTTATTGGACACAATTCCTTCAGATTTGTAGCACGAATCCACTCCTGTATTGATCACTATAAATGGAGAAACTCGTTTCAGAATGTTCCCTGTCAACCACTGCATCGGTCATCAGAACCAGAGGCAGGCATGGTGAAAAGAAAGGGCCCCTCAGAGGATTGTTAGACACCCCACATTGGACCACCCTTCCACGAATATATGTGGTAATGGGAAAACATCTATAAATCCTCTGAGTTGACGGCAAAACATGAGAAGATGTCATACCCGGAGCACTAGATAAAAACCTGGCCTATGGCACAAAAACACTTGCCCCCTGCATTCTGACCCAGACCCTCACTTAACCGGATTCCTGGTCTACAGGCTTTCTCAGCTGCTGCTATACTTTGAATGATCTGAATGTACCTGCAGACCTCGGCAGTCTTAAAATGAATACAGTGTTGCCTGATTAATGAAGAATGGTTGAGCACATGCATGCCCCCTGTTGCTAGCTGTAGCTTTAAAGCTGGTCTACTTTAGGAGTAGTGGCATATGCTCACTCAACACTGCCATGCATGTCCATTGTAGAAGAGATAGGAGTAGGAATGCATCCTCGATCTGGAGGAATTGAGTGTAATATGTTGGTGTAACCTTTCCTCAAAGCCATCCCGATCCACTTGCGGAAGATGCTTTCTTCCCAGATCTATCTTGGATACATTATCTAAGCGACTTCGTCTTAACTGCTTTAACATTATCATAAAAAAGCCCACTTTGTACTGTAGAAGAGTCTGGAGAGCTGTCTGCTTCTCTGCTTGTATGGGCTGAAAACAATCACATCCCTAACATCTGGAAAAGTGATAAAACTACCATTATGCTCGACCTTGGGAGTAAAAAGAGTTGGTTTAACACTCAGTGCCCGATTATAATGTCGTTAGGAAACTGTCCCAAACGAATCGTTTCCGGAATAGTTTCCAAACTAATTGGGTCCTGTGAGTCCGGATGACCAATTACGATGCTTCCCAATTTCGTTCGGTCGGACTTGCATTGACTTCAATGGGAGCCTGTGTTCTAACGAGAACACAGACTCCCATTGAAAAATGGGTGGTTGGGGAAAACCTTGCACCTTGTGGCAGACACCCCATGGAGCCTGCCACTCTGTGCATTGTTGGGAAGAGGGGTCCCTTGGGTACCCCCACGGGCTACATTTGTAAGTCACAGTATGAAGAAGAGCCCGCAACGGGCCCCCAAAAACAGATTCCGGCAGGCCTTTTGTCTCAGGCAAACCAAATTTGAACGACTGCCCGAAACGGTCATCGAGATCGCTCATCCGGAAACCGTGTCCATAGAGCTGTACGAATCGGCTCTGAAAGACTCGGGCTTTCTGGATGCATTTCGGAACTGATTCGGTCTGCTTGAACGATTTCCGGGCATCGTAATCGGTCATTGGGAATCCTGTATGATTCGGTAGGTAACAAGGGTTCCGAATCGGATTCTGCAATACCGAATCCCATCCGGAGCCTTTCCTAATGATATCATAATCGGGCCCATTGTCACAAAGCGGGTTGAGTGCCTTGAACGACCTGCTGAATATAGTCCACATCTGATAGCTGAAGAGCATTCTAATTATGAATGGAGATTTTGAGCAGGGTTCCCTTTTTCATTCACTCTGCCTTCAAGTTTTCCATGCCTATATTTTGGTGTACCACTCATGAAAAGCCTGCTGCCATTGGTGAGTCACAAAGGCCATGGCATGAAACATCATAGAGGGAAAATGTCTGCAGGTCCACCCGCTCTAAAGGTTCTGAACAGTTTACTCCTCCTGCACCCTTTAAGAAGAGGCCTCAAAGTCTTTTGCCTGGGATTTAGTGGTATAAGCCTCATAGCGTCTACCCACCTTCCAAAATAACTTGGATATAGTATTTCTTTACAGCACTTTTGTATCTAGTGTCCTTCATGGTCACCTATGTCTGTATTGAATCAATCCAGTGACAGGGATATGGTTACAGATTTGACACCATCTAGATTGTACAAATGCTGTATAAATCTAGGTACTGAATGCAAATCGTTCTACTCCCACAATATAATTTCCTTGCCATGCAGCAGCTGTGTAGAGCCTTATTTAATCACTATACTGGAAGTAGAGTGCACAGCTTGTTGCTCATACACCCAGGGACCCAAAATTCCAGAGGTGTCCCAGGTGGGGTCTTGTGTTTTGTTGCCAGTCGACTACCCTGTATGTGAGGATGTTAAACTTGCCAGGCTCTTTGGCTCGCCCATCCATGCATGAAGGTGAAACTATTTGCTTAACTTGGGCACTGCTAGGTTTAAGCCCTGGTCCACACCACTTGCCCTTTGCAGTGTCTGATGGCCACTGGAGCTCCTTTAACCATGTATTCCTTGTTCATCCAGCGTCTCCACAGATCCCTAACCTACAAAACTGTGGCTATTGGAGCTACGGACGTGTACTTACACTTCCAGAGGTCAGGTTCACGCATGGAAGGTTAAATATACCTTTGAGAAGGTGAACCCTGAAGCTCCAATCAGTGGCTGTTTTTTTTGTTGCAATTTTATATAGCATGAACTTGACCCGAAGGTATTGGACAGCTTTACACGAGCACCAGTTACGTTACACAAGCACACATTCATTTTCTTTTGTTAGGCTACGTGCAGAGCAACTTTTAGGAGCTGTAGAGTTTTTAAGAAGTCCTTTCATTGGACAGACTGCCCTCCAACCGACGTCTTCAGTTGGCAGGAGATGTTGCATGGAACACCGAAGACTGTAAACTAAGAGGATAATTAATTATGTTTTGCTGTTATTTTATTTTAAATTAAATTTAAAAATCGAAAATGTTTCAAATCTCTAGAGCAGGGAATCTGAGTTGAAATAGCGTTCGAGAACGGGCAGCGCCTGAGTTGATTATAAGTAGGGCTCCCGGTTTTCCGTTTTTACGGATATTTACATATAAATACAGACGGAAATCTATATTTCCTTTGTCTGTATTTATATATAGAAACGGCAAAACACTGGCAAATGTTGCAGCGCTGCCGCTGCATGCAGTTTCCTTTGCACGCTGAAATTCATTTAAATCCCTTCCAATCAGGGTCTTTTAGCGCCCTCATGTGGACATATTGGCTGAGGGTCTTTCAAGGACGGCCGATCCCCTGAGGCAATCCTCGTCTGATCCAAGCCTCAGTGTGTGGGCGTGCCAACATCTCAGGCCTCTCCCTCATAACTTTTGGCCTTTATTTGGGGGGCTCACCTGACTGTATTTCTTCTTTCCCTGCACTACATACCACCAGCCTTTAAGACGCATTCTTGTTGCCACCATCAGCTTCTGTTCCTGCACCGGCCCTCCTCTTTCGTTCAGCATCTCCAGGGCTCCGCCACTTATGTTAGTTAGCTCTGTGCCAGCCTGCCGCAGTTTCTACTGGCAAGGTAAGGCAGCAGCAGGGGATCGTATACTCCGCCGTCATGTGGGTGGGGGGGGGGGGGGGTAGGCGGTTGTTGTTGTCGTCTTTACAGTGCAGTGCTTTGATTTTTGATTACATGTACAAACTTCAATAGAAACTGTTTCGGGGTGGAGGGAAAGGCAGCGCCGTCACGCCATGCCATGATTGATTGTTTGCTGCTTAGTTAGCCCGAGGGTTAACGAACTGGAGGGTGGGGGGCGGGATGGGGGCTTCTGCCTAGGGGCTCAGAACCGGCCTTTAAGATAGCACCAACATTAGAGGCAGCAGGGGTCCCTTTGGCGGTCACAGGTCACTCCTTGGCTGAGCAAGGACTGCACCCTGAATACAAACATCCCCAGACCTCCCTTAGCGCACCCAGAGCACCAATCGATTAGCTCATTAGCTGCCTTATGCTGAGGATGGTTTTGCTAATGTGTGTCAGCAGGGGTGAGACGGTGAGGGAGGGCAAGGGGTTAATGCAGTGTTAAAAACATTGTCCACACTATGATAGTGTAGGATTAAAACTACTTACTGGCAAAGGAGAGAGAAACGAGCTCTTAGCAACACTGACAAGGCTAGAGCAAGACGACGGAAGTGCCGCTGTTAGCATGGCCTTAAGCCGCACAGCACCATGCGCCAATCAGAATATTGGCGCCCGGGGCCTGGGCCCAGCTCGTCCATGCTGAAGGCCGGCCCAGCTGGGGTGCATCAGTTTGCACAACACGACACCTCTATTGAATAACTGGGAGTTAGCGGGGAGCAGCGTGCAATGGATAGTTTAACATCACTTCCAAAACCATTGCCTTTAATCCGATTACATTTATAGAGCTGATGCATATTTTTGTGTGCATGCTTTTCTTTAGTTTTATTGTGCACACTTTGAAGGCCATCCATTCCTTGCACTCTGCGAGCTTCACCAAAATTCATTAGGAGTGGCTAGGTGACCATCGGGCATAAAGTTTGTTTGGGAAGAGAATAAAGCCAGTATTTAAGTAAATGAGCCCGAGAATTGCAGCCTATAATATTCACCTTTATGTTTTGTTTCCCCCTCAGAGAGACCTGCTTTTGAAGGTTTAAACGTCCTCATGCTGCAGCCAGGGATGAGAATGATTTGTGTTCTTCGATTCAGTAGTTCAGATAAATGCACAACTACATTTATACATTTCTAGTCAAACTGACATTAAACAAAATTAAGCATTACGTGACGTCCCTTCCCTCGATTGTTCTCCATGCCTATGCTAAAGCTGTATTTTATACTTGACTGTAGTGCGAGTACTAAGTTGAAAATCAGTAGAGATTACAGGGAGGAAGTTAACGGAGATAACAAGAGAGACTGCAAAACGGAGAGAGAGCAAGAGGGACAGAGCAAGGAGGTAGCACAAGAATGGAGCATAGTGGACAAGAACAGCACTAGAAAAGAGAACGGGGGTGGGAGGCTGGAGCTGAGAAAAAGAAGAACTAAACCTGAGTGTACGGAGAGAGGCGAAATCCTATCAGAGCACCACACTGAAACCTTACAGCTACTGTCTCTCTAACTTCCTACCATCATTAACTCATTCTGGGCCCTCATGCTGCCCTATTTTTCACACACTTTAATAGTGCTTGGAATGTGCATCTAAACTTGAGTAGGAGGGGTGCTTTTTCAATCGTACTTGTTAGGTCTGGTGGCTTGGTGGACTAATTGTGTCCACTGTAGGGGCATGTTGTTCTCGTGGTTACAGGTTTATATCTGGGTTGGCCCACTTCACAAATAGACGTTATGTTACTTAGGCTGCCTGCTTGCAAAATATTTCAGTTCCTGTTGAGGTTCCCCTATGAGATATTGTGGGTGCTTCTGTGGGCACGTGCATAGGGTTAGTATATTAGGCCTTTTATCTGTAAGTTCCTCAAAATGTGCATTAATCAGCGAGTTCTCATAATCTGACAATCACTCTGCGTCTCCCCTGTGTTTTGAGCGAAATCGAACAGAATAACCCACAAAACGCTTTATGCTTAGATTCGGGCAGACAAACAGTGAGTTGGGGAAGCCAGTATTACCTGCACCACAGAGTACAAAAAGACAAAGCACCCAGAATGAAATATTTTTCAGGCTAATATGAGTTATTGACATTTGTCTCCCAGCCATGGAGTTTCTGTCATCAGCAATTCTCCTCCCTTTTCCCACAAGAGTTGTTCAAACATGAAAGGCAAAATATCCTAGTTTGCAACAAAGGACTACAAGGTGTAGGAGTCACATGACAACCATATTAGTAGGCAGCATAGTTTAATAGGGATTGGTCTGGAGAAATAAACTCAGAATTTAAAACGTACTACCATGGTTGGGGAGTCTCTTTAATAATCAGAATTGATTTCCACCCAAATGAACCCTTTTTTACCACATTAGGATAATCAAAGACTGGGAGAAAAAAACATAACGCTCTAAATTATACCTTGCAATTTGCATGCAGCTCTTACATGACAGTTAATAGCTCACTGCTCTATGTTAATATTTTTACTTATTAACTGCAAGTAACAATAGGGTCTCTCTGACAAAAGCAGTAACCCACTGACCTATTTACATTATATGTACCTCTCGAGAACTACTATGGAGTAAATTCTATCAGAAGCCAATTACATCTTGGAACTAGAAAGTTGTATTTTAATTTTTGTTTCAATTCAAGAAATATGTAACGCACCCTATCCCACAAAAAGACATCAGTGCAATGACATACTGGCGTTCTCAGAAGCAAGAATGGCCAACACTGTGTAATCTTTATTTGAATCTCTTGGCCATTCCAGTGTCATCAGCAAATATTGAACGGGTTTTCAGTGGTCTTCATTTCATTAACAAACCAGAAAGAGCCTCAATGTCTGCAAAGTCTCTGGAAATGCACATGTGCTTGTACTACAATGGCAAAGTTTTCAGATGAATGTATTGTGTTGACCAATAACAACCCGGCGCTGGTGTGCATTGTCAATTTAAATAAATGCGGAAAAATACTAGCTGTAGTGGCGTCTTTTGCGTGTGGCAAAAATAAATGTGGATAAATACAGAAAAAATGCCCAAAAAATAAATATGGATAAATACAGACGGAAATGGCCAAAAAATAAATACCATAAAACCGGGAGCCCTAATTATAAGTTAGGTAGAAGTGGTGGTGCTGAGTGCTGGAACAAGCATAGGACAATAGGCGGCTCTGACCAAGCCAGCTCGGCATTAGGAGGCCAGGCCGGTCTGTCATTGCCTCCCCCTCGGGCGGGCCGCGGACCTCGGGACGAGGGCCAAAGCCACGGATCAGGTTCCCCTTCGCTCTGTCGCAGTCCGTGAAACCCGCAGCACAGGCCCGGGGTAAGAAGCTCGTAAACGCGGACGAAAAACACAGGCCTCCACTGTAATCTCGTCACAGGAAACGCTTCTCTCGGGCCTAACGTGGCATTTTCATACTGCACTCTGGGGGCTCCGGTGCGAGAGATAAGGAGGAAGTACCGAGGAGGAGGGCAGTGTCAACTCGACCTGCAGAGATGCTATATCTTACTCTCTAGTGAAATATGTGAATCCATGGGAGCGGAAGATGAAGGCCCGCGTGCCCCTCTGACCGAACACAGTGAAAGATCCAGTTTAGTTGTGTGCAGGGGTTGCACATAATCCCCTGCAGCCTGCAGGGGGTCCCAAAACCTTCAGGGGCAACCGACCCTTCAGGCGGACCTAAGTATGCCTTAAGCCCAATGAGTATCAATGAGATATAGGAGACTCAGGGGCCCCTCCTCACATTCTGCAGGGGCCCCATCATTTTACGTTATGCCACTGGCTGCAGGGGCTAACCAGCAATATCAAATGCAATCGTCACTTTCAGAGGCACCAAGGTACTAGCAGCGCAGGCGTAGTATGGCCCACAGCTTGACAAGCTTCTGTGTACGTAAATCAGTACAGCAGCATGTCCTGGTAAGAGTGAGTGCATTGTACGACCTGTGATCATCTGCGGTCGGCGCCACAAGGCTACTTGAACTCTCCCCATCAAACACTACGCGTAGTGGTGGCAGTCATGCAGGCTATGATGTGGCATAACTGACGAATAGTTCTTCGGGTGTCAGGCTGGGTATGGGTCCACTGCTTTGATCTCAGGAAGTTCCTATCTTCCCTCTTTTCTAACCCTCCACAAACCTTCTCAATCCAAATAACTGTCTAACATATCCACCACTAAATTTACTTTCATGTTTCACCATACTAATTCAACACTAATCCTGATGGATTCCAGAGTAGCGTGCTACTTGCGCTTCAAAAACCCCATCAGGGGTAACAAGCGCTTTATAAATACAAACCTCTTTCCCTCTTCTATCGCCGCCACCTCCCTTCTCTACCCAAATAACTGAATAACATATCCACTACTCAAATTACTTCATATTTTACTATTCTAATTTTCAACACTAATCCTTTATGGGTTCCGGAGTGGCGTGCTACTCGCCAGAAAAGCACTTCAACACCCATCAGGGGTAACAAGTGCTATATGAATGCAAACCTTTCTTCCCCTTTTATCCCTCTGCTATCCTTCTCACTCCAAGTAACAGACTAATATCCACCATTGAAATTACTTTCATATTTCACCATATTAATTCACCACTAATCCTTTATGGGCTTCCTGAATAGCGTACGTCAACACCCCATCAGGGGTAACAAGTGCTATATAAATACACACCTTTTTCCTCCTCTATCCTTCTGCTCTCATTCCAAATCCAAATAACTGACTAACCTATCCACCCCTACAATGTACTTGAGGAGCACAAGTTTGAAAAAAATGTATAAGTACGCCATATTTACAAGCACGTAGTTAGTTTAAACATGTTTTGCACACGAGTGTTTTATATCCAGGAGTGAAATATACAGAGTGGTTTATATTCAGTAGTGAAATGTATAGAATGTTAAGTAGAGTAACTATAATTATAACGGTGTGAGATTAATGTAGAAATGTTGGAATATATGTGAAAACCTCATGTTCTCATGTTAAAAGAATCATGTCCGAATTAAATGTAACTTTGAAAATCCAGTATTATGTGTAGGCCTTAGGGCAATTCACGGCAAACCTGAACGTGCTGCTAAATTAATGTGAGATAAGGTTGACATGGTTCTTCCAAATGTACTATTGAACTTAGGGTTAAAAGTATATGCTTTATAGATGTGTTATTTTAGAAACGTATGCTAGTTAAGAATGTTTGCTGTTTAAATCAAGTTAACGTTTTAAGAGTGCAGGGACCTGCTGCATGTAAATCAAGTAGGCCAGAGCCGATAATGTCATGTAGTTTAAATTGTCATGTGCTCGTTAGGGAAGAGGTCGAGAGGTGTCCAGCACAGAGCTTTGAGAGTGTTTTATGACTAAAGATATGGTGGAGTCTGGAATTTGAGGCCCACTGCAGGATGAGCTGTATGCAGGTGCGAGGGTCCTAATCAGCTCGAATGAAAGGGACTTTGTTCAGTGGCGCCTTGCGCAGGCCTGTAGGAGTTTCCAGGAATTTCAGGGGGTATCAGCGCACTGAAGAAGAAGCCTGGGAACCAAGGTCAACTATAACGAGGGTCTTCAAGAGTACCATCATGGAGTTTGCCGCGCAAAGATGTACCACGTGAGGGGCGTCCCAAGGGGCGTTCCTGTCAGAAATGTGATTTGGTATTAGGGAAAGAGACCCGGGAGGAGAGCAGAGCAGATGATTTTGGGAGCCTAAGGAAGCGGATGGGTAGGCAGATAGGCTGATCAGGAGAGACCCATTATCAGAGAAGAGACAAAGAGAAGTGCGTGATCTTCTTAGGAAGTCACCACGGCTGACACCTAGAGGGTTAAGATCTTGCTAAGTAGGGATGTCATTTAAAATAGTGTAGGGACAGACTAACCTAAATTTTCTTTTCTGTAATGACTTTGAGATTGCAACTTATATCTATTTTGACAACCCTTATGGTTTTTGAGCTTGTACTTATTATTTTGTTCTTCAGACTTAGATTATTCAAGAAGTTCATGTTTATAGTGATACCGATTTACCTTTTGAATCTCATTTTGAGAAGTTTGTATCTTCAGTTATCTTTGACTTTATATTAAATCTTTAAAACTTAAATTTGGTCAGTGGTCATTTAGAGTGGTGTAAGTTCTTAAATTGATTGACTTATTGCGAGATTACCTTTTACTCCAAGACAGGTACCAACGATTCAGTCGACATAGTTTGGGATTTGGTAAGATAATTAGTAACCAGTAATCCCGCGTTAGCAGTTGGTAGCAGAGTGAGGATGGTTATCTTCTTGAGGAAGGTAATCTAGAGAGGTTAGTTTACCCCAAGGCCCGAGACGCCGAGAGACGAGCAGCGGAAGAATCGTGTGCCGAAAGGTGCAGACGGTGCGAGAAAAGCAGCAGTATCGGAGAGTGAGTATAAAAAGGGTCATGCGTGAACAGATTGCGGTGTTTTGTGTTGTATTTGTATTGTAATGTCTTGCGGAGTTGAATGCCTGTAGTGTGAATGAGAGAAGGTTGTGAGCGCGCGCAACCTGGTAAGCTGGTAACCTGGTAAACGGGTGAACTGGTGAAATCTTAAGTTCAGGCCAGAGCTTAAGTGGTTTTGGGTGTATCGAACATCCAGGGTAGTTGTCGACCATAGTACGGAGGTCACGAGGTACCATTGACCGCCGTGGATCCAAGATAGGGGGAGTGTAAGAGTGAATGTATGAGTAACGGACGCTGGTCGAAAGTTACTGCGTGTGAGTAACCTATCGGAGAAGGCGATTGTCTGGAAGTAAACGGAAAGACATTTTGCCAAGTTAAGGTGACAACTACAGAAAGACTGTGGGCGTACAGTCAAGAAAGGTGATCGCTTGGACGGAAGTAATCATTTTTCAGAGTATGAATGGGATGCGTGCATGACCGAGGAGACGAGCTGAGAAAGGAGGGGAACTGCTGCGAAGGGGGACGGGTGACGTCGGCTAGAGCCGCGCTGTGATTGAGCGGTTGGTGTGACGTTAGCTAGAGCCGCGCTCTGGTTGGGCGGCTAGAGTGACGTCGGGAGAAAAGTCGCGTACGGATAGGCCAGTTAGTGAGAACGGCGCTGAGATTGGTGGAGTGTCATCAGGAAGTAAACAAACGCGGAGAAAAGAGAAATCATGAAGTGTTTTAAGTGTTTGAAAGGGATTTTTAAACGTAAACGAAGTGAACATTATTACGGGGAAGAGGCTCCGCCGGAGGGTACACCAGCTCATTATATGGCAACGAATGTTGGGCTGCATACGATATTGTGGATTGGGGCTTGGAATAAGCTTACGGAAGGGAATGAGGAAATGCAGTTCCCGAGGTGCGGGACGTTTAAATTAGAGGTGTTACATCGGCTAAAAGCAACCATGTCCTCATTGAAACCCTCGCCCAGACCAACACAGTTTGAGGCTCTTAATGCATGGATTAAGGCTGCACACGACCGAAATTTGAACAGGCGTCAACAAAGACTGACGCGATCGGTAAGGGCAGTGCGAGATTCCAAATGGGATGAGGAGGAAAAGCGTTGGAGGGTACAGACTATTGAGGTGGAGAAAATGTATCCGATGAGGGAGGTGTCAGGAGGAGGAAACCTCATGGAAGAAGACGAGGAAAGCGAGTCGGAGGACAATCTAATAAACAGATTGTTAATGGATAGACCACCTCCGAGAGTGGGGTTAATAGAAGATAGAGGGCTCGCAAGGGAAGATGGAAATGACATAGAGGGATATACACCACTCCCTATATCGGAATGGACACCTATTAAAGGCGGAGAAACACCTCCAAACAACACTGTACAGAGTGTAGTGGGAAGGTTTGTGGTGCAGAAAACGCCAACCACAGAAAGGGTTGAGTCTGTGGGATTGCCAGACGCTCTTCAAGTGCCTGTTACCATAGGACCCATAGTTTCGATCTATAATTCTGAGAGAGATAGAGGGGAACAACAAAGGCAATTGGATAGGGAAAGGATTGAGATGGAAAGGAGGAATAATGTGACAAATGCATGGAAACAATTGCCAGGATCAGTAACATGGAATACCCCATTAGACACAACTGTCGGTCCCAATTCAGAACAGGGAGGTCCGAGAGGACCAATGGATCTAAGGGGACCACGGCCAAGACCCTATTCAGAATTAAGAGCTGATTTGAGGGAATGGGACGGGTCCATAGTATCCCCGAGTAACAGGACAAGGACGGAACCAGAGTGGGATACCAGGGGCAATGGGACAGTATCTCATTGTGGGGCCAGCGAGAGTAGTCAGGGCCGGGAAGGCCAAAGTCAGGAGAATAGAGGGGAGGCATGTCCTACAAATCAGAGAGAACAGCCGGAACAAAATACTAGGATTGTAGAGTGTGAGGAAATGTCCCGTCTCTGGGAGAAAGGGGGAGATGAAATGGTACGGGCTTTTCAGAATAGGTTTAGGTGCCTTCATCATACACTCGGGGAAGATGTCCAACATTGGAGGAAGGAGAATAGTGACAGGTCCCGCCATGCTTCGAGTAACCAAGAATCACAGGGAAACAGTGAAGAGAGGGGGAGCAATGGGATGCCTTACTATGCACCTGGAGAAAACAGGCAGATCGGGGAAGGCGGAAAAATGAGAAACAAGGAAGTATTTCATCATCCACCCCGAGAAGATGGAAAGGCATGGGACCTAGAGAGATGGGAACAGGGGAGAACTCCCTTTAACTCACCAGTGCCTAGGCGCAGGGCTAGGAGCTGGGACGGGAGGGAGGCAGAAGGTACTTCTGGACCAGAGGTGCTGAAAGCTGCGATAAAGGTTAAAAGGCTTGATGTCTCCAGCCTAAAATCCGATCTTGACGAGATTATAGAAGGAACGGTGCCTTTAGAAAGGATCGATTTGTACGAACAAGATGAGTTGCTGTTCATAGCGAAGGATACTACCAGGAGAGCTAGAGCATTCCACGAGAAACTGTCTAATTTGGCCGACAGATATGCTGTAGATTTATCTAGGACAAGGGCACTACAGAGTAACCATAGGTTACAATACTCAGATCAAGATCTAGATGAGAAAAGGACTACTGGATTGAAAACTCACATAAGGGAGTTGATAGCTGGGATACGAGTGTGGAGAGATCTGGATAAATGGGAAGAAAGGTGGTCGAAAAAGGGCACGGTTAGGCGAAGTACAAATGTGATGACCCCTGAGGGAAGGGTAATGCAGATGGAGGCATTCCCTTTGCGAGAAATATCAAATGGAAATTATGTACATGTGCCCTGGAGTAGAGGAGACTTAGCCGCATTTACCAACTCATTTCCGAAGTTGCGGGACAATCCAGTAGAGTGGTATAAGCAGGTAGAGAGGTTTGTTAAAATTTCGAAGGTATTGTGGATTGATTTGAACACGTTGTTTGACATCGTGGTCCCATCTGATCTGTGGACCCCTTGTAAGACTAGTGTCGAATGGCCAAATGCTGAACCATTGAGGGATGCTCGGACTAATGGACCGTCTGAGATTGTCATGCGAAAGTATGAAAGGGTAATAGCATGGCTGAAAGATAAGGTACCACCACAGGACATAGATTGGGTAAAAATAGACCGAACAAGGCAGGAACCCAAGGAGACAGTTCACGAGTTTTATGAAAGATTATTGAAAACATTCAAGCAATACAGTGGACTAGATGTAATGGATCCCAAAGATATAGGGCAGTTTGTGTCAAAGTTTGTCTTGGGGTTGAGACCTGATATTTGTTTGATGATACAGCAACATTTAATCTGTTGGCAGAACAAACCACTAGATGAGATTTTACGATATGCGAGGTACTGCAGTGACGAGATAGATTCTAAAGCCAAGAATCTAAAGGAGAAATTGATGGTGGTGCAAATGCAGTCCGCTGGGAAGGGTGGCCAGCAGAAGCAGGGGATGGGACGAAAACCAAATGGTCAGAGCAAAGATAATGAAGAAGGGCAGAGACCTAGGATAGACTTTGCCACTTTAAAGAAAACGACAAAGTGTCATCAGTGTCACCAGGTGGGGCATTGGCGACGCGAGTGTCCCTTTAACCCTGAAAATGGAGAGCTAGAAGTAGAAGAGCAGGTCCAAGAAGACCCAGTGCAAAAGGTGACAGTTCCGAGCTGTAAGGTGGCCAAAGGGGGGACTTCGGCTCCACGGGCCCAATTCCCACAGCCACCGAAGATAGCAGCTGGAGGAAAGGTCTTTAAACAAATGCCTCTGTTTATCGAGGAAGAAAAATGTTATTACATTGATCCATTGACAGGACAACGGGTGAGCAGTGAAGAGGACTGTACCCTCGGGGCAGTTCTAGAAGTGGATCAGAGAGGGCCATTTGTTGAGGCAGAAGTGGCAGGGTGTCCCACTACGTTCTTAGTGGATACTGGGGCTACTCGTTCGACTCTGAGATCAGCGGTGGTTCCAGACTTGCCGATGTCAGGGGAAACAATTCAGGTGGTAGGAGTCGCAAATAAAAGAATGACTAGTCCGTTGACAGAACCAGTATCTGTGAAAATAGGAAATCATATGAACGAACATCAGTTTGTGGTTTGTGACTCGAGTCCGGTATGTCTGTTAGGAAGGGATTTGTTGTGCAAATTGAACTGCACCATATACTGCACCCCGCAAGGAGTGGAGGTACAGACTACCGACGAAGATGCTACTTTTAAGGTGGCCAATTCCAAATCTTGTGTAGAACTATATCCTACTCTGACAATAGAAGATCTTCCCCAAGACCTACGAGATGCAGTGGCGTCAGAGGTATGGGATTTCACAGGAGAAGAAATAGGATTGATTAAGGGGGTAGAACCGGTAAAAATATTGGTAAAACCAAATGTTGAGTTTCCAAGAACGCCTCAATACAAATTGTCCCAGGAAACGATTGCGGGAATAAAACCTGTGATCGAGTCAATGATACAGCAGGGAATACTGAAAGAAATCGTGGGTAGTCCTTGTAACTCCCCGATTATGGGTTTGCAGAAACCTAGTGGGAAATTCAGGATAGTACAGGATTTACGAAAGATTAACAACATAGTCGTTTCATGTTGTCCCGTGGTACCGAATCCATCAGTGATATTGTTTCAAATACCATGTCAAGCAGAATGGTTCACAGTGATAGATCTTTGTCAGGCTTTCTTTTCAATCCCATTGGATGAAGAGAGCAGGTATCTTTTTGCTTTTAAAATGGAAGATCGCGTTTTAACATGGTGTCGAATCCCACAAGGATTCACAGATAGCCCATCCATCTTTAATCAGTTGCTGAAGAAGAATCTTGAGAATCTAGTACTGCCACAGAACTCGGTTCTGGTACAGTACATAGATGACCTACTTGTTGCGTCAGAGACAGAGGAAGCTTGTAAAGCAGATTCAATTGCCTTACTGAATCATTTAGCTGAGAATGGACATAAGGTATCTCCGAGCAAGTTGCAGTATTGTTTGACAGAAGTACAGTATCTAGGGCACAGGTTAGAAAAAGGGAAACGTAAGGTGTCCCCGGAGAGGATTGAGGCGATAATGAAAATGAATGCGCCTACAACACAGAGAGAGGTTAGAATGTTCCTAGGAATGGTGGGTTACTGCCGACAGTGGATAGTTAACTTTTCACTGAAAGCAAAGCCCTTACAGAAACTGACGCACAAGGAGGTGAGTGATCCGGTACCATGGGATGAAGAATGTCTGGTGGCGTTTTTACAGCTGAGAGACGATTTATGTCGTGCTCCGGCTCTGGGAATGCCAGATTACGAAAAGTCATTTTCACTCTATTGCTGTGAGAGAGAGGGATGTGCTTTGTCAGTCTTGGCACAGACCCACGGAAATGCCCGTAGACCAGTTGCATATTTTTCGGCTACATTAGATCCAGTAGCCGCAGCGTTGCCCGGATGTCTCAAATCCGTTGCTGCAACGGGTGTCAGCATTGAAAGGAGCGAGAGTATTGTGATGGGACATCCAGTAGTGGTGTATGTACCACATTCAGTTGAATTGTTAATGACCAGGACGAAGACGCAGCATCTGACCAATAGCAGGCTCACGCGTTACGAGCAAGTTATACTTGCCGCAGAAAACGTGACTCTCAGGAGATGCTCTGTCTTGAATCCTGCTACTTTGATGCCATTACCTACGGTAATAGAAGGCGAAGGATGTGAAGACCACGATTGCCTTGATGTGACTGAACTATGCACGAAACCCAGACCAGATATTGTGGATGAGCCATTGTCAGACCCCGATGAAATTTACTTTGTTGATGGCTCATGTTTAAGAGACGATACTGGTCGGTTGAGAGCAGCTTATGCTGTTTGTACCATTACTGGAGTTGTGGAAGCCGCTTGCCTGGAAGGAGTACATTCCGCACAGGTAGCAGAGATTATTGCCCTAACTCGTGCCTGCATAGCAGGAAATGGAAAGAGAGTCACCATCTACACGGACAGCCAATATGGTTTCGGTGTGGTTCATGATTTCGGGCAGTTGTGGTCTCAGAGGGGTTACATGACCTCCTCTGGTTCGCCCATTCGAAATGGAGAATTTGTGCGATTGCTGATAGAAGCATTACAAGGTCCTGTTGACATCGCAGTAGTGAAGTGTGTAGCTCATACTAAGAATACAGATTTTGTGTCACAAGGTAATAGATATGCTGATGAAGTCGCACGCTATTGTGCGGAACAAAGTTATTCTTTCTCAAAGGTGGAAATAGAAGGTGCAGAAGAAAAGACTGAATTAAGTATGATGTTAGAAACTGTAGACACTTGGGAGGATTTAAGAATAATGCAGGAGAACGCACCTGAAACAGAGAAAAAGGCATGGGAAATAGCAGGTTGTGTGCGAAGTGAAATGGATTTTTGGGTTTCAGCAGATGGGAGAGCTGTGTTACCTGAAGAATTAGCTAATCCCATGGCGAGAGAAATACATGGTCCAGTACATCTAGGAAGGGATGCTATGATGAGAGTTTTTAGGCAGACTTGGTATTGCCCGAAATTCAGAATAGCAGCAGAATCAGTATGTAAGCGATGTGTTACTTGCCAACAGCTGAACGTAGGCAAACGAACACCAGTCACACTGAGTCACATTGGGAGGTCGGGGGGGCCTTTCAATAGAATGCAACTAGATTTCATCGAAATGCCAAGAGTCAATCGCCTTCGGTATGTGTTGGTGATTGTATGCGTATTTTCCAGATGGGTTGAAGCGTACCCTACACGTAGGTGCGATACACTCACAGTGGCTAAATTGTTGCTCAGGGAGTTGATACCGCGCTTCGGGGTGCCTGCCTCTTTGGAATCTGACAGAGGAAAACATTTTAACAGCGAAATAGTGAAGATGTTGTGCTCCACACTGAATATCGATCAAAAGCTGCATTGTAGTTATCGACCAGAAGCTTCAGGAATTGTGGAACAAGTGAATGGCACTTTGAAGAATAGATTGGCTAAAGTAGTGGCATCCACATCCTTGAGTTGGCCAGATGCTCTTCCTTTAGTGCTCATGAGCATGCGCAGCACACCTGATAGGAGGACAGGTCTCTCTCCCCACGAGATCCTGATGGGGAGGGCCATGAGACTTCCTACAGTTCCAACTACTGCTCTATTGAATATTACAGATGATCTGATCTTGGATTATTGTAAAGGACTGTCTGACGCCATCCATTCTGTGTCCCTTCAGGTGCATGCAGTTGAAGTTCCAGCAGCGAGGAACCTGTGTCATGACCTGAACCCAGGGGACTGGGTCTTAGTTAAAAAACACGTCCGGAAGAACTGCCTAGATGTTCGCTGGCGTGGGCCCTTTCAGGTAATCCTGATAACGAACACCGCGGTGAAGTGCGGGGGGCTGCCAAATTGGATCCATGCATCCCATACTAGAAGAGTTCCAGCACCTCTAGAAGGAACAGCTCCCATCCCAGACGAAAGCCCGGAAGTGGAAGAAGAGTCGCAAGAAGGGATTGAGGCAGCTGAGGGGGTGTCGGAAGAAGTTGGGAACGCAACGGATTCAGAAGAAGAGCGAAGGCAGGACGGCAGTGAGACAGAAGACGCAACTGAAGGGGAGAGCAGAAGTGAATACGACTCAGACTCAGATCCGTATCGGAGCGACCAAGAACCAAGTGGGAGGACAAGGAATAGGAGAATAAGGCTTGGAGCTGCCACTTGGCCAACTAGGAGAAGAAGGCTAAGTTTGAGGTCGGCCCAGGAAGAAACGCTTACTCCTATATCCGAAGACTCAGATCCAGAAGAAGATATCCAGGATCAAGCCGAGGAGGGTCTTAGAAGATCAAGGAGGGTGCGAGTGCCTAGTAGAAGATACTCTACTCCCGACTGGACCTACCTCGTTGCAGATGTCTGGGAGACACAGAACAGGGAGGATCAGGGAAGTGGAACTGATCAGAACTGACCCGATCATCACAGTGCAAATAAGGTTTCTACTACCAGGAGCGGAGACCGAAAGGTTGCTGACACTCAACATCGTTCATCCTGCTCTCCTGAGTGGAATAAGAAAATTGATTTTAGAGACAGTTGAGTTTCCAGTTTGCTGTTCACGATATCCAATATTGGAGGGAACTCTTCTTCGTTTGGAAATGCTTGAGCGAATAGTAGAAATGCTAGGAGCGCTTATTGTTGTGGATTAATACCATATTGTGAATGTCTTCAAAGGGGCGCAGAACTGGAAAGGTGAAGAAAGTGATCTTGATTAGAACGGACCCCTTTGTAATTGTGGATGTAGAACTGATAGTACCAGGAGTGGAAATTGAAAAAACGCTAACTCTCAATTTTGTCCGTCCACTTGTCTTGAGCGAAATAAGGAGAATAATCCTAGAAAAAGTTGACTTTCCATGTTGTGGTACGAACTGCCCAGAACCTGAGGGAATGATACTTCGGATGGACATTTATGAAGACGTAGTGTCACTCCTTGAGTCATACATAACTTCAGACGAAAATAAGACTGTTGAAAAGAAATTGTAAAAACTTGTTGCAAGATAACCTAGCGCCGAGTGGAAGAAGAAAAGTGATAGGGGTTTCATTTTAGTGGATGGAGAAGGGCTAGGGTTGTCTATTTTTACTGGACTTTGAACTGTTTTGCGGAAACAAATTGTCAAGCTTCCAAGTGTTCAAAGAAAGACATTGCAAGAGAGAAAGACTTTGTTTGAAAAAAAAAAAAAGAGGAAGTGAATGCTGGAAGAAAGTCAAAAACTACACTGTTTGAGAACATGGAGGATGGCAACCCGAACCGCAGGGCAAAATGTATAGCTGTTACACTTTTAGGAGTAGTGGTTTCTCTTATAATTTTAGTGGTAACTGTTTCATTCCTAGTGGGACACGAGGGGGATGAAACCGCAGTCAAGGAGGATACGGGAGTGTCAACACCGAAAACTACCATTATTAAAGAGAAGGGAAACATCAATGAGAAAGACAAGGCATTGTTAGATGCAGAAATAAAAAGGCTTCACACCGACGAGTCACAGGGAAATTACAAGTCAAATGCTTATGCTAAATTGCTTTATGAATATGTTGATGCCATGGAAGTAAAGGATTGTTACGTTTGTATGCAATTACCAGCTTCAGTGGAGGAGGGTATCAGATACCATCATCTTCCGTTGACATATGGAATAACGTGCAGTTTATTGTTGAGCATGTTTTATGGACGAGAAGGATTCGAGTATTATTTCTCGAATTTCGACTCGACATTGCCAGAGGTTCCGAATTTCAAGCATTTGAACAAATGGGACTACTACAAAAGCGAAGACAGACTACACAAATGGTTTATTCCATGGAAAACGTTAGATACTTCACATGCTCGAAGAAACAATCTGACTTGTCAAATATCAGAGGTTGAGAAAAAGTTTATAGCACAAGTAGATACTAGATACAGGAGGCAGAAGATTTTGAAAGCATCAGGACAATGGGAAACAGATTGGACCAAGGAGGAGAGGGCACATCAAAGAAAGGGTAGTATTGGTCCAATTGCTTTGGATAAGGATAAACGGGGAAAACTGTGCATACACAGGAGTTACTCATATTATGAAAACTTTTATGTAGGTCAAGTCCATTGTGAACATGCCTTTCAATTGGAGTATTACTCTAAGAACTTTATGAAAGGGATGGAAGCAATACCAAATGTATATTTTGTATGTGGAAGATATGCCTATGTGAAGTTACCAGATAATTGGTATGGATCATGCTATCTGGCTGTTGTCTTTCCTAAAATATATCATGTTGAGAATTTAGACACGCCTAAGAAGGAAATATCAACTAGATGGAAACGAGGGCTGGGTGCAGCAGAGGTAGTTGGAGATGTACTAGGTGCTGCATTCCCTTTCTTAGGATTGATAATGAATGACATTAAGATCAGGAGGTTAGCTACAGTCGTAGATAGGCTATCTGCCAGTACTGCAAGATCCTTGATGCTGATAGAAGGGGAGATGCAATCGATTAGGGCAATGGTTCTTCAGAACCGACTTGCTCTAGATGTTCTGTTAGCAAAAGAGGGAGGAGTCTGTAAGGCCTTGAAGGTCCAGGAATGCTGTACTTACATTCCAGACAATTCAAAACCTCTAGAGAAGTATATACAAAACATCACTGCCATACACTACGAAATTGAGGACCTAGCAAAGGTAAATGTGTGGGAAAAAGTAGGTCATGGAATGGGTAAAGTTGGAAGTTGGTTTGCCAACTTAGGAAAGGGTATCGTTTGGTACATATTGAAACCCATCATCATAATAGTGATTTGTGTAATCACGTTGTGGGGATTGGTGCGTTTGTATCAATGTTATAGAGCAAATAGGTTACAGAGAGCTATGAAGAAACAGGAAGAAGAGTTGACAGCGATGCAGGACACTCAATATAAGAGTCTGAAAGCATTAGAGAGTATGAAAAGAGGTGGAACTGCCCTGTCTTCTCTTTGAAGGGTTCTACATTTTTTGGTGTCTTGGTGATGATGACCCCTGAAGGTCATCAAAGGGGGGACTGAGAGAGCACAAGTTTGAAAAAAATGTATAAGTACGCCATATTTACAAGCACGTAGTTAGTTTAAACATGTTTTGCACACGAGTGTTTTATATCCAGGAGTGAAATATACAGAGTGGTTTATATTCAGTAGTGAAATGTATAGAATGTTAAGTAGAGTAACTATAATTATAACGGTGTGAGATTAATGTAGAAATGTTGGAATATATGTGAAAACCTCATGTTCTCATGTTAAAAGAATCATGTCCGAATTAAATGTAACTTTGAAAATCCAGTATTATGTGTAGGCCTTAGGGCAATTCACGGCAAACCTGAACGTGCTGCTAAATTAATGTGAGATAAGGTTGACATGGTTCTTCCAAATGTACTATTGAACTTAGGGTTAAAAGTATATGCTTTATAGATGTGTTATTTTAGAAACGTATGCTAGTTAAGAATGTTTGCTGTTTAAATCAAGTTAACGTTTTAAGAGTGCAGGGACCTGCTGCATGTAAATCAAGTAGGCCAGAGCCGATAATGTCATGTAGTTTAAATTGTCATGTGCTCGTTAGGGAAGAGGTCGAGAGGTGTCCAGCACAGAGCTTTGAGAGTGTTTTATGACTAAAGATATGGTGGAGTCTGGAATTTGAGGCCCACTGCAGGATGAGCTGTATGCAGGTGCGAGGGTCCTAATCAGCTCAAATGAAAGGGACTTTGTTCAGTGGCGCCTTGCGCAGGCCTGTAGGAGTTTCCAGGAATTTCAGGGGGTATCAGCGCACTGAAGAAGAAGCCTGGGAACCAAGGTCAACTATAACGAGGGTCTTCAAGAGTACCATCATGGAGTTTGCCGCGCAAAGATGTACCACGTGAGGGGCGTCCCAAGGGGCGTTCCTGTCAGAAATGTGATTTGGTATTAGGGAAAGAGACCCGGGAGGAGAGCAGAGCAGATGATTTTGGGAGCCTAAGGAAGCGGATGGGTAGGCAGATAGGCTGATCAGGAGAGACCCATTATCAGAGAAGAGACAAAGAGAAGTGCGTGATCTTCTTAGGAAGTCACCACGGCTGACACCTAGAGGGTTAAGATCTTGCTAAGTAGGGATGTCATTTAAAATAGTGTAGGGACAGACTAACCTAAATTTTCTTTTCTGTAATGACTTTGAGATTGCAACTTATATCTATTTTGACAACCCTTATGGTTTTTGAGCTTGTACTTATTATTTTGTTCTTCAGACTTAGATTATTCAAGAAGTTCATGTTTATAGTGATACCGATTTACCTTTTGAATCTCATTTTGAGAAGTTTGTATCTTCAGTTATCTTTGACTTTATATTAAATCTTTAAAACTTAAATTTGGTCAGTGGTCATTTAGAGTGGTGTAAGTTCTTAAATTGATTGACTTATTGCGAGATTACCTTTTACTCCAAGACAGGTACCAACGATTCAGTCGACATAGTTTGGGATTTGGTAAGATAATTAGTAACCAGTAATCCCGCGTTAGCATACTTGCATGTTTCACTGTACTAATTCAACACTAATCCTCTATGGGTCCCAGAGTAGCATGCTACTCGCCGAATAAGCGTTTCGACGCCTCGTCAGGGGTAGTAAGTGCTATATAAATGCAATTACAATACAACACAATACAATTAGGTCAGACTGTTGTCCGATGAGAGTGAGTCAAAACAGTTTAGCCAAGTCGGCTCAAATGGCAGTCAACGTTTTCCTCAGCAAGGCTTTGTTCCTCAGTCCTAAAGTATGGTCCCATTCTCCAGTGGCTATAGACAAACATTTTGTCCCTCGTCCAGTCCCTTACTGTGTATTGAAGAACAAGCTACTTGCAGCAGAAAGGCGGTCTGCAATACCTGGCTCTAAGGGGCAGCCTATATTCAAAAGCAATGCAGCTGGGCCAAAGGCAGCTCACCAGCCAAGTTCAAAGTTGTACTCAAACATTTGGGAACAATCCAGACAGTAACAAGTGCCTTCCGCTGCAGTGATGTTTAGCTCAGTAGAAATTGGCTTTCCAAAAGCTGTGCATTCACCCTGGTTTCCTTGGTGATGGGAGGCACCTGATAATCTCCACTGGATTTAAGTATCAGACCGAGATAGCCCCCAAACAACTGAGGTTGTTTCTGAGATCCGCTTTCCTTGCCAGAGCTGGACACAGGATGCAGGGGATGAGCAAGCAGGCCATCTCCTTGGCAAAAGTATTCCACCACAATTGGAACGTTGGCCATATTCCTTTGTCCTTGCTTTCTCTCCTCCAGGACACATGATGACCTGCTGAAACTGCTTTGAACCAGGAAACGGGGACATAAGTAAATGCACCTGCTCCATTGAAGTGGACATGAATCCAAAACAGACAACTCCTAGATTAGAATAGCTAATTGAGGAAAGGTAGAAGATGAGAGATAGCAGTTAAAAGGGACCTACAGTAAGAACGCACTTTGTGGTTAGCACTATCCTTATGATGCACCGTACAGTCGTGGAGCTACACGCATTCAAGGGCCCCCAAAATGGAGTACCCTACTTAGCGTGCGGCTCATACAGACCAATTGCTCACATGGGAAATCAAGGAGAGTTATAGAGTAGTCTCCCCATTTTAGGCTGAAGATAGTAAACCTTTACCCATAATACTCCTGACTACAGATCAGTAGTTATGCATGGTTAGTCGAGTCTTGGCGTGCTCATCGAGTCTTTTTTTTAAATATTTTTTTTTTATAGAGGAGAATTATGCTGACAGTGGTCCCTATGTGTTCTCCCTTTCTCTAGGTCGCATTACTTGAAGCAGGACCATTTGGCCTGCTCATCACAGACCAACCAAGTCAAGGTTGTATACAAGCTTTTTAGTTCACTGTGTAGTACTAGTCACCAAGGTCCTGAAGAATTGCTAGTTTAGCATGAAACATGTCGACCTAACCTACTTCCGTAGTGTTCTATCTCCCCTCCCACCTTTTTAACCAAGGGAGTCAGCCACGCTATTAAAAATCCTTGTGGACTGACCCACCTTTTTTAATCACCACCACCTTCTCACGACTACACACTTCTTCTGCCCTCTCACACGCATGCACCATATGGCTGGAACAAAAGATCTCCGCTAAAGAGCCCCTTCGCGGGTGCCCGTCAGACATTGCAGTGCCAGTCTGACGAGGAGCAGGACCCATATGATGAAGCATGACACCTAGCTTGCTGGGTGTGTGAGGGTTCTAGTTCCCAAGAGGGGAATCCCCTTTTCCTTCCCCTCTTGTCTTTCCCTATACACATACACACTCTTCCTTCTCAGTCTTTCTGGGGAACTCTGTGCTTTATTTTGCTAATCTGTGCTCATCGAGTCAGCAGTTACCCACGTTAAAAGGAGATCTATTGTGGTTGGACCCCAGCAGCTCTGTAGAATCTACAACTCTGCCTGGAGAAACACATAAAAGACGTAGCTCACCAGTGTGAGGCTGATGGCATGGATCACCTGCACAGGAAAGCATGCCAGGCCTGCCAGAATGATGAAGTGAAGAGAAATATGGTGCATGGAAACATCATATGGACTTTCTACCCTACAACAATTACGATATGGAGCCAGTTGACTGAGCACATTCCAGGAACGTCCAGGCCTTGATTCGTGCCAATGAGCCACCGAATGAGCCAGGCAAGTACAAAAGTATCTCCGAGCATACAGAACCGTAACAGCAAGGAGCTTCCAGGGCAACCGTGGTGAAGCCTAGCCTAGACTTTGCTAGTGGTTGATTTACTCTGCTTGGATTTTTAGGTAAGAACCTATTGATTATATCAGTAATTCTCTGGTGGGTTTGTTGGCCTTCTTAGTTGTTGACTTAACGTATAGGAGGGCCTTATAATTGCCTAGGTTGAGGAATGTTCTTACTCCAAGTTTCTAGTTCACACCATGCAAGAAGTATACCTCCCAAATATTAGCGCTTGGATAGAAAATCCAAATAAATTCCTTCCACAAGTCAAATGGTAGACCATAGAGGAATATTCAGGATAAAAGGCTGTCTACATCATTTTGCTGGTGATCTTCTTTCAAGGAAACAAGGGAAAAGGAGAATCAGATGTTTCAGTATTTTTTGAGCAGGGAAGAGTGAGATGAGGAGGGAAAGGCGAGATAAGAATAAGTGGATGAGGAACGGTAAAGGAACTGCACAGCGAAAGAGCTTCGGAGTGATTGGAGGGAAAAACGACGCGGAAAGATGCTTAAGTCAATAGAGAAGGTTAGAAACAAAGGAGAGAAATGCATAGATGAGGGAAAAATGAACGAGGAGCAGCATAGATTGTGAAGAGAGAGGGGGCAGAGAAGGCAGAGGGAGGGAGAATAGGATAGCTGTAGAGAGGCTACAGATACGAGAGCAAGACACAAGTACACATACATATACAGTGCAGCAGAGAATACGATCATGCACATGAAATGGAAAGGCCTCCTGCCTTTACCCCCCTTTCAACCCACCCCCCTCCCCCTCCTCCTCTCTGGGTCGGCCTCTCCAGATGTTCAGAGCAAGCAGTTGCAGCTGTTTTTCATTCTCCTCCCCGCCGTGGTGAGAAAAAGCGATGGATATACTGCCTGCATAGAGGGCGCAGGTGTTCCACACGCAGCGATTGAGGCTCGTTGTGCATACCAAGAGAGCCACCAGCACCCCACTGTTCAGCTCCTACTTCCGCATTCTCCAGGGACTCTGAGCGGAAGGAAGCTGTCATGCAGGACTGCTGACCCGCCCACCTCACATAGAGGGGCGGGGGAGAGGTCTGAGGTCCTGGGCGGTGGAGAAGCATCTCAAATGAACTCTCCACAAACCTGGATCAGCTCCCACCCCTCCCACTGAAGATGAAGGAAACTATGCAAATGCCTATATCTACAGTTTATTTGATTATCTTATTAATTATGTCTTATGGCCTAGACTTGATAAAGAACTAAGGGGCATATTAGCAAGGAACCTCGTTAAAATTATCACCGTTTTATCGGCAGGAAACTGCCGATAAAACGTCGATAATGGGCTTGCTAATATGCGTTATAGAATTCCTATAGAATCCCAGGTTAGATGTCCAGCACATATAACCTGGGATTCTATAGGAATTCTATAACGCATATTAGCAAGCCCATTATCGACGTTTTATCTGCAGTTTCCTGCCGATATAACGGCGATAATTTTAACGAAGTTCCTTGCTAATATGCCCCTAAGGGACTCATGTTCAAAGGTTTTTTGCGTTTGCAAACCCTCTAATTCGGGAAATCAGAGGGTCTGCGCATATAAAAACCCTTTTTGATCTGTAGTGAGCCCATTTAATGATTCGGAAAAGGTTTTCCAAACATTTAGTGGGTTTGGGAAACCATAAGGAATGGGTATTTGGAAGGGGTATGTTTATTGCATCCCTTCCAAATTCTGATTCCTTATGGTACGTATGAATGTTTTGAGACTGAAATTCGGTTGCAAAGCATTAATATTTTACCACCCTGAAAGGAGATGGTAATCCATTTGCAAATGGAAAGGGGTCCCCAAAAGATCCCTTCCCCATTGTGAATGTGGACAAAAACATTTTTTAGGAGAAGGCAGTGAACACAATTCCCATAGGATTATAAATATCCATGTGAAAAATGTTAGACACATATTGAAGTGTTAGTGTAACTGTAATCTCCTGCAGCCTTGTTTTCATGCTCATGCTCACATTGGTCACAGGAAGTCCCTGACAGATGTTGAGGCATCTTGAGATTTGGTTCTCGCGTATGGAATTGCGTGAATAGTTTGCTTAGTGAAAGCTGTTTAGTTTGTTACTAGGGAAGTTCGTTCTTCTGTTCCCATGAGCCCAGTTGGACACCTGCTCGTTTTCTGTGTGTGAAACCCTCCCATGTGATCTGTAGATCATTAAAGGGGGAACCCCTGGTCAACCTATTCTGTGATTCAGAGACTATTAATTTTTATGTATTGTCAATAAACCCTTTCAGACGTTGAGCAACGCATATATGGTGAATTCTTTGATATACAGATTCTTGCATTTTAAGGGTAACTCGAAACCTAAACCAGGAGTGTTCTCCTGATCACAGGGAGACGGAAACCAGTTATTAGAAGGAGGAGCAGATGAAAAATGTGGAATCCCTGAAAAAGGCCACTGAAAACAACAGCCAGATCTTCTTGGAAAGGGGTGCAGACTTGTGAGCGTAGTACTGTAGGTTCACATTACAAAAAACTTTCCTCCCTCCCTACATAGTAAACCTCTCTCCTAGAGATGATGCATCAGTGAACAAAGTGCTGAAGAGCCCGTCCCGGATAAGGGAATAATGTATTTACATCTGATCCTGCAACATGTGGCCGTTAACTCAGGAAAGTGTTCAATGCTGTCTTGGAATTATTACAAAAAGAACAATTGATGGGCAGAATGCAGAACAATGTCATACATTCACCCCAGCACAGAGATCTGGGCGAAAAACCATGTTTTTTTTGCTCCCCATGCCATTCCAGCTTGAACCCAGCCATATGCAAATCAGTCTTGACCCTGTGCCCAATGGGAACAATCCAGCCGGAACTGCTAGGAGAAGGCCTCCCTGGACTGGAAACAAGCATCCTAGGACCGGTTTGGGGGTTTCACCCCTCATCATCCAAGAATGCTTGACTCCAGTGGCATGGAGAGAACAGGACCCATGTCTGGGCATACCCGTCACACTCGGGGGGGAATTAGTGCCATTACAAAGACCAAATAATCAGCTGAAATCAACCTAGCATTTTAAAATGGACTAAGGGATTTATCAACAAATTAGTTTATAGAAAACCTTTATATAAATGGTTCCTTGAGGAACAGATTTTAGCCCAATTGCAAATTGTTTATCTCAAGGGTGCGGGTACAATACAGGAGACATTTTGTATATGTTTAATCTTTATGAAGTATGTGCAAATGTAGAAAGGGCCGCTGTTTTAATTTTGGTGGACCTTAAAACCACATTTAATGGCCAGTCGGAGTGCCGTTTTAACAATGAGAATGAACCAAAAAATAATACACGTTACAGCGGCGCTACAAGTTGATAAACACACAGACATTGAACGTAGAACCCAGGGAGAATGATCCAAATCCTTCACTGTTAAATAAGTTTTCACCAGTGACATATGTTGGCCTTCACCTTATTTTCTGTTCTCTCTATTCTTGATTACCTGTATTGAATATGACCTCTCAGTAGTGAAGGCCGACACCCCAAAGTAGGTTACAGAGGTATGGAGATTCTAGTAATTTAAATACCTCTGTCTTGATGGCATGAACATGGAGAAGTCCCTTATCCCTTCTCACAAGTGTCTTTACCTCTTTGTGCAAGCATTTGCTTTGAAAAGTCGAGCTGCCAACCATAACAAAAGTATTCAAGGAAACCAGAGCAAAAACAGAGGATACAATAAACGTTTCTACTTTATGAGATTAGTTTGTAAATAATCTGTCAATTTGACTATCTTGAGGAGTAAGGATAATATTCTATTAAAATGAAATGGACCAGGTTGGTTGTATAAAGTGAGTTGACAATGGCTCGCATTGGTCTAGTCAAGAGCCGGATCAGGAAAAAGGTATAGAGGAAGGACAGTATCTATTCGTAAACGAGCATATACAGTGTAGGCTGGTGTTTGGAGTTTGAGAAAAGTAGAATGCCTGTGATGTTTGAGAATACTGGTAAGAAGAACGCGCCAACACCTACCTTGCATTATGTACCATAAGTCCCAGAAGGACACATCAGCCTGCCACAGCAGGAACCAAGAGCAACTGAATCCTTTTTGAAAGATACAGATTACTTCACTGCCCAGTTCCTAAGAATACAATGACAACAGGAGAGTTTTAGAAGAGACAAGCCAGCCACAAGAAATACATTGTTAATAAAGATGATGAACCCCCTATGTGAATCCGCAGATTCCCATTCCTAACAGAATTTGGGCTACTGGTAAAGCTAGACTAAAATCCCCTGGCCTTGTGCTGTAGTACCTGGTATGATGAGGAGTTAACACAAATGCTGTGGACGCAGGTCCCCCGGGTTAATAGGTTTTATGTGCATCAGAGACTACCAGTGTGCAGGAAATGTGGCTTAACCCAACAGATCAAAGTCTATATAAATTGATCAGGGAGAGACTGAAAATAAGAGCAGCTGATGACAGAAATGTTCTATAACACTCTTCATCCAGGTAAAATCCACATTGGGAATTGGATCAATACCTCAGAACATATGGATTGTTGTGGCCTTGCCTGCTTTCCAATGTCCCTGTGTTCCCTGCTGCTCAGCCAGTATGTGAGGTCTTCAGAATGTGTTTAGAGTTGAAGGAGTGTCAGTTGAAGGAGGGCTAAGCAGCAAGGATGCTGCTCCTGGGGGGGCCTATCTATAACCTACAGCTAAGCTAATAAACCTACTTCTTTTATAACCTACGAGTATTCATCTTTGATTATAACATGGATCTATTTGGATTCATCATTTTATGTATTAAACTTAAGTTAGCAGATACCTTTAACCAGTGTGTGGGTAAAATGGTGCACCCATCTGACAACGATGAGTGATGCTTATAAACAACACAAACAGAGCACGGCGTCCTCTTCTCTCACCTTTTTAATGAACAACTGCAGATGTACTGCTGAAATCTATATTGGTAAATTGGGTAGTAAGGAATATTTTTACTGATATCTTTGTATGCGAATCTTTACATAATAATTCACGTCTGCTGGCAGTATCTAATTTATTTGGAAATCTTGGAAGTGTTAGTAAAATGATATTCAACACCACTGTAAGCTAGTGAATTATCCTGCGTCAGTTGTATATGAAGGAGAAGGGTATTTGTGGCAACTGGTTCAGGGGGTCCCAGGGCAAACATGTATTTAGGAGTCAGTTGTGCTAAAATGTAATAAATCAATATACAGCCAGCACTTGTTTTATCAAAAGAGAAATACCTTTATCTGAACACACAGCTCAGTGCTAGACAAGGGAAACATCACAAATGTTAAAGCGGGTTTATACAAGTTCTGCAATCTGGGCACAGTCCATAGGGGGATCTGTGGTGCATGTTCACCAATCCTGGTGAACCACACACCCTGAGTCCATCAGTACTAATAGGTTCTGGACCATGCAGCTCTTCCTAGCAAAGTTGTGTCCCAAAATCAATGCTCACAGTACTTGAGTGCAGGGGCAGATCTTCTCTAATGCTGCCGTCTGTGGATTTTTGCTATCTCGGCTGCTAGCTTTGTCCTAGGCTCATGCACGTGTGTGCCTCCCTTGCATCGACCTTGCTAATTTTCTGAGCCTCCTCGATGGGCTGTTCGACGTCACAGTGGGCGTGTGCGGAGGACAGCCGGGGGCCGTCCGAAGCACATGCGTAATTTTTTTCAGCACGGCGAAGAGGTTAAGCCTCTCCAGAGGTCTTGTTTGCCAAACTACATTCCCACATTGGACCAGAGGGGTATTGCATTCCTTATTGCCAAGTGAGATACCACTAGATATTGGAGGGCATCTGCAGTCTGGGCCTGAGGGATGCACCATTGTAATACCGCGAAGAAAGACATTTACAAATGGAGAGGGAGTGCGGACAAACACCAGAGAGTATGTGGCCCTTGGACGTCCAGAAACCTAGATGCGTGATATGTTTAATATAAAATACTACACTGTGAGCATCACTGACAATATAATAGTAATGAGGACTTACATTGCAGGGCTTCGCTCTACTGTTTTAGATGGTGCCATTGTTTTATTGTATTGACCTTTATATGTAAATCAAAAACAATTAACACTTGTATAAAAATACATTGGACAGAAGGGCCCCAGCAATGCAGGTGACTCTTCAGATGTAGGAAACCGTGAAGCAGGGCTAGGTGTTCAAATAAGCCGAAGTCTCCTGGTGGACTGTAGTGCATGTGCACTGGGCTCCCTGGGTCCTCTGGAGTGAATGAGTCCTGGCAGTGTTACTTGTGCAGTGCAACACTTTGCAGCGCTTTCACCTGGGTGAAACTGCTGCAGCAAAGGCAATGTTTATGATGTGGCTACAAGAGCAACAGCTCCTCACCTCTGACTACCCTGCAGATATATCTTCTGGTCATAAGGGGGGATGAGCCAGGATCGGAGATCCCCGTGGTGTAAGTAGGGGATCAGGGACAAAGGGGGGGCTGATCACTGCTCTAGGCAGGTTGCTTCTTCCTGCACGCTGCATGTGATACTCAAAATTGTTTATGTTGCAAAACTGGGGGATCCTAATCTTGGCAGTTCTCTTGTGTCAGAAGGCCTCCTGAACGCCTCCTCTGTTGCAATGAGGCTCCTTTCTTCAAAAGGCACTTCTAGCAGGATGCAGGACTTTCCAGGTTTGTTCCCGGCCTGGAGGGAAGATGGCAATCAAAGATCCTAGCTTTAGAGCTCAAAAACACAGCCATGGGCCTACGTACCGGTAAATGTAAATATATTTCGATTTATATAGCGCACTAATCACCCAGGGGTCTCAAGGCGCTTGCTTAGGGAACCCGTCCTGGTATTCCCCTGTGAGATACCCCGGCAAGGTATTCACAAGGTGAAAGCCAGGCATCCCGCCGCGAGGGGCCGTAGTGGAGATTAAGCAAGCTATTGCCCAGAGTCGCAGAGTGTGATCCTGTGAGTCGAGTAGGCACCGGAGCAAGAATTGTCGAGTCTGTGGAATTTTTGAGCCCGAGACCCGCCGAGGCGGGGAAACGAACCCTGATCCACGGCTGATCTCAGCTTCTGGGTCTGCCGCCTCTAACCACTGAGCCACGCTTCTCCTGACACACTGGCACGGGCATCCATCCAGTATTGATGCCTTTTGGGCAGGCACCCATGGGCATACCAGCAGCCCCATTGTTTTGGGTACCTCTAATCTAGCATTATGCACCCAATTTGTTTTTTGCCAAAATCTTTGATCTTCAGATATACTAAAAAGCAGGGGTGCTAAAAATCTTCTGCACTGGGAGGCCTCACGTATTTTGTCAGCTAGCCATCAACCCATATGTATAGCTTTAACATGACTCAAATGATGGACAATGGGGAGGAGGGTTTAAACATCCAGTTTACTCTCCTCCAAGTCACTCTCTTTTCTTTCAGTTACTATACCCAAGAAAGGGTTAAAAATAACCATTACAATACAGTGCTCAACTAGTCACAGACCAGAACAGGTCTTGAGACGCTCCACCACGTGCATAACATACAATGGCAGCCTGCTTACCTTAATGCGGGTCAAGCTATTGCACGTCTCACACGATGCTCACACCACTTGAATGGATGACCCACGGAGGATGGATAAATGCACCTTTCAAAGGTTACCACTTGACTGAGTTTGGACAGTCCTGCCATGTATATATTTGTAGATGTACCTTTGACATGGAGCTAAAAATACTTTGACCTAATATTAATATGTAGAGACCAAATTTACTAGTTTGGTAAATAAACAAACATCTTTCTTGCATGGCTAATTATACCATTAAGGCCATGGAGTGTTTCTCTACAAATTAAGTCATATTTAGTGGAAATTCATATAACTTAAAAAAAAATATTTTCCCATCTACTTCAGTTTTAAGTAACAAAATAGATGATACATAATTTGATCTCCTTTAAAATCGTACCATTTTCATTTGACACCTTGATAAAGCACATTGGATATATACGCAGACAAAACGTGTGACGATTCTTCAACATTTTTGGCAATAAAGGAAATGTGATATTATACATGAACAAAATCAAAGTTTCCTTCGATTCTTTCCAACAAAAAAAGTCTATGTCTGTCTGGATCGACAGGACAGCTTCAGATATCAACATATACTCCGAATCCAACAGAAGCAATGCTAAGATTCACATTTCCCTGAAGCCAGTGACCACCATGGAGACAATATTTATGCCAGTCAGGTGTATGACATGGGCATAGGGGAATGGTACAAGAAGGAGAGAAGAACAGAGACACTGGGTATCTTCACTCTGGCTGTTCTTATTGCTGGGTTCAAACTGCATTGCTGAGGCACATCTACCACAAGAAATAACTCTTGTTGTTTTGCCATTTCTTCGAATTCAAGACTTCTGCTGTGACATATAACATGCTTTATAACAATCTCTGTATAAGTCACTCGCTATGGCTGATATAAATGCTGTAACTTCCTACAGCTGAAATATAAATAAACCTTTGTAACTGAAGAACAAAAGAACCTGAACTACAATACACATTCCCACATGGAGAACTATTTTCAATAAACTGTAAATTAATGTAACATAAGGAATACACATTAGTGTTGTGTTTCACACCTGCCGTTAGAAGTGTGGCTCACTGGTTAGAGGAGGCAGACCTGGAAGCAGAGGTCAGCCCAGGACCAGGGTTCAATTCCCGGCTCCGCGGTGTCTTGAGTCCTAAAAATGTCCATGGACTCGACAATTCTCGCTCCAGTTCCTACTCGATTCACGGATTCACACTCTGCGACTCTGGGCAATAGCTTGCTTAATCTCCACAACGGCCCCTCGCGGCGGGATGCCTGGCTTTCACCTTGCGGATACCCTGCTGGGGTTATCTCACAGGGGAATACCAGGACGGGTTCCCTAAGCAAGCGCTTAGAGACCGCTTGGTGATTTGCGCTATATAAATTCCTGTACATTTACATTTACATTATACATTCCACTACTAGCAAAACTTTAAATACCATATGTCGCTCATGTAGTATAAACAAAATCTGTGCAACATAAAGATTCCTTTAGCTCCTTTTGTAAATTAAGTGCAAAATAGTTCATACATTTTGGAAGAGTGCGTCCAGTACTAATGTGCAATTCAAAGTATAAATCCTTGATCTCAAATCTTATCCAGAACACTTCTGTGTAGCCAGTAAGTTGTTGCTGACTCCAAATAAAAGTGCGAGGAGTTCCAGTCTCCTGGCAACAAGGTTCTGCCTGAAGCAACTAAGGGCCTGTTTACAAGTTTGGTGGTCCTGGAGCAGAACGCCACGCCAGCACCCTGACGCAGGATCATCAAACCCATAGTCAAACCGCCCGCCAGATTAGGAGTTTTCTCCTAGTCTGGTGGGCGGTCATTTGGTGTTCCCATGCCGGTGCCTTTTAAATAGGCATTGTCATGGGAATGCCAAAGTCCGTTTCTGCACGGCATGGACTGCAATGTGCATGTCGTGCAGTAAAGGGGGTGCATGTAGACAGGGGGGACACCATGTGCCCACCTGCATACATCTCATGGCCCTATAAGGCTCCCTAACGGCCGCCCTAAGTTGGCAGGGTATGCCCAGATGTGGGTCCCTTGCAGCTCCTGTTGCTGTGGGCCTGGCTGAGAGTGTCTGGAGTCAGAGGCCAGAGGCGCTACAGTTGGGGAGGGGGGTGGGGGCTAATTCTTCCAGCAATAGGAAGAGTAGACATGCAGGGGCTCTAAGATGGGGTGAAAAAAATACAAAGCCTTGTTAACGCGAAATGGTCTTTTAAAGACCAGCTTCTGAATTGCACAGATTTGGATTGTAGTTTAGCCCTGCAGTAGTATCTGTGTTGGCAAACGATCATGTTTGTAACACCTTAGCAACTTTCACATGATTCAGTGAATTACATTGTACCTTCCACTGCATCTACTACGTCACGAATGGCATTGTTTGTAAACGTGGTCACAGAAAAGTTATTTTAAATTAACTTGTTTTGACCAAGCCATGGTTGGCTGAGAGTGTCTGGAGTAACAGGCCAGAGGCGCACATAGCTGCCAAGGTTTCACATTTCTTATGTGTGACATTTTCATAATTTCAGTGTAATTATGAGTGACATTCAACGACTATGAGTGGCACTTTCTTGCGAGCAAACTGAAGCAATGGCAACAAGGGAAACGCATACATTTCAGAAATGACACCCATTTATTGTGAGTGCTTCTTCCAAGTGCCATCACCTCCTCAGTCAAGAACCCCATCTCATGAAATCAAGAAAGTTTCACAACTGCTGCCTAACGCCTGTTTCATCAAATGAGCCTGTCACCCTGTCAATGGGACAAACTTCTGATCAAAAGCCATACTAGTGGTAGGAACGACACAGGCCCTATGGGGTCAATAGGGCTACAAATAAGACCAAGGTGTCTGTGGTATGGCTGGCACCTTAAATTCCACAATAGGCGTCCGTGGAAGTTTCAGATAGATTTCAGAAAGATCACGCGCTGCCATTAAATTTAATTTGTGTTATAATTAAACAATATGAGAACATTTGAAGTGGCTGGTGGTTATACTCACTGATCTGTTCTTCTTAATCTCTCAGGCAACGTAACCGGTGTGTATGCTACTCGATGTGCAGGAGCGCTCGACTGGCCCCCCCGGGTCAATTAGTCAGCTATAAACGTCCAGGCTGTCACAGTGGGTGGCCTGCCACCGACGGTTGAGTTGTCCTCCGAGTCCTGGTGGCCGCTGCGAACCCGGTCAGTGACTGTCATCCGTCACAACCCGTCACTGGCGCTGCCGCACTCATCCTCGGCAGCTGGGTTCCGAAATATTTAATTCGACGGTAGCAGCGCGGGCATGGTATACATTTAGCCGAGCAGCGCGGGCGCCAGCCGGTGGGAGCAGCAGTGCTCTACGAACCAGCCCAGCAACTTGATTCATTATTTGCTGCGGTCCCGCGGACTATCTTACAAAATTGAAACTGCGGACCCTGCGGCCTTCTCTGGCAGCAGCAGGACGTCAAGCCCACCTTACGGCAGCATAAAGTTGTGTCAGATGACATCCTAATGGCGTAGGCTGGCCTAAGCTTTCTCTGGAGCAGTGGGCTCTCCGCGGCGGCAGGGCCAGGACGTCAGCCTGCCTGAACTCAGAGCCGTGCAGCACTGTGGGATTGGAATGTGTAAGACACATTGTAGCAGCACACTGACTGTGAGCCTGCTTAACTGCTGGGAGTGCCCCAAGCCTGCAGGAGCTGCACAGGCCAAAAGCGCGCGCTCACTGCTGCCACACACACACTCAGTTTGCAGTGCCTCTGTGACAGGGCTAAGACTATGCATTATGCGTGACAACGCATTTCAGTGCGGTGATGCGGAGCACCGCACTGAAATGCGTTAGCGTCACACCTGATGCGTGATACTTGGCAGGACTGGGCGCAACAGTTGGGGAGGGGGGAGGGGTGGCTTGTTCTTTCAGCAATAGGAAGATTAGACATGCAGGGGCTCTAAGAAGGGGTGAAAAAAAACAAAGCCTTGTTAACATGAAATGGTCTTTGTAGGAGAGTAGGGCCTGCTTTCCTATGGTCACCCCAAATTTTTGCTTTTTTGCTTCACTGGTTTTCGACTTAATGCGGCTGTGGGCCTGCTAATCAGATCCACAGCCTGCTGTTCTCTCTCTAAATTCACAGACATGTACTTTAGGTACATCACCAATTGGGTATTGGATCACCTTATCAGCCCCTGTACAGTGTACTATAGGTACCCAGGGCATGGGTGCATCGCAGGCCTTCCAGGGGCTGCAGCATATCTTTTGCCACCCCTGGCTGGCTATCCAAACTGACACAACTGGCTGATCACTCAGCTGGGGCAAGGTCATGTAATCAACCCTTGCTTAGATATAGTATACCTATATCTAACCCTATATCTGGGCACATATATGCCTATAAGTCACTCCTATGGCAGGCCTTAACAATCCTGGAGGCAGAGTGCTTGGTTTTATGTGAGATGGTGCTCTGGCATGAGCTGAGCCAGTCTGCAGCTTTCGGATCAATGTCCTTATAGCTGTTCCAGGATATTGCCATACCATATACTCTTAAGTACATTATAATCCTCGCGGTTATTGCTAACTTTGGTTTGGATTTATCAAAACATGTCGTGTAAGGTGTCATACACTTTGGAATACTACCCCCTCGCCAGTTCTGGCGACGGGGGTAGCATTCCACCCTTCTAGAGGGAGAAGGCATGTTACTTTACTTAAACGCGGTTAAATCTAACCAGAGCCCCAGCATCATAAAATGGATGCTGCTACCACAGACACGAGCCTGGCCTCCTGCTGCTGACCGAAACTCCGGCAGGGGAGGCCTGGACAAATGGCATCCTGTCACAGGGAGGTGTTACACCACCCCAGACAGGAGATAGTGGATTGAGGCAGGCAGGGCGAGTGAAACTAGACACTGCCTGGGGGGCACAAGGCTCCCCATGCATAGCCCAGTTCAAACCGGTGCTGGGGCACTCCAGCCCCAGTCCTGGCGTGAAACTGGAAAAAGGGAAAGGGGTGTAACCCCCCCCTTCCTGGGTCCCACCCATAGGAGGGACCGAGCAGGTAATCCAGCCCCTTCATTTGGAATAAAGGTAGGAGCTGTGTCCATAGACTTTAGATAATCCTGACTGAAACTTTGAAACGAAACTCTGGACCCTTCGACATCCCACTCTGTGGAAAAGTGCGTTTATTGTCTTGCCATTCACTCAGCCATTTTTTCTTCCATTTTGTGCTGTGTCCTTGTGTCTCTGTATCACAAACACTCTGGAGCTCAAACTTTTGACCTGTTGCATTCCTGCAAGGACACTCTGTTAATGCTTTGGCCTGACACTGATTGACCAGCCCATGCTACATGGAGTTTCCCAGATGTTTATCGTCCTCATCGTTACCTGTGCTTATCAGATTAACCTTTGTTTGACATGTAATCATGCTATGCCCTGCAGTGCCATCTAAATCAGATTAACCTTTGTGAACTATGTAATTATAATGTTTTGCCCATAACCTGCTAAAACCCCAAAGGCTACTCACCTGCTGACCCTCCAGATTTTCCATTTGTTTAGGAATGCAATTGGTACAACTCCCTTACATGCCTGGGGCAGGATAAAGAGTATATAATATGTGAAGTGAGACCATTCTAACAGACTGCCTCATTCAGTTGCTGAGGCTTCTGTGTGACGTAGTCTCACCTCATTTAAGGTTAATAAAAATGTACTTTTATATTTCAGCTTCTATGGAATTCTTCTTTGTTGGTTTAAAAGGACCAAGTATCAGTTAGACCCCTGAGAGGAGTTTTGATTTCTTCAGTTGGCACTCCAACGCGGGCCTCATCAGAGAAGTGGCTATCTGAGGGAGTGATCTTGTCAGGAGACAGAAATCTACTGAGGAGGACAGGACAGGACTCTACTAAGTAGGTACTCTGTGCACAGAGATTCTGGGGATTCTCTGTCTCTGCAGCCCAGTATATTTCTGATTTTCCTGATTTTGATCCTCCACATGAAGTCACTCCTGACTGAGAACCTTTTTGGCGTGAGTATTCTAAAAAAGACCGTTAGGTCATTCAGAACTTGGCAGTTACAATTTGGGCAACCTTTTGATTGGTAAGAGTCCTCGTGCGGCGCTTGCTGTGTGTTTTGATGCCTGTGATTGGTAAGGTAGTTTAGTAACGCTTACTATGGCTTTGGAAATATATGAATTTGTGTTGGCCAACTTTGAATTTGTATGGAATTGATACGCTAATTGCAATTTGTGTAGGCAGGTAATGAGGAGACTTTTCTCTACTTTGTATAAGATTTGAACGGTGCAACGTACGGAGAGTACCTTAAGCACTACTTTGATTATAATATTTGCATATTCTGCAGTATTTTAGGCATGCCTGTTTTCAAGCTCACATCGGAGAATGTGTTGCTTTTTGGAAGGTACCATAGTGTGATGTGAAGTAAATTAGCCGGCTCCCCCAGAGGGAATGCCTAAATAGGTTTAGGTATAAAAACATATTTCTTCCTTGGTGGTTCTGTGTCCCCAGGGAATTAAAATATGGACATAATACATACAAGGATCCTTTGTTCTGTGCAATTTTATGAATGGAGATATGCAGAGCGATTTGTTTTGGTGTTCTGCCAGCCAAAGCTAGTGAATTGAGTGTTTCTTGGCTTCTTGGAAATAAAGGTCTGTGGGGCTGTTTTTGCAGTTTTTTGGAATACTATTGAGAAGCGCTTCTTGTAAATAGGACTTACAACTAGTATTTACAAATGGTTTGGTTTAAGGACAGTCTGTGGGCTATCCTTTGTTTCTGTCCTAGGTATTGATCTGTGGGTTAAATGTGTGTTTAAATGTCTATGTGGTTTGTGAGTTTTCCCATTAGTGCAACTTTTGTAAGTCAATAGCGATAGCGCTATTTATGAAATGATGGTTATTAAGCGCGCTGTATTGTGTGTCCTGAGTGTTTCACCCCTTTCTGTATATGTCTGAAATGTGCTCAATATGTGTTTGTGGTCTTTCTTGTTGTCTTCAGTCTGTTATGCAAAATGTTAGTTAATTAATATTAATCAGAAATGAAATAAAAATCCAGAAATGAACCATGTGATATGCTAAAATAGCTATATGTTGCTATTTAATTTATAGAGTAAGCAATTATGCACATGTACAATGCTTAAAAGATAAAATTAAAATTCACATTCACTAGGAATAAAAAAGCCCTCAAAAACGAAATTGTGTGTTTTGCAAAAAATAAACTTACAGCATTTTCCTTAGATACATTGTATTAGATATTAACAGGCAAACACATCATCTGAATACATTGGATTTTGCTGTATTGCACACGCATTTTGAAACTTGAAATGTCTTAGTTTTAGTTTTAAATAGACAGCCACCGTGCCCACGTTTTCAACACTAAGAAACAGCTGTTGCTGCCGCTAAGCAAGCAACACGAAGCAATCACGAATAGACAGGAATGTTTACTCAGTCAGGACTTTCCCAGTTAAACACGGTGACCCTTTGCATTTCAGAACAGTGTTTTAAAAAGGTTACAAAAATAAGGTTCGTTATTTTGTATTACAGGAAAACATTTCAATTAAGGGTTTCCTCTCTTTAAGCATTTTTGTAAGCATATTCTTGATTCTAATGTTAAAATAATTGTCCTTTTAAATAAGTGGCGTAAAGATTTGTCATGTTTCAAGTTAGGCTTCTGTGCTTAGGCTTATGAATGAATATATCTAAATATGATAGGCAAGGGATGCAGCTTGCTTTTCCTATGTGGAATTATCAAAATGATTGGTTTTATTTAAAAAAAAATAAAAAAAATTATGACAAATTATAAAAAAATAATAATAAGTGCTTTTAAATTCGTTTTTTAATATTTATAAAGCTTAATACTCATACTATGAACTCCTAGCATTAAAATGTAATTTAAGTTGTGTTGAATCGCAAAAAAGAGAACATTTGCATATGGAATTTCACTTGGCGCAGGCGTAAAAAACTCATTTTTCTAAGGATTTACATGAGATATGTCTAATGTCCAATCTCTGCAATCTGTAAAGAACATTCTGAGGATGATTAATATGTAGCACAATTATAGGACATTTATTTTTAAGTGCCCCAAATATCAAAGTCGAAATTGGATGAGGGCCCTATTTAGGCAGCATTTTGTTTCATTTAGAGTAGCTTTTACAGTGCCTTAGGCTTCAGTAAATGCATACATTTAGGTATGATACAAATGTGCAGGTTGTTCTCATTTGGGGTTGCTTTTAATGGTTCAGTGAGCCAATGTGCCCCGGTGCAGAGGTTTGAGTTTAATATCAGGGTTGAAGGTTTTAACTCTAGCTGGACCTACTGAGACGTTCATCCATTTAAGGTTGATGAAATGAGTACCATTGCATAGGGTGGTAATAAGCATTTGTTCTAAAGCTGGTATGTTGTGTTGTTGTGTACTGCAAATTATTCACAGTAGATGTTTTTGAGTCTGGGAATAGGAGTGAATTGTGGCACCTAAAGGGAGTAATATATATGGTATGTGGTTTTGGAAAGGGTTGGTTATTGCAGGTTAGAAAGAGTTGGGAAGACTTTTTGTCTTTGACAGCTTCAGAGTGAGGAGCCGCGGAGTGCGCGAGGCAGATTTTGACCTTAAGGTCTGTCAGGTGGGGGTTAGGAGTAAGTGAAAACAGATGTTCTGCTGAGGTGTTATTCATAGCTCTTGGAGGACTGTGCTAGGCTTTAATGAATGTCAACATCTGCAGCCTATTAAATCAGGGCCTTGTCTCCGAGAAGTGCCTTCCTGAGCGGCCTCGCTAAAACCAGGGCCCCATGGGGGTGATACATTTGTATTACTGTTTTTGAAAAATTATGTCCATGTAAGTTGCTTTCATTTAACAGAACAAGAAATGTTGCATTAGTTTTAGAAGATGGTTGCTTACAGTTGGTATTTTGTGTGTTATGTGAAGAATCAGCAGTATGTTGAAACAAGATGTGGTTTTTGTATGACTCCTTTGAAAAGAAATGTTCGTGTGTTTTTCACGTTTTTGCATTTTGTCCTTCTATGAATTGTTCCTGCTGGTCCTGTGTGTCAGAAGCGACACAGTAAGTTGTATTTGACAGCCGATCTCCACTAACTGGTGATTTGCTGTCAAAAGGAGGGTGTGTAAAGTGTAATTTTAATTTTAAGCCTGACAAATTAAGCAGGCCCGAATATTGGGTTTTGGGCTATAGGTTCACAGTCCACAGTGAGTGCATAAAGTACATGACATGACATGACATGGTGTTGTGCGTCACCGCTCATTTACATGTGCTATTGTAATTTGTCTATGCTTTTTGTGCTTGGTATACAGCACGTATATCTGATGGCTTGACATGTGTGTTTTTTATTTTATGTATGTTTTTGTTTTATGTTGCTGCTTTTGATACTATTACAAGTTCCCCTGTGTTGTGAAGGGATCTTCATGACGATGCATATCGCTGCACAACAGTTGGGTGGATTTGCTCTGATACTAAATTTCACAGATATGATATTTTCATGCTGTGAACGACACAGACAACACTTCACCAGTGCATGTCTATTTGGCTATAATGATATTGAAGAAAAATAAAAGAGATATACAGGATCAAAGTGTGTCACCTGCAGTTAGCCATGACTGCCCTTTCCCTTAGGGGCAGGCAGCCCTAGATTTATGTTTCCTGATTGGACATTAAGGAACAACTATAATTTTGTGGCTCTTGCTAAAGGTGACCTAAACTTTTCATTTTTCCCTGAAAAAGGAACTGGAACATTAGCTGAGATTACCGTATATGGTGTAGCGGCCAGCGGTAGAGATAACATTTGTGAACTATTTTGATTTTTGTGTATCACCCGTACTCTTGGTATTATGTCACAAACTTGACTATCACCCGAGTAATTTCTTGTTCTTCCTATAGATTTTTCTTTTGCCGCTTCTCCCCTTGATCGATGTCGCATTGTGCCTAGTTATTGGGGATTTTAGTTGTGTCCTAGTCCCATTTCCCTTTTTTTGTATTCCTTTCACCAGTCAGCCCTTTTATTATTGTTGGTGTATTGTCCAGGTTCACACTTCCCGACTGCAGTAATGTACCAGGGACCCCCATATTATGTATAATTCCCTTTTGTATGACCAGACTGGTTTTCAAGAATTTTCTTTAGGCCTACTTTTATGTTTTCCAGTCTGACTGTCAGGGTAGTGATGGACTGGTTAACTGACTTGATACTATAGTAAGACAAGTTTTCCACCTCAATAGGAGATACCTTACGTTTATTTTTTGAACATGACAAATTCAATGCCTATTTTAATTTGGTTTTCAGTTCCCTTTTGTTCCTGCTGCTTTAATTGTTGGTGGGATCAGATGTGTTCTAATCATGGAAATACCAGGACTCTCTAGTTCTTGTCTTTTGTTTCTACATTTTGATCATTAGCCTTTGTATTGCATAGTCCACTTGATGCACAATTATTAAAGGGAGGTATCTACATGTCCCTGGTAATCTGTATCATGTGATTTCTCTTTTGAGGTGTTTTAGATAAGGAATTTAGGAACACCTAATAATTGATAAAAAAAATGTTTACACCATTAGACAATGCCACTATATGTGAGGACATCCATTCAGATAGAATTCCCATGTAGCTATCTACCCTTAGATGGCAGAGAATAATGAAGAGAACCCAATTGAAGAGGCTAGAGGCACTGTTTTGCCTACTGCCTTTGTCTTTGTATTCTATGAGAATGACAGTGTATTTTAGATCACAATAGTCCCATGTCGTATGACCACTCCTTTGAAGATTGCAGGCCACTTGCTTGCAGTCCCCTTGTTAAATACAAGGAATTGTTTTTGTACTAAATTGAAGGAAACTAACAACTGTGTCACATTTCCTACGTCACTAGGTTCTGCAGTATCAAGTCATAATAACCTGCAGAACATTGATTTAAGCCTAATTTCCATCAGTGACAGCTACAGATGAGGGCAGGACGTCTTGGCCCTACAATCCCAGCACCCAGAAAGTAGCAAGTCTGGACAGCGATCGCCAGCACGCCATCAATGGTATCTCCAAAGCATCGTGCTTGCTCCATCAGACGGCGTTGTACATCACAGAACCAGAGTCTTATTGCAAAAGAGTGAAAGAGAAAGATCCCTGTTGTTTGAGACTTCTACCTGTCATGTGCTGGTAACCTCTGACAGTGTGCAGTCCCTTGAGCCCCTTGGCCTGAGTTTTGGCCATTCCCCTTTTTTCTTTGCTCCAACGGAAGGGCAGTGCACCGGAGGATCCAAGATTGGCAAAAGGCACTACACTTGTGATGCCTATGTTGAAAGGAAAATTAGAATGAAAGAGCAGCCCGAGTGTCCTCTGACACTGAATAACAAGTGTTGGAGCCTGAGAGTGTTGCTCAACGTGAAAGTCTGTTGCTCTTTCCCGATTAACAGTACTTGGGTCTGCACGATATGATCAGCGCCCACGACCAATGAAGAGCACGATATCTGTAGTGCCTGCCGCAGAGGAGAGACACTGGTGCCCTGCCTTGAGACATTGAGACTTTCGAGTGAGCTGGGAGTGTTTGCCAGGAGGGCACTCCAACAGATACTAAGAAGCACTATTTTCATGGAAAGGCCTAGATCGAGAGGCCCAACGCGGAAGAAGACAATGGATGAACGATAGAAGCCTACCAAAGAGGCTTAGAACGGACTTTGGGCACAGTTGCACAAGCGTGATGAACATTGTAATTTACTGAAATGGTTTCGCTTATGGCAAAAGGATGGTGTGTGGAAAAGTGCATTTATTGTCTTGCCATTCACTCAGCCATTTTTTCTTCCATTTTGAGCTGTGTCCTTGTGTCTCTGTATCACGAACACTCTGGAGCTCAAACTTTTGACCTGTTGCATTCCTGCACGGACACTCTGTTCATGCTTTGGCCTGACACTGATTGACCAGCCCATGCTACATGGAGTTTCCCAGATGTTTATCGTCCTCACCGTTACCTGTGCTTATCAGATTAACCTTTGTTTGACATGTAATCATGCTATGCCCTGCAGTGCCATCTAAATCAGATTAACCTTTGTGAACTATGTAATTATAATGTTTTGCCCATATCCTGCTAAAACCCCAAAGGCTACTCACCTGCTGACCCTCAGGATTTTCCATTTGTTTAGGAATGTAATTGGTACAACTCCCTTACATGCCTGGGGCAGGATAAAGAGTATATAATATGTGAAGTGAGACCATTCTAACAGACTGCCTCATTCAGTTGCTAAGGCTTCTGTGTGACGTAGTCTCACCTCATTTAAGGTTAATAAAAATGTACTTTTATATTTCAGCTTCTATGGAATTCTTCTTTGTTGGTTTAAAAGGACCAAGTATCAGTTAGACCCCTAAGAGGAGTTTTGATTTCTTCAACTCGAAGTGGAAGACTGAAGAATCTCCCTTGTGGTCAAGGAGTGACCACCCTGTGCAAACAGGTACCATCCAGCGCCCAACAGTTTGCTTTGTTGCAGCTCCCACCAGAGCTCGAGCAACAGAGATCGACAAGAACCAGCTTCCCTGACTTCCAACAGCCCGATCCACAGTCCCAGCAAGTCTGAGACCCGTGAAGGCGACGTGAGGCGTGGGGCCGGCCATCTTGAAAAGACTGAAAAGTGCTGACCGTGCAGCTCCCGAGGCACCCTCGAAGCTGTGCATTGGGGTTTGAGAAGCCCCAGCCCCAAGCAGCTTGTGCACTGAAGATCTCTCCTCCACACTCATCGAGTGCTGTGTGGGGCCCTTTTGCATTTTCCTGCTTGATACGTCTGTCCGGTCACTTGCCTGTTGGCTAGTGGCCTCTACGACGACAAAACTACAAAACTACTATGCTGGTCTAGTTGCTCCAGACTGGCCCTCACTCCCCTGAAAAGGAGCCACCGCTCTGACCTTGCTGGTCTGAGTAAAAAGCGATCTCCACATCCTGCGTGGGTTGCCTTTGGCAAGGCCTGTTGACTCCAACCTAGAAGCCAACACCGCCAACAGTGAGAGCCTTCATGGGTGAGTCCGTGTTCCACTCCAGGTCATCGTCGATGCCCCAGAGTCCACGTGGCAGTGGAGACAAGCTTCACGACAACCACCTGATTGTGCCCGACATCGCCTGGTTCCTTCCTGGTTCCATCCTGGTCACTGGCTAGTGACTTAGACTCTGTGCCCTCTGCTTTCAGGTACTCTACATCTCCGATCCACCCCTGGATCCACCCGGACTCTTCTCTCCTGGCCGCCTGCAGCATCTTCATCTCCAGGCTCCATAGAACTCCACGACGAAACCCGACACACTTTGGCACCTATGCACCCGCTTCGTGTGGGTGAGGTAACGATCAAACACCAGTGCTCCTGCAGTGGTTTACACCTCTAGTGTTCTAGTTTAAAGTAGGGTAATTCTATTCCAGTTGGAAGACTTCCAAAACAGTAACTTTATAACTTTTACGCACCATTGACTTTGCATTGGTGTATGCGTGTGCTTTTAGCGCTGCACCCGAATCCCGCGGGCTACTCCCGTCCTAACTGCTGTTAGTCCAGTGTAGTCCCAGCAATTCCCAAGGCCCTAGGCCTTACCATTCTTCGAGAAGTGGTTCTTATACCACTTATTTAGTATATGGTTTGAGTGGCCACCAGCCCTATCCATAATTGTGCAACTTGTGTATGTTTAACTGTGCTTTTGTTTAAACTCTTGTGCCACTAGGATAGCTTATGTGAGATGGTGCTCTGGCATGAGCTGAGCCTGTCTGCAGCTTTCGGATCAATGTCCTTATAGCTGTTCCAGGATATTGCCATACCATATACTCTTAAGTGCATTATAATCCTCGCGGTTATTGCTAACTTTGGTTTGGCTTTATCAAAACATGTCGTGTAAGGTGTCATACACTTTGGAATACTATCCCTCGCCAGTTCTGGCGACGGGGGTAGCATTCCACCCTTCTAGAGGGAGAAGACATGTTACTTTACTTAACCGCATGCGTGCGGGCGGAATTCCGCCCGTACGCTGGGAATCTGTAAAGTGCATGTTACATGACGAGCTGGGCTCGTCATGAGCATGCGAGGAGGCTACCTCATGACGAGCCCAGCTCGTCATGAGCGTCGAAGGGGTTAAACGCGGTTAAATCTAACCAGAGCCCCAGCATCACAAAATGGATGCTGCTGCCACAGACACGAGCCTGGCCTCCTGCTGCTGACTCCGGCAGGGGAGGCCTGGACAAATGGCATCCTGTCACAGGGAGGTGTTACACCACCCCAGACAGGAGATAGTGGGTTGGGACAGGCAGGGCGAGTGAAACTAGACACTGCCTGGGGGGCACAAGGCTCCCCATGCATAGCCCAGTTCAAACCGGTGCTGGGGCACTCCAGCCCCAGTCCTGGTGCGAAACTGGACAAAGGGAAAGGGGTATAACCACCCCCTTCCTGGGTCCCACCCATAGGAGGGACCTAGCAGGTAATCCAGCCCCTTCATTTGGAATAAAGGTAGGAGCTGTGTCCATAGACTTTAGAGAATCCTGACTGAAACTTTGAAATGAAACTCTGGACCCTTCGACATCCCACTCGACGTGGAAGACTGAAGAATCTCCCTTGTGGTTAAGGAGTGACCACCCTGTGCAAACAGGTACCATCCAGCGCCCAACGGTTTGCTTTGTTGCAGCTCCCGCCGGAGCTCGAGCGACAGAGATCAACAAGAACCAGCTTCTCTGACTTCCAACAGCCCGATCCACAGTCCCAGCAAGTCTGAGACCCGTGGACGTGATGTGAGGTGTGGGGCCGGCCATCTTGAAAAGACTGCAAAGTGCTGACCGTGCAGCTCCCGAGGCACCCTCGAAGCTGTGCATTGGGGTTTGAGAAGCCCCAGCCCCGGGCAGCTTGTGCACCAAGGATCTCTCCTCCACACTCATTGAGTGCTGCCTGGGGCCCTTTTGCATTTTCCTGCTTGACGCGTCTGTCCGGTCACTTGCCTGTTGGCTAGTGGCCTCTACGACAACAAAACTACAAAACTATTCTACTGGTCTGGTTGCTCCAGACTGGCCCTCGCTCCCCTGAAAAGGAGCCACTGCTCTAACCTTGCTGGTCCGAGTAAGAAGCGATCTCCACATCCTGCATGGGTTGCCTTTGCCAAGGCCTGTTGACTCCAACCTGGAAGCCGACACCGCCAGCAGCGAGAGCCTTTATGGGTGAGTCTTTGTTCCACTCCAGGTCATCGTCCATGCCCCAGAGTCCACGTGGCAGCGGAGACAAGCTTCATGACACTCACCTGATTGTGCCCGACATCGCCTGGTTCCTTCCTGGTTCCATCCTGGTCACTGGCTAGTGACCCAGACTCTGTCCCCTCTGCTTTCAGGTACTCTACATCTCCGATCCACCCTTGGATCCACCCGGACTCTTCTCTCCTGGCCGCCTGCAGCATCTTCATCTCCAGGCTCCATAGAACTCCACGACGAAACCCGACACACTTTGGCACCTATGCACCCGCTTCCTGTGGGTGAGGTAACGATCAAACACCGGTGCTCCTGTAGTGGTTTACACCTCTAGTTTAAAGTGGGGTAATTCTATTCCAGTCGGAAGACTTCCAAAACAGTAACTTTATAACTTTTACGCATCATTGACTTTGCATTGGTGCATGCGTGTGCTTTTAGCGCTGCACCCGAATCCCGCGGGCTACTCCCGTCCTAACTGCTGTTAGTCCAGTGTAGTGCCAGCGATTCCCAAGGCCCTAGGCCTTACCATTGTTGAAGAAGTGGTTCTTATACCACTTATTTAGTATATGGTTTGAGTGGCCACCGGCCCTATCCATAATTGTGCAACTTGTGTATGTTTAACTGTGCTTTTGTTTAAACGCTTGTGCCTCTGGACTCATAAAGAGTACAGAGGATTATTCTACTAATAAATACATATATTTATATAATATATAACTTGTGTGATGTCCTTTCATTTGATATTACAGGATTGCATATGGCTTCACACGCCCTCTTGAGTTAAGCCTAAGACTGCTTAGTCCATGCTACCACTAGGATAGCTTGTCTATAAGGTTGACTTTACAACCACCACCATAAGGGATTGTTTGGACGGGTACAAGGTGCTCACTAGAATAGTGAGCATCATAAATCAGGCCAACTTCTCACAGTCTTTTAAAGACCAGCTTCTGAATTGCCCAGATTTGGATTGTAGCTTAGCCCTGCAGTAGTAGTCTGTGATGGCGAACGATCATGTTTGTGTGAAGTACTCGGGTGCGGCTGGCAGCTCCAAAACTGTCTGTGTGTGTGCCCGGTAAGCTGTCTCATCCCGGGCTGACACACATGACAAAGCCCTTTGAGCACTATGGGCGTTGTACACCTGATGTGAAGGCATTTGTATCCCCCAGGTCTTAGTCAGAAGCCCCTTTATGGGCGGCACCCTAATCTGGCCAAAATACACCACTGGGCCCAGCAGCTACCTCATCCCTCTGGTCTTCGCAACCGAAACTTGTCAAAAGAATATGTCTTTGTTCCGGACTTCTCTTATGTCTGATCCACACTTTGGGGATCCTCCTGCACCCACAGGGTGTGTCCGAACTGCGACCCTTTGTAAGTCGAAACTGGTCAGACTAGAGGTCCTGTATGTTTTTTAAGGCCTTTGACATGGCTGCCGCCACCGATTCAGACACTGTCATTTCTCACATGATGATAAAATCCGTGTCCATAACATATCTTTCTGTTGTGTCCTGCCTCATGTACCCATGCTCTTCAGCCATGTCTGCGTGGAGGTGAGTGACAAAGGGGGACTACGGATTATCAGTGTTTAGCAATGCAATCAGACCCCTCGGCCCTAGCTGCTGTTGAAACTTGCAGGGAGGGCAGAGATTGAAATGGGACCGCTCACAGGGGGGCCTGCCCACTGGAGCTCTCCTCGAGCCATATGATGTCTAAAACCGGAAGCATGGCTACACCTGACCGTACTCCACATAATCATGGAATTTTCAATTGTGTCAGAAAGCATGTTTCGTGGAACCTCTTTTTCTGATATCTTGTTCAGGGGCAAGGATGTGGTACAACAGCCAGAGCTGATGACTTTAGAGCTGGGAAACCAGGTTCAATTCTTGATGTCTGCTCAACATCCTGTGATTCTGGGCAAATCACTTAATTTCCCTGTGCTTTCAAAAAATGAATGTGTGCTTGTGTAATGTAAAAGATGCTCCTTGAAAGCGCTCCAATACCTTTGGGTCATGTTCGCACTATCTAAAACTGAAAAAAATATATTACAACATTTTGTGAGCACTCCCATTTCAAGGCACTGCTCAAGACTGGAACTGGAGCTCAACCTAAGTATGGCAGAAGCAAGAATCCATCCACACATTGTCTCTGTGGAGAAAAACATGCACTTCCACACCTGTGTTTTGGGACCATTTTTGCTAATCTAGCCTACATTTTGTGTTTTATGTGAAAAATAAAGCACCAATGTAATTTTTTGTGCTAACTTTTTTCTTGGAGACTTTTCATTTGAACTTTAGAATAAGTATAAGTTGTGCCTCTAATGATATCTTTAGCTGTGCGCTTGTTCTCCAACTTTTACTACAACTTTAGAATAAGCACATGGACTACCAAAAATTCAGTTTACTAAACACTAATATTATTTGCCCTATATGACCTGGGCTCTGCAGGAGGGAATGGCCATCAATGATGCAGAGTGCCAGCTTCCAGAACTTTTTTGTCTGGTGGTGGGGGTGGCGGCGGTGGTAGGGGGGGCTCGACGTGTAAAAAGGTTTAGATGGGGGGCTCGGCCGACAAAAGTTTGAAGACCTGAATAGCATCCAATTAAATAGTGGTACAGTCTGTTTTAATAGACCTTGCAAAGAGCACAAGTGAAGTGTGAAACACAATAACATCAACAACAAGTACTGGCTAATAGGAGAGGACTCGTGAATGGCTGGGATACTGCACTGTAGAATGTGGTGCTAAAGGTTCAGTGAGTGGTGGGAGGAAGAGAGAGGCTGGGCAAAAGCAACTGAATGATTTAAAGCAGATATTGGGGCATTCGAGAACAGCCGGAGGCGGGCATTTATGATTATGGTATGGCATTAAGTAGAGGATCTATTTAGAGAAAAGGTGAAACGCAAATTGTAGCAGCTGATCATTTAGGTTACTTGAACAGGAACAGAATGCAGTGAAGTTAGGAAACTGGGGAAGATGAGGAGAAGGAGGGATGGGCAGATTGGGGGACACAATGGGTGCACCTAACAACACCAGCGTGCTCCCAGTGAAAAAAGGAAGGAGTTGTACAGTTTAAGTACCACCTCCATTCGGAAACAAATGCCTTTGAGATAATGTAGTAAAAGAAGCCTTGAGCATTTTGAAACTCCCCGTTTCCCACACCGCTGCTTGCTGCCTGCCTCTTGGTTGGGACTTGGTTCCCACTAGTTGCGTTTTCTGCACTTTCAGTAAATGCCTCCTGGCCTAGGAGCTCCTGCTGTGCAATGGACATGTCATGTTTATTAACCATGACACTGTTAATCCCTAGCTGCCTGATTTGGAGGCCCCCCCATCCTCCCACACATCACTTTGTCCCTGCTGCTGCGTATCAGCTAAGCTGGAGGCAATTGGAAACTGTTGGAGCCCTAGATGCCAACAGACCCGATTCACAGGAGATTCCTGGTTTAAAAAAGTTTTATTTTAGCAGTCTGCCACATGAAAATGCCTCTGCTTCAATGAAGGTCTATGGAAAAAATACAGTCCCACGATCTTTTTTTATTGATTGTTTTAAATCACCCTCTTTATAATTTGAGAATGTGAGCATCTATGGTCGAATCCATGTTGAGGATTTCACATATTAAAAGTTACATTTGCGTTGCTTACTATCGGCTCATCGTTGTGCCAGCAGGGCAGGTGAAGTAATGAGGGGCCTCTTGTGCTCCTTGTTCTAATCTCCTGTTTTTTCTGGCACTGACTGCATGAGCCAGGAGTTCTCCTAGTGTTCTCCAACTATCCCATGCAAATAAGTGTCAGTCTTATCTGCAGGTCCGTGACCTGACTGGTGCCCCATCTCTCTTATCTCCGCCATATACTTCGAACAAGCCCGTTATTTTCAAGTCTTCAGAGCCTACTACTCAAATTAATAGATCTATTCCCCTGGACAGAAAAGGCTTTTCTTTTGAAAATGACATAATGTCATCTTTCTGCAAAGTAAATAGATATTTCTTAATCTGGTTGTGCAAGTTGCTTACACAGTGCTGAGCCAGCCTTTCTGGTCTGTCCATGTCCAGCTGTTTATAAATGGCATGGTGCAGATCTTTCACATCCATGTTAGCCATATTTGGCTTGTTGCCTTATTCTAGTTCCGCTGACATGGCATACTAAACGTATATAGCACCCAGAAACCAGCCACTCTTGGATGAAGCAGTCTGAGAGACCCTAAGGCAGGAGACCTGACTTCTTCCTTGCTAATTAGCAATGATGCATGCATTTGGTACCAATAAATACATTTTGCTCTGTTTTCTGCGCAACTTGTTATGTCTGGTGAGTTTCATTCATTTGCTCCTGGGAGGGTGCCAGTTTTTCCCCATCAGTAATCAGGCCCTAAGTATCTTGACTTCCCACCCTAGAACCCTTGAAACTTGAGGAACATTTGCCCTATGGATCTAAGATTACCGGCACCGTTGCAAGTCTCCTTGCAGTCTAGGACATTTAGTTTGTCTTGACTCTACTTGCATGTTTTGCATATTGCAAGCACTGCAGCCGCAAGGCCTCAAACCATGCATCCTCTGAAATTCATAGGAGTATGTCTCTACACCCACCCAGCATACACATGTGCTGGGCCTAAGGATACTTATGAGAAAGATGAATATTATGTCCCACCGCATGCACCCTGATGAAACCACATTTAAGAGATACGATTGTTGAACCTAGCAAGGTATGGGGGAACTGACTAGGAGGCAAAAGATGATCGTCTGTTAATGGGGCAACCTTGTGAAACCCTTCTCTTTTTCTCTCTTAAGCAATATTAAAATGCATTTAACAGCCTATGTGACCTTGTGCTGCCTCGGCTACTGACCAAGAACGACGCTCTGCACCATTCCCCGTGAGGTAACTGGGAGGAAAGGATGATATATATGATTTTCAAAGAGAAAGGTGACACTTATCATAAGAAACACCAGCTCACACCTTCACCACAAGATCTGTCCTACAGAATTGTCAGTTATATCACCAACCTTATGAGCAACTGTCCTTACTTGAAGATCTTGTACTGATAGGTATAATTTAGTTTATCTAGGATAGCAGTTATTCTCATTCAACAATGTGTGTGCCAAGAGCTACACAGTCACTTGGAGAAAACTCCTTTCTAATCATGGGAATCCTCGAATTCGTCTTTGAAGGCACCAAGAAGTCTGAAGGCCGGACTCATGTGTAGTTTCAAGGAGTTTTTTCTTCTTTGCAAGCTTTTGAACATTGACTGAGTTATTTGTAAAGTGCACAAGTCCCCCCCACCCAATGGGATACTTTAGTGCTAAATAACATGGTTATTGTTACCAAACTCAGTGGTATCAATTTCAGGGGGCATAAATAGCAACAGTGCAGCAGGTGCAGCGGCACTGGTTTAGGTTTAATTTATTTTCATAGTTACCAGAAATAAATTTGCAATACAAAAAATCAATTCATAAATTCATTAATACACATAGTGATAAAATTACGCTGCACGGTCATATCAGTGGCACTAGGGTACAGAAGCCTTATGGGGAGCACTGAAACTCATTTCTTGATCTATTTAACTATTCAGCAGTAAGGGAGCCCATTTGCCATGCTTGTGCCCAGACCCATGGCACCCTTGATACGCCACTGCTCTATTTAGCAACCTCAAAAGCATGATATATTGAGTGGTCTGCCAGGATTCTAACCTGTGACCATTTTCTCAACCCCAGATTCCTGCAGGAGATGCATTATTCTGCTTAGGCACCAGACTTTGCACATTTGCAAGTGGATGTCAGCACGTATCAGATATACGCACGCATGATTCATGCTATGTACTAGAGATGAATGGCCCACCTCCAGAGTGGCTGTTGCCTTCCTCTCTGCCACCAGGAAAAGTGTTTGCACATTTTGAACAATAAGAAAGAGGATTGCACTTTAAGTACCATTGAGGATGGGGCAGTAGAACAACCACAGGAAAAAAAGAAGCATTGGCATAGCCACTAGGTCTCGCTTTTGGGACCTTATAAGTATTTACTTATGCAGCACAATATATTTGGTGCAACAACATCAACTGTTGCATGGCTAAACAAGTATAAGGTACAAGGTTTAGCCATGCAACAGCTGATTTGCATTGTACATTTAAAAAAAAATTCTTATGTGTTTTGGTTTGGAGTAAAGTGGATATATGAAATATGGAGTGGAATTATGTGGGTTGTATTTGAATTGTTAGTTGTGGAATTGTGTGGGGTGTAATTGTGTAGTGTGGAGTACATTTGTGTAGTGGATTTATGTGGCAGGGTGAATAAATAGGGATGAGAGCTGCACAGAATAGATAGAAAGGATGGAAGATAGAGAGGGATAGGTAGTGTAAGCAGGAAGTGGTGAAAGAACTCGAGACAGAGGGGCAGAAAGTGTGTGTGAAAAAGCAAGAAAGAAGGGGAGAGCAGGCCACAGACACTAAAATAGGGAGGACTTGTGTATGAGAAGGCACCGTAAGCATTTCCTAAAAGAACCAAGCATTTAATAAATGAAATGACAGAAGAAGAAAAACGTTGCAGTTCTCTACATCAAGACACTACTAGCAGTTGCAGAGAAACAAAACGTACAAGAGCAAACCAGGAACCAATCTATAGAATTCCAAAACACTGAATAAATTCACTTGGGCCTAGATGTATCAAGCCTTTTGCGATTCGTTAAGGCCAAAATTCGCAGAATTTCGGCCTTTACGAATCGTAAACGGACATTTTGCATCTTTTGGGATGTATGAGAAATTAGCAAAATAAGGAATCGCAAATATTTGCGATTCCTTATTTTGCTATAGCATTTAAGGAATCGCTATTTTTGCGATTCCTTAAATGCAATGTATGTAGCATTTTTACATTGCGAATTATGTTTAAGAATTCGCAAATTAACACCAAATTGTAGTTGATGTTAATTTACGAATTCATTTAAAAATGCACAAATTGACATTTTTTAGGGTGGCATGTGACGCACACACATGCCCTTAGGGCATGTATGTGCGCCATATGCACACACATGTACATTTCAGGGGTGCAGCAGGGTGTCTTTGAGACACCCCTGCACCCTTGAAATAATTCTCAAATTGCGATTAGCAAATTGCGAATTCGCAATTTGAGAATTCCTTCACAATCATTCCTATGGGCCTCCTGGCCCATAGGAATGCATTGGAAATTATTCCTTAATTGTGAATTCGCAAAATGCGAATTCGCAAATAAGGAATAAAAAGGAATCGCTAAATAAAAGCGATTTTTTACATACATTCCATTTTGCGAATTCTAAATAGCGATTCGCTAAAAATCGCTATTTAAGATTCGCAAAATGGAATCTTGGTACATCTAGGCCTTGCTTTCTACATACCCTCCTCCCACCCACAATTTTGTGTTCCTACCCTTACTAAATGCCTGGCAGCATCATTTGAGAGACTCAGCCTTGCTCATGACACCCCTGAAACTATACTCCTTGCTACCTCTACAAAGACTAATGTGAAGCAGACATCTAAACAGCAACAAACAAAAAAGTCATAGATGCAAACACTTGACTGGATAATAAACATGAGGAACTGTTCTCAGTACAAAACATTATACCACGTTTTAATTTGTTGTTCCATTAAAGAATATTAACACAGGTGTGCAAATCAATATTGTTTCCAACCCGAAAAGGACAACCCAGCCCAATATCAATATATACTTGAATTCTCCATATAAAGGCATAAAGAAGCAGGAAAAAAGAAAAGAAACCAATGGGATATAAGCAATTCCACCTTATCTTTTCATTTATTCAAGTAGCCTGCCTAAGTTGCAAAGGTATTCTGAGACATGGCCCCCCACAGGCAGTGAAAACATTCCTCATCAATGTGGAACACAAAAGCAAACATTTCTAACAGTTCACTATGTCTCTGACTACCCTATTTGAATCTACTGCACATGGCCACCCAGACAGTGAAGGAATTCCTTTGTAACACTCTTAACATTAATCACAAGATGTGATTAACATTCAGCTTGTTTTGATACTGAAGGCCTCTGCTGGAGCATTAGTTGGTTAGTTATTTCTGCTGCTTTTTGTTGACAGAAACCCACAAGCCAGGTCAAATGACGCTAAGGAGCTGGCACAACTTTTAAGACAACGAAACAGGCTGCAGAGCTAATAGGACCATAACCTACAGAAAGCATCAAGAGAAGAAGTTAACTGTAAGTGAAGCAGGGTTTTTGTGCCTCTTCCTCCTCTAGCAAAGCAACAGGAAGGCACTAGGGAGTGAAAGAAACTGTCCTACGATGGCGCTCCTCGTTCTGGCCCTTAGAACACGCTTATATTGTCAAAACTAGCTGTAATTACTACAGATACGTATCACTCAAACACCACAACGCTACCAAGCTAGACTGTTCGATTTTAATATCCGGTGTAACATGTAGGCAACAAGTATGAAACCAGGGCAGCGCTTACTCACCCAAACCCTTCTAAAGTCAGCAACATGAGTGCCATTAAAATGGGTACTAATTAGGAGTATTGCATAATATTAAAATCGGTACCAAATAATACATGCATGTTGTACTAATATACAAGCATTTTGGAGCAGCAACAATGTTTTCTATGAAAAGCCATGATAGAGGAAGGGCTTCTGATTTTTTAAAGGGAGGCACATGTGACAACAGCTAACAGGCAATCACTTTATTTTACATTTGGGGTCCCAAATTGCAAGCAAATTAACCTGCTAATCTCACCCCAATAGAGCAACATAATCTTGTAGAGTTCTGAACCTCCAGGCAGTTACAAATAGCCAACCTACAGCAGCGCCCTCCCTAGCTCCAATCTTTCCAAAATTGTTTGAGCAAGCTCCTGTGTTTTCGTATAAGTCACCTGACCAGCTATACACTGTCCTTTGAACAAATCTAAAAATAAAGATAGCACATTACTCACTGGAATGACAGCTGTTGGGAATCTCCGATCTGTGTCGCACACTGATTAAATCAGTATAGTCTCACAGCACTGTTGATATTTTTAACACTGGCTGATTGCTCGGTTAGTCAAACAGTGGCCACTGTAATTTGAGGCTAACAAGTCAGGAGTTTCAATCGCTCCAAGTTGGAAAATTTGAGTACTATTAATTAATGTAAAAAAAAACGCAAGTTATTCACAGCGCTTTGAAACAGTATTCGTACGCCATGGCGCACTACGCAAATACACAGTTGAGACAAAGTGTGTGTTTAAGAGTTCTGGATTTAGAATGGTTGTGGGGCAAAGTTAAGTTCAGAATCAATGGGGGTTGTATCTGTATGATGCCCCTGTTATTTACATCGCTTATAAACAGCTGCTAAACACCATTATAAAACAGTCACAGTCAATTTCAAAGCAGTGGTGGTTACTGCTTTCTAGAAACGCTTTAAGTGACACCTTCACTTATGGCTTGATGATGCCTCCTTGATGTATTTGCTGGCGCACTGTTGTATGCATTGCATCATTTCTATTGGCCTGGCACAAAAAGACTGCCTATAGATACCTTAGCTCATAGCTAGATAAGCCACAAGACCGTAGCACACAGACCACCATGACAGACCTGCTGAATACAGGGACGCTCTGTGACCTCGGCATAGAGGATGGGGAGAAAAGGGGGGCGACCGGAGCAGGGAGAAGGAAAATAATAGGAGACAAGAGGGTGCATGAACGGTGTGACAAATGCTAAATACCTGCAAATGGAACTGGAACTCCCACTGGGTGACGCCGAGGCAGGAAACAAAAAACGTGCAGACGAACAACAGACACAATAAAAGCATAAGGGAACTGTACTTGGCCGGTGCCCCTTTGGTCTGAACGGAAGGGAGGTATCGGCTGCTGGTGTATACACCAGGTCTTGCAGACAGCGCATGCGCACTGGATAGGCTCGACCTAGAAAATTACTATCTGCATCCAGCAGCTGCTGCTGCACAGAGCCGTATGCGCATTTCACTACCTGTAGGGCCCCAGCTCTACTGCCATTCCAGACCTCTGTCTTAAGGAACTTGCTGTCAGAATGTGGGTTAATTTGGTAGCGAGTGGCCTGACAAATGTAAAATAACACCATCTTGATAGTTTTCCACAGAGTATACTGAAGAAACTATGCAACACCGGACAGCTTTGCCACAAGCAGCAGACAGTTCCAAAGAGAAATGAGTGATAGGTTTAAAACAGTGCCAAACAACATTAAAGTTAAGAAAAGGAATACAATAAAACTCTCAAACCACTGTAGTAACAAGCAATGGCCGCGCGGCCGTGAAAGTGACACGGCCGCGCGGAGCGAAAGTGAAAGCAATGAAGCTGATGAGGAGGGAGTGGGAGAAGGGAGGGGGGAGGAGATTCATGCGTGCACTTGTGTGTGTAACAGCAAGCTGGTGGCCGGAAAAAGCCTTTGGGTAGCACTTTTGAAACCCAGTTACTTAATGTCTCGGAAGAGTAGCGCATGTGCTGGCTCAGGCGAGACCTAAAGATTTCACAGTCGGCCATCAATCAAGGCACTTTTTTACTCACATAGATGCTTGGATGTGCCTCGTGTGAGCATTCATGATTTCTTTTGAATTGTTTTAGCATTAGGTCTACACACAATCACAAACCTCTGTATGTACAAAGAATATTTATTTCATAATGGTCAATCAATCAGGGATTTGTGAAGCGTGTCACTCACCTGTGAGGGTCTCAAGGTGGTGGGGGGGTGGGGGGTGGGGTCGTGCAGCTCTGAATCAGCCAAAGAGCCATGTCTTGAGGCTCTTCCTGAAGGTGTGCAGAGTGGGGGAATGTATGATGTTCAGCAGATGTTTGTTCCATGTTTTTATGGCGATTTAGGAGTAGGCTCTTCCACCCGTTCTGGCTCTGCGGATGCGCGGGGTTTCGGTGAGGTTGGCGGAGTGGAGGTTTCTCTTGAGTGCGTGGAAGGAGACACTTTCGTGAGGTATTGGGGTCCGGTGTTGTGGAGGGATTTGTAGGCATGAGTGAGTAGCTTGAAGGTCACTCTCTTCTCGACAGGAAGCCAGTGGAGATCTCGTAGGTGCTGGGTGATGTGTTCATGTCATGGGATGCCAAGGACGAGCCTGGCAGCGGTGTTCTAGATGGTCTGGAGTTTCCGGAGCAGGGATTTGTTGATTCCGGCATAGAGGGCGTTTCCGTAGTCCAGTCTGCTTGTTATGAGTGCGTGGGTGACAGTCTTTTTGGATTTGGGGGGATCCACGTGAAGGTCTTGCAAAGGATGCAGAGGGTGTTGAAGCATGTGGAGCAGACAGCATTGATCTGTCTGGTCATGGTGAGGGAGGAGTCGAGTTTGATGCCGAGGTTCCGGGCATGGTCCATGGGGGTTGCGGGGTTGCGGAGTGCCACCAGGTGTTATCCCATGCTGAGGGGGTGGGCCCGAGGATGAGGACTTCTCTCTTCTCCGAGTTGAGCTTCTGACAGCTGCTGCTCATTCAGGATGCGATGTCTTTTATTCCTTCATGGAAGCTGAGTCTGGTGGTGTTGGGTTGCATCGTGAGGGAGAGGAGGAGCTGAGTTTCGTCGGTGTAGGATACTATGCTGAGTCCATGCTGGCTGTTTATGGCGGCGAGGGGGCAATGTAGATGTTGAAGAGCTTCGGGCTGAGCGACGATCCTTAGGGTACTCCGCAGTTGATCTCTGTTGCAAAAAACCTTTGTCCCATCATCAAAGTGCTGCCCATTGAGCGTTATGTGTGACAATAAAAATGATTTTCACAGTATTGATTACCATCGGACAAACTTTGAATATTTGAAGGAAACCCTTTTTTTATTTAGAAAACAAGGTGTATTTTTTCAGAAAATGTCGGAAATAAGGATAATTCATGATAGGTTTTTATGATCCCTTGTTTGTTAAACCTATAATATAAAGCAGTCTTAGTCCCCAGTGAGGGTGCTATTAACCACAAGTATTGTGCTTAATCCACTATTTAGAGGTCATTGCAGATTGCTTTTAACAAAGTCTATAAAACATTCCTCTGTTATGGTCGAAGCTGTGCATTTCGACAACCAAGATGTGGAAATGAAATACAAGGTTTTCATCAGGACTGTTATGCACTTAGATCAGGCATCCTATTGCACACATTAGAGTGAGAAAAGATTACCATGCAATAGTTTTTTTAACAAAAAAACAACATTCTGCTTTTCTTCAAAATATTCAAAGTTTGTCTGAAGCTAATCAGTACAGTGAATATCAGTGTTAATGTCACACAAAAAAATCAACAGGTGTCACTTTGGTAGTTGGAAAAAAGATTTTTAACTTGACTATTTACAAATGAATATTCTGTGTACATGGAAAGGTTGGTCAAAATGTGAAGAAATAATATTAAAATAATAAAAAAATTATAACCACTTTAAAATGAATAATCTGTGGACAAAGGAAAGGGGTTTATGACAGAGTGTAGAATTAATGCTAAAGCAATCAAAAAATAAAAATGTTGATTAAAAAACACTGATGCCAGAAGCACGTCAATGGGCCATATGTATCAACAAACCCTTTTGCGATTCCTAAATAGCGATTTTTAAGGAATCGCTATTTAGAAATCGCAAAATGGTATGTATGTAGGCAATCGTTTCTTTTTAACATTCCTAAATTGCGATTAGCAAATTGCTAATCGCAAATTTCCCCTTCATTGCCAGGAGGCCCATAGGAATGAAGGGGAAATTGGCGATTATTTTCAAGGGTGCAGGGGTGTCTCAAGAACACCCTGCTGCACCCCTGAAAATGACATGTGTGGCCATATGGCGCACATACATGCCCTAAGGGCATGTATGAGCGACATATGGCACCTTTGGATTTAAAAAAAATTGCTTTTGTAAAAGAATTCGCAACTTACCACCAACTAGAAGTTGGTGGTAATTTGCGAATCCTTATGGGCATTTTTGAATTAATTTTTCTTTGATACATTCCTTAAGTGCAATCGCAAAATAAGGAATGGCAAATTTTGCGATTCCTTATTTTGCAGCCAAAATGTTTCATACATACCATTTAGCAAATTATTGGCCTTTGCGAATGCTAATTTGCTGGATACATATGGCCCAATGTGTCTACATGCGTCTACAACCATTTGTCTACATCGTAGATCATCTGTAGGTTCTGTACATGCGATTTCATATCATGTGCAAGAGCTCTATGGTCAGTCATGGAAGTGCGTTAAAAAGTATGGGAACTATGGGCCAGATGTATGAAGCTCAAATGGGTTCACAAACGACGCAAGATGGTATGTATGTAGCAAATTTCAGTGCAAAATAAGGAATCACAAATTTGCGATTCCTTATTTTGCGATTGCATTTAAGGAATCGCAAAATTTGCGATTCCTTATATGCAATGTTTGATGCAAAAAAAAATTGCTAATTGTCCCTACGGAATCGCTAATTACCACCAACTTCAAGTTGGTGGTAATTTGCGAATTTCTTGAAAAATGCCAATTTTTGCATTTTTCAAAGTGCCCCCTTAGAGCATGTATGTGCACCACATGTGCACCCATGCTTATTTCAGGGGTGCAACAGGGTGTTCTTTGGACACCCCTGCACCCTTGAAATAATTCTCAATTTGCGATTAGCAAATTGCGAATCGCAAATTGAGAATAATTTCACATTCATTCCTATGAGCCTCCTGGCCCATAGAAATGAATGGGAAATGATTCCTTAATTGCAATTAAAGAATTTTAAGAAATCGCAAAAAAATAGCGAATTTCTACATACATACCATTTTGCAATTTTCAAGCGATTCCTTAAAAATCGCTATTTGGGAATCGCAAAAGTGTATCTTGATACATCTGGCCCTATGATCCTTAGTATAATGAGGGTGGGGTCAGTGAGCCTGGGGGTGGGGTCACAGATGTGACTAAAAAGCTAAAAATAGGGGGGCGTGTCCAAGATGGCGACGGAGTAGGACGCTTTTCTAGGTCCCTCCGGCGCCACGAAGAAATAGCGTTGACCAGCTTCCTCCCCGAGAGCACAGCTTGCAGTCGGGCTGGCCAGGGAGCCCCGTGAGGCGATCGAGACCCGAGCGACACCCTTCCGGTGTCTCTAGCTGTCCGGAGAGCGGAGCTCCCGGAGCGGCGGCTTTGGACCCCATTGCACAGAGGCCTCTGGGCAGGCGGAGCAGAGCAGCGTCAGGAGCTCCACCGCCAGGTTCTGCGACCCTTGCCCTGCACGCGTCGAGGGCCCCGGGGACCACAGCGAAGACTGGCGGAGGGATCGCGCTGGTCCCGGGACCCCTGCATTCGGGACGATCTAAGCAGCACGGCCGGCGGCGAGAGGTGGGTCCCGGCTAGCTGTTCACCCGAGGCCGGGGATCTGCAGCCTGGTCCCTGCGGGGCCCGCCCCAAGGGGCGCTGAAAGATTTCCTGCACAGTGGCGGGGAATGACGATGCTGAGTCGCTGCTGCCGCCACCCTCGCGACCATGGCGATCTGAGTGAAGTGGCTGGCGGCGCTCGGCGGGTCTGATCGCCGGATTAACTCGAGGCCGGGGATTTGAGGCCTGGTCAGCGCGGGGGCTGCCCCACGAAGCATTTTGGCGCACTGGCGGTTGAAGGGGGTACCCGCACTCCAGCACCCAGCACACCCCACAGGGGGCATCGACGATTTCGGGGCACACTTCGAGCGCAGCAGGCGCCGTGAGCGCTCTGGAGCTTCTGCAGCGATCTCCCCCTGGGCCTGGTTGGGGGCTGCACTGATCAGGAGGATCGGGTCTTTGGCAAGGCGTGTCCCCGCAACTGTGGCCTTCAACCTCGAGTTGGATCCTGCCGGGCACGCTTGGGGTGATGAGATTCGCGCCACCATAGGGATCTGTCCCTGCTTGGCCCCCCCCATACGACCTGCTTCAGCCCAGTAACTTGGCTTCCGGCCGCGGAGTCCGGTGGGGCTGCCTCTCCAGAGCCCCTTGCCTGCAGGAGTCGCGTTGAGAAGCGCAGGGGGTCTCTTCGTAGGGCTGGCCCTGTCGAAGACTGCGTCCTGGCACACAGGTTCCGAGTGGAGGGCTTCCAGCTTGCGCAGGGACTGGAGGCTGAGCTGTGAAGGCGAGAGAACTGGCCATTGAAGACAGGTCCGGTGAGGCCGCAGCTGTAATCGCGGAGTGGTCGACCCCTGGGCTGGGGCTCTGCCGGCTCTTTCTCCGCTGCTGCGGCGACGGTATTTACAAGGAGACCCGGGGGGTGCTGTTCCGGCGCTCCGGGGCCCCCCTTTTTTTCGCCGCTGGTGGGTCGGGGATCCGGCAGCGCCATAATGTCTACAACACAGTGTAAAGAGAAGCCTGGTAAGGATGCGCCTCAGAAGGGGACCCAACAACCGGCGTCTCCTGGGCCCAGCGCCTCACCTAAACCACAGGACGATGAGGCTTCTGCGACTAAGGCTTTTATGACGGAACTCTTCGCTTCTATTAAAGAGGATATCTCTGAACTCCGCTCTCAGCTAGCCTCGGACCTTCGCGAGGTGCGGAGGGATGTGGATGGCATAGGAGAGCGGGTAGCTACTTTGGAGGATCATGACCTGAGCATGGCGAATGATGTGCACCAACTGCAGCAAGATGTGATCCGACTCACTGAACAGAATCTGGACCTCCAGGCACATGCGGAGGACTTGGAGAACCGTTCCCGCCGGAACAACATCCGCATCCGAGCTGTGCCATGGGACGGGGAGGCTGGTGATCTGCGGGAATATGTAGGATGGCTCTTCCTGCAGATCCTAAATGACGAGGACGTGCGCGACATCAGGATGGACAGGGTTCACAGGGTTGGCCTCCCCCCTACATTTTAGTGTGCGTCCACGACTTCCAACTGAAGGAGCGCATTCTCTGGAAAGCACGGGAGACCCCCTCTCTGCAGTTTCGAGACCACCGCCCCCAGCTGTTCCAGGACTTGGCGGCCTCGACGCTCCAAAAGAGACGCGAGTTTCGCCCTGTAACCACCTTCTTACGAGAACATAATGTGTCCTACTCCTGGGGCCACCCTTTTCGTCTCATCTTTCGATGGCAGAACAGATTGGTACAGGTCCGATCTCTTCAGGCGGCGAGGGATCTCCTGGGCCTTGATGAGGTGCCCCCCTCTCACGGTGGCGGGAGCTCCCCGTCGAGGCGGAGGCGGCGGTCCCCGTCCTGGCATAGAGTGGGACGGGAGACGGACCTGCGGAGGACTGATCGTACGACCAGCTTGCTGGAGAGGGGGGCAGCGGTTGCATCTGTCACGTCTGTCATGGTGCCATCCTCACAGGCTAGCTCCGGGGCAGCTTGAGCATTGCAGCGGGTCTTGCAGGGCGCCGGAGGGGCCCTTCCCCATCAGGTACTGTGGGTAAATTTGTACTTTTGGGAAGACACCCCGGTCCGGCCCTCGGAGGGCACACCTACTGGTGCCCCTTCCCCCGCCCCTTAGGGGCGACTACAATGATCCACGTAAGGGGACAGTTCTGTTTGCTGTTACTGTTTGTTTTCCTTTCTTTCATTGCGTATGACTTGATGGGACGCCTTGCGACTTTTTGGGAGTGGTGGGATCCGGGATGGTATGTTGAGGGAGCAGGGAGGGGGGGACATGGGGACAGTGGTGGGGCTGCATTAAGGGGTGGTGGTGACCGGAATGCGTGGTTTGATGTGATTGTTACTTCTGAATTTGTGCCTTATATGCGTTTTGTTAGCTTGGTCCTCAGCTGTGATGTGGCCTCTGCTCCTAATTCTGATGATGCTGATCTGGTACTACTGTTGGCAGGGCCCCCGGTGAGGCCTGGGGAGTGGATCTGGAGGTTGCTCGAGAGGGGGATGTGGCTTACCAGCGGGAGGGGAGTTGGGGATGGGGAGCAGTGGGGGGGTCAAACCAGGGGAGGTGGAGGGGACGCTGGGGCCCATTGACAAGGTGCAGGACGCGAGAGTGGGATCCATGTGTAGCAATGCCACTTAGTGTCGGTACTTGGAATGTGAAAGGTCTGAACTCCCTGCAAAAGCGCCAGAAAATTTGGAAATACTTGAACGACCATCAACTTGATGTGGTGGGCCTCCAGGAGACCCATCTGGCGCGCAAGGATGAGCTTCGCCTTAGGCATAGACATTTCCCCCTCATTTACAGGTCCTCTGCCTCCACTAAACACAGGGGGGTGGCCCTCTTATTCTGAGCGTCCCTTCACTTTCAGCCTATAGGGGTGAGTTGCGATAAGGAAGGCCGCTGGTTAATGGTCAAGGGAATGCTGCATGGTAGGCTGTGCACTTTTGTGGTGGTGTACGTCCCCAATACGGGACAAAATAGCTTCCTTGAGGCTTTGATACATAGAGTTGGGGACTTTGTAGAGGGGCACTTGTTTCTTCTGGGAGACTTTAATTTGATTTGGGACAGGGACCTAGATAGCTCTCGTGCTCAGAGATCTGATGCCGGCCTATTCTCTACCGAAACGCAGCGACTGGTGAGTGAGTTGGGCTTGATTGATGGCTGGCGTTCTCTGCACCCCCAATCCCGGGATTACACCTTCTTTTCTCATGTCCACCATTCCTATTCCCGCCTAGACCACATTTTTCTGAGCGAAGCCCTCAGGGGAGATGTCCGCGACTCCAGTATTTTTTCGCTCTCTGTGTCTGATCATAGCTTGCTGGTCCTCGGATTGCGCTGGTCGGCGAAAGGTGACGGGCTGCGCAAATGGTACTTTCCGGCCGCACGAGTCCGAGACGACGCTTCCTGTAGAGATCTGCGGAAAGCCATTCGAGATTTCTTGTCCCTTAATCCCGTTTCGGATACGTCCGTATTCATTACCTGGGACGCATGCAAAGCTTCTCTACGGGGCACCTGCCTAGCTCTCAACGCTAACCTTAACAAACTAAGGAGGAGGGAGCGGGAGGGGTTGGAAGAGGAGCTTTCCACTTTGGAGCGAGCGCACAAATTGAACCCGTCTAGACTGACCCATCGGCCGCTGACAGCGGTCAGGGGTAAACTGAAGGCCCACTACAATAACCGGGCAGAATTCACCCTGCTGCGGTTACGGCGTCTCTTGTACTCTCAGGGGAACAAAGTGGGACGGCACTTGGCCCGCCAACTTCGGGACAAGAGAGAGAAGGACTACATCGGGGGTATCCGGGACCCGGCTGGAGATCTGCAACACAGGGATGAGGATAAGGCGGCCCTTTTTGGCCGCTTTTATGCCGCTCTTTACGCAGGGGATACCCTCGATCACGAGGCTCAGAAGAGTTATCTGGCAGATCTTCCCATACCCCAGGTTTCTAAGGAGCGGAATGATCTCTTGACTGCCCCTATCTCCAGAACTGAAGTGCTGGATGCTATCAAAGCTCTGAAACTCCATAAGGCACCGGGACCGGATGGCTATACCGCCCTTTTCTATCAGACGTTCGCGACGGAGGTGTGTGACTATTTAGTCTCCCTATTCAATGCGATGGCAGAGACCGGTAGAACTTCGGGATCTATGGCTGAGGCGGTGATCTCCGTCATTCCTAAACCTGGTAAGGACCCGTCCACATGCTCTTCGTATCGCCCGATAGCCCTCCTCAATATCGATGCCAAATTATACTCTTCTATCATCGCGCATAGACTCCAGGACTTGATGCCGGTCCTGGTTCATCCGGACAAATCCGGCTTCATCAAGGGACGACAGACCCACGATAATCTGAGACGTGTGATCCACCTGATAGAAAAGGCCGATAGATTTCGCATACCAGCAGTGCTAGTGGGCCTTGACGCGGAAAAGGCCTTTGACCGCGTGGATTGGGGATTTCTGTTCCACACCCTGGTCGCCTTTGGCTTTTCGGATAAATTTATCACAATGATACGGGCAAACTATAGCGATCCCCGCTCTAGAGTGATGATAAATGGACACCTATCCGTGTTTTTCTCACACTCCCGCGGTACCAGACAGGGCTGTCCCCTCTCCCCCCTGCTCTTCGCGCTGAGCATTGAACCAGTGGCGCTGGCAGTGCGGGGACACGAGGAGATCCGGGGTCTCCCCTTTACCGGTGAGCAGCACAAAATCTCCCTATATGCGGATGACGTTTTGTTATCCATTAGAGACCCGGCTCACTCGCTCTCGTACATCCACACAGTCCTGTCTCAATTTGAGAAGGTGGCCGGCTTCAAAGTCAACTTTGATAAATCATATATCCTCAATCTCACACTCCCCCCTGCTGAAGTGGAAAGGGTGCGACTCCTGACACCTCTATCCTGGGCGAGCACCTCTATCTTGTATCTAGGAGTTCAGCTGACACCTTCCATAGGGAAACTGTTCTCCGCGAATTACCCCCCGTTGTTGGCATCGGTTCGGGCGGACTTGGACCGCTGGAAGCCAAAGTATATCTCGTGGCTGGGTAGAATTCACGCTCTGAAGATGGTCCTCCTCCCCAAATTTTTATACCTCTTTCAAGGTCTTCCTATTCCGATCGATCTGGACCTCTTCCGTCGCCTTAAATCCTTGATGCTGCGCTTCATCTGGCAGGGGGGCGAGCGCGGTTTTCCTTCACTACACTACGACGGTCGCGGAAGGAGGTGGGGGTGGGCTTCCCCGATATGCACCTGTACTATAAAGCTGCGCAGCTACGTGTCCTGGTGGAATGGTCCTAGCAACTCTCGGAAAAACACTGGCTGCACATGGACAGGAGTGTTGCGGGGAGGTCCGTATGGGACCTGGCTTGGAAACCTAAGGTGGATAGGCCCAAAAACGCTTACATCAGTACACCCACTGGCACTGTCCTGAAAGTCTGGGACACAGTCTCTAGTGACGCTCGCTGGACTACGTTTCCTTCCCCCTTTACACCAATACACTTCAACCCGGCCTTCCCGCCGGCGATACAGGACGGCCCCTTTCAGCTATGGAGAGAGGGGGGCTGTAGGGCCCTGACACATTTATTCCACGGTTCCGCGCCACTCACCTTTGCCAACTGTATGAGAGACTATGGGGTCCCGGCCTTCGAGCGGTATCACCACATCCAGCTCCTCCACTGGGCTACCTCACCCGGGGTTGGCACCGCAGCCACAAGACCCCCATCCCCATTTGAGGCCTTCATCCTGCGAACTAACACTATGAAAGGGGCTATTTCCTTCCTTTATAATCTGCTGCTTACCACTGCTATGGCACCTTGTCCCCGCTATATGGGGCACTGGGAGGAAAATCTCGGGAGGGACATCACTGATGAGGAATGGTCGGGCATCTGGCGAGACATAGTGGCACACAACCACTCAGTAGACTTGCGGGAGGCCCATCTTAAGACCCTCATGGATTGGTACTTGTACCCATCCAAGTTACTTCGCATATTCCCGGCCTCCTCGGACCGATGTTGGAGGGGCTGTGGGCTGTTAGGTGATTTCTGCCACATCTGGTGGGATTGCCCAGTTATTCGCCCTTATTGGACCGAGATCTTGTCCCCTATCAAAGAAATTCTCGCCTACCCGATAGCTGACTCCATGGCCCATGTCCTGCTAGGTCTCCGGGACCCAGTTCTCGAACATCAAACCAGGGCTGATAAACAGATCTTGTGGCTCTGTCTTGGAGCGGCCAAACTCACCTTAGCAGCGGCCTGGAAGAAACCGGACGCCCCGGCGATATCCCTGTGGCACGCGAGGCTGTGGAGATTACTGAGCGTGGAACGAGTGGCGGACATCTTTCTGGGCAACTTCAAAAATTTCATGTTTCGATGGGGTCCCCTGGTCCGCTTTCTTTCACAAGGTTTGCCATCTGCAGTCTGCCCATCCTCAGTGCGCGCGCTCCACCTCTTCCAGGTATAACCATGATCGTATGAATGTAGGAGTGAATGCATGTGATTGTCACCAACACCGGGGGGGGGGGTAGGGAGGGGGGTTGGGTGAGGTAATATGGTTGTTTGTTGTTGCGACGCCCACAGGGCACCTGGAGGCCTCGGAACTCTTCTGCATTGACTCTCTCACCTTGGATCAGCTACTTCTTCTGCGCAGGGCTTCTGCTCCTCCGGAATTCTCGAGGGGAATTGATTCCCGCCTTACTGTCCTCCAGAAAAGGGGGTGGTGATGAACAGAGTGTCCGAATTAAGCAGACCACTCTTACCCAGTCCAAAGATCAGGGCTTGATCCATCACCGTTATTTAGCTCACTGCCCCATCCCAGCTCAGAACCTGGCTATATGCAAATTAGTCTGTCCCTGGCCCAGTGCATCATGGGAACAGGGCAGACCAAACTACCAAGCCAATTCTTCACCAGAAAGGAGACAAGATTCCGGGGACCGGTTTCTGGCATTTCAGCCGTCGTCGGCCCGGCTTGCTTGAATCCTGATGGAGCAGTGAGCATGGGACTCATGTCTGAGTATACCCTGCCACACCTATAGTGGCCAAAAACGATTCAGAAAAGGGGGTGGTGATGAACAGAGTGTCCGAATTAAGCAGACCACTCTTACCCAGTCCAAAGATCAGGGCTTGATCCATCACCGTTATTTAGCTCACTGCCCCATCCCAGCTCAGAACCTGGCTATATGCAAATTAGTCTGTCCCTGGCACAGTGCATCATGGGAACAGGGCAGACCAAACTACCAAGCCAATTCTTCACCAGAAAGGAGACAAGCTTCCGGGGGCCGGTTTCTGGCATTTCAGCCGTCGTCGGCCCGGCTTGCTTGAATCCTGATGGAGCAGTGAGCAAGGGACTCATGTCTGAGTATACCCTGCCACACCTATAGTGGCCAAAAACGATTCAGAAACGGGGGTGGTGATGAACAGAGTGTCCGAATTAAGCAGACCACTCTTACCCAGTCCAAAGATCAGGGCTTGATCCATCACCGTTATTTAGCTCACTGCCCCATCCCAGCTCAGAACCTGGCTATATGCAAATTAGTCTGTCCCTGGCCCAGTGCATCATGGGAACAGGGCAGACCAAACTACCAAGCCAATTCTTCACCAGAAAGGAGACACGCTTCCGGGGACCGGTTTCTGGCATTTCAGCCGTCGGCCCGGCTTGCTTGAATCCTGATGGAGCAGTGAGCAAGGGACTCATGTCTGAGTATACCCTGCCACACCTATAGTGGCCAAAAACGATTCAGAAAAGGGGGTGGTGATGAACAGAGTGTCCGAATTAAGCAGACCACTCTTACCCAGTCCAAAGATCAGGGCTTGATCCATCACCGTTATTTAGCTCACTGCCCCATCCCAGCTCAGAACCTGGCTATATGCAAATTAGTCTGTCCCTGGCCCAGTGCATCATGGGAACAGGGCAGACCAAACTACCAAGCCAATTCTTCACCAGAAAGGAGACAAGCTTCCGGGGACCGGTTTCTGGCATTTCAGCCGTCGTCGGCCCGGCTTGCTTGAATCTTGATGGAGCAGTTAGCAAGGGACTCATGTCTGAGTATACCCTGCCACACCTATAGTGGCCAAAAACGATTCAGAAAAGGGGGTGGTGATGAACAGAGTGTCCGAATTAAGCAGACCACTCTTACCCAGTCCAAAGATCAGGGCTTGATCCATCACCGTTATTTAGCTCACTGCCCCATCCCAGCTCAGAACCTGGCTATATGCAAATTAGTCTGTCCCTGGCCCAGTGCATCATGGGAACAGGGCAGACCAAACTACCAAGCCAATTCTTCACCAGAAAGGAGACAAGCTTCCGGGGACCGGTTTCTGGCATTTCAGCCGTCGTCGGCCCGGCTTGCTTGAATCCTGATGGAGCAGTGAGCAAGGGACTCATGTCTGAGTATACCCTGCCACACCTATAGTGGCCAAAAACGATTCAGAAAAGGGGGTGGTGATGAACAGAGTGTCCGAATTAAGCAGACCACTCTTACCCAGTCCAAAGATCAGGGCTTGATCCATCACCGTTATTTAGCTCACTGCCCCATCCCAGCTCAGAATCTGGCTATATGCAAATTAGTCTGTCCCTGGCCCAGTGCATCATGGGAACAGGGCACACCAAACTACCAAGCCAATTCTTCACCAGGAAGGAGACAAGCTTCCGGGGACCGGTTTCTGGCATTTCAGCCGTCGTCGGCCCGGCTTGCTTGAATCCTGAGGGAGCAGTGAGCAAGGGACTCATGTCTGAGTATACCCTGCCACACCTATAGTGGCCAAAAACGATTCAGAAAAGGGGGTGGTGATGAACAGAGTGTCCGAATTAAGCAGACCACTCTTACCCAGTCCAAAGATCAGGGCTTGATCCATCACCGTTATTTAGCTCACTGCCCCATCCCAGCTCAGAACCTGGCTATATGCAAATTAGTCTGTCCCTGGCCCAGTGCATCATGGGAACAGGGCAGACCAAACTACCAAGCCAATTCTTCACCAGAAAGGAGACAAGCTTCCGGGGACCGGTTTCTGGCATTTCAGCCGTCGTCGGCCCGGCTTGCTTAAATCCTGATGGAGCAGTGAGCAAGGGACTCATGTCTGAGTATACCCTGCCACACCTATAGTGGCCAAAAACGATTCAGAAAACGGGGTGGTGATGAACAGAGTGTCCGAATTAAGCAGACCACTCTTACCCAGTCCAAAGATCAGGGCTTGATCCATCACCATTATTTAGCTCACTGCCCCATCCCAGCTCAGAATCTGGCTATATGCAAATTAGTCTGTCCCTGGCCCAGTGCATCATGGGAACAGGGCATACCAAACTACCAAGCCAATTCTTCACCAGGAAGGAGACAAGCTTCCGGGGACCGGTTTCTGGCATTTCAGCCGTCGTCGGCCCGGCTTGCTTGAATCCTGATGGAGCAGTGAGCAAGGGACTCATGTCTGAGTATACCCTGCCACACCTATAGTGGCCAAAAACGATTCAGAAAAGGGGGTGGTGATGAACAGAGTGTACGAATTAAGCAGACCACTCTTACTCAGTCCAAAGATCAGGGCTTGATCCATCACCGTTATTTAGCTCACTGCCTCATCCCAGCTCAGAACCTGGCTATATGCAAATTAGTCTGTCCCTGGCCCAGTGCATCATGGGAACAGGGCAGACCAAACTACCAAGCCAATTCTTCACCAGAAAGGAGACAAGCTTCCGGGGACCGGTTTCTGGCATTTCAGCCGTCGTCGACCCGGCTTGCTTGAATCCTGATGGAGCAGTGAGCAAGGGACTCATGTCTGAGTATACCCTGCCACACCTATAGTGGCCAAAAACGATTCAGAAAAGGGGGTGGTGATGAACAGAGTGTCCGAATTAAGCAGACCACTCTTACCCAGTCCAAAGATCAGGGCTTGATCCATCACCGTTATTTAGCTCACTGCCCCATCCCAGCTCAGAACCTGGCTATATGCAAATTAGTCTGTCCCTGGCCCAGTGAATCATGGGAACAGGGCAGACCAAAGTACCAAGCCAATTCTTCACCAGAAAGGAGACAAGCTTCCGGGGACCGGTTTCTGGCATTTCAGCCGTCGTCGGCCCGGCTTGCTTGAATCCTGATGGAGCAGTGAGCAAGGGACTCATGTCTGAGTATACCCTGCCACACCTATAGTGGCCAAAAACGATTCAGAAAAGGGGGTGGTGATGAACAGAGTGTCCGAATTAAGCAGACCACTCTTACCCAGTCCAAAGATCAGGGCTTGATCCATCACCGTTATTTTGCTCACTGCCCCATCCCAGCTCAGAACCTGGCTATATGCAAATTAGTCTGTCCCTGGCCCAGTGCATCATGGGAACAGGGCAGACCAAACTACCAAGCCAATTCTTCACCAGGAAGGAGACAAGCTTCCGGGGACCGGTTTCTGGCATTTCAGCTGTCGTCGGCCCGGCTTGCTTGAATCCTGATGGAGCAGTGAGCAAGGGACTCATGTCTGAGTATACCCTGCCACACCTATAGTGGCCAAAAACGATTCAGAAAAGGGGGTGGTGATGAACAGAGTGTCCGAATTAAGCAGACCACTCTTACCCAGTCCAAAGATCAGGGCTTGATCCATCACCGTTATTTAGCTCACTGCCCCATCCCAGCTCAGAACCTGGCTACATGCAAATTAGTCTGTCCCTGGCCCAGTGCATCATGGGAACAGGGCAGACCAAACTACCAAGCCAATTCTTCACCAGAAAGGAGACAAGCTTCCGGGGACCGGTTTCTGGCATTTCAGCCGTCGTCGGCCCGGCTTGCTTGAATCCTGATGGAGCAGTGAGCAAGGGACTCATGTCTGAGTATACCCTGCCACACCTATAGTGGCCAAAAACGATTCAGAAAAGGGGGTGGTGATGAACAGAGTGTCCGAATTAAGCAGACCACTCTTACCCAGTCCAAAGATCAGGGCTTGATCCATCACCATTATTTAGCTCACTGCCCCATCCCAGCTCAGAATCTGGCTATATGCAAATTAGTCTGTCCCTGGCCCAGTGCATCATGGGAACAGGGCATACCAAACTACCAAGCTAATTCTTCACCAGGAAGGAGACAAGCTTCCGGGGACCGGTTTCTGGCATTTCAGCCGTCGTCGGCCCGGCTTGCTTGAATCCTGATGGAGCAGTGAGCAAGGGACTCATGTCTGAGTATACCCTGCCACACCTATAGTGGCCAAAAACGATTCAGAAAAGGGGGTGGTGATGAACAGAGTGTCTGAATTAAGCAGACCACTCTTACCCAGTCCAAAGATCAGGGCTTGATCCATCACCGTTATTTAGCTCACTGCCCCATCCCAGCTCAGAACCTGGCTATATGCAAATTAGTCTGTCCCTGGCCCAGTGCATCATGGGAACAGGGCAGACCAAACTACCAAGCCAATTCTTCACCAGAAAGGAGACAAGCTTCCGGGGACCGGTTTCTGGCATTTCAGCCGTCGTCGGCCCGGCTTGCTTGAATCCTGATGGAACAGTGAGCAAGGGATTCATGTCTGAGTATACCCTGCCACACCTATAGTGGCCAAAAACGATTCAGAAAAGGGGGCGGTGATGAACAGAGTGTCCGAATTAAGCAGACCACTCTTACCCAGTCCAAAGATCAGGGCTTGATCCATCACCGTTATTTTGCTCACTGCCCCATCCCAGCTCAGAACCTGGCTATATGCAAATTAGTCTGTCCCTGGCCCAGTGCATCATGGGAACAGGGCAGACCAAACTACCAAGCCAATAAGCGTGGAAGGGTATACTCAGATGTGAGTCCCTTGCTCAGAGCTAAAAAACGGTGATGGATCAAGCCCTGATCTTTGGACTGGGTAAGAGTGGTCTGCTTAATTCAGACACTATGTTCATCACCGCCCCCTTTTCTGAATCATTTTGTCCACCATAAGCGTGGAAGGGTATACTCAGATGTGAGTCCTTTGCTCATTGCACCATCAGGATTCAAGCAAGCCGGGCCGACGTGGGCTGAAATGCCAGAAACCGGTCCCCGGAAGCTTGTTTCCTTCCCAGTATAAGAATTGGCTTGGTAGGTTGGTTTGCCCTGTTCCCATCATGCACTGGGACAGGAACAGACTAATTTGCATGTAGCCAGGTTCTGAGCTGGGATGGTGCAGTGAGCTAAAAAACGGTGATGGATCAAGCCCTGATCTTTGGACTGGGTATGAGTGGTATGCTTAATTCAGACACTCTGTTCATCACCCCCCCCTTTTCTGAATCATTTTGTCCACCATAAGCGTGGAAGGGTATACTCAGATGTGAGTCCCTTGCTCATTGCACCTTCAGGATTCAAGCAAGCCGGGCCGACGACGGCTGAAATGCCAGAAACCGGTCCCCGGAAGCTTGTTTCCTTCCCAGTATAAGAATTGGCTTGGTAGGTTGGTTTGCCCTTTTCCCATCATGCACTGGGACAGGAACAGACTAATTTGCATGTAGCCAGGTTCTGTGCTGGGATGGTGCAGTGAGCTAAAAAACGGTGATGGATCAAGCCCTGATCTTTGGACTGGGTAAGAGTGGTCTGCTTAATTCAGACACTCTGTTCATCACCACCCCCTTTTCTGAATCATTTTGTCCACCATAAGCGTGGAAGGGTATACTCAGATGTGAGTCCCTTGCTCATTGCACCATCAGGATTCAAGCAAGCCGGGCCGACGACGGCTGAAATGCCAGAAACCGGTCCCCGGAAGCTTGTTTCCTTCCCAGTATAAGAATTGGCTTGGTAGGTTGGTTTGCCCTTTTCCCATCATGCACTGGGACAGGAACAGACTAATTTGCATGTAGCCAGGTTCTGTGCTGGGATGGTGCAGTGAGCTAAAAAACGGTGATGGATCAAGCCCTGATCTTTGGACTGGGTAAGAGTGGTCTGCTTAATTCAGACATTCTGTTCATCACCACCCCCTTTTCTGAATCATTTTGTCCACCATAAGCGTGGAAGGGTATACTCAGATGTGAGTCCCTTGCTCATTGCACCATCAGGATTCAAGCAAGCCGGGCCGACGACGGCTGAAATGCCAGAAACCGGTCCCCGGAAGCTTGTTTCCTTCCCAGTATAAGAATTTGCTTGGTAGGTTGGTTTGCCCTGTTCCCATCATGCACTGGGACAGGAACAGACTAATTTGCATGTAGCCAGGTTCTGAGCTGGGATGGTGCAGTGAGCTAAAAAACGGCGATGGATCAAGCCCTGATCTTTGGACTGGGTAAGAGTGGTCTGCTTAATTCAGACACTCTGTTCATCACCACCCCCTTTTCTGAATCATTTTGTCCACCATAAGCGTGGAAGGGTATACTCAGATGTGAGTCCCTTGCTCATTGCACCATCAGGATTCAAGCAAGCCGGGCCGACGACGGCTGAAATGCCAGAAACCGGTCCCCGGAAGCTTGTTTCCTTCCCAGTATAAGAATTGGCTTGGTAGGTTGGTTTGCCCTGTTCCCATCATGCACTGGGACAGGAACAGACTAATTTGCATGTAGCCAGGTTCTGAGCTGGGATGGTGCAGTGAGCTAAAAAACGGTGATGGATCAAGCCCTGATCTTTGGACTGGGTAAGAGTGGTCTGCTTAATTCAGACACTCTGTTCATCACCACCCCCTTTTCTGAATCATTTTGTCCACCATAAGCGTGGAAGGGTATACTCAGATGTGAGTCCCTTGCTCATTGCACCATCAGGATTCAAGCAAGCCGGGCCGACGACGGCTGAAATGCCAGAAACCGGTCCCCGGTATCTTGTTTCCTTCCCATTATAAGAATTGGCTTGGTAGGTTGGTTTGCCCTGTTCCCATCATGCACTGGGACAGGAACAGACTAATTTGCATGTAGCCAGGTTCTGAGCTGGGATGGTGCAGTGAGCTAAAAAACGGTGATGGATCAAGCCCTGATCTTTGGACTGGGTAAGAGTGGTCTGCTTAATTCAGACACTCTGTTCATCACCACCCCCTTTTCTGAATCATTTTGTCCACCATAAGCGTGGAAGGGTATACTCAGATGTAAGTCCCTTGCTCATTGCACCATCAGGATTCAAGCAAGCCGGGCCGACGACGGCTGAAATGCCAGAAACCGGTCCCCGGAAGCTTGTTTCCTTCCCAGTATAAGAATTGGCTTGGGAGGTTGGTTTGCCCTGTTCCCATCATGCACTGGGACAGGAACAGACTAATTTGCATGTAGCTAGGTTCTGAGCTGGGATAGTGCAGTGAGCTAAAAAATGGTGATGGATCAAGCCCTGATCTTTGGACTGGGTAAGAGTGGTCTGCTTAATTCAGACACTCTGTTCATCACCACCCCCTTTTCTGAATCATTTTGTCCACCATAAGCGTGGAAGGGTATACTCAGATGTGAGTCCCTTGCTCATTGCACCATCAAGATTCAAGCAAGCCGGGCCGACGACGGCTGAAATGCCAGAAACCGGTCCCCGAAGCTTGTTTCCTTCCCAGTATAAGAATTGACTTGGTAGGTTGGTTTGCCCTGTTCCCATCATGCACTGGGACAGGAACAGACTAATTTGCATGTAGCCAGGTTCTGAGCTGGGATGGTGCAGTGAGCTAAAAAACGGTGATGGATCAAGCCCTGATCTTTGGACTGGGTAAGAGTGGTCTGCTTAATTCAGACACTCTGTTCATCACCACCCCCTTTTCTGAATCATTTTGTCCACCATAAGCGTGGAAGGGTATACTCAGATGTGAGTCCCTTGCTCATTGCACCATCAAGATTCAAGCAAGCCGGGCCGACGACGGCTGAAATGCCAGAAACCGGTCCCCGGAAGCTTGTTTCCTTCCCAGTATAAGAATTGACTTGGTAGGTTGGTTTGCCCTGTTCCCATCATGCACTGGGACAGGAACAGACTAATTTGCATGTAGCCAGGTTCTGAGCTGGGATGGTGCAGTGAGCTAAAAAACGGTGATGGATCAAGCCCTGATCTTTGGACTGGGTAAGAGTGGGCTGCTTAATTCAGACACTCTGTTCATCACCACCCCCTTTTCTGAATCATTTTGTCCACCATAAGCGTGGAAGGGTATACTCAGATGTGAGTCCCTTGCTCATTGCACCATCAGGATTCAAGCAAGCCGGGCCGACGACGGCTGAAATGCCAGAAACCGGTCCCCGGAAGCTTGTTTCCTTCCCAGTATAAGAATTGGCTTGGTAGGTTGGTTTGCCCTGTTCCCATCATGCACTGGGACAGGAACAGACTAATTTGCATGTAGCCAGGTTCTGAGCTGGGATGGTGCAGTGAGCTAAAAAACGGTGATGGATCAAGCCCTGATCTTTGGACTGGGTAAGAGTGGTCTGCTTAATTCAGACACTCTGTTCATCACCACCCCCTTTTCTGAATCATTTTGTCCACCATAAGCGTGGAAGGGTATACTCAGATGAGAGTCCCTTGCTCATTGCACCATCAGGATTCAAGCAAGCCGGGCCGACGACGGCTGAAATACCAGAAACCGGTCCCCGGAAGCTTGTTTCCTTCCCAGTATAAGAATTGGCTTGGTAGGTTGGTTTGCCCTGTTCCCATCATGCACTGGGACAAGAACAGACTAATTTGCATGTAGCCAGGTTCTGAGCTGGGATGGTGCAGTGAGCTAAAAAATGGTGATGGATCAAGCCCTGATCTTTGGACTGGGTAAGAGTGGTCTGCTTAATTCAGACACTCTGTTCATCACCACCCCCTTTTCTGAATCATCTTACTGTCCTCCAGGGCTGACCCTTTGGACTGCATTATGATACTCTCTGTAACACCTTGCCTATGAGTGTGCCTCTTCAATGCCCCCTGTTTGGGAAGCACTGCGGGATTGTCGCTTGTTTAACCTTTCTTTTTTTTTCTCCATAAAATACAAAAATAAAAAATTTACAAAAATAAAAAAGCTAAAAATATTCAATAATTATTTTGTAGGCCCACACCTATGGGTAACTTCATTCAAAATATAAAGCATGCACCATAAATGAAAAAAATAATGAATAAAAGTTTAAGTAATGTGAAACTAGTCACTTCAGATGTTTGTGGGTGTACCCAGAGGGTCACTGTTTTGAAGACTGGTTAGTCACTGGGGAAGAGTTACATAGATTTATAGTGCTATGAGGTCCCAACTTGGGACAGAAAGTACTGTCAATATGCAAGTCATTATTTTGAAAATGTATTGCACACAGAGTCAAATAGGCTGCCACAGTTTTCAAACTTGTATTACACATACTATAAAACAGTCTACAAGATAGAGAATTCAAGATGCTGCTGCAAAATTTGCAAAAAGATTTGCTAAGTACTTGCAGTACTTTCAAAAGTTATATGTTCAGTCAAGTACAATCCGCGTAATTATTTCTTACGCGGATGACACTCAGCTAGTGGTCTCCTTGGCGCAGGAGCCGGGTTTATCATCCTCAGGTAGGCTGTCAAAATGCTTAGAGGAGGTAAAGGGATGGATGACTTCTTCTTCCCTTAAGCTCAATGGGGACAAAACAGAGCTGATGCTCGTGGGCCCCACAAACCCCACTTTTTTCAACTCCTTGTGGCCTCCATGTTTTGGTGCTCCTTCAATACCCAAGGACAACATAAAGAGCCTTGGGGTTTGGTTGGACAAACCCTATCTTTTAACACCCAGGCTACAAAACTTTCGGCTACCTGCTTTGGTCTCCTTAGGATGTTGAAGAAAGTTCTTCCTCTTTTGCCTGTGGAGGCAAAGCAGGTGGCCATCCAGGGTCTGATTCAGTCCCGTCTGGACTTTGAAAATGTCCTCTATCTCGGTGCCCCGGAATACACATTGCGCAAGCTTCAGATTGTGCAAAACTGTGCGGCTCGCACATTGCTCCAGTTGCCGTGCAGACTGTCAGCCAAACCTGGACTGAGCAGTCTGCATTGGCTTCCAGTATGACAAAGAATTGCCTTCAAGGCGATGTGTATATCTCACCAAGCCTTATGGGACACAGGACCGGCTATTGTCCGGGACCTAATAAGACAGTATCAACCTAGCAGAAACCTTCGTTCTAGCCAGGCATGTATGGCTGTAGTCCCTAGAATAAAAAAGGCAAGAGCTGGCGGCAGGATTTTCACTCATAACGCCGCCAAGCTATGGAACTCACTTCCTTTTCAACTCAGGTCCAACCCCAACCTTTCCTCTTATCGGAAACAGCTGAAGACCTTTCTGTTTAATGCTCCACATTAACTCCTCAGTGACTCCCTTCTGTTAAGCAATTTCATAACTGGCCGATAGCGCTTGGATGCCCCAGGGCAGCAAACACGCTTTATAAATTGACATTTCATTTCATTTCATTTTCATTTTCATCAGGTTATACCTAATGCAAACCTTTTTGTGTAGGGTTGCATTAAAAGGACATACTCTAGAAGTGGCAACACCCTTATAGTGACTCTCAAAGAGAATAAACGTTTGTCATCATGAAGCTTCAAATGATTATATTGAGTTAACGGCGTACTGGTTCCTGAACAGCCTTTAGGTTGGCTGATTAAACAACTGCCCACAGTTACATTTCTCCAGCAGCAGACACCCTGGAGAGATGCCTTGTGTCTTCTTAAGCAGGCTGTCCCTTCTCTCACTTCACAGTAGAGGAGACCCCCTAGTTCCCTGACAGCCCGAGGGAATTCAGGGGCGGCGTTAACTGGCCAGGAGCGTTTGTGTTGTTTAACAAGGGGGGTTTGGGGAGCAGCCGAGCCCACGAGGTCTGCCACCCGGGCAGATTTGGGACGGGGGCGAGCATGAGAGCGGCCATTTCCCTGCTTTGGACTGCCTGGGGAATATCCCAAAGGCAGCCCAAGTTTCAAGAGGTAGCCCAATGGGTATATATGGGGGGGGGTCAGCGTTTTCCCAGCCACCATTTTAGGTACTGGTGACCTGGTGGCTGAGAGCGCTGTAGTCAGGTGGTTTTTCAGGCAGTTTTTAAGCTTTCAGGTGTGGTACTTACGTTTTTTGGTGTGTCGAGGGAGAAATATGGCTGGCAGTGACAATATCCGCGTTCTTGAAGCCATCCGCCTGCTCAGTGAGGCAGTGAGGCAGGGCGGATGGATCGGCTGGTGGGCTCTCAAGGCCCGTCCGTGGGAGTGGCGGCGGCCGTGTTGGCCTGCTCGCCGCCACGCAAGACAGCGCGAGTGCAGGTGGGTGCCCAGGGCTGCGCGGATGCCATGGGCGCGGCCCTGGTTCTGCTGCCTGAGGTGGTTGATGGCGGGGCCATGGCACGGGCGAGGAGCGCTGCCGGCGGCTCCCCGCCGCTGCCTCGGGACGGTGCAGGGAGGCGGCGGGGGGCGGGGCAGCAGGTGAAAGGGGCCTCGGCGCAGATTGCGCGGCCGGCAGGAAGAGCGGCTCGAACTTCAGCAAGGTGCGAGGCGGGGGGAAGGGGGGAGCTTCCCCGCAGCACGCGCAGGAGGTCTGTGGCCACTCCGGTAATGGAGCGGCGGCCGCGGCGGAGCGGGAGGGGCGGGGCTGGGGAGAGAGTGGCAGGAAGGCCCCTGGGGATGGGGAGGGAAGGAGGCTGCTGAGAGGAGGGGCAGAGGGGTTAAAGGAACAGCTGAACAGCGGGAGAGCCCACTCCCCACCAAATCGGCGCTAAACAGGACAGGGGGAGGGGGAGACAGGGGGCCGGAGGGGGAAGAGTGGGGGTGCACAGGTTGAGGCATGCCTGGGTAGCAGGGGGTCGGGTGGGATTGGTCAGAGGGGACCGGGGTGGTTTGCAAGGGGGAAGGCGGGGGAGGGTGTCAGTGGGGTGTCTGGGATACAGGGGGTTGAGCGGGAGGGGGCAGGGGGTGGTCCCTTTGTTGTTAGATTCTGAGGACAGTGAGAGGGAATGGGAGGGTATGGACATTTTCGACACCTGGGGGGAAGGTGTGCGGGAGGCACGGGTTTCCTCTGGCGACGAGGGGCGGAGTGACGGGGAGGTGGCGGGCCCTTCGGGGAGAGGAGGGGAGTCCGGGTTTGGGGAAAAAGGGGTGGGTGGGGCACAAGGGGGTGGGACTGGGGGGAGGGGGGCCTCATCCGATGAAGGGGGTGTAGGGGTCGTGGAGCTGGTTTAGAGCGACGAGGAGGACATCGGGGTGGGGCAGGGTGCTGGGTGGAGTGTGGAGAGTCGGGGGCAGTAGGGGGCCGGGGGAGGGGGAGAGTTCCGGAGGTGGGGGTGCAGTTCAGTTTGCGGGACCCAGCACACCGGACCTACCTTTTCTTTTGCAGAAGGATGGCCGTCGAGGGGCTGCTGACTTGGCAGGGCTAGGGACGGCCCCGCAACGCCAAGGTGAAGGGAGGGCTGAGCCTCCCGCGGCGTGCCCGGCACCGGCGGGGGGTGCAGGAGGTGATTGCGGTCTCCGGAAGGGTGCAGTCGGCGCCGCCGGCCGGCCAGAGTTATGTGTTCGGTGGGGTGCAGTTGATTGATGATGGGGACAGTTTGGAAGAAGGGGAGTTGAGGGATGGCGAGGGCAGTAGGGGGTCCAGTAACGGTATTGGTAGTGTTTTGCAGGTGTCACGGGGCCCGAGAGACAGGGCGGCCCGGGCATTATATTGGGAGAGGACAGCGTCCTTGGATCGGAGGGTTGAAGACCGGCATGCGGAGTCCTTGGTGGCAGGTAATTGGCTGAGAACGGTGCTCATGGTATCGGTGGGAGTGGGGGGGTAGGTGGGGGTTGGGGGGATCGGCTGCGTAAGGGGAAATATGTGGTGGACAAAGGAGTGGGCCGGATGATGCAGTGGTGGGTCCTGGGGGGAAGGTGTTGGAGGGTGACCACAAGAGAGAAGGCGTGGGGCCCTCGGTTCCAGGGCCGGAGGGCACTAGTGTCACTGGTACGGGTGGAGCTGCATGCGGGGTGGACCCGGCGGGTGCGCAGGAGACTGCGGAAGGAGCAACGAAACCAGAGAGCAAGGAGTTAAAGATTAAGCGTCTCCCGTACATGGGGGTAACGAAGCCGCTGGGTGTGCATTTGATTCTGTCCACTAAAGAGCGGATATGGAAGGGGGAGTATGTTGAGTTGTTGAAGCTGTTGCACAGGGAGGTGAGGGCGAAGGAGGGTTCTAATGAGGAGGAATATGAACTTCAGAAGAGCCCGAAAGTTCCTCTCACGATAGAAAATTGGACTGCAGCGTTTTTAATTTTCGCCAGTGTTAATTACGAAAAATTTCCTGAGTGTTCGGTGTCCCTGTTTAAGTACATGGACGTCATTAGGAAGGCGCAGATCACGGGGGGTGGGTAAGCGTGGGCTCAGTACGACGAGGAGTTCAGGGCACGGATGGCGTGGGACCCCGAGGCGAAATGGGGCAAGTTGGATTCCGATTTATGGCAGCACACCATGGGGCTGGCGGGGTCTGGCAAGACCATATTTATGGCTAGTTGGTTGCCCCTATGTACCAGCCCTTTCAGGGCCGCCCCACCCGTGGAGGGGTGGGGGCAGGGTCCAAAACCCAGTCCGGGTCGGTGGGGTCCTGTTGGGACTACAACAAGGGGGTGTGCGCTAGGGAACATTGCCGATTTAAACATGAATGCTCCGGTTGTGGTAAATACGGCCACCCCGTGGTTCGCTGCTGGGGGGCCTCGGGACAGCACCAAGGTGGTCAGCAAGGACAGGCTGGGGGTGTGCGGTCGGGGAACACACAGCACACTGGAGGTGGTAGAGGAGGTAAGGGGTCTGGACCAAAGGGCTCACACTCCGGTTAAGATAGATCGTTTGCTGGCGGCCCTGCAGGACTACCCAGACAAGGGGGCCGCGGATCGGTTACGGACCGGGTTTTTGGAAGGTTTTCGTTTGGGCTATGAGGGGCCTTGGCTGAGGAGATGGGCTGACAACTTGTGGTCTGCCAGGGAGCACCCGGAGGTGGTGCAGAGCAAATTGGCTAAGGAAGTCAGTGAGGGCCGCATGGTGGGACCCTTTGAGGACTGGCCGTTGGAGGAATTGATTGTGTCCCCCATTGGGGTGGTGCCCAAGAAGGAGGCGGGGCAGTTTCGCCTAATTCAACATTTGTCTTGGCCTGAAGGTGGCTCGGTTAACGACTACATTGATGAGTGGGAGACCACGGTGTCTTACTCGTCGGTTGACGCTGCCATGGCCCTGGTGGTGGCTGCGGGCGCAACGGCAAAAATGGCAAAGTGCGACGTCAAGTCGGCTTTCCGGCTGCTTCCGGTCCACCCAGACGATTGGGGCCTACTGGCGATTCAGTTTAACGGCCGCTGGTATGTGGACAAGGCATTGCTGATGGGCTGCTCAATGTCTTGCGTGCTTTTTGAGTGTTTTAGCACGTTCCTGCAATGGTTTTTTACGGAACGGACGGGTCACCAAGGAGTTACGCACTACCTGGATGACTTCTTTTTGGTCGGGGCCACAGAATCCACGGACAGCCAGGTTACACTGGACAGGTTTCAGGAGATCATGGAGGACCTTGGGGTGCCATTGGCACCGGAGAAGACAGTGGGGCCAGGCACGGTGCTGTCATTCTTGGGCATAGAGCTGGACTCGGTGTCTATGGAGGTCCAGTTACCAGCGGAGAAGAAGCAGCAGATGTTGGGGCTGCTGGAGGTCATGGTGGCAAAGCACAAAGAGATTCTGGTGCTGTTGGGGCACCTCAATTTTGCTTGCAGAGTGGTGCACGTTGGGTGGGTGTTTTGTAGGAGGTTGGGCAGGGCCTTGGCCGGGCAGAGGCCCCCGCATCACCACGTCCGGTTGTCCGCGGGCGTTCGCAAGGATTTACGGATGTGGCAGTTTTTCCAGCAGCACTTTAGCGGGGTTCCCATGCAGAGAGGGGAGGACCTGGTTTGGGATGTCCAGATTTTTTCGGACACGGCGGGGAGCGATGGTTTCGGGCTCTACTGGCAGGGGAAGTGGTGTGCGGAGAAGTGGCCCCCGGAGTGGGCGGGGGGTGGAAAGAGCATCGTGTTCCTGGAGCTTTTCCCCCTGATGGTGGCGGCGCTGAGATTTTGGCCCACAGACGTGTGACCTTTCATGTGGACAACATGGCAGTAGTGCAGGTGGTGAATCGCCAGTCCGCCAGGGATGAGCAGGTGCTGAAATTGCTGCGCGTGTTTGTGTTGGGTTGCCTGCGCCATGACATTGCTTTTCGCACTGTGCATGTTCCTGGGATCAATAATGACATAGCGGATGCTTTGTCTCGTTCGCAGTGGGGGAGATTCCATGGGTTAGCCAAGGACGCGGATCGGGACCCGACACGCATGCCTCCGCAGCTGTAGTACGTAGGCAACACAGGATGTTGCAGCTGGTTCTAGGATCCTTGGCGGAGTCGATGAAGACAACGTATGTGTCTGCATGGGGGGAGTTCGTGGTGTCCGGGGCGCGACGGAGAGCCCCGGGGCGGGAGAGACAGGAAGATGTGTTACAGTTTATATTGTCCCTCATCGCCAAAGGACTTTCGCGGGTTACAATAGCAGGCAAGCTGGTGGGGATTGCCTTCATGGGCAAACTCTTGTGGGGTTACGCACCGTCCACGGGCGAGCTCGGGTTGAGGATGCTGGAAGGGTGGGCCCCGGAGTGTGGGAGGTCGGAGAAGGTTTAGTTACCTTTGTTGTGAACACTGTTGGGGAGGGTAGTAGGGGCCTTGCCTTTGGTTTGCAGGGATGGGAGGTAGACTTGCCTGTTCGCTACCTTAATGGCATGGATGTTTGCGGGGGCTTTTCGTGTGTCTGAGTTGCTGGGATCGAGAACCAGTACGGGGCTACGGTGGTCGGAGGTGCAGTTGTGTAGGGAGGAAGTGCACCTTTGGTTGCGAAAGCCTAAGACAGACCAGAGGAGTGTTGGCAGGTGGGTAGCGTTGGGGAAGGAGGCGGTGGGGGACATGTGCCTGGTGCGGTGGGGCCTGAAATGGCAGGCGAGCGAGTTGGCAGAAGGGTTGGTATTTCGGCATGCAGATGGGAGGGGAGCGACGGGGTCCCAGCTGTTGACCGTGTTGCGGAAAGCGTTGGATATGCTGGGGGTGGAGGGGAGCAATTATGGCACGCACTCATTCCGCATTGGCGCAGCATCGGAAGCGCACAGGCGGGGTTGGGGGCGAGGGGACATTATGCGTTTGGGGCAGTGGTCATCTAATTGTTACCAGCGGTATGTGCGCAGCGAGGAGGTTCAGTGAATGCGCAGTTGATTTTGAGACCTATGTATTTACCCTTGTTTCTCATTTCAGGTTCTGTGGCTGGTCCCCTTGCCCGTGACATGTTGGTGTGGATAGTGGGCCTCTGCTTTGAGAAGCAGGCCCAGGTGCAAGTTCAGGATTGTTATTTTGGGAAAAATTTGGGGTTTAACCCTGCCCTGTTTAAGGTTCATTGGTCTGGGAGAGGGGGTATGCGGTGGAAGGAACTGATAGGTACGCTGAATAGTCTGGTGGCGGCAGGTCAGTGTCCTGACGTGTTGGTTCTCCACTTAGAGGAGAATGACATGGTGTAAGAAACTGGTTTGGTCTTGATGAGGGCCATGAAAAGGGATTTGGAGGAGCTTCGACGGAGGTGGTCAGGGTGTACTGTGGTTTGGACCGAGTTGGTTCCGCGGAGGGTCTGGAGAGGTGCAGTGAAGCCTCAGGCTGTGGATAAGGCCAGACGGAAGATTAACGTCGAGATGGTGCGTTTTTGTAGGCACTTGGGGTTTTCACGCATTTGGCATCGGGACATCAGGTACGATGCACCGGAGCTGTTTCGGGGTGATGGGGTTCAACTTTCTTGCATGAGAATGGACCTTTATTTGTTAGAGCTGCGGGAGGTTTTGTCCAGGTTGTTGGGGGTGCGTCGGGAGTGAAGCGCCCGTAGGGGTGGAGGACCGGGGTTTCTGGTTAACTGGTCGGGGGGGCAGGAAAAGGGGGAGGCGGTGTAAGCACCTACCCTTCCACCTTTTCCTGGGTGGCGGAGTTGTTTTTGAAGTTGGCCAAGTTTGGCTGGAGTTTTTTAGTTTATCGTTAAGTTTGGGGAGTTGGTGAACAGGAGCGGGGAAAGGTTAAGCAGTTTTGAAGTTACATTAGAGGGTAGTTAGTTACAGTTGCAGGAAGGCAAATAGGATTGTAGGGCTTGGGAGGGTTGGAGTTATAATGTATTTGATAAGATTGTGTATTATGTAATGCATTTTAAGTTATATATTGTATGTTGCAGGGTGTTTTTTTTTATCATGTGGGGATCGTAGGGGTGGGGGGGGAATGTAAAGGGGGTCAGGTAATTCGATGTTTAGAGAGGTTTTAGTTCTGTAGGCAAATTGCCGGTTTTAATAAAGTGTGATGTGCACCTGTTTCAATAAAGCGGCCTTTTACACACACAAATGGTTGTTGGTGCTGCTTGCCCCCTTTCCTCCCTCCCAAGGGGGGCTTGGGGGGCAGCTGAGCCCACGAGGTCTGCCCCCGGGCAGATTTGGGAGGGGGGCGAGCATGAGAGCGGCCATTTTGCTGCTTTGGGCTGCCTGGGGAATAGCTCAAAGGCAGCCCAAGTTTGAAGAGGTAGCCCAATGGGTATATATGGGGGGTTAGTGTTTTCCCAGCCACCATTTTAGGTACTGGTGACCTGGTGGCTGTGAGCTCTGTAGTCAGGTCATTTTTCAGGCCCCGCCCACCCTCCCTGGGCTCATGGTTTTTGGGGGAGGTATTTATGCAGGAAGGTTTTTGGTCAGGGGCTTTGAAATGTTGTCACTTGGAACAGGTGCTGGCGGAGTTGTTTTTGAAGTTGGCCAAGTTTGGCAAGGAGTTTGGTAGTTTATCGTTAAGTTTGGGGAGTTGGTGAACAGGAGCGGGGAAAGATTAAGCAGTTTGGAAGTTACATTACAGGGTAGTTAGTAACAGTTGCAGGAAGGCAAATAGGATTGTAGGTCTTGGGAGGGTTGGAGTTATAATGTATTTGATAAGATTGTGTATTATGTAATGTATTTGAAGTTATATATTGTATGTTGCAGGGTGGGGTTTTTTTATCATGTGGAAATCGTAGGGGTGGGGGGAGGAAATGTAAAGGGGGTCAGGTAATTCGATGTTTAGAAAGGTTTTAGTTTTGTAAGGCAAATTGCCAGTTTTAATAAAGTGTGATGTGCACCTGTTTCAATAAAGCGGCATTTTACACACACAAATGGTTGTCGGTGCTGCTTGCCCCCCTTTCCTCCCTCCCAATCTGTATGGGAATTGTTTTAATTAATTACAAAAAAGCATGGGAACGTCGCTCCCAATAGATCCCAACCAGTTCGACCTGGTAGTGTTGCAGTTTTGCCCTCTCTTTCCAGGGCAGTTTTTGAAGACCCGGGCTGCTCACAGCTCCCTCTACGACTAGAGTGCGCATATCAAGTAGGCACTGGGTCGTAGCTTGCGCGTCGTCTGTGCACGCGCACTTCAGCGTCACGTGTTGAGTTGCTAGGCCTGCCTCCAGGTTGGCTGCTGCCTTCGACAAGGTTTCAGACTCCATTTACCAGATGGGGGCATTGCACCAGGGCTACCTCCATACTGATTTACCCCCTAATAGGACAGGACTAACACCGCCTGCGAACACAGCGGCTGCCCTGGTGATTTACGGCGCTCCTAATATGGCAACGGATCAAATCCGTGATTAACAAGGGGTTTCTTCCTCTCCCGGCTCATAATTTAGTGATTTCTTTTTTTTTATCAGTAGGCACAGAAACGGGCTCTCATCATCTTCAATTGGAAATATAACCGCTCCGAACATGCCGACCGAGGGCTGCCCAAGGAGACTTCACCGCCACTAAATCAGGGCGGAATTAACATAACAATAAACAGCTAACTTGCATTAAAATTTAAACGCCTGCATATTGTTTTCTAAAGCTCTTACGGAGCACGTGCTTTGACTGACAACCGGGCGCTCCTCTCCTAGGACTTATCTCGAGCTCCCGGGGCCAGGACAGGTCACGGCAGCCGCAGAGTCTCGAGCGCGTTGGGTGCGCGAGGAGGATGACGTAGGAGTCGCAGCTGCAGTCAGCGGTGACCCCTAAATGAAGTTTGCCATCCACCACGGACCTTGAGCCATTCCACCACGCTGACAAAGTTTTTATGCGAACTCCCAAGAAGGCACGAGTTAGGGGCAGGTTTCTCCTACTAAAGGCACGAGCTAATTTCCTTTTGGAGAAAGGACCTGTCAAGTCTCAGACTTAACCAAGCAGGACAGACACAAAAACAAAATAACTTCAAGGCACTGTTGTAGCTTTAAAAAAAACACATTGAGATAAGTTAATCACATTATGGAACATAGCAATTAAGGGGTGAAGTGATAACAGGTGGTGGCGAAAATATTAAAATATTGAAGACTTTTGGACAAAGAGATCTTGTTGGCAAAATTGGTAATTTTTCCTGCAGTTATTTAGGACTGACATGGAAAAGTGGTTGAGAGAACAGAAATAGCTTGTCCTCAGCAAAGCTGCTTTCGCCGGCAATGTAAGCAATTCCTACAGGACTGGCATATGCAATAAACACAGGATCGGACCCCTGAAAGCCCCCGCTCAATCTGATGCCCCATTAATTTTAGAGGTGAAGTTTTTGTAAAACAGCAGAAGGTTTCTACCCCCAGGCTAGGCCTCTCTATGTAAGACTCCGTATGTTATAAAGTCCTAGCTTCACCGCCTCAAAAAATCTCCTTTGCCTTCACTGGATTTAATTTTGAAATCAGCCGTGAAGCTTACCAAGTATAGAGGTTTTCGAATTTTGTCTAATTACGCTAACTTTCAGTAAAATAATGAGAAATTATGCAAAATGTAAAACCGGCATTCGGTGCTGTGTTTTAGTGCAGAGTTAATCTTTTTGTCCATTCTGAACATGGGGGGGCATTTGGAGCTAAAAAAGTGACACAAAGAACACAAGCAGCCAATCACGTTCTGGTTCTTCATGTTGTCCCGGTGTGCTTCCGCTCAATTTTTGCCACAAACAGCACATAATCACACGACGTGCCATAATATAGCCTTAGAGCCCGCTGTAGCAGGCTATTCGGCCAATTAAAACCCGCTCCAGCGTTAAACAACAAGGGGCAGCTCCTCCGCAGTGGCGGAGTAGCGTTGCCCCACTGGCTCAGAGCCAGCAGGTGAAAAATAAAACAATATTTTGTTTTTCACCTGCTGTCTGGGCCCGCGTACGTAGGGAGGGGTGGCGCCAGAGCCATGGGAGGGGGGAGGAGGACTGATTTGTGCACTTCTAAGTGAGCATGTTTGTTTCGCTGGCCATCTGAGGCCGGCCAAACACACATGCGCGCTTAGGTTTCTCCAACCCAGCTGTTCGAACAGACAGGTTAGAGAAACAGCACAGACTCCCTGTCCTGAGCGGAGGGTCAAACCAGCTCGCTCAGGCCAATCCCTAGGCTGCTCTCATAGCATGAGAGCATCGTGGGGATTGCACAGGGAGTCCGTGATGCTGTCCTAGTGTTTGCTGGGACCAGGAAGAAGAACACAGAGTTGCGACGCGTGAGGTGGCCGGCAGCTTCAGGCCAGTCTTCCTTTTTAAAAAAATGATTATTAAACTCCTGCACCCCTAGTTCCCCCTCCCATGCCCCCCCCGCGCCCTCCACCACCACACCACTTTTTGTTTGTGGCGGCCGCCACTGATAGAATGAGGTGAACATAGACACCAATTTGTAATAAGAGAAAATAAAATATGAACAAACCAGATTTGCAACTATTTGAGTAATTTTTTTATACAATTTCCAAAATGTAGCAAGTGAAGCATTTACGATGTCCAATAGTAAATAATATTCTATTGCTGATGGATTAGACACAATGTATCCTTTGTGGGCCGATTTCTTATTGTTTGCTTAACTAGCCGAGGTCAAAGAGGGTTCTTTGGCTTACCCCCCAGTTTGATATAGCCAGCCTGCTATGTCATCTGGCTACACGGCCAGAATGGGAGGTGGAGCCAAAGAGATACACCATGATAGGACTCAGATCATCTCTGATCTCTGTCTATCACGCCAGATTGCATTAATTCATATTCTATAGCACCACACACACTGAATGCAACTGACTGCATCACATAACGTCATGCTGCCGACCACCACAACTCACCATGGCAAATTGCACCACAGCTATCACAAACATCAATCCACCCCTGGACAAGCCAGGCCACCCGCCACACCACACAAACAGCTCAACATACCATAAAGCATCTCCCGGCCCAGCACTTCATCAAACTGTATCCACACGTACATCACTCTACCAAACCTCAACACATCACAACTTATCACACAGTCCTCACTGTACATCATAGCACAGCACCTGACACTACTTTCACACCATACCACCTCATACAACACCACACCTCGCTTTGCAACTCTACACACCACTCCACATCACATCTGTCCACTTAACTTCACATGACTGTCTCAAACTTCACTACAATATATTCTATTTCACAGTATGTAACCAACTTACACCCTTGGCCTGGGATCAAGATCACTACATACTTGTGATCTGCAAACTGCAGCACATTGTCAAGATGGTTCAGTAAGCTATGCCCTAGTCCTGGCTTCCCTTTGGGCCACAGGTCACACCTTCAAATTTCGGCATGAACAACTCAGCCTTTCATCCTTAACAGGCCAATGAAATGAGTATTACTAAACTAGTTAACAGTAACACTTGCTGTCAGGTGCTTAGAATAAGGCAAATGTGGTTTATTATATCTATAAAAAGTGATATAATACCATTGTGTTCAATTCTTGTCAAGTCATTCATAACTGTTTCACACAGTACAACTTCATGCCATGACAGAGTGTAGTGGGTATAAGCTTTTATTTGTGCAGCAGATGCAGTGGCATCAGGCAGGAGTGATCAGTGCTACCCCGACCCTGCTTTTGCGACGTAAGCATTGTACAAAGGTGCAAGATTGGGTTTTGAAGACAAAGCTCACTCAAATAACATGATTGTATCAAATTTGCCCATCAAAAAAGCTGAAGTGTCGGATTCACAGACACTCATCAAATGCAGCCTCCTCACACTTATGGGGGCACAGCATTCACTTCATCATCAGAGCCAAACTTCCTTGCTTGTGCCTTTCCTAAAATCAGTATTTCAGGATGCCAGTCCTAGACTGCCAGAGAGGTGGGGGTAGATTGGCGACTGGGAGACCAAGATACTCTGAACCTATGCTGTGCCACAGTGCAGTGACTTTGTGGTGACGCCATTACGAGGTTACCTCCTGACCAGGCCTCGACAGTCTGTTGGCCACTGCATGCTCGTGCACACTGTAAGGTCACAGCGAAGAGGACGGCCTGTGCAGCACGCACTGGGGGTTAAAGAGACGAGCCTCTTAAAAACATGGCCGAGTCTCTCAGGCCCGCCCAAAATCTGCGCGTACGGCGACGACCAAAAAAACAATCAATTTGCAGCGAGTGGCGGAGCCTGGCAGGATATTCATTGCCAGCGCCGGGAGTGATGGATGGCCCGGCGCCGCGGACACGCGGGAGCATGATGGAGGCCATTAAAATGCAAGGAGATTGTTTTTTATGATTGAAGTCTGTATTACACCCGCCATAAAGAAAGGCAGCACGAAGTCATTAGCATTTCCATGATGTGATAGCGCTGCCTGTCCTTCTGCCCATAACTTATCTTTACTGTCCGTCCGCACGGTCGCTGCCACCGCGCCGTTGCCCTACAATAAGGCGAGTGGGAGGCCCGGCGGCGCCTTGAGGCCTGTCGGAGAGGCGGTAAGGGGTGGGGAGGCCCAAGGATGCAGGTGCCCGCCTGTGAACACAGCACAAGGACTCGGAAGCATACTTGGGGCCGGAATCAGGAGGGGCCAGGCCAGGGAGCATAGGGGCCCGGTGCACGCGCGGAGTGACGCAGCAGCGAGTATACAGGGGCCCAGACACATTTCAGAAAAATACCAGCTGTCTGCGTGCACTTGGACTCTAGGGCACACTGAAGGGCACAAAGCACACACGAGCCGACAGAGCACACACAAGAACATTTATATCAGGGATATATACCAGGCAGCACACTTAAACCAGGTAACACACCAATGGCCTCATGCACATATGCAGAGGCGCAACTAGAGCCAAATTTAGGGGGGGGCTGAGAAAAAAATTCGGGGGGGGCTGAACCTTTGATCAGTAGGCAGATTGGAGCTGCAGGGCCTCCAACAAGGGGTGAAACAACAGCAAGGCCTAATTAGCCTTCAAATGGTTTTTTAAAGACCTGTGAAACGTTCGGGTGTGGCTGTGTGTGTGTGCCCGAGCCCGGTATCCCTCATCCCGGGCTGCCACACACGAGGGGGGGGGGGGGGGGATACGTGGGGTGGGGGGCTGGGGGGGCTGAAGCCTGTTGAGTCCAATGGGTGTTGCGCGTCTGCACATAAGGGCCTGGAAGCACACAGGGGACAGGAAGGGCCACTGGGCCTGGGAGCAAACAGAAGCCTGTGCACAAGCAGGCCCCCAGAGGCAGGGCCGGTCCTAGGATATGTGGGGCCCCGGGCAGAATAGGAACGAGGCCACTATAATTTACATAAGATTTAACCTCACAGGAAGTGACATCATTGGAAGTAATATTAATTGGCCATAACTTATATGGCATTGATGAAGCTGCTTTGCAAGAAGCTACTTACCTAGTTTAGATGTCAGTAAAATGGTTAAAATAGCATTAATAATCCTAATAAAATACGTACATAGATGTTACATCGCTATAAAGTAAATTGAATGAAGTTTATATTGTATTGTATTGTATTGTAATTGCATTTATATAGCGCTAACTAACCCTGACGAGGCGTCAAAGCACTTTTTTGGAGGGTAGCACGCTAAAAAACCCAAACCCAAAAAGGATTTGTGGTTCGAATTCGTATAGTGATATATGAAAGTAATTTGAGTGGTGGATAGGTTAATCAGTTCTTTGGATTCAGAAAGATAGTGGCGGGATAGAAGAGGGAAAAAGGTTTGCTTTTATATAACGCTTGTTACTCCTGATGGGGTGTTGAAGAGTTTTTTTATGGCAAGTAGCAGGATACTGCGGAACCAATAAAGGATTAGTGGTGAATTAGCCAAGTGAAATATGAAAGTAATTTGAGTGGTGGATGATATGTTAGTCAGTTATTTGGATTGAGAAGGGTAGCAGAGGGATAGAAAAGGGAAAAAAGGTTTGCATTTATATGGCGCTTATTACCCCTAAGGAGGATTTGAAGCACTTTCTTGGTGAGTACCGCGCTACTCCGGACCCATAAGGATTAGTGGTGAATTAGTATAGTTAAATATGAAATTAATTTGAGTGGTGGATATAAATCACTTATTTGGATTGAGAAGGATAGCAGAGGGAAAGAGGGGAAGAAAAAGGTTTGCATTTATATAGCACTGTTGGGATGTTGAAGTGCCTTTTTGGCGAGTAGCAAGCTACTCCATAATCCATTAAAGGATTAGTGTTGAATTAGTATAGTGGAATATGAAAGTAATTTGAGTGGTGGATGATATGTTAGCCAGTTATTTGGATTGAGAAGGGTAGCAGAGGGATAGAAAAGGGACAGAGGTTTGCATATATATATATATATTGCTTGTTACCCCTGATGGGGTGTTGAAGCGCTTTTTTGGTGAGTAGAACCCATAAAGGATTAGTTGTGAATTAGTATAGTGAAATGTGAAAGTAATTTGAGTGGTGGATATTAGTCAGTTATTTGGATTGGGAAGGATAGCGGAGGGATAGAAGAGGGAAAAAGGGTTGCATTTATATAGCGCTTGCTACCCCTAATGAGGCGTTGAAGCACTTTTTTTGGCGAGTAGCACGCTACTCAGAACTCATAAAGGATTAGTGGCGAATTAGTATAGTGACATATGAAATTAGATAATTGGACATGTTAGACTGTTATTTTGATGAAAAGGAAAGTGAAGGGATAGAAGAGTGAAGGATTTAGATTTTTATTTTTTTGGGACGTCATAGCAGTAGTGGGAGGTTTAGGATGAGTAAAAAGGGATGTGGAGGGGAAGAGTCAGAGGGAAGCATTTAGAAAGGCTTGTTCGGGGGGATCTGTATAGTAAAAAGAGGTGTCAGATGGTGCTAGGAGGGGTAGAGTAGGGGAGAGTTTAGAAAGGGCTATTTTGAGGGTCATAGTAGTGGTATGGGTTTTGAGATGAACGAGAGAGTGGCTGTAGAGGATATATTGATAGAGGTATAGGGTGAGAAATAGGGTAGGGCATTGGAAAGAGTAGTAGAAAGAGGTTTGAGATGAGTCAGAGAGTTGAGGTGGAAGATATATTGAGAGAGGTATAGGGTACGAAATAGGGTAGTGCATTGTATATGCTGAATTAGAAGAAAGTAATAAATATATAGATCCATAAGGACATGGAAAGTTTATAGATGCATAAGGGAAGTACGTAGATGTAGATTAAATATATTGATAGAGGTATAGGGGGAGAAATAGGGTAGTGCATTGAATACTTTTTTTGGGGGGAGGAAAGTAATAAATACATAGATCCAAGTACATGGAAGGTATATAGATGCATAAAGGAAGTAAGTATAAGTAGATTAAATATGCATTAGATAAACTCTGGTTTTCAAGTGTTGTACTTAAAAATGTATTTATTGAATCCTTTTTTTTAAACATAGTTATTCAACATGATTATACAATTCAATACACATATATAAGCACCTATCTTTAGTACAAATAAATGCTTATATACAAAGGGATATGCTGTATATTTCTGCGTATGTTGCTTATGTGGGGAAGAGAGCATTCTTGAGTAGTTTTCTGAAGATAAGGTGGTTGTTGGTGGATCTTATGTTGGGGGGTAAAGAGTTCCATATTTGGCTGCTTGAGCAGGGAAGGATATGCCACCCATGGTTTTTTTCTTGTATCTTGGGATTTTGAGGTGAGGTGCCACTCTAGAGCAGGGGTTCTTATGATGAATGTGTTTGGTGATTTGGCGGTTCCATTCCATGTATCGCTTTCTAAGTGATGCAAAGCAGCTTGAACGTAGATCTTCTGGCAACCGGTAACCAATACAGGGCTTTCAAGGCAAGGGAGATGTGGTCTAGCGGTTTGATATGCAAGAGTAGTCTGTCAGCCGAGTTCTGAATCCTTTGTAGTCTTTTCATAGGTGATCCATAGTAGAGACTATTGGCGTAATCAAGTTTCGACAGAACGAGGGAGATGGTAGCTTGGACCTTGTGTGGAAATCCCAAATGGGGAAAGATTTGTTGCAGAGTTTTTATAGTAACAAAGCTAGATCTTGCTAGTTTGTCCACTTGGGGATTCATCAACAGCTTGGAGTCCATTGTCACTCCAAGATTTTTAACTTCCTTCAATACTTTAAGCGGTAATCCAAGTTCATCAGGCCAGGCAGAAAGCGGGTCATAATGTTTCCAATTGCCACACGTGAGTATTTCTGTTTTTGAAAGCATTCAATTTGAGATGGCTCGACATCATCCATTGATCCACAGCTCTGAGAGAACTGAAAATTGGCGAGTTTCCGATGTCTTTGGGACATTTCAGTTGAAGGAGTATTTGCGTGTCATCTGCATAGTTATAGCATGTGAGGTGAAATTGATTGATCAGTACTGCTCCCTTGAGAGACCCCAGCTTTTGTGGAGTACGGTTTGGACGAGAAAGGGGGGTATGGATGACATTAGTTCTGTTTCAAAGGTAGGACGTGATCCAGTCTAAAGCAGTACCCTCTATGCCAGCTTCGTAGAGTCTTTGGGCCAGATATAGGTAAATTCCATTTACAGATTCATAAATACCGACTCATACCGAATCGGTATTTCTGAATCGGTAAATGGTATGTAGGTAAAAAATCGGTAAAAGATACCGACTCGGTATGAGTCGGAAACCCAAATCGGTAATCACCGAATCGGAAAAATCCGATTCGGTAAATACCGAGTCGGTGATACGCATGCACCCCTATGGGCCACATGGCCCATAGGAATGAATGGGAGTCACCGAATCGGAGAAATCCGAAGCGGAAATTTCCGAATCGGTATTTACCGAATCGGTATTTACCGAATCGGGAGTTTGAAACACGCCATGTGAGCCTGCCAACCAATCAGGGACAGCCTACACACCCCACAACCAAGGCCCTGTGAATCCAACCAATGAGAGTGAAGCACCCCACCCCAGCACCTGGGAGTGGCCACACCCTTGCAGGTGGAAACCAACAGAACAAACAATTCTTCAGAGGTGAGAGGAGCAGAGCATCCAGAGGCAAGCAGAGTGACAGAATGGAGGCACAGGAAGGCCATAAGGAAGGTGGTGAGCGAAAAAGGAAGACAAAGTTCAGCCCAGAGGAACTACAGGTGGCTGTGGAAGAAATAGTAGCCCACTACCCAAAAATGTTTGGGAGGCAATCTCTGCATGTTGTAGAGACTGTGAAAAGGAACACTTGGATTGCAATTCAGGCAAAAGTCAATGCCATAGGTGTCACCCAGCGGGAGATTGAGGACATCAAAAAGAGGTGGTATGACCTGCGAATTGTGACGAAGAAAAAGATTGCTGGCCAGAAAAAGGATGCTGGTCTGACTGGAGGTGGCAGGAGCGAAGCACCCAAACTGACACAGATAGAGGAGCTAGTGGAAAGCACCATGGAGCCAGAATGCATCCATGTGATAGGAGACCTGGATAGCACAGCGAAAGCAAGCAAGAAACAAGGTAAGAGGCATGTTCCCACATCCACCCCCACCAACCCAAACCCCTACCCCATTGTGTACACTCATCACACTGCAGAAGAGCTCATACTCACTGACAGCAATGCATCATGGTAGACGTAGTCATGTATACACAGATGCAAGGTGTGCAGACTATTTTATTAAGAACCACACACAGATGAACAACAACATTGACCCTATGTCAATTTGTTTCTACAGGAGAGTCGTCACGCAGTTCAGTTCCACCGAGGGAGGAGAGTGCAGCACCAACGAAGAGAGGGGAGAAAGCAAAGAGGAAAAGTTGTGGGAGCGCAGTTGAAGGAGGAAACGATCCCACCCAGGAGCCATCAACTCCTGTCCGAGCCACAACATCTGTCCCACTGTCCCCTCTGTTGTTTGGATCTCCTGAGCTCACAAACACACCCATACCAATGTCCAGAGGGTCCTTGCCGGGAGGGGAAAGTAGGCATGCGGAGCCCCCGCAGAGGATCCTGCAGACCTCTGAATCAGAGGATGAGGAAGATGTCCCCCAAAATAGTGCACCAGTGGCTGACAGGACAAGACCACCAATTGCAGCAGGCGCTGCGCGCACCAGTGTCCTTGGCAGGAGGGCATGTGAGGGTGGGGAGGGCCAGGAACGGGAGAGCGTCTTCTGTGGCCTGGAGGGCACAATGGTAAAAGTACAGCGCCAGCAGGCCAAATCACTGCAAGCCATGCATAGGCAGGTCCGCTGTATGAACACCAAAATGTCCAACATGGACAAGGGCATAAGCCAAATGGCATCTAGCCTGGAGCAAATGGCACAAGGGATCACAGACATTTCTACATACTTGTGAGTCCTGTCGGACAAGTTAGACAGGGATCATCTCCAGCGTGCCAAGGAACAACAGTACATGCGCCAACATACTAAGGCCATGAACAGGTTTGCAAACAATACAGCACTCCTCTGCAGACGCTCAATTTCTATGCAGGAAGCATTAGTGCACTGCTGCACAGACTTAACACGGGGCATGGGTAGAGTGACCTCTGCGGTGGAGCAGATGCTGAACTCCAACACAGTCAATGATGGTGACACGGGTGTGGAGGAGACTGAGGGGTCAACCAGCAGGAGTGGCTCTAGTACACCTGTACCGGAGGTGCGCAGAAGCGGGAGGCACAACCAAGCTGAGTCAGGCACCAGCAGGGAATTGGAAGGTCAGGCACCAAAATCCCGCAATGTAGTGCGAGGACGCAAGCACTAACCTATGCGGAAGATTGACTCAACTGCACACAGTGACAGAAACTGAGAAGGTGCAGCCAGTGACATTGACGTACATTCATGGATCCTCTTCAGTTGTTACAATGATGATGTAGTGCTGATTAAACTACACATGTCATGTAGTAAACCTGTGTATGTGTCATACTTTACCTAGAAATAGCGTTGTGTTATATCTGTCCGTCTCAATCTACCATCTAGTGCTGCTGGTCCTGTTGCCTGGGGCTCTGCACGTTCTTGGTCGTCATCTATGTTCTCATGATGGGTCAACTCCACCTCTGTGCCTTCCTTGGTAGCAAGATTATGCAAAATGGCACAGGTCACTATTATTTTGCAACACAGGATGGGGTGTACTGTCGCGCACCTCCACTTTTGTGGAGGCAACGGACCCTGCTCTTCAGGAGTCCAAAAGTTCGCTCCACTACATTGCGGGTGGACCTGTGAGCCACATTGTATCGCCGTTCTGCTCTGTTGGTTGGGTTGAGGTACGGTGTCAGCACAAAGGAACGCAGGGCATATGCACTGTCACCTGGGAGAGAACAAGAGGTACATGAGTTACATTCACATTGCACATTTAGCTGAGGTCTATTTGAGGGTGTGTACAACTTTTTTACCTAGCAGATATCCATCTCCAAAATCTCCATTCAGTAGCCGGGTGTATATTCCGCTGTTCTGGAATATGTAGGAGTCGTGCGTGCTGCCAGGGAATTTGGCAACTATGTCTGTGATGATGTTCCCTGCATTGCATATCACCTGCACGTTGATGGAGTGCGTCAACTTACGGTTTCTGTATATGTGTTCGGTGGCTGCAAGTGGGCATAGGGGAATGTGGGTGCCATCAATGCAGCCTATCACATGCGGGAAGTGTGCCAGTACATAGAAGTCTGTTTTAGTTTTGGCAAGTTCCGCAGGTGTGTCAGGGAACTGTATGTAAAGTCCCATTCTCTGAGTCATGACATCCAGGAATGTCCTGAAAAAACGGGACAGACAGCTCTGGGATACACCTCCTACTGCAGCTATCACACTCTGGTAGCTCCCAGAGGCAAGCAGGTGTATGCTACACAGCACCTGGACATGGGGAGGGATGGCGTGGGCCCTGGGAGTTGGATGATCCAGGTATGGGTGGAGGTCCCTTATTAGGTCCATGATGGTATTGGGGTGCAGCCTGTATCTCTGGAGTATCTCAGGCTCAGTCAATTGAAATAGAGTGATCCTCTGCCTGTACACCTGCTCCTCCCTTTGCCATACCCTCTGGCCTGCAGCCTGTAGCCTTCGCCTCCTCGCAATCACATAGAGTGCTGCCATTTTGCCAACAGTGTTTCATTTTGGGCCCTTTTTATTGCCTGCACCTGGTTACCACCTGCTTTCAGTCCATGGTAATTACCGACTCTTAAATACCGAATTTCATTGAAATCGGTATTTTTTTCCTTTCCTACATCTCGATGGGTATTTTTTCCGATTTCTTATTTACCAATTCGGTAAATAAGGACTCGGTAAATAAGGTGTCGGTGAATACCGATTCGGAAAATATGTTATCGGTAAATACAGATTCGGTATTTTACCGATTCGTATTTTCCGATTCGGTACATTTTTAACACCTACATCTCGTTTTCTAAATACCGGTCGGTAACGGCCGATTTTACCGATTTTGGGCCGTTACCGACCGGTATTCGCCTACCTACATCTGGCCCTTTGTACCAGAGTGTTATGGTCAACCGTGTCAAGGCCAGCCGAGAGGTCCAAGAGGAGCAGTACAGCAACTCCGTTGCGGTCAACTGTGTTCTTCAGGTCATCCCAGATGGCAAGGAGGGCAGATTCTGTGCCTCCTCCTGGACGGAATCCCGTTTGGAAGTCTGAAAGTATGGCATTGTCTTCAATGAATTGTGACATCTGGGTGAACACTGCTCTTTATATGAGTTTGCCCAGGAAAGGTCCATTTGTAATGGGTCTGCAGTTGTCATGGTTTAACGGGTTCAAGTTTGTTTTCTTCAGTAAAGGACGTATGTATGACTTTTTCAATTCTTCTGGAAATATTCCGGTAGTTAAGGAATCGTTAATGATTCTTCTTACTGGAGTGGCAGCAGAGGTTGTTAGAAGAATTGTCTTAAAAGTTTGCGGTGGACATGAGTCAGAAGGGCTGCCAGCAGGCCTGCTTTCATTGACCAGGTCTATAAATTCATCGTGTGAAATGTGTTAGAAGGAACGAAGAGGCTGAGTTAGAGTATTCTTGGAATGTTGTTTTATAGAAGGGTTAGTGCTGGTGTTTTGTCTCTGTTTTAAGTACTAGTCCAACGTGTCTGCTTTGTCCGTGTAATGATTTTCCAGATTGTCTGTGAAATCTTGAGTAACGGGATGAGTTCCTTTTAGGCAATTTGGTTTACGAAAATTCATTGAGTATTTGATAGAATTCTTTATTTGCACATTTAGCATTTTGAATTTTGTCTGAATAGTACATTTTCCTTGCTTTTTTGATAGCTGACTTGTATAATCGGTTAATTTTCTATGGGTGAAGGGTTTTAAAAATTTTTTTTTTGAGCCAGGCACGTTGCAGTTTTCTAATTTGTAGTTTTATGTCTTTTTCTCTGTATTTCCCCAGGGTGCTTGTTTTCGTTTGTTCTGTTGTGGGGTTTTGAGTGGTATCAGGATATTAAAAGCTTCCTGTAGCCACTCATAGTTTTTTAACAGAATTTATTGAATCCAGATCTGTGCTTGATGTTAGTTGGGTTTCTAAGTGTTACAAATTGAGTTTGTTCCACGGTTGATAGGTGGATGCACGTAAGGTGGTTTTAGGTGAGTCGTTTAGAGTTGTTTATGTTGGAAAGCAAGCAAATGGTGGTCTGACCATGTGCCCGGAGTTTTAGTTTGAAAGGTAACTAGTTCGGTATTAGCAAAAATGACATCGAGGATATGTCCAGCGATGTGTGGACAATCTGATGCAGGTTCAGTGTGTCTAGGCCATTGATTATTGTTTTTGGATGGGTCATATTGGGTTTATCAAACCAAAAGTTGAGGTCACCTAGAACGCCTAGGTTGGAGTGTATTGTTATCAGGTTTGACAGTGTGTCTAGAAGTGTGCCTGGGAATGTCGCCTTGCTAGGTGTAAGTCTGTAAAGGAGCAGGAAGTTACAGAATGAACACGGTGTAGGATTGCATCTTGTGAGAGGAGACTCACAATTCTTTATGGAGATGTCGTCAACTTTATTGATTTGTAATGTTTGCCTGAACACAACAGCTAGACCACCTCATTTGTTGCCTATACGATTTTGGGTGATCGTTTGATAGCCTAGAGGAATAGCTTCATGCAGGACTGGAGCCATATTGTCTCCCAATCACGATTCAGTTATGAATAAATAGTATGTCTGGTTTTGCATCAGTGAGAAGGTCGTCGATGTGATATTTGTTTTTAGATAGTAATCGAGCATTTATTAGTAGACAATGTAGAGAATGTGCTTTGGTGACAGTGAGACTTAGTTTTGTAGAAGAGTGATCAGTATTGTGTGGATTAGTAGCAAGTGTATTTTTATTGCTGGTATTATCTTTATTAGGATAGCAATCATGCAGCTGTTCTGTTATGTGTTCCTCATCCAGCAGGTTAAGAAGGCATTTTGATGGGTTTGCATGCGTAGGTGGTGGAGACGGTGTTTGAGAGTGAGTTGGTGTGCTGTGTTGTTTTTGAGGTGTAAACTTGTGCAGTAGACATGGAGAAGTAAAGTTGTGATGTGTGACACGTTGCTTATATTGTTTGCGTATGTTTAGGGCGGAAGGTGTATGAATCAGTGGTGCTGGTGCAGCATAAGGGTCATGTAGTAAGCTTCTAAATTGTCCAATAGATGAGAAGTCGTTGGAAGAGAGTTGCTGTGTTGCTGTATGTGTGTTAGATGTGGTGAAAGAGAGAAAGCTTGGCATTGTGGTTTGTTCCTCTGTGTAGTTTGAAAGGTGGGTGTGTGATTGTATTTTGAGACTGCACGTTTTATGAGGTGTTGTGCTTGAGAGCTTTTGTATTGCTGATGTGTGTGATATTTTTTGTTTTTGAGGAGTAGTCAAAAGAGTTGCTAATGTATTTGTTTCATCAGATGGATTTGTTTGTATACTATTGTTTGCAAGTGGAATTTGTAAGGTGGAGGGGTGGTGATGTGTTTGTGAGTAGAGTGCATATTGTGTATAGGAGGGGATGAAGTAGATTTAAGACTGTCTTTTTTAGACCTGTTTGTTGCAAGAGTTAAAATGTGTGATGCAGTGGCATGTAAATGTTGTGTTACTGTGTTATTGTGGTATAAAGTAGAGGAGGCTGTTGGTTGGACAAATGATGGAAGGCTGAGTATGGGTTTGTTAATGATAAAAGGGGGTCTGTTAGGAGTAATTAGAGTGGGGAGTGTGTGTCTGGATGGGTTGTAGTTTAGTATGGTATAGGTTTTGGTTGTGTTTGTGATGAGTGCATTGGTTAGTGGTATAAGATAGAGTTGTGTACTGTTAGTACGGAGATGGTGGAAATGTGTGGTAGCTGGGATAGAACGGTATATAGACGTGGTTTGTGTGGTTTTGCAGTGTGTGCTGGTACATTGATTTGTGCATAGAGTTGGTTTGTAGTAAGTGTGTGGTGGACATTTGGTGTGAGTGTGTTACTCTGCTTGTGGATAGGGATAGTGTGGGGTGGGTATTACTGAATGTGAAAATCAGCAGCATTTCTGGCCCTATTCCTGACTAGGCTCAAACAGGCACCTGCCCTTGTCCTCTCCGACCTTAGCCTCGACGCCCGGTCTGAGACACCCTAAGCCTTGGCCTTTTATAGCCCTAATAGTCACATGACCCCTTCAGACAATGGAAACCCTAGCCCTAAAAACGAGAACCAATCCGAGACCAGGACTTCATACCCAATCTTAGCCCTAGTCCAAGCACTCAATCAGGTCCAAGAACCCTAATCTCTACATCCAATAGAGGCCCTTGCCCTAGTTGTAGTCCCAACCCTAGCCCCACCAACCAATGACACAGGAAACCCTAGTCCCTATTTCCAATAAAAAGCCTAACCCTAGTCTTTGTCACACACCTACTCCAGCAACCAATCACACCAGAAGCCCTAATCGCTACTTCCAATAAAACGCCTAACCCTAGCCCTAGTCCCAATCCTAGTCCCAACAACCAATCACACAGGAAGCCCTAGTTCCTACTTCCAATAAAAAGCCTAACCCTAGTCTTAGTCCCAACCCTACATTGATTGAATCACACACCCAGAAACCAATCAGAAGCCTCAAATAACTAACCAATGAAAACACTAACCCTAATCCAATAGAAACACCAGATATAACCACTAATCAGTGCACACATGTAACAACCAATAGTAGACTATATAAGGTCCCACAACCTCAGACAAGGTTTTCTGGCCTGAGAGTTGGAAGCTGCTCTTCTATGCAGAATCTCCTAGGAGACAGACAGGTTCAATGCGCACTTTGGACTTCTGCAGGTAAGGTCCTAACAAACTGTCCTCTAACAATACTGTTTGTACAAATCTTTACTCACGCTCCTAGCCAAAAACAAAGTGTACAATCTCTTTAAAACACAGCTTAAACAGCTCATAGCAGATTACTGCTGTCGCAGAGCACCCTCTGGTGTAGAATATCCCTGTTGCTTGGGGGATGGGGGGACTGGTTTCACTCACTTGCTAACACAAAATGGGAGCTGGGGTGGACTGCTTAACATACAGGTCTTAGCACAGAGCAAGGGAGAAATTTGGAAGGAAAAACTGATAGTCACGGGGAATGAGAAGGAAAACGACAGTTTGGACTGCAAATCCCACATTCAACAGGTTAAATGTAGACTGTCACGGGCAGGTGAAAACCACAAGTTCAAACACAAAACAGGGATAAATTATGCAATCACGGGCAGGTACAATTTTTAAACTGTAACAACCACAAGCAGAGATAGTTAAATAGAAAAGAAAAAGAAAAAAATGATGCAATCACGGATAGGGAAAATCGCTTTTTAAATTTTAGGAAAGAGAGGGCACTGGCCTGCCTCTGTACCACCTCCTGGACTTTGCTGGGGCACAGGTAAACTGCAACTCACAAAATGGAAGTGAATGTTTTGGGGTCCACCCAGCAAGCCCTTAAGGGGCCCGGGCAGCTGTGAGAGGAGGGCATTGAGTTGCCTGGGAGCTGGGAGTCAATCAGCAGGTGTAGGTTTACTGGCCTGGGGGTGGGGTTGGAGATCTGCTCCTCTATTCAGAATCTCCTAGGAGACAGACAGGCTCAATCCACACTTTGGACTTCTGCTGGTAAGGGCCTAGCAAACTGTCCTCTAACAAACTGTTTGTGTAAAACGATACTCACTCTCCTAGCCAGAAAACGAAGTGTACAATCCCTTTAAAACACAGCTTAAACAGCTCACAACAGATTACTTGTCTCTCAGAGCACCCTCTGATGTAGAGTATCCCTGTTTCTAGGGGGGGATGGAGATGTAGTTTAATTGAATTAAACTTGGTTATTCTATTGAATGGGATGAATGAAAATTGTTTTGACACTAAGATGTCCAAAAGAGAGGTGCAGACTTTACTAATGTGGAGAAAAAACAGTTTTGAGTATTTTTCCAAAAGAAGTCTGGAGTTACATCATAGCTCAAGAAGGAGATAGTTCCAGTCCTGCACAGCTAGAAAGGAAAAGGATCTGCCTCCAATCAGGGCCATCTAAATTTTAGGATGGCACAGGATTTTGGTTGGCACAGAGTATGGGGTTCTGTACTGAACCCAGGAAGTGCTGTAGAAAGATAGATCCTTTTTAATGCAGTGCACAACGACAAATGGATAGTGCCTTGCAGATAGATGGGTTCAGACCAAAAACCCAGCAGACAGCATAAAGGTGAGAAGAAATATCATAGCGATGCAGCCATCTCTGATGAGGAGCCTAGCACAGTTCTGAATGATTTTAAGGGTACTGAACAGGCCCGGACTGACCGTTGCGGGCACTGGGCAATCTCCCGGTGTGCCGCAAGGGTGGGGGCCGGTTTTGGGCCCCTGAGGGCCGTTTTTGTTACAGGGCCGTTTTTGTAGCATAGCTGCAAAATCGGCCCTGTGACAAAACCAGCCCCGGCAAAGAGCTCGATCGGGGGGGGCTGAGCACTTTGCCAGGGCCGGTTTTCGTTCCCAGTCCGGCCCTGGTACTGAATGCAAAAAGGCAGGAAGCCCAAGAAAAGGGGCATTTGCTTAATCTAGGGAGAAGATAATTGACTGTACAAAAGCCTCACGGTAGTGAGAGGGCAGAGAAGGAATGATTTTCTGTTGCTTATGTATGTAGTAAAGGCAAGTGGATGAAACATGGTTATTATATTCTGAAAAAAGAGAAGATGCTGGAAAATGAATCCAAGATTTTTTTGCTGACTCTGCCCATGTGGGTGATTGCCTTACTGCCATTAGCCACCAAAGAGAACACCATATGGTATAAGATCCTTTAACAATGAGAACCCTTAATTTGTCACTATAAGGTTTTAACAACTTTGTCTTCATTCAGAAATCAACTGCTAGCATGCACGTACAAACATATTCTTTGGCAGAGACCTGATTGCCACTGAGGGAAATCATGTTTGGGTATCAATATGTGCAAGATATCAGCAAGAAAACAAAGTACTGTAAGAGTAAGGCTATCTGCGGCTCATAAAGATTAAATAGCGGAGACCTAATAAAATCTACAAGTCAGAAGTTTAGAAATAGGTGGCGAGTGGTTTGTTTCCGATTTCCCAGATATCATAGTGGTAAGCCACACCAGGAGAATACCTTAAATTTCTAGGTTGTACTAGTTGATTTGCAAGGAGGGGAAGATGTATAAGTCTTGGCGAGGCAGTGATTCTGTCCTGCAAAGTGCAGGTTTAGGCTTTTCAGCAACAATTATCCATTCGGAAGAGACCGGTTAAGAAGTGGTCTTTGAGTTGTCTTTTGAATTGTAAGAAGGAGGGGGTAGTTCTGATAAGAACTGGGATGGAGTTCCAGATTTTGGGGGCATTTCCAGTGAAGGATCGTGAAGCGTTTTTTTGTTTGCGGATTTTCGGCGGGATGAGGAGTAGAGAGTTGAAGCTTCTGAGGCTTCTTGTCTGAATGGTCTTCTTGAGTTTGACGGCCAGGTAGCTGGTTTCCCTATGTGAAGGGCTTTGTGTGTGAGGCAGGCCATTCTGAAATTGGCACGCATTTCAATTGGGAGCCATTTTAGCTCTCTGAGTGCGGGCGAGATGTGATCAAACGTCCTCACTCCGGTGACCATTCTGGCTGCTGCGTTGAGCGGAGATCTGAGATGGGCTAGGTGGGATTTTGCTGTACCTGTGAGGGAAGCATTCCCGTAGTCTAGTCTTGAGAGTGCCAGGGATTGAGTGGCTTGTTTGAGGTCATTAGGCGGGATGAAGGGTTTAATTTTGTTAAGAAGCTTCAGGTTAAGGAAGGTGCTCTTGGCGGTGTTCCTAATGTGTTTGGTCATGTCAAGTTTGGGGTCAAGGGTGATTCAGAGCGATTTTACAGAATCCGCCAGGGTGAGATTGACGTTTAGGGCATCGATTGCTTTTAGCCATTCTGCAATTTGGGGGATCTCCTCTTTGTTGGAAATGAGGAAGATTTCCGTTTTGTCTTTATTGAGTTTCAGGTGGTTTTGTGCTAGCCAGTGTTGTACTACTCTAAGAGTGTCGTTGAGTCTGTGAATATCATCAACAGAGGATGTTTCAAGGTAGATCTGGGTGTCGTCCGCATAGAGGTGGAAGGGGATGTTTGACTTTTTGAGTATGGTGGTGAGGGGTTCCATGTAGATGTTGAACAGTTGAGGTGATAGAACTGATCCCTGGGGGACACCTCTGCTGACGGGGTGAAGGTCTGATGAAAAGTTTCTAATCTTTATTCTTTAGCTGCAGTTCTGGAGAAAGGAGGAGAACCATTTGTGGACCACCTCTTCTGCCCCTACCCTATCATGGAGTAGCTTGATTAGTAGGTTATGGTCTACCGTGTCGAAGGCAGCCGATAAGTCCAGGAGAATGAGTAGGGAGCATTGGCCTGCATCGAGTGATTTGTGTAAGTCGTCGATGACATTGAGGATCGCTGTCTCTGTGCTGCAACATTTTTTGTAGCCTGATTAGTGGGTGTCTAAGAGGTCGATGCTGTCTGTGTGTTGAGTCATTTGGAGGAGAACGCACCTTTCCAGGATTTTGGCTAGGCGAGGAAGATTAGAGACAGGTCTGAAGTTGTTCAAGTCGTTAGTGTCTAAAACCGTTTTATTCAGTAGAGGCGTGACATTGCCGACTTTGAGGCAGTCCGGTATGACTCCAGTAGTAAGGGATCTGTTAATGATCTTGGTTCAGAGTGGGGCTAGAGAGAGATTGAGCTTTTTGGCTAAATGGGTCGGTATAGGATCGGAGGCGTGAGAGGAGGGTTTGGCGATGAAGATCATTTTGGCTATCTCTGCTTCAGAGACGGGGTTGAAGACTTTCAAGTGTATTCGGGGGAGATTGTGAGTGGTAGGTCCTGTCCCTAGGGACGCACTCTTGTGTGGGGGACTGCGATTGACAACAATCTTTGAGATTTTGTAGTTGAAGAAGTTAGCGAAGTTCTCACACAAGTCTTTGGAGGCCAGAAATGAGGAGGCAAGGGGTTTGGAAGATTGTTGGTGAATGATCTTGAAGAGCTCCTTAGGCCTGTTTTTAGCATTGTCTAAAGCATTGCAAAAGAAAGAAGTCTTTTCATTCTTGATGTGTTTTTTTGTACATCCCACGTATTATTTTGAGTTGGTCTTGGAGGATTGGGGACGGGTTGTTCTTCCAGAGTTTTTCAGCAGCTCTTAGTTTCCTTCTTTCAGAGTTTATGTCTGTGTTAAACCAGGATCTAGATGGGGTGTTTCTGACTCTTTTTAATTTCAGAGACGTTATTTCGTCTAGAATGTCAGTCATAGTTGAGTTGTAGTGGGCGGTAGGATCTGTTGTGGTAAGATCCTCTGTGGGGATGGGAAGGAGAGAGCTTATCCTGACTTCCAAGTCCACCAGGGGGATCTGAGTTAGATTTATCACCCAGTGAGGGGTGTTCCGCTTGGGGGGCTGGCCTAGGAGCATTTGGTTGATATTGAATAAGATGATGTGGCTGTCGGACCAGTCAACGGGCAGGATGTGGTCGATCGTGACTGAGTCAAGATGGACAATATTGGCATCAAGGGTTGATCCTCCTTTGTGGGTTTCCTCTCGCAGTGTTGGGTGAGGTTGTTGTTGTGTAGAAGCTCATTCGGGGTTTGGATCAGTGGGTTATTTTCGTTATTCCAGTGAAGGTTGAGGTCAACTAGAATTAAGTTGGTGTTGTCACGATGTGAGCAGTGGCCTATCAGGTCGGATAAATGTTCTCCGAATGCGGTGGTGTGGCCAGGCGGGTGGTAGAGGAGGTGCCAGAGTAGTGGTTTGTTCTCTCTTGTCTTGATGTTAGCGGTTAGACATTCAAAGGTGTTGTAGTTGAAGGTGTCGGTTTCCGTCACAGAGATGCTGGTCTTGTGTATGATAGCTACACCCCCACCTCGCTGGTCTTTTCTGTCTTTATTGATGATCACAAAGCCTGGGGGTACAAGTAAGTCCATGAATGGGGTGGAGTACTCACTAAGCCATGATTCAGTGATGAAGGTGATGTCAATGTCATGAGCAAGGATGGTTTCTGCCAACTCTGTTGCATGTTTGGTAGCTGATCTGCAATTTATGAGCATGCACTTGGTGGAAGACAGCCCATTTTTGAGTTTCTTCATCAAGGGGGCCCTGGGGATGATCGTGAGGAAGGATGGGGGTCTTGGGTCTCTGGGAGGGAAGTGATTCTTCTAAATCCTGTGATGACTTGGATCTTGGCTTTAGGGGAGAGAGAGGAGGCAGTGTCATACGAGGAGGCAAGCTCCATCGCTTCACTTGTGGACATTGCCGGTCTAGATCTTTTGGGTCTCTGAGTCTGGTTAGAGAGATGGGTTGAGATCAGATTGCTCCCCTGCACTTTAGCGGATCTTTGATGATTAGAGCTGGAGAAAGTCTGGGACGGATGCGGGCGCGGGTTGCGCTCTCGAAGTGTATTGAGGTTCAGTGGGATATCTTTGAGACCCAGGATTACAGTTTCTAGTTGGCTTTCAAGCAGAGCGAGACACTGATACGTTTTTCCAGGGAGGGAATGGGCGGGGTGGTCCCGATAGAGGGAGAGCTTGTCCAAGTTGAACTTTTTTATGGTGTTGGTGGTGTCCATGTTACCACTGTGGGTAGCCATGGGAGGGGGAGGCGAGGAATCGCGCTGTGGTGTTGGCTTTCTCATGCGTGTGGGTGGAGGGAGGTGTGCAGGGAGTCGTATCTAGTGGGATATGGTCGGTTGTTACTAGTTGGGGTAGCATTGTGAGGGGGGAGGGGATAGGCAACGGACGATCTGGGGCTTGAGGACCTCCGAAGTATATTGGCTAGTATGAAGGTGGGGGTAAGAACTGTGCGTGTTGGGAGCAAGGGGGAAGGGGCGGGGGCAGGTGTCAAGGGGAGGGAGGATGTCATTATAGGCGCTAGGCATGGGATAGGATTCTGGAATCCCATTGCAGTTCGATGTGTCCAAGGCTAGGGAGTGAGTCGGTCGGGGAAGGCGAGCATGAGAGTGAGCATTGCGTAGCGAGGGGAAGAGGGAGTCGAAGGCCTCTAGGTTGTCGTTATTGGCTTAGATTAGGACTGTGCCATTAGGGTATATGGTCACCGAGGTGTTGCTGCTGCGCAAAGGGCGATTGGGGGATGAGAACGTCAATTTGCAGCTGTTGGGGGTGTTGGTGGTTTTGGAAATGTGGAGATGTGATCTGAGAATGGAGTACCAATTTTCCGGTCTGTCCGTGTGGAAAATGAGATCCATTTTCAGCTGGCCTCTGGAGGAGCAATGGTAAATGTCCGCAAACATTTACCTGTACTAAGCTCTGTAAATATGTTTTACTGATAGATTACTAAAACTTGTGACCTGCTGACCACTGCAATTTAAATTTAAATATGTTTCGTCCCCTACACAAACCCGCATTCTGAAGCAAGTTGAAATGTCGAATTCCTGGATGTTTCCACTGTCTATCACAGAAAATATACTTTGAGTCCAGACTGAGATAACTTTTAGCATCCTCTTTGGTCAGGGTCATTTTGATACAGGTATGGCAGAAATAGTTGCAAAAAGAATATTTACCCAATTTAGCAGTAATGTTTACATTAGGACCCACATGCAAATGGCTCTTGCTCCTGTTTTGTCCTCTATGAAAATAATAGGAGACAATTCAGGTAGGGTACACATGGAGTTATAATGGTGTGCCGAAGAGAAAGGAGCTTAGAGATCAGAATGTTGCACACTAGAGAACAGTACACAATGAGTAGAGGTGATTACTGGGGGAGAATGTTGCAGACAGGAAAATGTATTGAATGAAAGGGTAAAATGGAGCACATGGGAAAATGGGGATTACAGAAGGAAGAAGGGAAAAGGCAGGAGTGCAAATCAGACTGGTTATAATAGATCACATATGTGGCTTCATGACCACTTTTATGGAAACTGAGCCACAAATGCTATCTACCGTCACTTTTCAAAGTATTCTTGGGGAGGGTGAATCCCCAAACCACTGGGAATGGTAAAGGTTGCCTGGCAAAACACAAATGATGGTATGTTTTATTAGGGACCTCTGCATTTCAAAGTTAATCAATCTCCATACCTCTTACCTTTTTAGGTCGAGCCTAGCGGCAGCGCGCATGCACTACTCGCTCTGCAAGGCAAGTAGTAGATGAGCATGCTATGTATGCCTCGCCCACTCTACGCCCATACTGTTCATTGGCTGGTGTCATTGTCCTTGGTAAATGGTGGCTTCCGATTCATTATGAGGCTTGTTAGTCCCTCCTTGTTACCGCCTTGTCACCATATGTTACCGCCCATGACAACTGGACCTTTGACTTGGCTCTGTACACGGTCGGCTTTATCTAGGGGTCAGCACTATTTTGTTTATGGGCACTTATGGGGACAATGGCGGATGCTATTTTATTGTATTTGTATCCTGTGCGCGGTTTAACTTTTAACTTTTATGTTAAGCGCAGCATCCACTTCTGGGACACTGCGCTCTGTTTATTTATTTATTTATTTATTTTTAACTTTCATAATGAGTGCGGTGCCGCTTCAAGGACACCGTGCTCAGTAAAAAAAAGAAAAGAAACCGAGCGCGGTGTCCTTGAAGCAGCGCTGTGCTCAGTTTTAAACTTGAGCAAGCATTTGCAATGCAATAGGTCTCGTGAGTTTATACTATTGGCATTGTAAATGGCAATGCTTTTTATTTATGTTTTAAAAACCAAAAATAATAGGCATTGTCATTTACAATTCCAATCGCTTAAACTTGCGTAAATGCGAGTCCTATTGCATTGCAAATGCGTATTTGTGTGGATTCTGTTCCTCCTACATTGTTGTCTTTTGCATGCAATGCCCTTCACCTCATCTCTCTACCACCTTGTTTGCATTGATTCTGCACATTACATCTATCTCTCCTCTTCCCCCGTCTCCCTTTCCACGAGCCCAGGGCTTTAAGTGGGCTGAAAAAACATGGGTGGGTCTCTAAAAGGGGTGTGGACTGTGCAATTAAGGGCATAGCTTAAGCACATAATTTAAATTTCTGTGATTCCCATAGTCCATATTGTTCCACCTGACTGGTACTTTAGTTTCTCTCTATGCTTCCTGTGATTGAATCCAGAAGTATAACACATCAACTGACGTACACCTACAAACAGCCAGAAGTAATTGGTTTTGTCAATGGTTGTTAGCTGTTTAAGCTAAATGAGTAACAACAATACATTATTTTACTTTCACCTTGCTGTTTTGACCAATAAGTAGTTCCTTCACAAACATTGGCCTGGAATCACACCTGGAATGCAGAGATGCCATATTTTGAATGGTCATGTAATCTGAACACCTTTCTGACGGACATACAGGCACAGCGTGAAAGCTGTGCTTCCTTCGGCCTTAACTCCAAAGTGCTCAACTGTAGCCTGTTATAAACACCTGGGGGCATCATCCAAGAGTAACATGCTGTGAAATAATAATACGGCCATTTATAGAGCGCAAAACAGCTACCTCCCACCGGAGGTGTCCCGGCGCTATAACAAAAAGTGATAGCAGCATAAAATGTTAGACATCAGCCATCCGATGGAATTAATCCAGGTTAAAAAGCCAAGTCTTAACTGCCTTCCTGAATAGGCATTCTGAATCAATTTGCCGCATGGCAGGCGCAGGGAATTCCAAAGTTTAGCCACTCTTGCCACAAAAGATCTGCCGCCCCAACGCTCTTTCCTAACTCTTGGAGTAGCCAGCAGATTCTGATTGTTGGACCGCTGTGGTATATAAATAAATAATACCGGATCTATTTTTGAATGAATGAATAAATAACAGATAGCTCAATAAAATAAGAGTCAAGATTCGAGGTAGTAGGAGTTTCTGCAGGTTTATTACAGCATAAGGACGGGATCAGGACAACCTGCATAGGATGACCCAGCAGCTGCCGGGGCTTGATCTGGGATGAGCGCGCTAACTTTTAATAACAATACATCAACTTATATACATAGCGCAAACACATAGCATTACATTGCAGTAGGCGTAGCAGTGGGTGGAGCAGAAGGCGTGACGCGTAGCAGTCGCGAGAGATAACAGTAAAAGTAGGTGTAACTGGGAGTATACATAGACATGTGATGCAAACGTAACAGAATATGTCATGAATGGGCGGAAACATAGGAGGGGGCTACCTAAGGAGCCGGGACCTCTAACCTGGTGGTGCGCGAAAACTGGCAATGACGTGTTACTAGGAGAAGCTGGGGGCTACGAACTCTGTGCTAGGAGCAGAGACTAGAGTCTGGAGGGTCGGAGCGACATGTACCTAAACCCTATCTGGTATCTGATGTTTAGGGAACATGTTGATATAAACTAGAAGTCATGAGGGGAAAAGCTAACTTGATTCTAAGACTGGACCATGCATTATTCTACATGTAGTGCGTGATGAAGAATATTAAATGACCATTAATACAGTATTTCTCTAACGTGGAGCCGAATAGGCTAGACAATGACGGAAACTATTGATGCAGTTCAGTAGCTTTAGGAATGCAGAGAAGAAGGACTGAACTGATAGCTGGAATCATAACATACTTTTGGCAGACTCAGAGGCAGAGCCAAGCTGCACCGGGCACTGCGAGGCAGGAAGTAAGTGAAGGGTCGAGGATACAGGTGGGGGCTGTATCGCTCCTCAGCGAGGCTTTCAGGAGACAGGAGCTGAATCTGATGTCCGGGCCCTGTTGGGGCCTAGAAACGGGGACTTTATAATGAAATAACGTGCACACTGAGAAACGTGGCAACATAACTTTACATAGGCCTGATATTCGTAGTATTCACGAGGACTGGAAAATGACATACTAGAGGTGGACACAACTGGAATTGCGTCATTAATCGGACATGGGGAATAACATATGCATATCGGTCATGCACACATAACATATGATGGATGAGGCGTAGGGACACAGAACATGGCAAAATTTACTTTTCCACATTCCCTCCTTGTCACTACGTTTCCATCAGGAAACATCAATTTTCATGATACCATCTATCATTTCATACAGTACCATTTGCTCGTCTCGAATTGTCTTGGAACAGGATTTAGAACGGGGCTTGGGACTAGGAATACAAGAGGTAGCACACATGCTGCAAATCGCAGGGCCACATTGTATACAGAGGCAGCAGCTAAATATGATCGCTACTGCAATACCTAAAAAGGACAGGATTTTCCATCCCCAAGCGGAAATTATATTCCAGAACCAACCGGACCATGTCCAGGTGCCTGGATCTTGATGTAACAGATGGGCAATTTTATGGAGTCTGGTTATAGCTGAATAAACAGACGGCGCGTTATTTGGAATGAAAATGCAGCAACTAGATCCGATGACTCTACAGGCCCCGCCCCTATCGGCCAGTATGACGTCAAGGACGAGACGATTTTGCAAAACGACAAATCTCATAGCAGATTGTTCTTCAGTTAAGTTACCTAGAGCAGAGGCAGTCTCATTTACTACAGCTTCAAGGGTTCTTGTTAACCTACGGATCAGTTTACTATTCTGGACAGGTCCTACAAAGAAGAAGAAACCTTTATTGAAATCTGTATACTGTTCTAGAGTAGTTTCAGTATAATCGACAATTGGGGACTCCCTTCTATGTCTAATGTGTACTAGATGTGTGTTTCGGTGATAATCAGATGGGGCTAGGAAAACAGGTGGCAGTAGGAAGGCAATGTAACAGGTTCCCTCCCAATCGAGGGGCAGACGGACATATGCAGTTTGACCACAAATAAAATAAGAATGACGTGAAGCTTTGAAAACAGATTTCCCACTGTCACTATACTGGATAACAGTAGTACATTCACTATGACCTACATGTATGGAACCATAACTACGGACACATAATTCACCTTTGACTGGTAGTACTGAAATAGCAGGTAAGTCTGGAGTAGTATCAGACTGAACATTCAGGACCATGAAATTCGACGAATAATTACCTAAATTATACACCTCATTTTCTAGATCTAAACCTGTTCTGTGGGGGAGACCTTGCTTGTCTGGGAAACATGTACTGTTAAGAAAAGACATATCTGTTGAGGATGACGTTAACGTGGACCATGCTCCACACGAACCATTATGTGAGAATGGATAAGGAAACAGTGGCAGAACTCCCTTCGGTGTCTGGAAAGGGGGGAGTCGACCACACACCCAACAATTAGTGGCATTGCTGGTCTGGTGTGAATAATGTAACATACGGATAAATGTGTTGTTGCGCATAGCGAGGCGGTATGAATATTCGTGAGGAGGCAGATCACTAAACGTGTGCTCTACTGTAGCATTAGCAGACATATTTACATGAGGAACTGGAAAATACAGATAGAATGCATAGCTGGTGCAGGAAATCATTATGCTGATGAATAATACGAAACTCAGAAAAACTATACATCTGATTGAACTTTGACTGACTCTCTCACTATGGGGGTCTATTTTATACATGTCAGAAACAGTCTAACCGTTTCACCTAGGGGAGGACTTATACAATCAAACTGACTGACTTATTTTACTAGACCTGAGCTTTAACTTATACTCCTGTTGCGGAGTTTTCTCTAACAAGGGAGGGGTTGTAATAATGTCTTGTGCGGGACAGTCCTTAAGAGCAATATTCTGGCAGTCTTTCGAATCCTGGGAAATGTTTTTAGAAACGGATTTCAATCCTTTAAAAAGTTTAATATGAGAAAGGTGGATCCACCCCTTCCTGCCTTCCAACTTGACGGCAGTACGGGTGGTCAAGAGGACCTGACGTGGCTCCTTCCAACGTGGTTCCAGCGGACTTGATCTGTCAAAATTTCTGATCATCACCAAGGAGCCTGGAACGATCTCGTGCGGTGCCACCTCGGTATTGTCTGGAAATGCGGCGGCAACCTGTGAACGACATGAGTTGAGGGCAGACATCAAGGAAGCTAGGTAATCTGTCAGCATATTACATGAAACATCGGTAATACTTCGGGGTCTAGGAGTACCCCACATATTAGGGGGGCGGCCGAATACGACCTCATACGGGGATAGACCTGATCTAGAATGTGCGACCATGCGCATATAAAACAGGGCGACTGGCAGAGCTACTAGCCAGTCCACACCTTTTTCTTTACAAACTTTGGCAATACGGATTTTCAGGGTCTGATTATGTCTCTCGACCAGACCGGCTGCTTCAGGATGGCGTACACAATGAAACTTCCACTGGTACCCTAACAACAGGGAAACGTGCTTCATGAGTTCGGATGAGAATGGCTGGCCATTATCAGAATATACGACTCTAGGGAGTCCGTATCTAGGGAAGAATTCACGAACCAACTGCTTGGCAGTGGTCGCGGCTGTGTAATCTGGGACTGGATATGCTTCTGTCCACCTGGACAAAGCGCATACAACTACAAGGACATACTTGAAACCTCGACATCGCTCCATCTGAATATAATCCATCTGGAGGACCTCAAAAGGGTGGTCAGGGGGCTGGAAACCACCTTGTTCCACCGGGACACTTTTACCTGGATTAAACTGACAACATATCATACAGGTGCGGACTTTCTGCTTGGCTGCAGCTCGTAAATGCTTGTTGAACCAAATGTTCTGAATACTGTCTAACATAGCTTTTTCTCCTAAATGTGCTGGACTATGTGCGGTATTAATAATGACTTGAACCATAGAATCGGGGAGAAACCATGTGGCTCTACCCTTCGTTAACCATCCTTGATCTGTCTGGACCCCTCCTTGTTCAGACCATTTCTTGATTTCGTCGGGAGTAGCATGTAACTGGATATCTATGACATCTTGTGTAGGGTCCTTAACTGTCATGCATGTAGTCAGATCTGGAGTATGTGTCATGTTAACTGGAATGTCTGGAGTCTGTGCTGTAAGCTTGGCTGTGCGGTCTGCTAGATCATTACCTTGGGAAATAATGTCAGTAACTTTCGTATGTGCTTTGCATTTCATGATAGCAATAGATGTCGGTAAATGTATGGCATCTAACAGGGCTTGAATAAGGAGACCATGCTGAATCTTGGTTCTATGAGAAGTCATGAAACCTCTCTCCTGCCAGAGCACTCCGAAGTCGTGTACAACTCCGAATGCGTAACGTGAATCTGTGTAAACATTAACTTTCAGGTTCTTGGCGTGTATACAGGCTTGTGTCAGAGCGACTAGCTCTGCTGCTTGAGCGGACAGAGTATCAATACGGTGTGTCTCGATAACTTCAGTGTCAGTAGTCACTGCATACGCGGCGACTAGTTCTCCTGTACTAGTTCTCATACATGAACCATCCACATAAAGTGTCAGGTCGGGATCTGGTAACGGAATGTCTGTCAGGTCTTGTCTTGGTTTTGTCGTAATGTTGACTACTTCCACACAGTCGTGTGGGTCTGGTTTTGAATTAACTGATGGTAACAGTGTAGCAGGATTCAGAACGTTGCAGCGTCTAATTTCTATGTGTGGCTGGAACAGTGTCAATTCATAACCTGTTAAACGTGCAATTGTCAAGTGCTGAGTTTGTGTTCGGTTTAAAAGAACTTCCACGGCGTGTGGAACTTGTACTGTCAGGGAATGTCCTAAAACTATGGAATCACTTTGTCTGATAGCTAGTGCTGTGGCTGCAACTGATTTGAGGCACGCAGGCAACGCCTGGGCGACTGGATCTAATGTGCTCGAAAAATAAGCACAGGGCTTGTATTGTCCTGCTTGATCTTGTGTGAGAACAGATAATGCTGTACCTTCACGTTCAGTAACGAAAAGTGTAAAAGGCTTACTGTAGTTCGGTGTAGCTAGAACTGGAGCTTGACATAGGGCTTTCTTTAACTCGTTGAAACTAAGTGTATGGTCAGATGTCCAAGGGAGGACAGTCGATACGGCTGCCTCCTGTGTCGTTAACTGTATCAGTGGCTTGGCTAGAAATGCATACTGGGGAATCCATTGTCTACAATAAGAAGTAAGGCCGATAAAGGCACGTACCTCCTTCTGGGTTCTGGGCTGGGGAAGACTCGCTATTAACTGGATACGGTCGGGTGTCAACTGCCTACCCCTCTTGGACAGCAAGTGTCCTAAGTATACCACTTGCTGGACACAGAATTGAAGCTTCGAAGGTGACACCTTGTGCCCCATCTCGGCTAGAAAATACAAGACTGTAAGGGATGCTCGCTCGCAGTCACGTTCAGAACGGGCTGTGATCAGGAGATCATCGACATACTGGAGCAGGGCAGTGTCAGTTGGCATGTGAATATTGTCTAGTTGTCTCTTAAGTGCTTGACTGTAAATACTAGGACTTTCTGTGAAACCTTGAGGAGCGCGTGTAAACATATAGCTCCTTCCATTTAAACAAAATCCGAAAAGAAACTGGCTGTCTGGATGAATTGGAACACTAAAAAATGCATTCTTGAGGTCAATGACAGTGAAGAACATGGCTTCGGAATCAATGGCTGTCAATAGGGAAGAGATGTCTGGGACAACTGGGTACTGCGGAATAATACATTTATTAAGCTCTCGTAAATCAATCACTAATCGATATACTGGGGGTGCATTTGGATCAGTACGTTTCATGACTGGAATGATCGGAGAATTGCATACATTGGAGTCAGTTTCTACAACTACTCCTTGAGCAATGAGCTCGTCAATAATTTTGGATAAGGCTGCTACAGCCTCGGGTGGCAATCTGTACTGTCTGATTCGGGGTAACACTACACCTGGTTTGAGAGTCACACGATGGGGTGTGATTTGCATGTAACCTACATCAGTTGGACCTTGCGCCCATAAATGCTGTGGAACTTTAGACAATCTTGAATCAAAATCTCGTAATACATAGTGACCCTTAAAGTCACGTAGGAACAATCGTATTCCCTCTGGGGAACAGCAAATAACTGCACCTAACTCTTTCAGTGTCTTAATGCCCAATAGGTTTTCTGGACATGACTTAGTAAGTAACAGATCAGTAGTACGGGACAATGGACCTACTTCTAGAGTAACTGGCTTGGAAATCTCATTAACTATTGGCTTTCCTGAAAATCCAAGGGAAACATTTCTTGAGCCTGAGAGCGGAGCCCCTGGAACTTCGGCATGACTAATTGTGGTCCTACTTGCCCCTGTATCGATCAAAAACTTTCTGTCTTTCCCTAATACTTGACTATGAACATAGGGACCTTCTTGATCTACAGGTATCTCGATGAGAGGCAAGCCTACCTCCCTCTCTAGGCTGTTTCATGAATATGGCTGGTATTCTGGATACTCAGACTGCGCATACTGGTACATCTGCGATGTGACATGCTGTGTTGCAGCAATGGGCTGCGGTACTGTAACTGTCTGTTGTGCATTCTGTGACTGAGGAATCTGTGAAACTTGTTCTTGTCTAGGCGGACGTGGTCTTTCTTTAGTCTTACCAGTAGCTATGTTGTGTTTCAGAACTGCACACTCGTTTATAAAATGACCTGGCTGTTTGCAATAATTGCAGTTCCCTCTAACGGGAGCTGCAGGATGACTGGCTTGATTCGGACCCCTCTTCTGACTGTCTTGAGGAACAGATTGTGCAACTAGTACTTTCATTTTCGTGTCTTTCATACGTTTTCTCTCGTGTTCTTGCTCTTCCCTGATTCTATTCTGGTGATACTGGAGCATCTGGAGCATTTGGGACGGAGTATTTGCTTGCCAGGTGCTTTCGACTTTCAAAACTCGGTTTTTAATTTGTGGACTTGAATTCTCGACTAATTTAGTAACAAAAAGATGAGGGTATGACTCACTACTTGTCTTGAGACCACTGTTAATACTGAAACATTTTTCAAATCTAGAATAAAAATCACTAATATCTTCATCTTGTTTCTGTTTACAGGCTGAGATTGCATCCCAGTCTTCTTTTCTTGTTGTCAATAATCTGGGTAAAACTTGAATCAATAATTCTGGTAATTCTTTACATTTATCTCCAAGACCGGTACCTGGTACTCGTGCCTTGTCTTCAGCTTCTAGAGCTGTCCAATCGATCTTTTTCTCTCCCACCTCCCATTCTTTTTCTTTTAACTTTTCATATACCCCTGCGGGTAACAGGACCTTTAACATTTTAATGATATCTGGGTAAGTGTATTCTCCCATACGGAGCATGTCTTTTAATTCTCTATGGAACCCTGCTGGATCTTTGTCATGACAGGGAATTAATTTCTTCATTTCAAGAAGTTCCATCTTTGAAATCGGAGTGTATACAAACACTCGTTGCATTACGCCACCCGCCCCTTGGACTGGGTGGACTTCTCGTAACGGATTCTGTCTGTCTATGTAGAATGATTTACTTTCTGGGGGTGAGACATGAACAAAATGCGGGTTCAGGAACGTTCTATATTTGTGGCGCTGTTCTAGAATGACACTAATTAAATCGGTACCTAGACCTCTCCATCTATACTGGAGTAACTCGTTCAGGATATCATGCAACGGACCTGGATCAGAATGTTGACCCTCATACAGAGTAATGAGGTGCTGGATCATATACATACCCACCAGTCGTTGCTCGGCTGGGGGCAGTTTCAGAAACATTTGTGCCACTATTTCGTCTGGAAAAGTGGTAGAATCAGTAATCCATCGGACTGCTGATCGGGCTAGTTCTTGTTCATGCATGGTACTTAACTCACTATAACCGATTCGTGATTTCAGAATGTGATCGGTAGCTTGAAATACTTGTTCTAGAGAACCTTGTTCTGGTGCTGGATGATGAAAAATAGACTTGTGTTCTAGACGTAAATGGCGATCTGGAAATCTAGATTTTCCTACATACGCTATTCTGGCGGAATTCTCGTTCTCTTCCTCTTCAGGATCAGAGATACTTTCTTTCTCGCTTACTTGTGCTGCTTTACGCTGGTCGTGTAACCTTATTATTTCTTTACGAATTTTCTTGTACATACTCTCCATGGCACCGACGGTCTTGTGCTTACCCTCGGCTATATTATCACTCCACCTTGTCAGGATTCTCATTTCGGCAGAATCTTTAGACGGGTAGTCTTGTTCTCTTATTAGACAATTGATCAGGAACTTTAATATCATGAGCTGGATCTCGGCTTTCCTTTGAGACATAATCTCGCCAATACTTTCTGGATCATCCCCTGTACGGATGAAACGATATATTCTGTCTAGATCTTCTTTCATATTCGGTAAGGTGACTAGATACTCGGCCACCTTTCTTACGCGGAATGAATATAAAACCATATTATCCTCGCCTGGGACTGGATCATAGACACATTCGGCAAGGGCTTGTCTGATTTCTGCAACAGACTGATATCTAGGCGTACGCTGTGATGCTTGTGCATGTAATTCGGCTAACGTTAAACGCTTGTGTGGCGGCGGGGTTTGAGGAGGACCTCCTCCTGCGGCCCCTAAACTGGAGTCGTCTACTGAGGCTCTACGTCCTGGCAGAGTGGGAAATGGAAATGTAGGCTGGACTTGTATGACGGGCTGGACCGGGGGTACCGTAACAGGTACTCCGGTGTCTGGAAGAGCGGGAAGTGCCTGATTTACAGGGACTGGCGGAGCGCGAACAGGATTTGCATATTCTGGGACTGTGTCGTCCAAGTAGGACGAAATAAAAATATCAGCTGCGGTCTGTTTGTGACGTAACTTAGTCGGAACTAATGGTGGCGGGAAATTACTAGATGCCTCTGGGGTCGCTTTTGGCACACCTTCGGCAAGAAGAGGATACATACCCTTAATGAGGGCATGCCTCTGTCTGTCTGACTGTTCGGCTTTGACTTGTTCACCTATCTCGATTAATTCTCTTTCTTGGGCTCGTTCCTGGGATTCTCTACTTAACTCCGACTTTCTGACTTCTTTCTCGGTTCTTCTATGAGCTTCCTTACGCCATAACTCGATGGCATCTTTCTGTGACTGTCTGGCTTTCTTTTTCCATAATGCTTCTTCCACTCGCATGATACATTCGGCATCCCATGTACCCGATACGGGCCATCTATACTTTTCTTCTAACTGTTTGGTATACTCTACCCATAAATCTAGATACATTATGGCGCTTATGCCATGTTTCTGATACATAAAGTGACCTGGACTGTCCCTAGGTGGGACAGGAACTGCTTCCTCTAATAAACCCTTTCTAGTTTTTAACTGTCGTAACTTGGAAAGTATAGGCATGACTGAACTGTAATCTGGACACAATACAATACACAATAAAAACACGAAATCACATCACACTCATACCACAACAGTAAAATACATGAAGAACATTATAAATAACAGTTCGAACAGAATATTACCTGGAATACTGAGAACAGAAACAGAACAGAATTTCTCGAGAACGGAACAGACTAGAATTACTGGATGCACTGCTATAACAGTACGGAACATACCGGTCCCATAAAGGGACGCATCAAGACCCGTATCCACCTAGGTGAACACTTCGTTTGTGAGTCTGGGCACGACCAACCCACGGACCAGGAGTCAATTTAGATTGGTCCTGTCTAGATACTACCCCAGCAATGGTACTCACCGGGCAGCACGGAACGGAAGGCCTCGGACGGGACTGGACTGCGGACGACGAACTTCGGACTTCAGTTACAGGTGGGCCTCCGGATACCTCGGACCTTGGACTCTCGGCTTGGGCTCTGGTCGGGACTCGCCGCGTTCCTCCACCGTCTCGTTCGGATGCTGGACCGCCTCCTCCGTCTCCTCCATGGGCCTGAGGGATACTTGGAGCAGAAATATCTGCCAGTGCACGGTATGGTTCCGTCACGACTGCAGAGGGTCAGGGGGTCGGCGTGGCTTCACCGACGCGTGGGGAAAGGGCAAGTCCCTGTTCGGGCGCCATTATGTGGTATATAAATAAATAATACCGGATCTATTTTTGAATGAATGAATAAATAACAGATAGCTCAATAAAATAAGAGTCAAGATTCGAGGTAGTAGGAGTTTCTGCAGGTTTATTACAGCATAAGGACGGGATCAGGACAACCTGCATAGGATGACCCAGCAGCTGCCGGGGCTTGATCTGGGATGAGCGCGCTAACTTTTAATAACAATACATCAACTTATATACATAGCGCAAACACATAGCATTACATTGCAGTAGGCGTAGCAGTGGGTGGAGCAGAAGGCGTGACGCGTAGCAGTCGCGAGAGATAACAGTAAAAGTAGGTGTAACTGGGAGTATACATAGACATGTGATGCAAACGTAACAGAATATGTCATGAATGGGCGGAAACATAGGAGGGGGCTACCTAAGGAGCCGGGACCTCTAACCTGGTGGTGCGCGAAAACTGGCAATGACGTGTTACTAGGAGAAGCTGGGGGCTACGAACTCTGTGCTAGGAGCAGAGACTAGAGTCTGGAGGGTCGGAGCGACATGTACCTAAACCCTATCTGGTATCTGATGTTTAGGGAACATGTTGATATAAACTAGAAGTCATGAGGGGAAAAGCTAACTTGATTCTAAGACTGGACCATGCATTATTCTACATGTAGTGCGTGATGAAGAATATTAAATGACCATTAATACAGTATTTCTCTAACGTGGAGCCGAATAGGCTAGACAATGACGGAAACTATTGATGCAGTTCAGTAGCTTTAGGAATGCAGAGAAGAAGGACTGAACTGATAGCTGGAATCATAACATACTTTTGGCAGACTCAGAGGCAGAGCCAAGCTGCACCGGGCACTGCGAGGCAGGAAGTAAGTGAAGGGTCGAGGATACAGGTGGGGGCTGTATCGCTCCTCAGCGAGGCTTTCAGGAGACAGGAGCTGAATCTGATGTCCGGGCCCTGTTGGGGCCTAGAAACGGGGACTTTATAATGAAATAACGTGCACACTGAGAAACGTGGCAACATAACTTTACATAGGCCTGATATTCGTAGTATTCACGAGGACTGGAAAATGACATACTAGAGGTGGACACAACTGGAATTGCGTCATTAATCGGACATGGGGAATAACATATGCATATCGGTCATGCACACATAACATATGATGGATGAGGCGTAGGGACACAGAACATGGCAAAATTTACTTTTCCACACCGCAATAGGCGAGTTTGTTTGTAGGCAGAGTCGTTGTTTCGAATATCTGGGAAAAAGACCATGGAACAACCGGAAAGACAAAGTTAGGGTCTTAAATTTAATTAAATTTACTTCTGTGGCCACCGGTAGCCAGTGAAGTTCCTTAATATGTGGAGAGATATGCTGTTGCATGGGGAAATACAGAAACACACATGCTGGAAATAGCTACCACTCTTGGGGAATGCAAGATTAAGTAAAGAATGGGAAAAATAAACAGGAACGATATCACTGCCATGGATTACCATAACATCAGGACCACTGGAATTATGCTGCAGGACAGGGCTAAATTATGTTGCAGGGTGAGTAAATTATGTGGCAAGAAAAGGCAAATTATATGGCATAATGTGGCACATTTTGAAATAGTATTCTTTCAATTTATTGCCATTTTTAGGTCTCGCCTGAGCCAGCGCAAGCGCTGCTGTGGCAAGAAATTTAGTAAGCGACTTTTCAAAGTGCTACCAAAGCGGCCACCAGCTTGCTGTCACGCGCACAAGCGCACGCGTCATGCTCCGCCTCTCCAATAACTGCTGTGCGCACATCCCTCACGTGCTTTGCACAGAGCGCGTCATCGCGATCACTTTCGCTTTCACCGTGATCGCTATGACTTTTGTTTTCACGGCAGTGCGGCGTTACTTTTATGGCCGCGCGGCCAATGCACACATAACTCACGGGCTTGTGGTTATTGGTGTTAGTGCCTTTTATTTAAAAGACCTTCGTAGCACTGGTCTAGTTTTACTGTTATTCTTGTACATATACCGCTTCCTTAGGTTTCTCTCGCCCCAAACGCTTATATTTGCTCGAGGCACGTTGTGGAGAAGTTGTTGGCTTGGTTTTCAGACCATTGCTTAAATGTGACATCTGTGACCTTCAGCTCACGCACTAACACTGCAGCTTTCAGACTTTGGCCACAAGGCAAACTGCTCGATACTACCTCTTCTGTTTCCAAGCGCATTGAAATACATGGATTCTGCCTGGCAGCGCATTAATAATGCATGAAGAACTCAATTACATTTGTAAATAGAATGCCTTTGCCATGCACCCCGTCGCACTTCCAGTTAAAATGCCAGAGAAAAGAAACATTCATTTTGTTTAGCATTGCCTTAAAACGGTATTAATGAGCATTGCAGTACAGTAACTATTGCAATTACTTGTTCATTGTTTTTACTTAATGTGTCAGGTGGTTGGAAGGCATTTTTCTTGCATAAGTTGGCCACGCAGGCCTCTCAGCACCGCTGCCAAGAAATGGGGCGATAGCGACGCTCCAGACTCCCGCACCCTAACCTCTCCCCCATGCGCTCTTCCGTCTGATGTGCACTTCACCAGGCTCCACTGGCGAGCGACTAATACTGAACCCTTCTCGTGCGGGGAGTGCATGGGCTTTCACAATCACCTTTAATGGAAGCGCGGTGCACCTCATGTTCAGAAGAGACCAGAGACGTGCTCCTTGGGGTCTCCCCTGCCTCTCCCTCTGAGCACAGGACTCCTCGCCACTCAACATAAAATAAAGATGCCGATTGCGTGAACGGGAGCAGTTATGCACCGCTAGGTGAGCACCACACATGCCACCATATGTGCTCCGGTGCACTCACTGAGCCCACACTGCCCATAATCAGTAAAATAACAAGTAGCCCGTGTGAACGGAAGCAATCACCCGTTCTGTGAGTGCTGTACACTTTATCATGTGTGCTCCGGTGCATGTACCAAGCACACCTTGTCCATAAGCAGTAAAAGAATGCACAGCCCTTGTGAACAGGAGCACTTGTGTACAGCTCTATGAGCGCCATACTGCTGCCATGTGTGCTCTGGTGCACGCACTGAACCCACCCCGCCCATAAACAGTAAAATTACGTGCAGCCCCTATGAACGGGATGAAAACTAGGAATACCCTAACCTTTTCTTACTGCCCTTCTTCTGTACTGCCTCCTTCCCTTCTGTTACTTTCAACAACTATATGATTCTCCCCTCGCCTGTCTCTTTCCCCAACATTCTGTTTTTCCTATAACCTTCTATCCCCATACCCTTGTCTCCTCAATGCCCATCGGTCGCTTTCCTTGCCTGTCTGTTTCTTCCCAGGCTTTCTGTCTTTAATACGGCTCCTGTTTCTCCCCTGCCCTTCTTTCACTCCACTTGCCCTTCTGCTTTTCCCCTTGCCCTTCTGTTTCTCCCCATGCCTTCCTAGCTTTACCTGTGTTTCTGTCTGTACCCCTGCCTTTCTGTTTCTCCCCTTGACCTGCTGTTTCTCCCCTGCCTTCCTGTCTTTCCGGTGCTTCTGTCTCTACCTCTGCCACTCGGTTTCTCCCCGGCCTCTGTATCTTTACCCATGCTTCTTTTTCACCACTGTCTGTTCCCCTTCTGTTCTGTTTCCCTCCCTGCCTTAGGCTTTACCCATGCTTCTGTCTCCCCCCTGCCCTTCTGTTGCCCCGCCCTTCTTCTTATGTCATGCCGGTCTATCACCTCCCTGACCTCCTGTCCAGGGCACAAGTCCTAACAAGCATTTGCAATGCAATAGATCTCTCATTTATGCAAGTTTAAGCTATTGGCATTGTAAATCACAATGCCTTTTATTTATGTTTTAAAAACTAAAACAAAAATAAAAGGCATTGTCGTTTGCAATGTCAATAGCTCAAACTCGCGTAAATGCGAGACCTATTGCATAGCCAATAGGTCTCACTTTTGGGACCTTATAAGTATTTAGCTATGCAGCACAATATCATTGGTGCTGCACCATCAACTGTTGCATGGCTAAACACTTATAAGGTCCCAAAAGCGAGACCTTTAGGCTATGCCAATGCTTGTTAAACTTGGTGACACTGTTTGGGCATTAGTTGCACCCCATTAGTACCAATTTTATACCCAAAGTTAACAGTGGGAAATAGAAAGTTGACTATTCCAGCTTTTCAAAGGGCCTTCCCACATGCAGCAAGACGTGTCGCTGCATTTTTAGTAACTGTTTAACCATTTGTGATAGAAAGCAATTTTGTTGTTAAAATCTGTAGATTATGCAGCAGCTGATGGAATATGTGGCGAATGCGGCAAATGCATAATTATGCAGAAATCGCTGCCACCGCACAATTGCATAATCCAGTAGCCCTGCCTAACATGCAACATCAGACAGGGACTGAAAATAGGCCCCTGTACCAAAATAAAAAGGGGCCCCCTTTAGTGAGTAAATTAACTAGAAATTTGTCCCATGTTTGCAAACAAGGGCAGTTTTCAGCTTGTAAAGACATGCTGTATACGTTTTTTGTAAGGTATGGAAGACTGTACTGATTTGAGTTTGCTGCAGGCAATGTTTGCTTTAATATCATAAAAATCAACAGTAAAAACTGGCTCACCTGACCATAAAGCAGGTCAACAACTAGCCAAAAAAACAGGCTACATACTGACCTGACAGCAGGGCTTAAAAAACTGGGGGGTCTCTCAAAGGGGCATGGCTGATGTAATTAAGAGTGTTGCTTAAAAACTTGTAAGCTATATAAATCTGTACATAGCATAGCGTGCCGCCCAACTGGTATTTTGCTGCTTCTGTCTTTGCCTCCAGATAAATATTACAACAAGTGAAATTACTCCTACAACAAGCCAGGACTATTGGCTTTGTCAGTTGTTATTAGTTGCATAAGATGAATAAGCAACATCTACGGCTTCCTTGTATATAATATTGAAAATGCTTCAGTTCTGACATGATGAGACTGTGGAAGAACTATAACGAGTCTTGTTGAAGTTTCATTAAAGGCAGCGAAGGGTGGCACTGCTGCAGAGTTAAGATTTATTTTTTTCACTCTGAGGGTGTGGGCAAAAATGGAGAGCCTGATAGGGACCCGTCTCATCACCTGCTTTTTAGAACTTTCATTCATGGTGCAGACACTGGATCTATGTTTTTACAGGCAAAGTTAAGGAAATGAATACAGGACCTCTTTTCAATGTCCATTTTAATTTACTACCGGGTCTAAGACTTGAGTAACCCAGCACACTTTAAACCCTGCTCCATTCACTTTTAACCTGCTGATTCTGCTCCTCTGTGTGCACCTCTTGTCTCACTGCCGTACTCACAGCTATCTGCTCACCCACCACGTTATTCCTTTTGTCTTACCCATTGTATTCGCCTCTCTGCTTCCTTTCCACTTGTCCTAGGTGAGCAGTTTTCATTGTGATGTGCCGCCATACTATCCTTTGCTATGCACCCTGCAGGATATTCTGCTTTTCATTGTTACAGGGGCAGGGCACCCTTCACCTGCAAGGGCACTGTAATTAACTGTCTAATTGCTGACATCAATATGGAGATGCAGCCATTCGGCCCACAGAGACAGGCCAGCACCGGAGATTGATACAAAAAAGAAAAAATATAAACGCTTAGGGGGTCCCCTGATCCTCATAACTCTGTAGTCTTTAACCCCTTCCACGCTGATGACGAGCTGGGCTCGTCATCAGGTAGCCTCCTCGCACGCTGATGACGAGCCCAGCTCGTCACGTAACATGCGCTTTTGAATATCTCAGCGTGCGAGCGGAATTCCGCCCGCACGCATGCGGTTAAAGGTGCGAGGCCCCATGGCTCGAGCAGGCGCAGAGCCTGGGCTGCTGTTACCACACTGCCAATGCCTAGAGCCGGCCCTGCCCAGAGACATGCTGACGCCTGCGAGCAAACAGACATCCCTGGAAGATGCAGGGGCCAAAGAAGACATCTGCCATGAAGTGCATAGTGACTGGAGAACAGAGGCATGCTCAACAGTGAAGAGGGTGCCTCCTCAGTGTAGAGAGTGCAAGGCTGTGCATTTGTTAGTGCGGTAGTCAGCATGACACTTTTAGTAATATACTGCCTCTATGTGTAGTGCATGGGCACTTGTGTTTATGTGAGTCAGTTAGTATAGAGGTAACTGAGTGGCAGGGCGGGGTGGGAGAGAGGCTAGCATTTTTTACCTTGATCCTACTGCATCTGCAAACTGGTTCAAGACAAAAACCCTCCTCAAAGTGTCAGGGACAGGAGCGTCGCCCTACTACTAGAACCAGCAGACGTATGTAAAATAAAATGATAATAAAGCATTTAATAAAACTGCTTTATCATAATTTTATTTTACAACAGAGCTGCCTCTGAGTCTTGAGGGCAGGGCCATCAGGAGCAGGAGGAGTGGTGGGCTTAAGGCACTGCCAGTGTGCATGAAGGGTTGGCTGGCCGTCTTAGGACGCCCAAACCATCATGCACACTTGGATATCTTCAGGATATTGTTGGAGATATAGGCAGAGCTCAGGAGCACAGCCTCCCAGTCCCTAATGGAGCGTGGAACCAGTCTGTTCGGCCACAATACCTATGCTTCTCTCATGCTGGGTAATACCAGTATGTTAGTTGAGTCTGGATTGGCACGGGGGACTCCTGAAGACTGCGTGAGCATCATCTGAAGAGGCTGCGAGACAGCAGACGTCAGGCTGCAGGTAGGCTTTTATTTTTTTTATTCTCCCCCCCCCTCCATCTCCGCGCTGCCCCACTGATTTCCTCCTTCTAGCGGCCACCACTGCAAAGTGCTCTTCGGTTCACAAATAGTACAGCAGTTCAAGATCAAAGGCCTAGTTACGCCAGAGATGTTCTGATATCCACACCCCATTGGGTTCTGTAAACTCACACTGGATGATACAACACACCACCATTGTCACTGACCTTCAAGTCATGTGATATTGCTGTAAAGAAATACATTAACGCTGATGAAGATCTCTCGGAGGACGAAACCCGTTGGCCCAGGCTGTTTCTTTGATGTTTTGTAGAATAATAAAGAGAATTATTTTGAAACTTCATACCATGGCTCCCATGTTATTTTGATATTGGAGAAGAGTACATTGATATTGACACAATTGAACTATGTGTATTTCACGAAAGGAGGTGAGAATAAACCAAGAGAACAAACTCTACAATACAATTGTTGGTTTCTTGAGACACTCCCTTTTGTGTGTTTTTTTCTGGTCTACCTAAAGAGCACTTGTGGTCTAATAGCCAGAATACCTATCTTGAAACTCAGAGACCTGGGTTCAAATCCCTTTGGTGCTTGAATGAAAAATCGTACAATTCTGAAAAATCAGGTTATATCACTATGGCTTCATATGGTAGTATAATTTCGTGTTAAAATGTGTAATCTCAATTTAATATGTAGAAACCACTGAGCACTGCATTGTCTAGTTCTTCCCTATTATACATTCCTGCCAAATGCCCCATCACCTCCTGTTTTACGGATTCTAGTAACAACTGGGTCCCACACTCTCAAAACTACATACAGCAGTTCATATTTGAAATGCTCTTGCTTCAGTAGAAAAGGTTCATGCTAAAGTGCTCTGCTCCTTGAATGTAGGTTTGTGCTATATCAACTGCCTAAAAAATCCAAGCATAAGACTTCTGACGCTTCTGGGACCCCCAATAAGACTCTACCAAGAAAAGATAACGTTGACTTAACAGACAGGTTGGGGACAGTTAAAAAATAAACCTTTCCACTTAGTTTGTTGGTTGGAGCAGTAAGCCTTCCTTTGGGAACATCCAGTCAGCGTGGTGTTATGTGTCTAAATGTGAAAGAACCTGATGAAATGCTCCATCAAATGGAGGTGCCTCGTGCAAGCTAATGATGATGAGAGATTGTTGGATTGTGGTGCGACGAGGTCTTGCTTGATACTTAATTTGTGAGAATGGAGCTCAGGGAGCTTGATTACATCGAGTGTTAGGACACAGTCCAGGGATCTGCTGTCCCTCAGCTGACAGTGGTGCTGGGTGCTCTTGGCATGCCACTAACTGGATCTTGAATCTACCTTGACTCATTGTCGTCGGATGACAAGCTCCACACAGCACACCAATGGCTTTGCCACAATGTATGTGTCAATGTCATTTAGAATACCTGTAGTGTCCGGATATTGGGCACCTAATGTCATAGTAGCTCATATGCCCTCATTATCTGTGCAGTCTTCTTCTCAGGCTTTCAGCTGCTAAACAAGTCTGGGTCGGTAGGTCTGCATCGGGCTCCAAAACAGAGCCTTGGTGGCGCAGGTCTCTTTAAGAAAGCAAAGCTTCCCATTAACTTGACGGACAAGGCCCAAGGCTGTCTCAGCCTTGATGCACCACCATCTTGTCATAAACACTGTAGGTCCAAGGGCGTAGCTTAGTGAGATTCGGGCTGTGGAATTTCAAATTTTTCAACTGAAAAAGCAGTGACCACAGGGTAAATTGATGAGATGGCCAAGATTCGGGATTGACTGTTCCTATGAGGAGCAGGGTCAGTACTGATTTGCATTAGGTGGGCCTCTGCGCTGATTTAGAGTTTACAGATATGGTACTCAGTTGCCACAAGGTACCCTGTCTGTGAAACTCAAGGTCCATCATCCTGATTTTGATTCAGGCAAATGGCAAGTTTATGCCAACAGATTAAAATATACTCTTTCAGTGCAAAACTTCCTATGATTGCCCGAGGGAGTAGCAGCCATTGGAGGTAAGCCATTCGACTGTCCACCCTATCTAACATGGTGGTCCGATATCTTTTCTTTGAATCTATGACATAATATCGAAAGACACAATATCGTAGTACAAAAATATCGACACAAATATATCGACATCAACAATATCGACATCCTATACATAACTAAAAACATACAAAAATATCGGAAATTAAATATCGAGCTACATAAACATCGATATCACTAATATCGACAACATATATATCGCAATATTTAATTATCGACTACTAAAAAATATAAAGACTAAGTAAAAAATATCAAGAGTTAAAATATCGACAACAATAATATCGTATTTTTAGAAATATGGAAAATATTTATTAATATTCTATAACACTTTTTAACATTTAAAAATACAATTCACACTAAAATACCCATCTCATAACATCTCATAACAAACTATATATAAAATTACATTTCACAATTAAAATATAATAAATTTGATAGAAATTTAAATAAAAGTATTTCAACACATTATATAAAATTTTCTCTGCTAAACATTAATAAGCGTTTGCCTTATATGGAAAATAAATACACAAACTGTTTTTAAAAAATACAAACGAACCAATAAAAACACTGCTAACATAAATTAACCAATAGCAAACTAATTACTAACTCCAAACCACTATATAAACAATTACATCCTACAAACAAACTACCTGACAAAAAAAAAGACAGGAGAAAATACAGTGGATACATTCGACTACACCTACAAGAACATCAAGATTGAACCTACATATCAGAGGATTAAAAGTAAGTAATTAAAATATACTTAATTAAAGTAACTGCTAAAATGTTAAAAATAACAAACAAGAATAAATAACTCATACATATCTATTGTATATTATCTCCTACCACTACATAATACTCTACTAATAAAGAACAGAGAACAGCACTGAGAAAACCAAGATACAACTAACAAAGTAAGCATGTCCATAGATTTGTATAACAACATTAAATAAGTTAAAAATAAAACCTAGAGCATAAAACGTAACTGCTACCTAAACGATTTATCTAAGCATTTAACAGAAATAAATGTTTTTTTACAGATAAAGAAAAAAAAGAAAATACAGGCCACAACTGAACATTGGATACATTCGACTACAACTACAAGAACATCAAAACTCAACATAAAAAACAGTTAATAAAAAGTAAGTAAATAAAATGATGTCACTAAAACTAACTGCTACATTGCTAAAAATTACAAACATGATATAATAACTAATGCATATCTACTTTTTATTTTCTAGCACCACTACAACATACTCTACCAACAAATATCAAAGAACAGAATTCAGAAAACCAAGATACAACTAACAAAGTAAGTATATCCAAACTCTTTTAAAAAAGCTAAAATAAGTCTAAGCTAAACCCTAAAGCAAAAACTGTAACAGAAACCCAAAAAATATATCTGAACAATTAACACAAATAAATGCATTCTTTTTTCAGCTAAAGAAAAAACAGAAAATACAGACCACAACTAAAAAGTAAAGAACATCAAAATCACAGACTGAATTTCAACAAAGGTAAGCATGCACAATATAAATGTTTTTAATTTCAACTTAAAATACATATATTTATACTTTAATTAACTATAAAATATATTTCTTATAGATTAACAAACAACAAAATGACAGAAGGAGCAGAATTTGTTACCAGCCAAAAAGGAAAACTATTACTCTGCTACATGGGTTACACTTATACCCAAGAGAAACAATTTGGGAGGAAAGTTAATTGGAAATGTTGCAAATATTACTCCAACAAATGTTATGGAAGGGCAACAACTAGAGAAGCAACTGTCCTTTATACCAAGGAACACAACCACCCACCAAATATAACAGAAATAGAAGTCAGAACAGCATTAGAAAACATTAAAGAAGCAAGTACAGGTTCCCAAAAACCAACAAGCTTAATCTTAAAGAACAAATTCCCCAAATACCTAAAACAGCCACTACCCAAATGTCTAATATACTTTCCCTCAAAAGAACAATATCACGTACCAAAAGAACAACTACCACTACCACTCCACCTCCTAAAACATATAGCGATATAAATATAACTCCTGACCAAACTATAACTTTAAACAAAAGACCTTTTGTTATTTACGACAACGAAAACAATGAGAAAAGACTAATAATTTTTGGTACAGCCATAAACCTAATCAAACTCCAACAATGCCAATATTGGATGATGGATGGAACTTTTAACATCTGTCCCAAACCTTTTTACCAACTCTACACAATACATGGCTTATATCAAAACTGTAACATACCTCTACTTTATGCACTGCTTCCAAATAAAACTAATTCAACATATATGGAATTATTAAACATTATCAAACAAAAAACTAATGACTATTCTCCAGAAAAAAATCATACTGGATTTTGAACAAGCAATGCTCTCAAGTATTTTAAAAATACACACCCATACCTGTATCCAAGGCTGCTATTATCACTTCAATCAGTGTCTTTGGAGGCATTTACAAAAGACAACCCTAAGCATAGAATATGCAACAAATTCATCTTTTGCATATCAAATAAAAAAACTGACAGCACTAGCTTACGTTCCTGAAACAGATGTGGCCGAACACTACAGCATTTTAATAGGCAGCCCATTTTACAAACAAAATGAAGCAAAATTAAGTCCCCTCTTAGACTACTTTGAGGATACTTGGGTAGGTAGGCTCCATAGATCTGGCCACAGGAGAAATCCAAAGTTCTTAATACCCTGGTGGAACGTTTACAGAAGCACCTTAAATGGAGAATCTAAAACAAACAACGCTGTTGAAGGTTGGCACAATGCCTTCCTCCAATCAACAGGCAGAACTAAACCAACATTAGAAAAATGTATTAAATGCCTCCAGAAAGAGCAAAGTTATCAAGAATTCAGAATGGAGCAATCCATTACTGAACTAACTCCAAAAACATCAAAACAAACCAAGCAAATGCACAAATACCTAGAGCAACAAGTAAAGCTCTACCCTGGCACAAAAGGCATAGAATACCTCAATATAATAGCCAAAACACTACTCTAAAGTATTCTAAGCAACAAACAATCCCTTTAAAAATATAAAAAAATACAATATAATAACAATCATATATTTTATTTCGAAATTTATTAATGTGTGCAATATATATTATATTTACAAAAATATATATACACACATTAATAATGTTTGAAATAAATAAAACAAAACAATATTCATAATAACATTACCCACCCACAATAAATAACATTTGAAACACTTACCAAGCATTTCCCAAATGCGGTAGAATCCATCTCCACCAAAACAATCCAGTTTCGAAAAAAAGTTGCCCAAACGCCCAAAAAAAAAGAAAAAATACAACTGTTCCAAAACAAATAAATCCATTCTACGAAGCTCGTTGGAAATACCATAAAAAACCTGAAAAATGTAAAAATATAGAATAAACGCTCCAGGAAAACCGAAAAATTTAAAGAAGTGTATAAAAACCATTAGCTAATAAAACTAACAAACACTTCTTAAAAAAAAAAACGCTTCCTTCCAACATCACGAACTCCTGCAAGAGAAATACATAAAACATACATTCCCACCCACATAAAATAACACATAAAGTCCTACTAAAAGTAATACTAACATAATATTTCACTTATTAAACTTTAAACATCGAAACACTAACTCTACACACAAGCCTATACAATGCTAAAAAGTACGTAAATTCAACATACGCAAATACAACATATCAAAACGCCTAATACAACAAACTTACTTCTAACAACACTAAATAGTACCAAACTACTCTCTAAATTAGTTTAAAACACACTTAAAACATATAAAAACAAACCTTACCTTCAGCGACGTGAGGTGTTTCCCAACCGCGAGCTCAACTTCATCCTAATGACACAAAACGACCTAAAGCGGTTACAAAATAAATGACCCAAAACTAAATAAAAAGATAGAAATGACAAACGTATTATTTAATGTAAACAAATTATTCCTTTACAAAATAAAAAATAAATACTATGTTAAAAAAATTAGTTTTTTTACTTGTATTAAAATACTTAACACAATGTACATATTTTGTAAAATTATAAAAATAAAAGTTATAAAAACATAATATTTATTATTATAATTGTAAAACATTTGAAATTGTGTTTAAAAATGTTTCAAAAATGTTTTTCAAATTGTATATAAATAAAGCTGTAATGCAATATTTTCTTTATTTAAAAATGTATATTAATATTTTTATATTAATATTAATATAAAACTATTATGTACAAACAACATGTATATCAATATATACATTGTATATCTTTTTTCCAAACATTGTCTTTTTTTTTTAAATTCTAACAATACTTATATCTATACTAAACATGTTTTCTTTAAAAAAAAGTCATATTTCAAACCCAATTGAAAATGGAAAATTAAACATAAAATATTTTAACAAATATATGAATAAATATATTTGTATTAAATAAAAATGACATACTAATGTTTAATGTTTATTTTTTGTGATGTTAATAAAAAAATAAAAATTTCCAACAACACTCAAATTGTATGAAATGTTTTAATTCTCATAAATAATGTACTATTTCCATTCCAATCTACATTAATTAAGGTAGATGCTGGACACTAATTACATATAAATTCCTATTCCCACTCAAATCTACATTAATTACTGGTAGATGCTGGACACTAATTACATATAATTTACTATTCCCACTCCAGTCTACATTAATTTGGGGTAGGTGCTGGACACTAATTACATATAATTTACTATTCCCACTCCAGTCTACATTAATTTGGGGTAGGTGCTGTACACTAATTACATATACTTTACTATTCCCACTCCAGTCTACATTAATTTGTGGTAGGTGCTGGACTATAATTACATATAATATACTATTCCCACTCCAGTGTACATTAATTTTTGGTAGGTGTTGGACACTAATTAAATATAATTTACAACTCCCACTCCACTCTACATTAATTTGAGGTAGGTTCTGGACACTAATTAAATATAATCTAATATTCCCACTCCAGTCTACATTAATTTGTGGTAGGTGCTGGACACTAAATACATATAATTTACTATTCCCACTCCAGTCTTCATTAATTTGTGGTAGGTGCTGGACACTAATTAAATATATTTTACTATTCCCACTCCAGTCTACATTACTTTGGGGTGGGTGCTGGACACTAATTAAATATAATTTACTATTCCCACTCCAGTCTACATTAATTTGGGGTAGGTGCTGGACATTAATTAAATATAATTTAATATTCCCACTCCAGTCTACATTAATTTGGGGTAGTTGCTGGACACTAAATAAATATAATTTACTATTCCCACTCCAGTCTACATTTATTTGGGGTAGGTGCTGGACACTAATTACATATAATTTAATATTCCCACTCCAGTCTACATTAATTCGGGGTAGGTGCTGGACACTAACTACATATAAATTACTATTCCCACTCCAGTCTACATTAATTTGTGGTAGGTGCTGGACACTAATTACATATAATTTACTATTCCCACTCCAGTCTACATTAATTTGGGATAAGTGCTGGACACTAATTACATATAAATTACTATTCCCACTCCAGTCTACATTAATTTGGGGCAGGTGCTGGACACTAATTACATATAATTTACTATTCCCACTCCAGTCTACATTAATTTGGGGTAGGTGCTGGACACTAATTAAATATAATTTACTATTCCCACTCCAATCTACATTAATTTGTGGTAGGTGCTGGACACTAATTACATATAATTTACTATTCCCACTCCAGTCTACATTAATTTGGGGTAGGTGCTGGACACTAATTAAATATAATTTACTATTCCCACTCCAGTCTACATTAATTTGTGGGATGTGCTGGACACTAATTACATATACATTACACTTCCCACTCCAGTCTACATTAATTTGGGGTAGGTGCTGGACACTAATTAAATATAATTTACTATTCCCACTCCAGTCTACATTAATTTGTGGGATGTGCTGGACACTAATTACATATAAATTACTATTCCCACTCCAGTCTACATTAATTTGGGGTAGGTGCTGGACACTAATTACATATAATTTACTATTCCCACTTCAATCTACATTAATTTGGGGTAGGTGCTGGACACTAATTACACATAATTTACTATTCCTACTCCAGTCTACATTAATTTGGGGTAGGTGCTGGACACTAATTAAATATAATTTACTAGTCCCACTCCAGTCTACATTAATTTGGGGTAGGTGGCGGACACTAATTAAATATAATTTAATATTCCTACTCCAGTCTACATTAATTTGAGGTAGGTGCTGGACACTAATTACATATAATTTACTATTCCCACTCCAGTCTACATTAATTTTGGGTAGGTGCAGGACACTAATTAAATATAATTTACTATTCCCACTCCAGTCTACATTAATTTGTGGGATGTGCTGGACACTAATTACATATAAATTACTATTCCCACTCCAGTCTACATTAATTTGAGGTAGGTGCCTATAATATATCTTTTTCCTAAAATAAAAACAACCCTTAAACACTATATACACTACTACTGTATCCTATTTATTATTTTTAAGTATTACATTTTAAATTTACATTTTAATTTTTTGAAATTGTTAAAAAAAATCATTATAGATTTTGTACAAACTAACTCACTCCTTATCCTCTATGAACAAGACAACTCCATCATAATTAATTAAAAATATAAATACATTTTACAAATAATATTTTAAATCTTTTTAAATTTTAAAAATTAATCATAAAAGAATAAAATTAAATATTAATTAAAATTTTTGTTAAATTTTTGTAAATTATTTTCAAATTTATGGTTAATTAAAAAAATTCATCATAAAAAATTTAATTTTAATTTACAATTTTGTTAAATTTTTGTAAATTATTTTTAAATTTAATGTAAATTAAAAAAATTCATCATAAAAAAAATTACATTTTAATTTACATTTTTGTTAAATTTTTGTAATTTATTTTCAAATTTAATTTAAATTTTAAAAATCCATCATTAAATAAAACATTTTAAATTTTAATATACATTTGTGTAAAATTTTTGTAACTTATTTTCAAATTTAATTTAAATTTAAAAATTCAAATTTTTGTAATTTATTTTCAAATTTAATTTAAATTTTAAAAATCCATCATTAAATAAAACATTTTAAAAATTAATATACATTTGTGTAAAATTTTTGTAACTTATTTTCAAATTTAATTTAAATTTAAAAATTCAAAAAAACCATTTTTTTAGTTTTTTTAATTTAACATTTAATTGAAAATTTGATTATAAATTACAAAATGTATTAAAATTACTATATTTTTAAATTATTATTATTTTTTCTAAATTTAAAAAAATTAAATATATTTTTTTAAAACACTCCCCACCCTTATCCCCTAAAAACCCAACATCCCGCTCCTAAAATATTTACTAAATTAGTAAATTTAAATATATAACATTTTCACAATATTATTGTTTTTTACAATTTTTTCAAAAATAATTTTTTTAAATATATACATTTTTAAAACACTCCCCACCCTTATCCCCTATAAACCCAACATCACGCTCCTAAAATTATATATGATTTTTTAAAATAACATAAAAAAATATATATTTATATATACACATAACTATTACAAAATTTGAAATAAACATATTAATTCTTAACAAAAAACAACACATATTACCAAAATTTACACATTATCAATATTTTAATACATTATCGATATTTTAACACAATGATATTTTGTCTTCGATATTTTTACTTACGATATTTAAACACACATACTAATTTTGATATTTTTGTTGTCGATATTTGAAATTTCGATATATTTAACCATCGATATTTAAACATCGATATTATGTCACATCGATATATACATTTTGATATTATGTCTAGTTACCCTTTTCTTTGACTACCAGTTATCACCAGGTATATTTTAGCAGTGAGGGACAGTAAAAAAAAGAAAATATTACCCCCACACCATGGGGTATAACTCCTAAGGTGTGGGGTCATTAGTTCTTTATTCTTCAAAAACAAACTTCTGCTTTGTCATGTTTAACAGACCACTCCTACATTGACAGGAACCTCCATGACAGCGGTATCTGCCAATTTTTACAAATGTCCGTGGGCTGCAGATGTCTACATTTTGTGGGCAGATAAAAAGGGAAGGGGACTGACATAACTTTCTCTGTTACCCTCTCATTTGACTCCACCAACCAAACCCTTAACTCCTTCGCTGCGGGGCGTTTTCACCTGCTGTGCGGGGGGAGGGGGCCGCGCACGGCGCTGCTGTGCTTGTGACTAGCTTGGCTCATCATGAGGCACAGTGGAGCTGCACTCATGACAAGCAGAGCTCGTCACGACCACACCCGTTTTGGAACGTTCAGCACAGCGGGGAAATTATCCCCGCGTGTGAACCTTCCAATGGTCATGACGATCTCAGCTCGTCATGAGCAGAGCTCAATCCTGCCTCATGACAAGCTGAGCTCGTCATGAGCATGGAAAGTGTAAATAAACCCTCTGTCTAGAGTGGCACAGCCAGTGCTTAGTTGTAAAAAATTAAGTGCCAGGGCCCTTGTCAGAAGGCCACTGTACCTTTCACCATCCGTTGCCCAAGTTAGCGCTGTCAGTGACAGGACAAACATGCCTACTAACATCACACTCCTACAAGTGTGACACTTCAGACTATTCCAGGCCCCCTAAGCTAGAAGAATTACTTGGGCGGCAGGTGTTAGTCATTTTTTAATGTATTTTGAATGAATAAACAACTATTGTTGTGCTCATCGCTAAATAAAACAAACAGTGCCACCATGTGGCAGACTGTCATTAGTGTCTGTGTTAGCAATTAAGTGCCGGTGCATCACCGAAAGCCACCAGCACAAATTAAGCACTGGGCACAGCAGGTGAAAAATTATGGTTTGGGATGCTAACCTGAGCTATTGCCTTTAATTAAATCATTTGCATGCCCATCAACCTTTGGGAGTACGATTGCCAGTAGTAAATGTAAATGTAATCCATCCATTCTAGCGATTCTTCTCTGGGTGCAGATTTACTACTTTACTTACTGGTAACTATATATATTTAAGTTCCTGATTTGAAAAAATGAACAAGTTAAAGCCCTTCGGTGAAATCAGAACGATGAGAAAATCCCCCAGACCGTGCGCCAACTCAAGAATGCATTTATTTTGGAGGGGTCATACACTAATATCACCCGCTGAGGCTACACCCCTATGTGGGTCAGCTTTTCATGGCAATTAATCACTGCGTCAAGAAGGTAGACGGCACAGCCTGGTACATTTATAGGTCAATCCAACCTTGTGATAGGTGTAAAACTTAACCAGTGAAGTAACTAATAGTAAATTAGCAACCCATCTCCTTTTGCTACCCATTCACTCCATAGTCAAGGCTTGAAAGATTGACCATGGTAAGGGAGTTATCACCAGCTAGAGACTGTCAAACATGACGACTATTATAAACTTTCCAAATATTCTCTCTCTCTTTTCTTGCAACACTTCTATGTTGACAGAATGAAAGGGCCTTTTTAGTGGAATATGAAGAAGCCCCTTCCTTATCCTGTTTTTGCCTTTCTAGAGTTCATCCAGGAGCCCCGCCTTTCCGTTGTGCCCACTTTCTGGATAGATTTGCATTATTTTAACACTTTGCTGCACAAGACGTACCTGTTGTTGATAGGCAAGAATGATGTCCTGCAGTTCTCAGTAAAGGCAACCCCAGTTTCACTGGCTTTCTCTGGAAACAAGCCAAAGAGTACTAGTTTCAGAAAAGTGCATTTTCTTTTTCAAACAGACTAACATTATCATTATAATCAAATTAATTTGAACCACAGGCATATAAAACAAATATAATACCAAATTATACAGACTATATATTAAAATGTAAGATCATTCAAAATTTAAAATATTACATTATACAGTTTGAAGGAAAAAAGGAAACTAAAATGCAGAAGACATGTCCTTGCCAGTATAACACTAATGCTATGTTCTCTCAATTTCTAAAACTATAGAAAAAGCCATAACACTTTTGATGTAAAACCACAGGCAGCAAGTTTCAACAATTTCACGCATCACCCCCCCTAAGTAAGCAGTATCTGAACACAGCAAAATTCCAAGAAATCCAGGAAAAGAAAATTGTTTGGAATAATTTCAAAATATGATTTGATCAATCATGCCCACTTATCCTTTCCAACTTATGCCACAACCAATTACAGGATTATTGATCGGTGCTGCCTGCAGAATGTGAATGTTTAGCTAACTTTACATGTCCGACAGACAAAAGGCTTGAGCACTGCATTATTCCGCTGCCCTGCAGCAGCTGCAAGATACTAAATCCTATCAATAAACCAGTGTCAGTAATATCCCCAGTGATAATGAAAATGTATTAAGTAATATTTAGCCTTTACAGTATATAAATATTTTCAAAGAATGTAGGAACGCATAATTTTTTTTTAAACAGACTTTATTCAATTTTCGTATTAAGTGCAACATACATATAATCTTATAAAATACATTATAAATGCGGAACCCAACAGTCGGTTGTGACCACTTCATGACATAGCCCGCATCTCATTAGCTCGTCCAGACCGTCCTTTTCTTGTTCGCGAGGAGAGTAGTCCATCAAATGTAGGAGTCATATCCCATCCGGCTTGTGTCATAGCCCTGAGGGGCTGAATCGTGTTACCCCAAGATTATGAAAGCACTGTTGACACCTATTCACCAGATCAGATAACAAAGAATGCAACCCCCAACTCACTCCCCCCTACCCTGACCCCCTCCCATTAGCCCCACCTCCCTCCTCCCCTCAGACATGTCGCTCCCCCTAACAGCGCACTTGTTGCACAATATTTATTCCGCACGCTCCGTTGGATTCCCTATGGCAGTGATCCATGTCCCACCTAGGAGGATGCCCCCACGTTAGTCATCTCCTCACCTACCCTCTCACCCTGCGGTATGTAGAAACACATCATTATGTTGATTTAGGAATATATGTTTTGTGCACAAGGTCAACCTCTGGGATCAGCCATAGTACAAAGTAAAATAGGTCTTGGCATGGCAACATTATCTACATATGTGTACAGTGATGTGCAAAACAAAGTATACCCTCTTTAAATGCTTTGTTTTTTTACAGGTTACTATAGATATGACCATCATCTCGTCCGCCCCAAATACTAACTGTAGATAAATCTAATATAATGTGACAAAAAACACACTGATTTGACTTTGTCATCGTTTATCAAAATATCAGCCAACATTCCGGATGCAGCCTGGGTGAAAAAGTAAAGGCCTGCATGTGTGTTGGTCTTAATGTGCAGCCCTGTGCATTTGTGAGGGAAGTGGGAACGTTGAATGCGTTAGTCTGAGCTTTTGAGTGGATGTAAAGTTTTGTTGGGTGTAGTGCACTGACCTGTGTAGTCTGATTTTTTTTTAAAATGTCTGTTTTTGTAGCTCTCTTACTGTAAGTCTTGTGTACTAGCCGCAGTGCATTTTGGAGTACCCTGTTCATCAAAGTGACTGTGTGTAGTGAAGGGTGGGGTAGTAGGGTATAGGCATGCAAATTTGCTTGAAGTTGTCTTACTACTCTCTAGACCAGTGATACTCAAAGTACAGCCTGGGGGGCGCTTGCGGCGCTCTTGACCTTTACATGTGGCCCCCCCTGGTGAACAGTAGCACAAGCTGCTGTTTAGTTGCTGAGCACTAATATCCATCCAAAACTTTAATAAATGGGCAAGCATTTATAAACCTGCAAAGAAATGCTTGCCCGTTTATTGATTTTTTTTTAGACCTCCTTACACAAACTCTGACCCAGAACCCCTCCCGCCACCCTGCTGGCATCAGGGCGGCCCTCGGTCACACCGCAGCCCGTACTTTGTGGCCCCTGGGCAAATGTTTGCGAGTGCCCATGCTCTAGACTATGTGTGTGCAGCCGCGGTCGGTAGTGGGAGTACCTGCCGGGCGGTGACGTGGGAGGGCCAGGGTGGGGTTAGTAAACTATGGAGTATGGAGGTTTACAGGTAAGTAAACCTATACATTAATAAAAACAAGTTTTGTTGCGTGCACTGCATCCCCAAATGCCACTACTGACCGCGGCTGTGTGTGTGTGCGACAGGTGCCTTTTGACAGTCACACGAGCCTAGATTTTTAAAAAAATGCAAGTAGGTATCCCGTGTGGGAAACTGAGCGTGAAATCATGTGAATTTGGGCTTTGTGAGGTTGTTTTGATTGCATGTAATTAGCTATAAGTGCAGTCTGCCTGTGCGGGAAGACCTGGAACTAAATCACGGCAGAGAAGGCTATTATAGAGGAACCATTACAGAAGATGTCGACAACAAACCCGCACAGTTATTTGTAATGAACATTACTTTGTCTGCCACAATCAACCTGCTGCTATAAATTCACCTGCAATAAAAACTGTTTTTGCTCAGTCATATTTACACTTGCTCTAACCCAAATCTACCTCGTCCGTAGTTTACACTAACCCTTGACAATACTCTTACTGTTGAAAAAAAAGGAAACTTAAAAAAAAACCTGTTTATTAACTATCTCGCAAAAACTTCACAATCAAATGGTCTCACATTTTACAAATAATAACATACTTATGCCGCATTTTCCCTTTGTGAATTTCGATGTGCAGGACATTTCCGTGTATCTGTTACTCAAAGGAGTAGCGGTCAAAAGCCAGATAATGCAGGTGAACTAAAACAATGTATATCGGTCATATGTGAGCGTCTATATTCACACTGCCTCATATGTCCAACTGTGGGAAAATTCTTGCTGGGACATAAGTGTTTCACTTTTATACCTAGTGGGGTTGTCAAACTTATGTTATAAACCTCTAAAGCAGAGGTTGACATTCAAGGCTTCCCATAACGAATTACAGATTACTCCACTTTTTCTGAAATGTGTCCCATTAATTCTAATTGTTGTGCTTCTCATCTTCCAGATAGGGCTATGCGTTCACTCCTAGCCCATAATTCCGGTGACCTCTTCCATTTATGCTAAGTGGGAGGAGTAACTGATCGTCAGTCTTCAGTGCATTGGAATATCCCTTTGTGCTACTGCCCAGGCTAAGTGAACGAATTAATGAAATTATATTTGTATAGCGTGTTTCTACCCTGAGGCCTCGTAGCGCTTGTGGACCGAGCAGTGAGAAGCACATCAGTTTAAGGCACAGTGCTAAACAGGTGAGTTTTAAGAAGCTTGCGGAAGGCCTGTATGTTTGGTTCGCCACGCAGAGTGGGGGGGAGAGAATTCCAGAGGTTTGAGGCATTTAAGTAGAAAGAACGTCCGCCCCATCTGGATCGCTGAACCCTCCTTGTAGTGGCAAGAAAGGCAGAGCTGGAGAGCAGACTTCTAGAAGGTTGATAGGGGGTGATCAGGGAATGGGTGATGGCCGGACCAGATTTCCATATGGCTCTGTGAGTCAGGCACATGGCCTTAAACTGTATCCTGGCCAGGATAGGGAGCCAGTGTAAATTCCTCAAAGCCGGTTTTGCTGATTGTCTCCAAGGAATTTGAAGCAGTTGGCGGGCCGCGCAGTTCTCGACCACTTGAAGTTTCTGCATGGTCACCTGCGGGGCACCCAGGTACATCGCATTCCCGTAGTCCAGGCGGGAGAGTATGAGTGCTTGCACCATAATTCTTCTGGCGTTGAAGGGAAGCAGGGGAAGAATTTTTCTTAACATCCTCAGTAGGTCGAAGAAAACAGCGGCGAGCTTGACGGCTTGATAGTTAAAGCAGAGAGAGCTGTCCAGCCACATGCCGAGGGTCTTAATCTGCTGCTTTGGCACAGTCATCGGGCCGAGGCAAGTTGGCCATAAGAGAGCTAGGGAGGGAGATGGATATTTTCCCAAAAACATCAGCTCAGTCTTGTCACCATTTAGCTTTAGGTGAGATAGTTTCATCCATTTGGCTACTGCCTCCAGGCAGCTGCCTAGAGAGCAAGATGAACCATCCGGGTGGTTGAGTGCCACCACCAGTTGGGTGTCATCTGCGTACGTGATGATCTGTATACCGAATGGAAGGACTATCTCTGCTAAAGGCGCCATATAGGTGTTAAAGAGTGTGTGGCTAAGGGAAGAACCCTGGGGAACCCCACAGCTAGGAGGCCAGCGGTTGGAGGAGGCATTGCCCTCAAAGACCTGGAAAAATCAGTCTTTAAGAAAGGACTGTAGCCAAGTGAGTGCCAAATGGGTCACTCCCAGACATTTTAGTCGCTCCAACGGGATGTTATGATCAACAGTGTCGAAAGCGGCACTGAGATCTAAAAGAATAATAGCTGCTGAGCCCCCCAGATCTAAGAGTCTTCTGTTACTGCCAGAAGGGCCGTCTCTGTGCCTAGTCGAGGGCGGAAACCTGTTTGTGAGACATGTAGCAGGTTGTTAGACTCCAGATACTGTACTAGTGTCGAGTTTATATGTCTCTGAGTCAGCTTGCTCAACCAGGGAAGGAGGGATATGGGACGATAGTCCAGAAATATATGACTTACGCCAAAAAACTAATCTTAAGTCTAAACTTTATGCTACCCACTAGGCATCACTCTTTAACATATTTTTATAGTAAGAAGGGTTCCTGGGTTTATGGCTCTTATTTTTCTGATGTTTCCATCTGTATTTATTGATATATTTTTTGCTCAGTTTATCTGTGTTTATTCTTATTTATTTTGTGTTTTGTGAAAAAAATTAAGCTGCAACTAGTATTTTTCTCATTTAATTTAAGTGCTATATGTGCTCTCATTCTTTGAGTCCAGGTGGGTTTTAGCATTATGCATACCATGTTAAGTACACAAATACAGTTATGTGAAAACATGAGCATTCTAGTACAAACTTGCGCACACGTGCAGCTGTTTCATCTTCATTAGGGCACCTGATCACTATTTTTAAGCCGCTTACCTGTAAAGCTGCAATGGCTTTGGTCTGGCAGTCAGGACTGATAGCAATTGGAATCACTCAAAAATACCTAGTTTCTGTGTATTTCCACATTTAAAATTAAAATATGGTTTTCTGTCAGTATCTGTGTGTAAAAAGCATTACAAATTGAAAACTGGAGCCTTAATTATAACCCTCAATGTAACTTAAATACATTTCTTACCCTTAAGCTAAACCTAAACTTACCCCTCATACTGATTTAACATTAACCCTAACCCTGACTGCAACCACAATCAAACACCGCCCCTTAAATAAAACACATATAACCTACTTAGTAAGGTATGATACTGAATTGTAATGACTTTTCACTATGGGGTATTCTATGTGATGGTTTTCAGTGCTATTGATTTTTTATCATAACATCATCCATGCGACCCGGCATGGGTAAGAATGCGCACTTTACATGCTTCATGGCTGTCATACAGGGGTCCCAAGGGTCCCAAGGGACCCTTTATGCTCTCTCTAATGACCTTATATACTTGTTCGTGTAATCCCTTATTCTTCCAGCCATCATATGAGCCTCTTTAAAATGTTTTGTCCCAAAGACAGCAGAAGCAAGGGCACTTTGGTGTGCCATGACACCTTCATGCAGAAACCAGACAGTAACCTTGTTTAGATGAGGCCCCTTTCTTTTATGGCACAAATATTGTCCTCCACTGCATCCAGTGTTTCTATTGAACGCGTTGTTTTCTGGCGGACACATAAATGTATTTCCTTCCAAAGGGACAGAATGATCATGGGTACTGCAGAAGACCCTAGTATTTTTTTCATAGGCTCCTTTACAGAATACCGAGTGCCTTTTGACTAGAAGTTGGTGAAGGTAAACCCTTGTAGCGCACAATTTCACTGTTTGCCGGCTGATGATTGTGCCTCCCCTTTAAGGGCAGGGCGTCATGCAGCTGGGAGTGGCTCCCAGTAGACCGCAGAACTTGCAATGGGATGTAGAGGTTTTTGGACTCACTCACTGGGTGATATGTGTTGGGAGTAGAATAGGGAGATTGACGGGCTACGACAGGCTTGTCAGCAGTTATGAGCCCTAAGACCGAAACGTAATGTGGGGTTCTCTGGATGGTTTCGCCCAGGGCGCGAGTCGGGGTACCACCCAGGTGGATGACGTCCCACCACCTATTTTCCCGGGAGCTCGATAACTATAAACTGCAACTGAGTGCAAGCCACCTTTCATGACATCACTTCCTGTCGTGACGTCAGCGTCGCCCCACTTCTTTTTTTAGGACTTGTGCCCTGGTTCCGCCAGGTGAGATACCCAGCAACTGTCTCAAAGTATTAAAAACATGTATTTTCAGGAAAGAGAAAACCTGGCATCTTACACCATCTAGTAGTCTGGCACACAAGCTGCCCCCTTAATAATAAAGATGTCAGACTTGCTTGCTTGAATATCTATGAAAAGATGTTGGAGAGTGGGGACCTGAAAAACCAAGAGTCCTAAGGCATAATGCCCCCTCCCTTCCCCCATGACGGCCTGGGCTACAATCAAGTGAATAGCCAGAAAATTAAAATACTCCCACTTTGAATTAAAGCTCTTATGGCACCAAGCAAGCCAAGTAAGTCATCGCAACCATTGCCAGAAGAGCTCTATTGTCTCTTCCATCCAAGCATCTATCCTTTCATCCTTTCATCCTTCCATCCATCCAATGATAGCCACAATTTCACCTTTACATGCTGTAATCCATTAATTCTTTCATCCAACATTGAGTCTTTCATGCTCCCATCTGTCCATCCGTCCGCCCACCCACCTTAAAACTATCCATCAAAACTATCTATCCATCCATCCTTTCAGTCATCCATCCATCCTTTCAGCCATCCATCCATCCTTCAACTCATCCATCCACCCTTTCACTTGATCCATCCTCTCACTCATCCATCTTTGCACCCTTTTACTCAGCCATCTTTCCTTTCACACATCTTTCTACCCTTCCATCCATCCACCCTTCAACCTTCCATTTACCCTTTAACTCCTCATCCCTATTACTCTCATCTTGCCATCCAACCTTACACACATCTATCCATACATTAATCCTTTCACCCATCTATCCATCTATCCATCTATCCATCTATCCATCCACCCTCACTTTTACTTATTCATCCTTTCACTCATTTGTCCATACATCCTTTCACTCAGCAATCCATCTTTCATGCACCCATCCACCCTTCGAACCATCCATCCACCCATCTTTCCACTCATCCATTTACCTTTTCACTCATCCATTCTTTCACTCACACATCTATCCATCCATCCTTTCACACAGTCCATTCATCCACCCTTTCACTACATCAATTCTCACTTTCATTCATCCATCCATCCTCCCTTTCACTCATCAATCAACCCTTTTACTCAGCCATCCATCCTTTCACCCACCCATCCATCCACTCATCCATCTAACCCTTTCATTCATCCATCCAACCATCTTTCTCTCATCATCTTTCCATCCACATTTTTACTCATCATTCATCCAGCCATTTACCCTCCCTGTTACTTGTCTGTCTGTTGTTTCACCCATCCATCCTTACATCTATCCTTTCACTCATTAATCCACCCACCTTTCACTCACCCCATCGATCCACCAATTCACTCACACACCCCCAAACCTGCTGTAGCTGCTAAAGCGGGGAGGGTTCACGATGCCCCTACAATGACAGAAGGTACGTGGCGACGAGGGGGTTTTGGGATGTGTTTGGGCTAAAGCTCTTATTTGAGATAACAGGACGTCTAAATGCTGCCCTTCATGGCAGCCGGAACAGGTTCCTGCCATTATTGCACAGGGCTGCTGAAGCTGTCTCTCTTTTCCTAAAAATATTTTTTAAACCATATATACACACACACACACACACACACTCAAACATTACCTACTGGCGGTCGCCAGTAGGTAGTTATAGTTAGGACCTACTTTCCATAGGAAATCCACAACATTCTATTTGGAATAACTTTGGCGCTGGTGGACAAATCTTCGCGAATTTCTCCAAGAAAATGTCCTGCTCCATTCCGCACCGTCCCTGAAAGTTTGGGGGTGATTCGCCAAGTGGGGGCCGAGAAAAAAGAGGGGTCCCAAATCGTGTTTTCCCCATGCAATTTTCCATAGGGACCTTTAGCCAGGGCTACAGCCCGAACAGCTAAATGGAATTACACCAAATTTGGCAGAGAGGTAGAGTTCGGTTCCCAGATTGTGCTTTTTGTTAAATGGTGTAAATCCGTTCAGTAGTTCCTGAGAAAATCAAAAGTAAAATCATAGTGATATCTAGAGACGAAGTACGGCACGCGTACGGAAATCCGTACAATTACGATCACGAGCTGCATGCTGATTGGATGTCAACTGTCTGTCAACACTCTAAACAAGGAAGTGTGGGCAGCCATCTTGTGCCTCGGTAGCACCGAGTCACAAGAAAACTGTAAAAGAAAATTGAAAAATAAGGAAAGGGGACAGGGTAGAAACATGTTGACCCTCTAGGCCTGTTCAGGCGGTCCCACATGGATCTTTAGGCACAATTTTTAATTTTTTTAAAATAAAAAAACGCGTTGTACGCGTATCGTACTCGTACGCGTTGGAAAAGGAAAAAAAAACTAGAAGTCCGTTTTATTCTTAATTAGCTCCCGGGGGGGGGGGGGCAAATCCCGGGGGCAATTTTTTTCTATAATGGGGGCTTGTAAAGTGCCCCAGGGAAAGCCACCCCCGGGGTACTATTTTGAAGTATGCAGGGGGGCTCACTGCCCCCCCACACGCCCTGGGGACCGCCACCTTCCTGGGGCAGTAATATTCAAAATAGGGGGGTCCGTGACGGCACGGACCCCCCAGCCCCGGGGACCACCACCTCTCGGGGCTTTTTAATGTTGGGAGGGGGTCGCGCGGCCTCCCTCCTGGAGCTCATGTGGTCCGACACCTCCCAGGGCCGGCTCCTGCAGTGTCCCGGGGTGCCTACCCCAGGTACACTGCTGTTTGCTATGGTAGGGCGGGAGCGTCGCGGCTTCTACTTTAGCACAGCAAGCCGCTTTCCTATTTGAAAGAGAGAGCAAGTTAATATGCTGTCTTTTTTAAGTAGGAAAGCAGATTGCTTTTTGTTAGAGAGAGGAGCATATAAACTGCACTCTCTCGGACAAAGCAATGCCGGGGAGCTGGCTGGGACAGTGGGGGTATTGGGGTTCTCCACACGGTCCCAAATGTTATTTTTTGAGTCCCGGGGGATGGGGTCCCTTTGTACCTCCTTAAACATTTGTGTGGCGACGCGCACAAGTTTACCAGAGCGTGCGCCCAGTGCATTCTGGGAACGTAGACGGCCACGGGAGTTGCCGTGAGTCTAGCAATGGGCAAGTAGTGTTCCTGGCACTCGGGACATTAAATCCTCACATTCTTAACTCCGTGTCCGTGTGGTTATTAGGAGCAGATCGTTATAATTCAGTTTTTTTGTGTTTTTAGTTTTCTATTTTTTGTGTTTTGTCAACAAGTTTTTTTTAAACCCAAAAAAATGGAACTGGAACTCAAAAAGTGTTCAACAGGAACAAAAGAATGAAAAAAAACTAATGTCGAGGACATCGATGCTTCTGCTTCCTGCTTTTTATCAGGTCAATAGACTGTTCTCCATAACACAAAAGTTTATTGCAATAAATGCATGGAATTTTAACTTTAGCAAAATCAGGATTAGTTTGTGGGTGTGGACTGCTTGCTGAAAATTCCGGTGCAGCAGTTGATCTGCTTAGTGCAGCAGCAGGTGGGTTGTCCTGCAACCTCCGTGTTGCAGCTCAAGCAAAGTTGTTGGGGTGCAAGTTCTTCACGTGTCGCTCAATATTTGCTGTGCCAAAGGAGTATTTTTTAGATGGATCACCCCTTGAAGAGTTGTTTGGCAAATTTTACAGGTTACTTTTGGAGCCTTAACCTTTTTTTGCCCTTCTGGAAAAGTAATGGAACATTGGAATGTTTTTGCAGCGGTGCATGACTTCTTGGCACGCAGTTACATTGAAGATGACCCAAGTTTTCCTCCGATGGTGATAGAGGCTCCGGTCGTTGAGGAACATGTATGTTCATTACCACTATTGAATTGGATGGCTGAAATGTTTTCAGATGAGAACAATGACTTCCTCTTGGAGGCTGTTGCTACATACTGTGCTTATATGCTGTTGGAATAAGACTCTTTGATTTTTCTACATATTCTTTATTATTTAGTTACTGCTTTCTATGAAACAGCAAATAATTTTTTTTGCAAATTTGAACTTGACTCTGCTTCTCAGGCTTGGACTCTGGGTTCGTAATTGGCCCACGTTTATATCACGTGCTTCGATCAAGGAAGGGTGCCGTGGGGCTGAGCCTTGCACTCACACCGTGTTAAGTTAGCATGGGTTTATTAGAAGCTTAAACACAATTTTTGCTTTCCTGCTCTGCTTTGCACACGACACGCACTGGGATATTGCTTAGAGAAGGCTAAGTATTTTGCTTCACATGAGAATAATTTGTTATGCTACATTTGTAGACTACCTCGCTAGTTTAGTGTGTATAGTGAGTGTTGGACCTGGCCTCGTGGCGTGGTTCCCCCCGATCCTCAGCACCCCGACAGTTACCCCTGCGCAGCAACCACCCCCAGTCGTCCCGTCCCCTGTCCACCCCGCTCCCTACATAACCCTACCAAACGGACGACCACCCCCGCATCCCGTCATCTATCCTCCCGGTACCGGACGCCCAGAACCCACATCACCCCAGAGGGCTCCGGGTAGCCGTCACCCTTCCCTACAGATCCCTGACTCCATGGGCCCCTGCATGACCCCGGCCCCAGTGAAACCTAGGCTCCAGACGCGCCATGCCCGGCTGGGGGGTAGAGGGCTTCCTCTGAGGGAGATAGGGCAGAGTAGTTTCGATCACACCTCCGGCCTCCCCCTGGAGACTGGTTTCCATCACACCTCTGGCCTTCCCTTGAGGACTGGTTTCGATGGCACCTCCGGCCTCCCCGAGAGCTGGCTCCAGGCCCTGCTGAGTGTCTGGAAACCCCCGGACTCATCTTCAAGGGATCAAAGGGCCCACCGGCAGGAAACCCCGACAATCAGCCCGAGGCATGAGATACCCGCCTGCGAGGGCCCGGACTTCAAAGGGAAAAAGAACTATAACAAGGCCCGCTCTGGAACTAACGGGCAGTTGAATCCTGGACAAAGAGAGCCCTGCTGACCTGGTCGCGGCTCAACCAACTCTAAGAAGAACGCTACCCGAACTTTGTAATCTTTGCTGGAGTCCTGCTGATGAGGTCGCGGCTCCCTGACCCACCTTTGCTGAGCCCTGCTGACGAGGTCGCGGCTCCCTGTAACCATCTTTGCTTGAGCCCTGCTGACGAGGTCGCGGCTCCTTGAACCATCTTTGCTTGAGCCCTGCTGACGAGGTCGCGGCTCCTTGAACCATCTTTGCTTGAGCCCTGCTGACGAGGTCGCGGCTCCCTGAATCATCTTTGCTGGAGCCCTGCTGACGAGGTCGCGGCTCCCCAAGAACTAAAGGACACTCCGCTCTTTACTGCTCGAGCCCTGCTGACCTGGTCGCGGCTCGAGGGTACTCTGGTCCGGCTGGACCGACGGTACTACTAAAACAACGTGGCTCGAGGAGGGTGAGTGGAACACCCAGTACCATCAACATCTACAGCAGACCCGTATCCCCCGGCTCAAGGATTGAGAGCTGTGCGCCGGATACGCTGGTACTGGCCCCCGTACTGTGACTGTCCCGCTTTTCACCCCCCCCTGCGACCAAGAACGTACAAACCCTTGAACTGAATGTAAATATATGACCTTTTAACCTGCAAGAACGTAATAACTACTGCTTGATAAAGAACTTGTTATTCAGTACCCAACTGTGTGGTGTCCATTTATAACGCAGTGGCATCCCTGCGCGTGCAATCTCAAATGAGAAGTCCCCTCCTGTGAGGGTCTTACGCCTGTGCTCGGCAGCTCTCCTGGGAGAGGTGGGTCCAGGATGGTCCGGAGAACGTCCTCTGTACCCCCCTGAGATCGCCCCTTCTAACATTGGTGGCAAGCGACGGGATACGAGCCGACATTTAGAGATCGTACAGTGATCAGCGTATACACTACCCAACAAAGACCCAAAACAGACAGAAGAAAGAACCACCATGAGTCCCACTAGAACCAACGCAAATCCAAAATTCCAAGAGGACCGTTTGGAAGAGTACACTCATAGGAACTCAAGCAGTTCTGTAAAGACTTTAAAATCGCTACCACTGGTTTGAGCACCAAGGAGGATTTCCAAGAAGCCCTGAAGGCCTGGGTGGAGTCCGGTGCCCCCCTTCCCCAAACAGAAGGGAACAGCATGGAGGAGGGGCAGCAGAACGAACCCAGCATCACAGAGGGAGAGAGAACCGACCCCCCCACACGACGGAGCGCATCCGAGGGGAGCCTGTCCCTAGAGGAGCTGATGGACCAAGAGAGAAGTAGGAACCACGAGCTGGAGCTAGCTAAGCTCAAAATCGAGCTCAAATTAGCCGAAAAGAAATTGGCTGTGGAACAATTGCGACTGCAAGGAGAACTGGAGGAGAAGAAACTACAGAGAGAACATGAAGGAAAGAAACTTCAATTGGAACACGAACGCAGCCTGAAAGAGATCGAGCTCAAGGGAGGAGCGAGGAAACCTGGCCCCCGTGAAACTGAGGGACCCCTCCCCCTGTGGAGGCTAAAGTACACATCCCCAAGGATGTGATGAAAGAATACTACAAAAACGATGACATTCAGCAATGGTTTAAAGCCTATGAAGTAGCAATGACCTCCCACCGAGTCCCACAAAAGGATTGGGGGGGCTGGGTTGTGGGGACGGTTCCTAAGCGAGGGGAGAGACATCCTGCTGGACCTGCCCTCCGCCGTACTGAACTCGTACAGCCACATGAAGGAGGCCCTGCTAGCCAGATATGGGCTCACCCCCGAGATGTACAGGCAGCGATTCTGAGACTGTAAAAAGATCCCTGGCACCACGTGGGTGGAGACTGTCAACTTCTACAGCCGGGCCTCGGAAGGGTGGATCAAGGGCAGCAAGGTCACCATATTTGAAAAGTTGTTCGACTTGATAGCCTGGGAGCACTTGTCCATGAACTGTTTTGTAGAACTACGCCAGCATCTCCTTGACAGCAAGCTGACAGACCCTCAAAAGCTCGTCGTTGAAGCAGATCGCTGGGTGAACACCCGGGTCTCCAAGGGCCCTATGGGGGACTATGCCTGAAATGGTCAGGGACCTCCCCATCAGAGAGGGGGAGGAGGCCAAGGTAGACAGCGAGAGTTCCAGTCAGGACCCCCGCGTAGCCCCCCAAGGACACAGCCCCAAAATGTTCCATCTAACTCCATGTCCAGCGCATGGCCCCCCCGGGTAGACAAGGGCCAAGATCCAGTATAGCGTGTTTCAAATGCCAACAGCCAGGCCACTACGCCAGTGACCCCCAGTGTCCCATGAACAAAAGACCCACCGCTGCGGGCCCCCCAGCCCGCCAGATAGCCATTGTTGCCCTAGGAGAGGAGGTTGATGATACAGAGGAGTGGGAGCCTGCAGCCATGTCCCTGGTCTCCCTAGTAAATGATCCCTGGAGCCCCCCTGCCGGCCAACACTAAGAAATACGGGCAGTGGGTGACGGTCAATGGACGCCACATAAGGGCCCTTCGCGACACCGGAGCGAGTGTTACGGCTGTTCGCTGTCACCTGGTCACCGAAGAGCAAATCATACTGCACCTCTTTTGCTCTGTTATTTCGGCAGACAATTCGGAGAGCATCTGCAAGATGGCTCAAATTCCCTTCGAGTGGGGGGAGTCTCCGGTACCCTGCAGGTAGCCGTCCGACCACCATGCCGGTGGATTGTCTACTGGGCAACGATCTGGAGAGCTCCCTGTGGGCACAAGTAGAGCGAAAGGCTCACCTGAAGATGCTGGGCCTACCCGAATGGGTATGCGCCACCACTCGATCCATGACCGCCAGACTACCCACTTCTGGGGGGGTGGGGCCAGAGAACATAGACCAGACCTCAGATGACGGGGACGGGGGCGAGTTACCAGAACCCCCCGGTCTCCCCACAGGAGAAGAAATCGACCTCGACTCAGGCCCTCTAGGCCCGACCTCCGAACAAATCACCGAAATAGGTGATCTACCTGAGATTGGCCCAGTGGCGCCACCAGGGTGGGCCTTCCCGGGAGGAGTTCTGCCAGAAGCAAGCCACCTGCCCCTCCCTCGTCGGCCCACGGCAGCAGGACACTGCCCAGGCCGCTGGCAACCAGTCCGGATCCCATTGGGTCTACTGGGAGAATGGCCTTTTGTACAGTGAGCAAAAGTCTGCGGAACTAGGGTCAGCCCGGGTGCTGGTGGTACCCCTACGATTCCGAGACTTCCTCCTGAGCCTGGCCCATGACGTGCCCCTGGCGGGACACCTGGGACAGGATAAGACCTATCACCGACTGGTCACCCATTTCTATCTGCCCCGAATGCGCGCAGAAGTAGAACACCACTGCAAGTCCTGCCCCACGTGCCAGTCCAGCGGGAAGAGCGGGGGGAAGTGCAAGGCTCCTCTCCAACCCTTCCCCGTAGTCAGTACCCCCTTTGAACGAGTGGGAATGGACATTGTGGGACCCCCGGAACTCCGAACGGTGACTGCCCCCGTAGTGGGACGGGCCCTGATGGGGATATTCTCCCGGGTTGGATTCCCGCGAGAGGTCGTGAGCGACCGAGGAACGAACTTCATCTCGAAATATATGAAGTCCTTGTGGCAACAATGTGGGGTGATGTACAAATTCACCACCCCGTACCACCCCCAAGGTAATGGCCTGGTTGAGCGATTCAACCGGACCCTCAAGAGAATGATCATGGGCCTCGAAGAGCCCCTGAGGCGCAAGTGGGACATTCTCCTACCCTGCCTCCTGTTCGCCTACCGAGAAGTCCCCCAGAAGTCCTTGGGGTTCAGCCCTTTCGAGCTGCTCTATGGACACCCCGTCCGGGGACCCCTCAGCCTGGTCAAGGAGGGATGGGAGGCGGCACCCCGGGACCCTCCCCCGATGTGTTTCGATACATCCTGACTCTCCGAAATCAGACTCGAAAATTCAGGGAACTCGCGGAGGTGAACCTAAAGGCGAGCCAAGAGGAAATGAAATGTTGGCATGACCAGAATGCCACTCTGGTCGAGTTTCAACCGGGCCAGCAGGTGTGGGTGATGGCCCCGGTGGAACCTTGCGCCCTCCAGGACAAATGGACCGGGCCCTTCAAAGTGGAGGAGCGCAAGAGCCAAGTCACCTACCTAGTAGATGTGCAATCCCCAAGGAACCCTTTGAGGGTCCTCCACGTGAACCGCCTCAAGCCCCACTTCGTGCGGTCTGAGTTGAGTTTACTCCAAGCCACTGACGATGGAGCAGAAGAGGACATGGAGCCTCTACCCGATCTCCTATGTGCTAAGGAAAAAGATGGCTCCATAGAAGGAGTGAGTCTCTCCTCCTCTCTCACCCCCGAACAACGCGAGGACTGCCGCCAGTTATTGGGACAATTCTCCGACCTTTTCTACCTCGTCCCCAGCGTCACCGATTGGTGCGTCCACGATGTGGACACTGGGGATAGCCCTCCGGTAAGGCACAGAGCCTACCGCGTCCCTGACAGAGTCCGGGCCTGCATTAAGGCAGAAGTCTCTAAAATGTTAGCCCTGGGAGTGGTCAAGTCCTCTGACAGTCCATGGGCCAGCCCCGTGGTTCTGGTTCCGAAGGCGGCCGCTCCCAGCACTGTCCCCGAGATGAGGTTCTGTGTAGACTACCGCGGGCTCAATGCCGTCACCCGAGCCGACGCACACCCTATTCCCCGCGCGGATGAGCTCATTGACCGCCTGGGATCTGCCCACTACCTCAGCACCTTCGACCTGGCCTGCGGTTACTGGCAAATTTCACTCATGGAGGGGGCAAAGGAGAGATCCGCCTTTTCCACCCCAGATGGACACTATCACTTCAGAGTGATGCCCTTTGGAATGAAAAATGCCCTCGCCACCTTCCAGAGGCTGGTTAACCAGGTACTGGCCGGGCTGGAGGAATTCAGCACCGCATACCTGGACGATATCGCGGTGTTCAGCTCCCAGTGGACCAAACACCTGCTGCACCTCTGGGAGGTGTTGATGGCCCTGCGGCGAGCAGGTCTTACCATCAAGGCCAGTAAGTGTCAGATTGGACAAGGGTCTGTGGTCTACCTAGGGCACCAGGTCGGGAGCGGACGAGTAGCCCCCTCCAACCCAAGATCGACGCGATCGTGGCCTAGGAAGCCCCCACGACCCAGACAGAAATGAGGGCCTTCCTGGGGCTCACCGGTTACTACCGGAGATTCATCAAGGGATATGGCAGCATAGTAGTCCCACTCACAGAATTAACCTCCAAGAAACAGCCGAAGAAGGTACGCTGGACCCCCTCCTGCCAGGAGGCGTTCGAAGCCTTAAAGACCGCCATGTGCACTGCCCCAGTACTCCAGGCCCCCGACTACTCTTGGGAGTTTGTGGTCCAAACGGACGCCTCCAAGCATAGCATCGGGGCAGTCCTATCCCAGCTAAACGAGAAGGGCATAGATCAGCCAGTTACTACCCAGAGAGCAAAGGTGGAGCACCATGGAGCGGGAGGCCTTCACGGTGGTTTGGGCCCTGAAGAAGCTGAGGCCCTACCTGTTCGGAACTCACTTCCGGGTCCAAACCGACCATCGGCCCCACCGGTGGTTAATGCAGATGAGAGGAGAGAACCCCAAGCTGCTACGATGGTCCATTTCCCTCCAGGGGATGGACTTCACCATAGAACACCGCCCTGGTACTGACCCCGCCAACGCGGACGGCCTGTCCAGGTTTTTCCGCCTCAGTGAAGAGAACCCCCAAGGGGAATGGTTAGTTCTCCCCGCCTTTCAGCTGGGGGGGTGTGTGTTGGACCTGGCCTCGTGGCATGGTTCCCCCCCGACCCTCAGCACCCCGACAGTTACCCCTGCGCAGCAACCACCCCCAGTCGTCCGGTCCCCTGTCCGCCCCGCTCACTACATAACCCTACCAAATGGACGACCACCCCCGCATCCCGCCATCTATCCTCCCGGTACCGGACGACCCGAACCCGCATCACCCCAGAGGGCTCCCGGTAGCCTTCACCCTTCCCTACAGATCCCTGACTCCATGGGCCCCTGCATGACCCCGGTCCCAGTGAAACTTAGGCTCCAGACGCGCCATGCCCGGCTGGGGTGTAGAGGGCTTCCTCTGAGGGAGATAGGGCAGAGTAGTTTCGATCACACCTCCGGCCTCCCCCTGGAGACTGGTTTCCATCACACCTCTGGCCTTCCCTTGAGGACTGGTTTAGATGGCACCTCTGGCCTCCCAGAGAGCTGGCTCCAGGCCCTGCTGGGTGTCTGGAAACTCCCGGACTCATCTTCAAGGGATCAAAGGGCCGACCAGCAGGAAACCCTGACAATCAGCCCCGAGGCATGAGATACCCGCCTGCGAGGGCCCGGACTTCAAAGGGAAAAATAACTATAACAAGGCCTGCTCTGGAACTAACGGACAGTTCAATCCTGGACGAAGAGAGCCATGCTGACCTGGTCTCGGCTCAACCAACTCGAAGAAGAACGCTACCCGAACTTTGTAATCTTTGCTGGAGTCCTGCTGACGAGGTCACGGCTCCCTGACCCATCTTTGCTGAGCCCTGCTGACGAGGTCGCGGCTCCCTGAATCATCTTTGCTGGAGCCCTGCTGACGAGGTCGCGGCTCCTTCAACCATCTTTGCTTGAGCCCTGCTGACGAGGTCGCGGCTCCTTGAACCATCTTTGCTTGAGCCCTGCTGACGAGGTCGTGGCTCCCTGAATCATCTTTGCTGGAGCCCTGCTGACGAGGTCGCGGCCCCCCAAGAACTAAAGGACACTTCGCTCATTACTGCTCGAGCCCTGCTGACCTGGTCGCGGCTCGAAGGTATCTGGTCCGGCTGGACCGACGGCACTACTAAAACAACGTGGCTCGAGGAGGGTGAGTGGAACACCCAGTACCATCAACATCTACAGCAGACCCGTATCCCCCGGCTCAAGGATTGAGAGCTGTGCGCCGGATACGCTGGTACTGGCCCCCCGTACTGTGACTGTCCCGCTTTTCACCCCCCCTGCGACCAAGAACTTACGAACCCTTGAACTGAATGTAAATATATGACCTTTTAACCTGCAAGAACGTAATAACTACTGCTTGATAAATAACTTGTTATTTAGTACCCAACTGTGTGGTGTCCATTTATAATGCAGTGGCATCCCTGCGCTTGCGATCTCAAATGAGAAGTCCCCTTCTGTGAGGGTCTTACGCCTGTGCGAGGTGGGTCCCGGGATGGTCCGGAGAACGCCCTCTGTACCCCCCCTGAGATCGTCCCTTCTAACAGTGAGAGCATGGAAAATCAAGGTTATCTTGGACACTGTGTCTGTTTTTCGGAATGATCCCCGCAAGTTCGAGCCATAACACATATGCAGCTGAGGCCACCTCTGATACTGGCGCGTTTAATAATGCACTGTGCAGGCATCATTACATACAGTTGGAGAACATTCGTATCCTGACAGTTTGTACAGAACTCAATGTGTTCCACAACTGCTGAGTACCAGAGGTCTGAGTCCGCCCATGTAATCCTATGAGACCTTCTGTAGTTATAAACTAACCTGCTAGGTAGGGAGGGTGAAATCTAGGTAAATTTTAAATCTGTTTCCCTTTAGCATTATAAGATGCTTTCTCCCTTTGTATTTTATGGAATAGTAACAATGCTGCCAACCTTGTTTCTGATAATATGTTTGCTTGTATTATCTACGGTACTGTGCATGAGATTACGGCGTTAGAAATAAACATTTCAAACTTGCACGTGTCTTTATTTACTCCTTGTTTTGGACAGGTGGAAGTCTATAACGAAAGAGTGCTCTTGTTATCCACCTTACTTGAGGTAATCTAAGTCGCATGTTCTGGGTTGACTAGTCATTGGTGTTTTTGCTATAGGACGAAGAACCAATGAGTCACTGATTGCTAGTCTGTTAGGGGTTTTGGGTACTAAGGTGGGTTTTGGAACACCGTAATTCACTGAGGTCCTAAGTCTTTATGCACAGTTCTGTGTAGGAGCAGAATCCCTGCAACAGTAGTTACAACAAAAAGGCTTGATAAAAGGCTTTGAGTTTGAATCAGAATATGAAATTGAAGAATAATTGATAACCCCAGCCAAGAAAGGGAGCAAGTGTGCAAATTTCACAGTGCCTTCGGCCGGGGTAGTTGTTACAATAAAAAGGCTCGATAAAGGCCTGCACTTTGAATAGGAATATGAAAGAGAAGAATAGTTGATAATCACAGCTAAGGAATGCAGCAAGTAGTTTTGTGTATGTGTGGATGATGTGTTGATTGAGTGGAAGATGAAAAAGGTGAAAAAAAAGAAAGGCTGGAGACACGCAAACTACCCACTGCCTTGTCAGTGAAGTGGATCGTTGGATTTCCTGCTCATTACACAGATAGGGTGTTGGATTCCGCAGTGGGAGCAAGAGAAACGAGTAACACATCTAAGGAAGCAAGCTAGTGCACAAAGTACACACAGTGTGTGGTAGGAAGGAGCAAGAAAGGACGCAAGTGTGGAAATTACCCACTGCCATTCACGGGTAGTAGTTACCAAGAAGGCTGAATAAAGGGCCTGCACTTTTAATTTGAATTAAAGAATAATAATTGATAACCCCAGCCAAGAAAGGCAGCAAGTAGGTGTGTGTATGTGTGGATGATGTGTTGATTGAGCGGAAGATGAATAAGGTGAAAAATAAGAAAGGCTACAGACATGCAAACTTTCCACTTCTTTGTAAGGGAAGTGGGTGTTTAGTTTTCCAGTGTATATATATATATATATATATATATATATATATATATATATATATATATATATATATATTACCTACTGGCGGTCGCCAGTAGGTATATATAGTTAGGATTTTTTCTCTATGGGTTTTTTGAAAATTCTATGTCTAATAACTTTGGCGTTTGTGGACGGAATTGGCTGAAATTTTCAGGAAAATGGCACATTTGGTTTCTGAGCAGCCCCTGAAAATTGGGGGGGGTTCGTCCAGGGGGGGTCGAGAAAAAAGGGGGGTCCCAAAACGTGTTTTTAACATTGAGTTTTCCATAGGGCGGTTGGCCTCACTTTTAGCCCGAACGGCTGAATGGATTTGCACGAAACTTGGCAAAATTGTAGGGACTGGTAGCCCGATGTGCCTTTTGTAGGTCTCTATATATGGGCTACAGTGGATTTTGAGAAATTGACGTTTAAAAAAGGATATATATCTGTAACAGCGGACCGGGCAGCGCTCCAGGACGCGTACTTTTCACGCAACGGAGCTTTGTGAAGCGAAGCTGATTGGTTCTCCGGCGTCTGTCAACATTCCAAACAGTCCGTAGCGGCCGCCATCTTGTCTCTCGGTAGGATCGAGAGACAAGAGGAGGCCAAAGCGAAGGGGCAAATGACCATAAGGGGGAATAGTAGATCCTCGCTGACCCCCTAGGTTTGATGTGGAGGTTTTAAAAGGGCCCCGCGGGGCAAAAAAAATAATAATAATAATAATCGAACGGCTGAATGGATTTGCACGAAACTTGGCAAAATTGTAGGGACTGGTAGCCCGATGTGCCTTTGCTAGGTCTCAATATATGTGCTTCAGTGGATTTTGAGAAATTAACGTTCAAAAAAAGATATATATCTGTAACAGCGCACCGCTTCGCGTACTTTTCGCGTTACGGAGCTTTGCGAAGCGAAGCTGATTGGCTCTCCGGTGTCTGTAAACATTCCAAACAGTACGTAGCGGCCGCCATCTTGTCTCTCGGTAGGATCGAGAGACAAGAGGAGGCCAAAGCGAAGGGGCAAATGACCATAAGGGGGCATAGTAGATCCTCGCTGACCCCCTAGGTTTGATGTGGAGGTTTTAAAAGGGCCCCGCGGGGCAAAAAAAAAAAATAATAATAATAATCGAACGGCTGAATGGATTTGCACGAAACTTGGTAAAATATTAGGGACTGGTAGCCCGATGTGCCTTTGCTAGGTCTCAATATATGTGCTTCAGTGCATTTTGAGAAATTAACGTTCAAAAACAAGATATATATCTGTAACAGCGCTCCGCTTCGCGGAGATAAAATTATATCTGTATTACCTAGCTGTTGCTAACACCAGTTAGCGACGGCTAGTAGGAGATAGCGACCATCTTGGGCCCCACTTTGCATGTGAGTGATATTTATCACTAATGACATGCAAAGTGGGCATGCCAAGATGTTAGCGACTGGAAACAGTCGCTAACATCGCTATCTCCTATTATCAACTTTTGGAAATATTCGAGATAAGCGCGAATATCTCCAAAAAGTAACAGCTGCCCTGAGCAGTTCTTAGCCATGTTATCCAATGGGAGGTGGATAACATGGCTAAGAGCATTAGCTCGGTAATGCATGAATATCGCTGAGTTTTCAGCGATATTAATGCATTGCGGTCGTTTTTTATCGTATTTGCGATAAACCTTGATAATAGCAAAGTTTATCTGCGATAATTTCTGACGGTAAAAAAATCTTTGCAATGCATCGTTAGGGATAAATATCGCTTAACTTTGGTAATATGCCCCAACGTCTGTTAACGTTCGATTCGAAGGAAATCAGGAAGTGTTCAAAAACATTGTCTGCGCCATCTTGTCTTTTTTCAAATGCCACACTTTTGTCGTGCACGGCAGCCATTTTAGATGCCTTGACCAGACCCACTCTGTGCACGCTGTCGATCCTTAGCATGGCTCACCACTCTCGCAAGCATCTCACCCAGGCAGGGGTCACCCCCGCTCTCTGTCTTATGCATGGGTAATAAACCTCCCCCCATCTGCGCTGCTCTTCCCTGAGAATCACACCCTGTGCCCGCCCGACACCTCCCTTTCGCCCTATTCACTACCGCACCCTCTGACACTCCTTTTCCTCTGTGTCCGATTGTCCAGGCCGGTCCTAGGCTATCAGCTAGCCCTGCAGATGTAGTTTATGGCCACAGCTGTAAAGAATCACCCCTCTTCAAAGGAGTTATAGTAGATCAAGGCCCACACTCGATGAGATCCATCACAGCAGAAGCGTTGCTATTATCTGAAAACCATCCTGTATTGTGATTGGGGAGGGGACCGAGCGTGAAGCGGAAGATTCCATGGTTGACTCTTTGTACATCAAAGTTTTTACAATTATGTGTCACATTAAAAATATATAGCACTCCGACAAAGTAGTAAGATTATAAAACTTTAATAATTTATAAATATATACAAGAAAACAAAAATAGTAATAACATATAAACATTTTTAGGGAAAAACAACGAAGTAGCGGTCGGCTGTGCGAATAGTCCCAACGCAGCACAACGTCCAGATTTCCGGCGTGGGGCGTCGCGGGGGGTGGGTCATCAGTAGCAAACTGTTGTGCGAATAGTTCCAAGGCAGCAGAACGCGCCGAAATCTAGATGACACGAAAGTGATGTCTAGTAAGTTGCCACCCAGCAAATAACGGCGTGGGGCGTCGCGGGGGGTGGGTCATCAGTAGCAAACTGTTGTGCGAATAGTTCCAAGGCAGCAGAACGATGGCACCAAGGTGATGTCCAGTAAGTTGCCGCACTGGTTTTGGTATCCTACAATGCTGCTCCGAATAACGGCGTGGGGCGCCCCGGGGGAGGCGGCGTGAACGGGCCTCTCCAGGTGGAGTGTCATCTGTTGTAGTGGGGCGCCCCTTTACCGTTTCAGTTGCCATTCCGTCCGTTTTTGGTCCACTGTGTCAAAAGCCGCAATTCAGCTGAGTTGCGCCCACTCTTGCGGTGCAGCGATAGGCGGCTGTCACAGGACTCTCAAAATGGCGGCAGGCTCTTTCCTTTTTGGGCCTGGTCCACTGAAATGGCCCTGGGACACCTTGGAAATCGGACGCTTGTCTGCTAGGACTTGGACCCCATTCTCGAAAGCGTCCCCTCCGCCTTGAGAATTCATCAAAAGTTTTGGGGGCCCGACTCCTGCAGGCTTCTGGTGGGGAGCGGCTGCCATGATTGCTCGCGGAATGACCACGACGGAGCTACGAGATGGTGGTGCTCTCATGCTGACGCCAGTTTAGTCTGAAACATCCAGAAACAAGGTGGGGCTTTCATCGTTTGGGAAAAAAAAAAAAGGTTTCATCCAATGAAAAGTGTTGTTTTTAGGTCATATGATCAAGCCTTCCATCATTAGGAAACCGAAAGTAAAATGAACCAATGAAAAGTTTTATAAACAAGTCACATGACCTGTTATGGGGCATAGGGTATAAAATGCGGAGAAAATACGTTGGCACGTGAGGCGGCGTCAGTAGCGGACCGATGTGCGAATAGGCCGAAGGCAATACAACACGCCAAGATCCGGATGGCACCGAGGTGGTGTCCAGCAAGTTGCAGCACTGGTGTGGCCATCCTACAATGCTGAAAGTCGGCGTGGGGCGCCCCGTTGGCCTGTGAGTTTGCGTCAGTAGCGGACCGATGTGCGAATAGGCCGAAGGCAGCACAACGCGCCAAGATCCGGATGGCACCGAGGTGGTGTCTAGTAAGTTGCCGCACTGGTGTGGCCATCCAACAATGCTGAAAGTCGGCGTGGGGCGCCCCGTTGGCCTGTGAGATGGCGTCAGTAGCGGACCGATGTGCGAATAGGCCGAAGGCAGCACAACGCGCCAAGATCCGGATGGCACCGAGGTGGTGTCTAGTAAGGTGCACTGGTGTGGCCATCCTACAATGCTGAAAGTCGGCGTGGGGCGCCCCGTTGGCCTGTGAGTTTGCGTCAGTAGCGGACCGATGTGCGAATAGGCCGAAGGCAGCACAACGCGCCAAGATCCGGATGGCACCGAGGTGGTGTCTAGTAAGTTGTCGCACTTCTGTGGCCATCCTACAATGTTGAAAGTCGGCGTGGGGCGCCCCGTTGGCCTGTGAGATGGCGTCAGTAGCGGACCGATGTGCGAATGGGGCCAAAGGCAGCGCAACAATATTTTCTGACTGACACCACAAGGCGCTGAGATGCCAAGATCCGGATGGCACCGAGGTGATGTCTAAGTTGCGGACTGATGTGCGAATGGGGCCAAAGGCAGCGTAACAATATTTTTTGTATGGAAGATACCACTAGGCGTTGAGATGCCAAGATTCGGATGGCACCGAGGTGATGTCTAGCAAGTTGCTGTACTGGTGTGGTCATCCTACAATGCTGAAACTCGGCGTGGGTCGCCCCATTAGCCTGTGAGATGGCGTCAGTAGCGGACCGATGTGCGAATAGGCCGAAGGCAGCACAACGCGCCAAGATCCGGATGTCACCGTGGTGGTTTCATAGTTGAGAGGCACTTCATCTGCAGTGCGGCGCCGAGATCCGGATGGCACCGAGGTGATGTCTAGCAAGTTGCTGTACTGGTGTGGTCATTCTACAATGCTGAAAGTCGGCGTGGGGCGCCCCATTAGCCTGTGAGATGGCGTCAGTAGCGGACTGATGTGCGAATGGGGCCAAAGGCAGCGCAACAATATTTTCTGAAGAGAAGACACCAAAAGGTGCTGACATTCCAAGATCCGGATGGCACCGAGGTGGTGTCTAGCAAGCTATGCAGTTGAGTTGTGTGCGCACTTGCGGCGAATAGGTCGAAGGCAGCATAACAATGTTTTTTGAATAGAAGACACCACAAGGCGTTGAGATTCGGTTACCACCGAGGTGATGTCTAGCAAGTTGCCGCACTGGTGTGGCCATCCTACAATACTGCTCCGAATAACGGCGTGGGGTGCCCGAAGGGGGGGGGGAGCCGGCGTGAATGGGCCTTCCTAGGTGGAGGCTCGTCTGCTGTAGTGGGGCGCCCCTTTACCGTTTCAGTTGCCATTCAGCTGAGTTTCGGCTGCTCTTGATGCTACAGCAACAGGCGGCTGCAAGAGGTCTCTCAAAATGGCGGCCTGTTCTTTGGATTTGGGCCTGGTCCACTAAAATGGCCCTGGGACACCTTAGAACTCGGACGCTCGATTTTTTTTTCCTTTCCTGTACATGCAAAAAAAGGTAAATGCCCGGTACGTTACACGCTTCATCTGCCACGATGAACTCTCCAGAGGAACCGAAAAAAAATATAGTTGTGGTAACTATACCATGCATCGTCATATGGAGAGGTGGCACCAATTAATTATAGTGCTGCATAAAAGAGAGATTTGGAGGAGAACCCCATACCTGCTAGTACATTCATCAAAGAAGTGGCACTGAGAGCTTCAGAGGCAAGGGAAACGGTCCCAAATATTTAGAAGAACTTTGGAAAGATTAAAATGACATGTTTAGATTGTGGCAAATTAATTTCATGTGGACAGATGAGTGTTACTCTAATAAATACAGCATATGAACATCATCATAGTCGATGGTTGGTAGAGACATTTTGACTATATCCTGGACCTGCCCGTCCTCGCCCAAAATGGCGCCGGAATAAATGGGACTCGTAACTCCTTGTTGTGTACTGGTTGCAGAACCTTGAAATCACGAGATACGTATGCAGTTTTGAAGCACATGGCGGGCGGGGACGAGAATTGATTGAATATTTCGACATCCCTATTGATATTAAGTTCTGATGTGTTATTGATTACTGTACTGTTGAAAGTTCGAATTAACGTCACCCATGGTACTTGCCCGCAAATGTATATCTAGATAATTTTATTGTAACTGGCCCTGTCGTATTTTAATTATAAAATGTACGTCCACCGATTCCGTAACTGTTAGACACCTTAGTTCTTGCAACCTAATGGCCCGCCCGTTACGTTCCTCTACAGTGTAAATGTCTATTCATCATATACGATTACAGTTTGCTCTGTGGCAGGCCCACGTGGTTATAGGCTCGTATTTGTATAATGAAATTTTCACAATAAAGGTTTTTAAAAGAAAACATGGTAGTAGTATATACATTGGTAAAGTTTTTAATAATAGTGACTGTTTTAGAATCATTAAAAGGCAAGTGAAATAAAGCAGACCAATTACATGAAGGGTAAAAGGTATAATACGAAGGAACGCAGTAAAGATAAATGGTCAAGGGCTGTTGTGTTTTCTATTCCTGCAACATAAAGTGATCGATAAGAATCTCATATTCAGGCGTATCGGCGACTAAGACAGCAGGTCGACCCTCTTTTGCTCAACGGCTCCGTCATGGGACGAAGAAACGCTCTTTTTCTCGAAAAAAGAATATATTTTACTTGCAGGACAGTTGTAAAATTTCCGGGAAAGTACATTAGCCTGGAACATTATAACATATATTTAAGAAAAAATAATGTTCGGAAGTAATGAAAAGCGTAATGTTTAGGTCATATGACCAAGCCTTTCATCATTACAATAAGAAAAGTAAAATGAACCAATGAAAAGTTTTATTAACAAGTCACATGACTTGTTATGCTTACGTTACGCGCTGCGCGCCCCGGATGACTTCCGGATGCGCTAACGCGGCGCGTCATATGACGCATTACGCGACAACGCAGGTACAGAATATAGTCAAAATGTCTCCACCAACCAGCGGTCGGAACACAACCCCTTTCAGCAGGCTAAATAGTTCTGTTAAATGACAACAGAAGGGACAGGCAACAAGAACCATCAGTCAAAGAGGGGAGGGCTAGTTCTTCTCTACCGGGTTACATTGGGGCGCTACCGGAACTGATCGAATTGGTAGTCTACAGTGTTTCTGGATGTTTCAGACTGAAGCTGGGGTTAGCATGAGAGCAGCACCATTTCGTAGCTCCGTCGTGGTCATTCCGCAACCAATCATGGCAGCCGTTCTTTATCGTTATTTTGGGCGGGGTGGGTGGCGGAGCCGAGCTGTTTTGCAGCCATCATTGTGTGGAGTTCAGTTCATCTCACTAGTTTTGTATTTGTCATGAGGGGTTGTTCCTAATGTTTCTATTTTAGCGAGGTCAAAAAGAGATCCCATTAGTGGCCTACTGATTTTGCTCGATTCCTTTTCTTTTTTTTTACACGATTTTTCGTTATCTGCAAAGACTAAACAGAGTATTGCGACTCTGTGTTTGTTTGTAAATAGAGAATGAACCAAAGAGAACTAATTCTAAAACAGTAAATACTTGGATAACAATCAATCAAATGGAGAGAGAAACAGGCACGACGGATTACAACGGGGGCAAAGGCCTGCGTTAACTACCTTTCACTATCTGCAAAGAGAGAGTACTCCTAATAGAAATGAGGGGGGGGGCACCATTCAAAGCAGATCAGTGTGCATAAACACGAAAATGTTTTCACTTACCACGTACTTGACATTCGACAGCTTATGATATTTGCTATTAAAAAACCATTGAAATTCACTGAAAAAACCATAGGTTATAGACCATATATAGTTAGGAATTAGCATTTACAAAACCTTGAAAATTCACTGAAAAAACCATAGGTTATAGACCATATATAGTTAGGAATTAGCATTTAAAAAACCTTATTTTACTCACACAAAACCATTGAAATTCCATATATAGTTAGTTGCACTAACTATATATCGCGCACCCGCAATCCACTGCTGATCATGTCACATATTACATCATTCATGACATGGTCAGTGACATCACTGATGACATCACTGATGACATCTCAAATGACATCACTGATGACATCACTGATGACATCTCATTTGACATCATTCTTGTGCTAATACGATAAACCTCTTCAGACTCTAATATAACCTTAGATACACTCAGTGTATACAGACACTCACACACTGCCACTCATCCATGGAGTTACTCACACACCCAGTCAGTCATGCAAAGAAACAATCTCACCTCCATTTCTTCAACTATACAGTTAAACACACCTTACTTATTGAAACATATACTAACACATATTTACTCTCTTATACAATCCCTGATACAAGTTCACAATGATCGATACAACCACTCACTCATTCAGTGGCTCTCATGCACAGTTATTTATATATGCCAACTCTCACATGTACTGTGTTTTACATATGTACTTACTATGACATGTAGCATTGAGATATCCATTCACTCATCAATACACTCATGCACACAGTCAACTGCCCATGTAGCTGTTTCCACATGCACTCTTGAACTCATACACCTAGTGAATAAACTGCTCACACATCTATGCATAGAGTCACACACCTTCCAGCCACCCCCACACAAACTCAATCTCCCATAGAAATACTTGGGCAACCAATTAATAACACATATAGCCTCTCGTATAGCTAATGATCAACACATGCAGCAGTTTACAGAACAACAGACATAATGATGCACAAATTAAGACAGTTTAGTCACTAACCCATGCATTCAGTGAGACACATTTAATCACTCACTCATACAGTCAGTCACGCACCTACTAAATCCTTCATCCAGACACTTATACATCCACTCATTCTTCAATATGTAAGACATATTTTAACTTTACAGAAACATACAGTCACTGGATGTTGTCATCAGTGATGTCATCAGTGATGTCATTTGAGATGTCATCAGTGATGTCATCAGTGATGTCACTGACCATGTCATGAATGATGTAATATGTGACATGATCAGCAGTGGATTGCGGGTGCGCGATATATAGTTAGTGCAACTAACTATATATGGAATTTCAATGGTTTTGTGTGAGTAAAATAAGGTTTTTTAAATGCTAATTCCTAACTATATATGGTCTATAACCTATGGTTTTTTCAGTGAATATATATATATATATATATGTCCAACAACTTCTCCCCACCTGGAAAGAATTTGAGCCGCACACGGAGCTTTGAAATTTGCCGATTTATTTGATGGATGGGAACAGGATAAGGCTTATTCCTGACGCGTTTCGTTTCTGCTTGAAACTTTCTCGAAGGTGAGCCTTGCACCAAAACACGTCGTGTGTCTCTCAGGCCGATGTTTTATATCCTTTTGGATTTCACTTCCTCTGATGGCATAACTTTGGGAATCACTTCCTTCCAATACTGCATTGTGGGGCCTGATGTTCACACGGCTGTTCAAACTTTTACAACCCTCCAGTGGGCGGTGCAGTTCATATCCCGTTGTGACCAAAGTCACTTTTTCTACACATTCCATCATTGCCGGTAACAAAGTTCCCCCATGTCAGCCTACTTTGAAGGCTGACTCGAGTCCAATACCGAGGTCCAGTCCTCGGCGGCACCGCTCTCCAGAAGTCGTTTTACCAATTCCAACAATATGGTTCAGGGTTGGAGAGCCTTGGCGCTCTTGTGGTGGGCGTGCTCTTCGGCGGAACCAAGCCGATAACAATAATATATATATATATCAAATATAAGAACATCCAAAAGACGCAAAGGACAATCATCCGGCACTACATATATATATATATATATATTCACTGAAAAAACCATAGGTTTCACACACGTTATAGTTAGGAATTAGCATTTAAGAAACCTTGCAAATTCACTGAAAAAAACATAGGTTTCACAACGTTATAGTTAGGAATTAGCAATTAAAAAACCTTGCAAATTCATTTAAAAAACCATAGGTTTCACACATGTTATAGTTAGCTGGACCTTTCACTCATACAAAACCTTTGAAATTCCCCCGTTATAGTTAGTTCAGCTAAATAGAAACTAACATTTTCAAAACAATGGAGATACCAATACCAGTTACAACAACCTATTTAGTTATTCTACCATCTACATACACATCCACTCATTCACCAATAGTTCTATATAGTCACTCATACATGTACTCACTCATCATATGTACTCATACACCTATAAATCCTGTTACACACCGACACTCATCCATAGAGTTACTTACACACATACTCACACATGCAAATAAACTATCAAACATCCATTTATTTGCATATACAGCTATACACACACCACTACACTTAATTTTACAGAAATGTACACATACTTACTCTCTTAAACAACCACTTATAGAAACACATACTTATTTATACAGGAACTCTTCCAATCTCTCACTCTCACATATAATCACTTATATACATCAATACTCACATACACTAGATTAAAACATATGTAGTTACTCATAAAGATACTATTGAGACAGTGATTCACTCACTAACACACCCATACACACACTCATCCACCCATACAGTCTTGCACACATGCTGTCTTCAAAACACATATAAACAGTGAGTCACTCATTCACGCATTTATGCACTAAGTAATACCCCCACCGAACCATACAGACACTCATAGTGATACTCAAAAAGCCAACTAATAACCCATATAGACACTCATGTAGCTACTCACCAACCCATGCAGCCACTTATAGACAAAGTGAGACACTGATACAGATATTTATATATTTAAACATTACTCGCTAATACATGTATTCCCTAAGATACACTTAATAAGTCAGTTATGCAATCATTTTTACAGAAAAACATCCATTTAGACACTTATTTACCCATTTATTCTTCCATCGACCTTTAGATATACATATATAAAAAATATTTATTTTTCAGAAAGACACACATTCACTGGATGATGTCATCAGTGATGTCATCAGTGATGTAATTTGAGATGTCATCAGTGATGTCATCAGTGATGTCACTGACCATTTCATGAGTGATGTAATATGTGACGTCATCAGCAGTGGATTGCGGGTGTGCGAGTTATAGTTAGCTGAACTAACTATAACAGGGGGATTTCAAAGGTTTTGTATGAGTGAAATGTCAAGCTAATTATAACATGTGTGAAACCTATGGTTTTTTCAATGAATTTGCAAGGTTTTTTAAATGCTAATTCCTAACTATAACGTGTGTGAAACCTATGGTTTTTTCAGCCTGAAAAGCGGCATGCGGGGATTTCGTGAAACAAACATTGCAGCATTATGAATACGGCATCACCCATTGTGCGAAGAGAACAGTGTACTACGAAGACCAGCATGCTCAGAGAGACAGCCAGCCTTTCGAGGCGACCACCAGAGGGCAAAACTCTCAAAAGGAGCAACCACGTTGGGGGGGGGGGCGTGGCTGAGCACGCAATGGAGACGGACGCGCCTGGGTAGAGCTCCGTGAGAGGCTCCCCTACCGCAGGCCGTTACTCCGTCATTTTTGCCCGTTACCGCCTGAAGCTCTCGGCGAGTGCATAGGGGGCGCCCTTCCATCGGCTGGCGAAGTTTGAAGCGGCTACCTCACTCCGAGCCGCTCCGGTGGAGACCGCCACGGTCTGCCAGGCCTCCTGCTCACGCGGACCGGCGTGCGAGGCTAATCGAGGCCGGGGATCCGGCCGGCCGACTAGGCCTACCTGCGCAGATTGCCGCCCCGCAACGCCTAGCAACTCCTGTGTGCTGCAGAGACTCTCCCTGGACGACTGCCACGGGACCCGGTGAGGTGGTTGGCCGGAGGATTTCCCCGGGGTGCCCTGTGTTGGACCCTCTTAGCCAGCCGGGAGCTGGCTTTACTCCGGATGCTGCCGGGACCCTCCCTGGACGGCTGACTCGAGACCGGGAGCAGTAGTTGGCCTGGGGATTACCAGGGGAGCCCTGAGGCGTGCCTCCATCGAAGGCTGGGAATCAACCCGGCTTTCTGCCTTCCTCTGCGCCCCTGAGCCCAGACTGTGACACCCCTGTCCGGGACCCCTCCTGGCGGCCCCTCGGGCCCAACTGAGAGCGGGGTGACGGCCCCCCTACCCAACCTCGTAGTGCGGAGGAGCGCTGTGGGTCGTTTGCTGTAGTGACATTGTGCCGCATTTCCTGCGTGGGGCCACGCCCGTCGATGGCGAGTTGCTGACTGCTGTGCTGCGGAGGCGCCTCGGGGCCGCCAGGGGACTGGCCTGTGCACGACGTGGGGGGTGGTGTGCGGCGCCGGAGAGAATACTCCCTCCCTCTCTCCACTGCCCTTCGGGAGACGGGACTTGGAGCTGAGCCCCTGTGGGTAAAGATGCCGAGGTGAGGATTGTCATTGGGCGGCCCCCACTGGGACTTCCTTAGCGGTATGCTCTTCCGACTACTGCGTGGGCGCCCTTGAACGCGGCCACCCACTCCAGGCTTGGACAACTACCTCGGGCCTACCTGGTGGCCCTGCGCTTCCTTCCCCCTCATACCACCTTGAGACTGTATTGGCGGACACAAGGTTGCACTGTCTCGCCAGGATCGCTTGCACGCCTGAGCAACGGCCTTTTCGGTGCTCCTGCTAAAGAGGCACCAACATGCGGATGTAGCCGCGGAACGTCTGAGACAGCTGGTGATATACCCACGCCGTGAGTGGGAACTATAGTGATCTGAGGACCATCTTGACTGCGCTGCATTAAGCTGATCCACCCTGCCCTGATACCGGGTCTCCTTTTCGGAGTGCCATAGTGATTGTCTTTGCCCTACACCTCTAGCTGACTATGCTGTCGTCGCCCATGTCGGGGGGACCTAAAACGAGAGCCGTCACAAGCAACACGTCGGTGAAAGGGAAAATGGCAAAGCAGACGGAAATGGACCAAGCTGCCTTCAAGCTCGACACGATGCTGGCAGCCATGGAAAGGCTTGAGGAGTCGATGCAGCTAACCCGCGCCTCCTTGGAGACTAAAATTGACAGCGTGGCCATTGATATGACTCACCTCCGAGCCGACAACAAAAAACTTTCTGAGAGGACGTCGACCCTGGAGTTCGCGGTGACAGAGCTGTCTCCCAAAATCTCACAGATGGATAAACATGTCCAAGACCTCCTTAACAGGGCGGAGTTCCTGGAAGATCGCGCGGAGGATGCGGAAGGGCCGGCGAGACGAAACAACATCCGCATCGTGGGCTTGCCGGAACGCTGGGAGCCAAGAGAGGCGCCGGAGCACGTGGAACGGTGGCTCAGAGACATTCTTCCGGATGGCACCCTCTCGCAGCATTTTGTGGTGGAGCGCGCCCATCGCGTTCCGGCTAAACCTCCCCCTGAGGGCTGCAATCCCAGACCCATGCTTATTCGCATATTGAACTATCGCGACCGAGACACTATCCTGCGAGAGGTTAGAAAGCTGTCAGAGGTCAGGATTGATAATGCAACAATCATGTTCTTCCCGGACTACACAATACAGGTGCAGCGGCAAAGACACTCCTTCCTGGGAGTCAAACAACGGCTTCGCCGCCTGGCACTCAAGTATTCTCTGCTGTTCCCTGCTCGCCTACGAGTCGTGGCCCAGGACAAAACTCATTTTTTCAACACTCCGGAGGCTGCTGAGTCCTCGCTTGACTCGGGCGTTGTCCCTGAACCAGGTGGTCTGCCCCCAAGATCACGCCGCGGCGGAGGAGTCCAGCGTCGTCGACGCAGGAGACATTCAGCGGCGAGCTCGGTGCATCCTGAGGTAGCTGTGGGCCCAACCCCTGAACATCGCCATGAAGAGCAACAGGAGGCTATCCGTAGAGTGGCTGAGATTAGCGGCTCGCAGATGGAAGTCCCAGCCCCGGGGACTAGTCCTGAGAACCTGGTGAGCGACGATGAGTATATATATGGCTTGCCTGACTCTCAGGCGTCTACCGAACTCCCGGATGTCACAGCACAGACGGCTGATTTGCTTCATTGACTTTGTCATGGCCTCACGGACCGGTGATGGAAAACGTACAGCGCCCACCTGTGGCCCCTATGCACCTGTGCCATTGCTGGCCGGAGGAGGTGCGTCTAAGGTTCCGCAGATACTGCGGAGAGGTCCGGACCTGAGGGCCCTGACACTGGATGCTGGGGCGGGTGTTGGCGCCTCGCAGCGGATGGCCATGTTGCTGGTGGGTCTCCACGGGAGGCGCGGGGGTGGCACCCCCGGCGGTAAGTTCTTACCCACAAACTGTCCGATGTGGTCATGGATCGTCAGCTGCTCTGTCTGCACCTGATACCACGTATTCCCATTGAAACAGGGCTGTGAGACAACGGATGCCTGTGGTGGGGGTAGCACTCCCCCGTCCTGCCCGCATGACTTGACTGTTCATTCCGTTCACGAGCTCCGTGAACCCCCCCTAGAACTTACGAACAGTTAGTGCTCTTTGGAGTGTTTGGATGACAGCATGTTCTGCGGTCGACCTTTTGGTATTAAGGTTCCGAGTTCCTTAGTTATGGGTCTGGTGCTTATTTCCCTTCCCTCAGTTGTGTGGTGGCAAGATGGTGTGATAATGCGGTCCACGCTAAATGCACTTTGTAACAAACTGCTCTGTGGAGTTGCTGGCTGTGGTGTGGTGGGTGGGCCGGGGGCATGGATGGTGGGGAGGCAGTGTCAAAATGTCTGTGATTAAATTTTGCACATGGAATGTACGTGGTATGCACACCCCCTCCTGCCGTTATCAGGTATACTCCTATCTCAAGCGTCACCAGGTACAGATTGCGCTTTTACAGGAGACACACCTGACGGATGCAGAGGTACATACTCTGCGCTGACGATGGAGGGTGCAGGTATATGCTACGGGCTACTCAGCATACGCGCGTGGGACTCTGATCTGGATTCGCCTGGGGGTCCCCTTCAGCGTTGCACACAGTAGCATTGATAGCGATGGCAGGTACACGCTACTCCATGGCCGACTAGATGGCCAACACATAGTCATAGCCTCTGTTTATGCTCCCAACATCGACCAGGGGCGTTTCCTCGCACAATTGTCGACAGCGATGGCCGCTTTTGCGGGGGGGTGATTATAATTGTGTTCTTGATGTCACACTAGATAGATCCCTCCCCCCTTTGGCGAATGCGGCGATACACGGTACATCGAGAGCCTTCGCTGACTGGGCGATGCAGTGGGGTCTCGTTGATGCCTGGCGTAGCCGTAACACCAACACAAGGGTTTATTCATACTACTCGGGCGCTCACACGTTACATGTTAGACTCGATAGATTTATGCTGACTAGTGACCTTCTGCCCTTAGTCACTGACTCCTGTTACCTGGGACGCACCCACTCAGATCACAATCCACACACGCTCGACTTCGCCTGGGAACGCCCACACCCACCGATTGCCACGTGGCGGCTCCAACCGGACATTTTACTGGACGCCCCATTCCGGGAATTGCTATCAGCCCGTATTTTACAGTATTTTGAAGAGAACACTGACACTGCATCCACCCCACAGGTTGAGTGGGACGCATTTAAAGTGGTAGCGAGAGGCCATTGTCTGGGGGCACAGGCGGGATTGAGGCGCCAGGTGGACAGGGAGCTGACACAGATGGAGGCGGAACTATTGGCGGGCAAGCGGGAGGCAGTGGAAGGGGACAATACGCGGTTGCTTGACGCTCGTGGGAGACATGCCCAGCTTCTTGATAGGTTAAAGAACTTGAATTATGCAGCGCACTCGGCACGTACGCACCGCGCCGGGGACAAATCGGGCAAATTGTTAACTTGGCTGACGCGGAGAGACACCCAAACATTACCTGTGATGTCGATCCGCAACACGCACGGGACCGTGGTTTACACCCAGAGGGCTATACATGAGGCATTCACGAATCATTACGGGTCCCTGTACTGCTCCCGATTGAGGGTCACCGCAGAGGATATCACTGGGTACTTATTAGACCTCCCACTGCCAACGATCACTCCTGCGCAGAGTGAGGAACTGGGCGCCCCATTCACGGCGGAAGAAATTCGAGATGTTATATTCTCTCTCTCAAATGGCAAGGCCCCAGGCCCAGACGGCCTGCCGGCAGAGTTTTAGAAGGCTTACTCTACCATTCTCATCCCTGAGCTGCTTCGGGTGTACGCTGCAGCGATACACGATGCTGCTCTCCCCTTGTCTCTGAATGAGGCTAATGTGGTTTCACTGTTGAAGCCAGGCAGGGATGCGCTAAGCATGGGTTCATACAGACCTCTTGCCCTTCTCAATACAGACTATAAGATCATAGCATCTGCGCTGGCCCAGAGGCTGGCACCTCTGGTCCCTGGCCTGGTACATGGGGACCAGAATGGATTTGTCCCCACCCGCAGCACCTCGCATAATATACGGCAAATGTTTCGTGTACAGAGTTTGGCGGTATCCCCGTGGCCCCGTTCGGGGTGTATTGTACTTGACCTGGAGAAAGCGTTTGACTCGGTGGAGTGGCCCTACTTGGCGCTAGTGTTGGAAAAATTTGGTCTAGGTGCACCCTACCTTCGAATGGTGGAACTCCTTTACTCCGTCCCCGTGGTCCGTGTGCGAACGAACAGGCTCTTCTCGGACCTGATTCGTGTTCGCAGAGGCACAAGACAGGGGTGTCCCCTCTCTCCCCTAATATTTGCTCTCATAATGGAGCCTTTAGCGGCACAACTGCGCACTTCTGGTGAGGACTGGGGTATTCCATTGATTGACGGGATACACTCGGCATCTCTGTATGCCGATGATTTATTGGTCTATATCAAAGACTTAACCTGCTTCCCGCACGTGCTCACGGACATATTCCGTAATTTTGGCGAAATGTCGGGGTTGCATGTTAATTGGGCAAAGTCGGGGGTATACTCTTTTGCTGCAGATACCCCTAAGTGCGAGATCACGGCGATGGGTGAACGCCTTCTTTGGTATTCAACAACCTTTCGTTACCTGGGAATTCATGTTTACCGAGACCCTGCCGACCTATTGGATGGCAATCTCACGAGAGCGATATCATCGCTCACGGCCCAAGTATCCTTTTGGAATACTCTTCCACTGAATGTACCCAGCGGCATTGCGCTGGCAAAAGCGATCGTTCTGCCCAGGTTGCTGTACTACTATGCAAATCTACCGTTATATGTCCCGGTCCGCATCTTTCGCGAACTGGACTCTCTCACCAGGCGATTGATCTGGAACAAGGGACGTCCCAGAGTGGCCTTGAAGACCCTTCATGCTTCAACGGAGAATGGTGGGCAAGCGGTCCCCAATCATGAGCTTTACTACCTGGCTGCGCAGTTGCAATGGATCGCCTACTGGCTGAGTGGGAGACATTTGGGTGATACCGCCACGGCGGAGACAATCATGTCGGTTCCACAGATACATGCCCTTTTTCACCCTTTAGCTACGACCCGTATTCCGAGCCAGTTACACCTTGCGGTAGCAAAGAAGTGTTACCTGAGAAGTTTGAAACTCACCGCAGCGACTAAACCGTATGCGCCCAATCTCCCACTGCTGGGCACACCCTGGGGCACCGGAGCACTCACCACACCTGTGCTAGACTGTTGGGGGGCAGCCGACTTGGACAGTCTGGGCGACTTATTTGCGGAGGGTACATTGCTTCCTTTTGCGACACTAGCGGATACTTCGGGACTACCAGCCAGACAGTTCCTGACCCACGCACAGCTTTTGCATACACTAAGGAGGGCCTGGGGTCCGTTGGCAGAGGAACCACCTACTCACCTACTCATTCAATATCTACATGTGATGGGGAATGGTAGCCACCTAATACATTGGCTTGCTCAAGCACTACACATACATACGCAGTTCTCCCCTCAGCGCCTGCGAGACAAATGGACGGCTGACAGAGGTCGGGACTGGACGGACAGAGAGTGGGCACGGATACTGGCTGGGGCTCTGAATGTGCCGCGCAATGCACGCTTTAAGATTATACAGTATTACATTGTACATCGTGCGTACCTATCTCCGGACAAAATCAACCTGTACTTTGGGCTCACTACAACAACGTGTCCCAGATGCGGGCTAGTAGACGCGCAGTTCCTACATGCCCTTTGGACATGCCCTTCGCTGCAGCCCTACTGGACAGCAGTATCGACAGTATTGGCAAGCACGACAGGGGGTACCTTACCGAACACTTGGGAGGCCTGCCTGTTAGGTTTATTTAAAAGAACTAAGCAGACGAAGGTCCAGGCGAGATTCTGGGACCTGGGACTTATCACAGCGAAACGGCTCATTACGAGGCGTTAGAAGCATAGTGTACCTCCCCGGGTGATACAGTGGCGCAAATCACTGGAAAATTGGGCAAGAGCGGAGAGTGTGGCGCTGCATAGGGAGGAGACGGCGGGGCTCAGGAAGTACCCCATAGCGCTGGATTGGGATATCGCCCTGACGACCTATCATCAAGTGTGCTTGCAGCATAACATCATGTAAATATTCTCGCTTCTCTATCCACTCCCACTTCTACTGGCGCTCTCTCCCCCTCCCTCTTTTTCCTCCCTCTCTATGTGCCCCCCCTTCTTCTTTATGGGACCCCCTCCCCCCACCCCACGCTCTACCACACACGATATGAACCCTACGGCGTACACCACACCACTGTTACGGAGCACTATGGACCTGCTCTTTGTCCACATCGATGTCTTCACACACACACACACACACACACGATTACTGTTAGCCATCGCCGAATCCCTTGTTTTATGTATACTTTGGATTGTTCTTTCCATTTGATTGTTTCAAGAAACAGCTTTGGATATGTGATATACTGTCATTGTGTCTAACTCCTTTGGTTTTACAGCCATAGCGTAGCCTATACACCGAACTGAACAAATCTAAGATATGCAGTCCCACTGCGGATGTTGCTTTTCTCCGTAGCGGAGCACTAACATTACTGGACGGTGTAATGAGACTCTGTCACGCTGTTTTATTGTGCACTTCTTCTTCGCTCTTATCCCTTGTTGCCATGTTTTCGCACAAGAGCGGATGCCCGCAACGGCCTGTGCACAATACCTCACGTTACAGTGACATTTATTATTTCTGTATGTATATGGGTACTGGTGTACTATGACAAAATGCAAATAAACATATTCAAACAAAAAAAAAAGGAGCAACCACGTTGGGGAAGCTGTTTTACCTTCTAAATGCCGTGGCGTCCTCCTCCTTTGAGAAAGGTCAATGATGACCGAAATGCATTAGGAAATGCCAGCGCTGCAACAAGTAAATAAATACTTTTATTCCACGGAAAGTGTGCGACTCAATTCCTTCTCCAGCAGAGAGACTTGTTCTGATGTTATGAGGCTTGGTCCCGCCTCGAGTAACGTACCTCCACAAAGAGCGCCGTAACTGCCTGAACCTGGACCCGTTTTTTGTTGCCTGCGGAAGCATTAAGGGCAGTGGGCAGCCTCCAAGGACTGGACCTTGGAAAAGACCCCAGCAGCCTGAAAAGCGGCATGCGGGGATTTCGTGAAACAAACATTGCAGCATTATGAATACCGCATCACCCATTGTGTAAAGAGAACAGCGTACTACGAAGACCAGCATGCTCAGAGAGACAGCCAGCCTTTCGAGGCGACCACCAGAGGGCAAAACTCTCAATAGGAGCAACCACGTTGGGGAAGCTGTTTTACCTTCTAAATGCCTTGCCGTCCTCTTTTGAGAAAGGTCAATGAAGACCAAAATGCATTAGGAAATGCCAGCGATGCAACAAGTAAATAAATGCTTTTATTCCACGGAAAGTGTGCGACTCAATTCCTTCTCCAGCAGAGAGACTTGTTCTGATGTTATGAGGCTTGGTCCCGCCTCGCCGTAACTGCCCGAACCTGGACCGTTTTGTGTTGCCTGCGGAAGCATTAATGGCAGTGGGCAGACTCCAAGGACTGGACCTTGGAAAGGACCCCAGCAGCCTGAAAAGCGGCATGAGGGGATTTCGTGAAACAAACATTGCAGCATTATGAATACGGCCTCACCCATTGTGCGAAGAGAACAGCGTACTATGAAGACCAGCATGCTCAGAGAGACAGCCAGCCTTTCAAGGCGACCACCAGAGGGCAAAACTCTCAAAAGGAGCAACCACGTTGGGGAAGCTGTTTTACCTTCTAAATTCCGTGGCGTCCTCCTCCTTTGAGAAAGGTCAATGAGGACCGAAATGCATTAGGAAATGCCAGCGGTGCAACAAGTAAATAAATGCTTTTATTCCATGGAAAGTGTGCGACTCAATTCCTTCTCCAGCAGACAGACTTGTTCTGATATATATATATATATATATATATATATATATTACCTACTGGCGGTCGCCAGTAGGTATATATAGTTAGGATTTTTTCTCTATGGGTTTTTTGAAAATTCTATGTCTAATAACTTTGGCGTTTGTGGACGGAATCGGCTGAAATTTTCAGGAAAATGGCACATTTTGTTTCTGAGCAGCCCTTGAAAATTTGGGGGGGGTTCGTCCAGTGGGGGCCGAGAAAAAAGGGGGGTCCCAAAACGTGTTTTTAACATTGAGTTTTCCATAGGGCGGTTGGCCTCACTTTTAGCCCGAACGGCTGAATGGATTTGCACGAAACTTGGCAAAATTGTAGGGACTGGTAGCCCGATGTGCCTTTTGTAGGTCTCAATATATGTGCTCCAGTGGATTTTGAGAAATTAACGTTTAAAAAAAGATATATATCTGTAACAGCGGACCGGTTAGCGCTCTGGTTCGCGGACTTTTCGCGCAACGGAGCTTTGTGAAGCGAAGCTGATTGGTTCTCCGGCGTCTGTCAACATTCCAAACAGTCCGTAGCGGCCGCCATCTTGTCTCTCGGTAGGATCGAGAGACAAGAGGAGGTCAAAACAAAGGGGGAAATAACTATAAGGGGGCATAGTAGATCCTCGCTGACCCCCTAGGTTTGATGTGGAGGTTTTAAAAGGGCCCCGCGGGGCAAAAAAAAATAATAATAATAATAATCGAACGGCTGAATGGATTTGCACGAAACTTGGCAAAATTGTAGGGACTGGTAGCCCGATGTGCCTTTGCTAGGTCTCAATATATGTGCTTCAGTGGATTTTGAGAAATTAACGTTCAAAAAAAGATATATATCTGTAACAGCGCACCGCTTCGCGTACTTTTCGTGTTACGGAGCTTTGCGAAGCGAAGCTGATTGGCTCTCCGGTGTCTGTAAACATTCCAAACAGTACGTAGCGGCCGCCATCTTGTCTCTCGGTAGGATCGAGAGACAAGAGGAGGCCAAAGCGAAGGGGCAAATGACCATAAGGGGGCATAGTAGATCCTCGCTGACCCCCTAGGTTTGATGTGGAGGTTTTAAAAGGGCCCCGCGGGGCAAAAAAAATAATAATAATAATAATCGAACGGCTGATGACCATAAGGGGGCATAGTAGATCCTCGCTGACCCCCTAGGTTTGATGTGGAGGTTTTAAAAGGGCCCCGCGGGGCAAAAAAAAAAATAATAATAATAATCGAACGGCTGAATGGATTTGCACGAAACTTGGTAAAATATTAGGGACTGGTAGCCCGATGTGCCTTTGCTATGTCTCAATATATGTGCTTCAGTGCATTTTGAGAAATTAACGTTCAAAAACAAGATATATATCTGTAACAGCGCTCCGCTTCGCGGAGATAAAATTATATGTGTATTACCTAGCTGTTGCTAACACCAGTTAGCGACGGCTAGTAGGAGATAGCGACCATCTTGGGTCCCACTTTGCATGTGAGTGATATTTATCACTAATGACATGCAAAGTGGGCATGCCAAGATGTTAGCGACTGGAAACAGTCGCTAACATCGCTATCTCCTATTATCAACTTTTGGAAATATTCGAGATAAGCGCGAATATCTCCAAAAAGTAACAGCTGCCCTGAGCAGTTCTTAGCCATGTTATCCAATGGGAGGTGGATAACATGGCTAAGAGCATTAGCTCGGTAATGCATGAATATCGCGGAGTTTTCAGCGATATTAATGCATTGCGCTCGTTTTTCATCGTATTTGCGATAAACCTTGATAATAGCAAGGTTTATCTGCGATAATTTCTGACGGTAAAAAAATCTTTGCAATGCATCGTTAGGGATAAATATCGCTTAACTTTGGTAATATGCCCCAACGTCTGTTAACGTTCGATTCGAAGGAAATCAGGAATTGTTGAAAAACATTGTGTGCGCCATCTTGTCTTTTTTCAAATGCCACACTTTTGTCGTGCACGGCAGCCATTTTAGATGCCTTGACCAGATCCACTCTGTGCACGCTGTCGATCCTTAGCATGGCTCCCCACCCTCGCAAGCATCTCCCCCAGGCAGTGGTCACCCCCGCTCTCTGTTTTATGCATGGGTAATAAACCTCCCCCCATCTGCGCTGTTCTTCCCTGAGAATCACACCCTGTGCCCGCCCGACACCTCCCTTTCGCCCTATTCACTACCGCACCCTCTGACACTCCTTTTCCTCTGTGTCCGATTGTCCAGGCCGGTCCTAGGCTATCAGCTAGCCCTGCAGATGTAGTTTATGGCCACAGCTGTAAAGAATCACCCGTCTTCAAAGGAGTTATAGTAGATCAAGGCCCACACTCGATGAGATCCGTCACAGCAGAAGCGTTGCTATTATCTGAAAACCATCCTGTATTGTGATTGGGGAGGGGACCGAGCGTGAAGCGGAAGATTCCAGGGATGACTCTTTGTACATCAAAGTTTTTACAATTATGTGTCACATTAAAAATATATAGCACTCCGACAAAGTAGTAAGATTATAAAACTTTAATAATTTATAAATATATACAAGAAAACAAAAATAGTAATAACATATAAACATTTTTAGAGAAAAACAACGAAGTAGCGGTCGGCTGTGCGAATAGTCCCAACGCAGCACAACGTCCAGATTTCCGGCGTGGGGCGTCGCGGGGGGTGGGTCATCAGTAGCAAACTGTTGTGCGAATAGTTCCAAGGTAGCAGAACGCGCCGAAATCTAGATGACACGAAAGTGATGTCTAGTAAGTTGCCACCCAGCAAATAACGGCGTGGGGCGTCGCGGGGGGTGGGTCATCAGTAGCAAACTGTTGTGCGAATAGTTCCAAGGCAGCAGAACGATGGCACCAAGGTGATGTCCAGTAAGTTGCCGCACTGGTTTTGGTATCCTACAATGCTGCTCCGAATAACGGCGTGGAGCGCCCCGGGGGAGGCGGCGTGAACGGGCCTCTCCAGGTGGAGTCTCATCTGTTTTAGTGGGGCGCCCCTTTACCGTTTCAGTTGCCATTCCGTCCGCTTTTGGTCCACTGTGTCAAAATCCGCCATTCAGCTGAGTTGCGCCCACTCTTGCGGTGCAGCGATAGGCGGCTGTCACAGGACTCTCAAAATGGCGGCAGGCTGTTTCCTTTTTGGGCCTGGTCCACTGAAATGGCCCTGGGACACCTTGGAAATCGGACGCTTGTCTGCTAGGTCTTGGACCCCATTCTCGAAAGCGTCCCCTCCGCCTTGAGAATTCATCAAAAGTTTTGGGGGCTCCGACTCCTGCAGGCTTCTGGTGGGGAGCGGCTGCCATGATTGCTCGCGGAATGACCACGACTGAGCTACGAGATGGTGGTGCTTTCATGCTGACGCCAGCTTCAGTCTGAAACATCCAGAAACAAGGTGGGGCTTTCATCGTTTGGGGGAAAAAAAAAGTTTTCATCCAATGAAAAGTGTTGTTTTTAGGTCATATGATCAAGCCTTCCATCATTAGGAAACCAAAAGTAAAATGAACCAATGAAAAGTTTTATAAACAAGTCACATGACCTGTTATGCGGCATAGGGTATAAAATGCGGAGAAAATACGTTGGCACGTGAGGCGGCGTCAGTAGCGGACCGATGTGCGAATAGGCCGAAGGCAATACAACGCGCCAAGATCCGGATGGCACCGAGGTGGTGTCATAGTTGAGAGTTCTGAGCAGCGGTTGTAACACTGTCTGAAGCTTATTTGCAGCTGCTGCAGCTTCACTACGCGCCAAGATCCGGATGGCACCGAGGTGGTGTGTAGGAAGTTGCCGCACTGGTGTGGCCATCCTACAATGCTGAAAGTCGGCGTGGGGCGCCCCGTTGGCCTGTGAGTTTGCGTCAGTAGCGGACCGATGTGCGAATAGGCCGAAGGCAGCACAACGCGCCAAGATCCGGATGGCACCGAGGTGGTGTCTAGTAAGTTGTCGCACTTCTGTGGCCATCCTACAATGTTGAAAGTCGGCGTGGGGCGCCCCGTTGGCCTGTGAGATGGTGTCAGTAGCGGACTGATGTGTGAATGGGGCCAAAGGCAGCGCAACAATATTTTCTACTATATTTCCGGTGTAGAAGACACCACAAGGCGCTGAGATGCCAAGATCCGGATGGCACCGAGGTGGTGTGTAGCAAGTTGCCGCACTGGTGTGGCCATCCTACAATGCTGAAAGTCGGCGTGGGGCGCCCCGTTGGCCTGTGAGATGGCGTCAGTAGCGGACCGATGTGCGAATAGGCCGAAGGCAGCACAACAATATTTTCTGACTGACACCACAAGGCGCTGAGATGCCAAGATCCGGATGGCACCGAGGTGATGTCTAAGTTGCGGACTGATGTGCGAATGGGGCCAAAGGCAGCGTAACAATATTTTTTGTATGGAAGATACCACTAGGCGTTGAGATGCCAAGATTCGGATGGCACTGAGGTGATGTCTAGCAAGTTGGTGTGGTCATCCTACAATGCTGAAACTCGGCGTGGGTCACCCCATTAGCCTGTGAGATGGCGTCAGTAGCGGACCGATGTGCGAATAGGCCGAAGGCAGCACAACGCGCCAAGATCCGGATGTCACCGTGGTGGTTTCATAGTTGAGAGGCACTTCATCTGCAGTGGGGCGCCGAGATCCGGATGGCACCGAGGTGATGTCTAGCAAGTTGCTGTACTGGTGTGGTCATCCTACAATGCTGAAACTCGGCGTGGGTCGCCCCATTAGCCTGTGAGATGGCGTCAGTAGCGGACCGATGTGCGAATAGGCCGAAGGCAGCACAACGCGCCAAGATCCGGATGTCACCGTGGTGGTTTCATAGTTGAGAGGCACTTCATCTGCAGTGGGGCGCCGAGATCCGGATGGCACCGAGGTGATGTCTAGCAAGTTGCTGTACTGGTGTGGTCATCCTACAATGCTGAAACTCGGCGTGGGTCGCCCCATTAGCCTGTGAGATGGCGTCAGTAGCGGACCGATGTGCGAATAGGCCGAAGGCAGCACAACGCGCCAAGATCCGGATGTCACCGTGGTGGTTTCATAGTTGAGAGGCACTTCATCTGCAGTGGGGCGCCGAGATCCGGATGGCACCGAGGTGATGTCTAGCAAGTTGCTGTACTTGTGTGGTCATCCTACAATGCTGAAACTCGGCGTGGGTCGCCCCATTAGCCTGTGAGATAGCTGTTCTTTGGATTTGGGCCTGGCTCGTCTGCTGTAGTGGGGCGCCCCTTTACCGTTTCAGTTGCCATTCAGCTGAGTTTCGGCTGCTCTTGATGCTACAGCGACAGGCGGCTGCAACAGGACTCTCAAAATGGCGGCCTGTTCTTTGGATTTGGGCCTGGTCCACTAAAATGGCCCTGGGACACCTTAGAACTCGGACGCTCGATTTTTTTTTCCTTTCCTGTACATGCAAAAAAAGGTAAATGCCCGGTACGTTACACGCTTCATCTGCCACGATGAACTCTCCAGAGGAACCGAAAAAAAATATAGTTGTGGTAACTATACCATGCATCGTCATATGGAGAGGTGGCACCAATTAATTATAGTGCTGCATAAAAGAGAGATTTGGAGGAGAACCCCTGACCTGCTAGTACATTCATCAAAGAAGTGGCACTGAGAGCTTCAGAGGCAAGGGAAACGGTCCCAAGTATTTAGAAGAACTTTGGAAAGATTAAAATGACATGTTTAGATTGTGGCAAATTAATTTCATGTGGACAGATGAGTGTTACTCTAATAAATACAGCATATGAACATCATCATAGTCGATGGTTGGTAGAGACATTTTGACTATATCCTGGACCTGCCCGTCCTCGCCCAAAATGGCGCCAGAATAAATGGGACTCGTAACTCCTTGTTGTGTACTGGTTGCAGAACCTTGAAATCACGAGATACGTATGCAGTTTTGAAGCACATGGCGGGCGGGGACGAGAATTGATTGAATATTTCGACATCCCTATTGATATTAAGTTCTGATGTGTTATTGATTACTGTACTGTTGAAAGTTCGAATTAACGTCACCCATGGTACTTGCCCGCAAATGTATATCTAGATAATTTTATTGTAACTGGCCCTGTCGTATTTTAATTATAAAATGTACGTCCACCGATTCCGTAACTGTTAGACACCTTAGTTCTTGCAACCTAATGGCCCGCCCGTTACGTTCCTCTACAGTGTAAATGTCTATTCATCATATACGATTACAGTTTGCTCCGTGGCCGGCCCACGTGGTTATAGGCTCGTATTTGTATAATGAAATTTTCACAATAAAGGTTTTTAAAAGAAAACATGGTAGTAGTATATACATTGGTAAAGTTTTTAATAATAGTCACTGTTTTAGAATCATTAAAAGGCAAGTGAAATAAAGCAGACCAATTACATGAAGGGTAAAAGGTATAATACGAAGGAACGCAGTAAAGATAAATGGTCAAGGGCTGTTGTGTTTTCTATTCCTGCAACATAAAGTGATCGATAAGAATCTCATATTCAGGCGTATCGGCGACTAAGACAGCAGGTCGACCCTCTTTTGCTCAACGGCTCCGTCATGGGACGAAGAAACGCTCTTTTTCTCGAAAAAAGAATATATTTTACTTGCAGGACAGTTGTAAAATTTCCGGGAAAGTACATTAGCCTGGAACATTATAACATATATTTAAGAAAAAATAATGTTCGGAAGTAATGAAAAGCGTAATTTTTAGGTCATATGACCAAGCCTTTCATCATTACAATAAGAAAAGTAAAATGAACCAATGAAAAGTTTTATTAACAAGTCACATGACTTGTTATGCTTACGTTACGCGCTGCGCGCCCCGGATGACTTCCGGATGCGCTAACGCGGCGCGTCATATGACGCATTACGCGACAACGCAGGTACAGAATATAGTCAAAATGTCTCCACCAACCAGCGGTCGGAACACAACCCCTTTCAGCAGGCTAAATAGTTCTGTTAAATGACAACAGAAGGGACAGGCAACAAGAACCATCAGTCAAAGAGGGGAGGGCTAGTTCTTCTCTATCGGGTTACATTGGGGCGCTACCGGAACTGATCGAATTGGTAGTCTACAGTGTTTCTGGATGTTTCAGACTGAAGCTGGGGTTAGCATGAGAGCAGCACCATTTCGTAGCTCCGTCGTGGTCATTCCGCAACCAATCATGGCAGCCGTTCTTTATCGTTATTTTGGGCGGGGTGGGTGGCGGAGCCGAGCTGTTTTGCAGCCATCATTGTGTGGAGTTCAGTTCATCTCACTAGTTTTGTATTTGTCATGAGGGGTTGTTCCTAATGTTTCTATTTTAGCGAGGTCAAAAAGAGATCCCATTAGTGGCCTACTGATTTTGCTCGATTCCTTTTCTTTTTTTTACACGATTTTTCGTTATCTGCAAAGACTAAACAGAGTATTGCGACTCTGTGTTTGTTTGTAAATAGAGAATGAACCAAAGAGAACTAATTCTAAAACAGTAAATACTTGGATAACAATGAATCAAATGGAGAGAGAAGCAGGCACGACGGATTACAATGGGGGCAAAGACCTGCGTTAACTACCTTTCACTATCTGCAAAGAGAGAGTACTCCTAATAGAAATGAGGGGGGGGGCACCATTCAAAGCAGATCAGTGTGCATAAACACGAAAATGTTTTCACTTACCACGTACTTGACATTCGACAGCTTATGATATTTGCTATTAAAAAACCATTGAAATTCACTGAAAAAACCATAGGTTATAGACCATATATAGTTAGGAATTAGCATTTACAAAACCTTGAAAATTCACTGAAAAAACCATAGGTTATAGACCATATATAGTTAGGAATTAGCATTTAAAAAACCTTATTTTACTCACAAAAAACCATTGAAATTCCATATATAGTTAGTTGCACTAACTATATATCGCGCACCTGCAATCCACTGCTGATGATGTCACATATTACATCATTCATGACATGGTCAGTGACATCACTGATGACATCACTGATGACATCTCAAATGACATCACTGATGACATCACTGATGACAACATCCAGTGACTGTATGTTTCTGTAAAGTTAAAATGTGTCTTACATATTGAAGAATGAGTGGAAGTATAAGTGTCTGGACAAAGGATTTAGTAGGTGCATGACTGAATGCATGAGTGAGTGATTAAATGTGTCTCACTGAGTGCATGGGTTAGTGACTAAAGTGTCTTAATTTGTGCATCATTATGTCTGTTGTTCTGTAAACTGCTGCATGTTTTGATCAGTAGCTATATGATTAACTATATGGGTTACTGATTGATTGTCCAAGTATTTGTATGGGAGACTGAGTGTGTGTGTGGCTGGCTGGGAGGTGTGTGACTCTGTGCAGATCAATGTGTACTTGTATCAATGATTGTATAACAAGGTAAGTATGTGTTAGTATATGTTTGAAAATGTAAGGTGCTCTATGTTTAACTGTATAGACAAGAAAATGGAAGTGTCATTGATTCTTTACAGGACTGACTAGGTGTGTGAGTAACTCCATGGATGAGTGGCAGACTGTGAGTGTCTGTATAGGTGTATGAGTGCATATGATAGTGTTGTAAAGATGAGTGATTGTATGTATGAATGATAGTATGGGTGAATGAGTGAAGGTGTGTGTAGACGTAGGAATCAGTGAGTGCGTATGTAGTAACTAGTATTGGTGTGTCAATGGTTTCAAAAATTATATTCTGTATTTAACACTGGGTGAAACAGAGGTTATATTAAAATGTGAGGAGATGCATTGTATTGTCACATGAATGATATCATCAGTGATGTGGTCATTGATGTCAAATGAGATGTCATCAGTGATGTCATCAGTGATGTCATTTGAGATGTCATCAGTGATGTCATCAGTGATGTCACTGACCATGTCATGAATGATGTAATATGTGACATCATCAGCAGTGGATTGCAGGTGCGCGATATATAGTTAGTGCAACTAACTATATATGGAATTTCAATGGTTTTGTGTGAGTAAAATAAGGTTTTTTAAATGCTAATTCCTAACTATATATGGTCTATAACCTATGGTTTTTTCAGTGAATATATATATATATATATATATAGATATATATGGATACATATATATAACAGTCAGTTACAAAGTGCTCATGCAGATAGTTGTATACAGTAGTTATTAGGAACCTACGCTTGTGCCACATTGCTGCCAAAAATGTTGCCACAGCAAAAACAATCAAACTGGTTAAATCTGTTTGGAGAATTCTGTAAGCTTGCATACAATGAGTGAATCCCACATTTTTGAAAAGGGGTATGAGCCAATACCTTCTCGGCTTTTGATAAGCTGGGCAAAAAAACAAAAGCTGCAAGTCTTTTCTAGTTCACAGTTACAACCAGGGCAGCTTTTTGGTGAGGATGGGCACCATTTGCTGGTAAAGGCTCTAATTGGTAAGGTGCCATATCTCCATTGTAGGTATAATTTTTTAGTTAAGATAGGGAAGATGTCATCCAGGACATACTCAAAGTGATAAAAATCTTTAGCTTTTAAAAAGGATTCTGTTAAGCAGTGTTTTGCTTAAAGTCAATACGCAAATGTGGGCCACTTTTCTTTGGTGTGCCTTGAGCCAATTTTTTATCCCAATCCAACCCTGCCCTTACCGTTCCCTTTTGGCTATGTTTATACACTTGAATTATGAGTAAGTGAATGCCCAGTTCCAGACCTTTTGCTGTTCAGTCTGCATGAGAATTCCATTATCTTCCCTCTGGCTACCTCTGCAAGAATTTTATTCTCTTACGTCTGCTGTTGGGGTTAGTTTCTGCAAACGATGTTCTCCCTTTCCCCTACCACCTTTGACCCCTAGCCTACTATCATCCTCTACCGCCCCTCCCCCCTCCAACCCTAGCTCTGGTTCGTATATAAGCATAGGGGCATTATGAGGTTCAGTTGAAAACACAGCCATCAGTACATACATTTCATTATCTGTACCTTTTGTCCGGTGATCACAGTGTATCCACTATGCATAACCCTAGAGAGGGGCTTTGTAATATGCTTCCCTTTAAGGGAGAGGATGTGGCCTAACGGTTAGAGCAGCTGACTTAGAGCTGGGGAACCGGTTCGAGTCTCAGCAATGACACTCAACATCCTGTGATTCTGGGTAAATCATTTAATCTCCCCCTGCAGAACAAAAATGAATGTGTCCTTGTGTAATGCAACTGGTGCTCATGTAAAGCGCTCTGATTTCTTCGAGTCCAGTTCGCGCTATATAAGACTCAGAAAAAAAGGCTCTTTTCAAATCGCTACATCGCTGATTCCCTGAAACCACGCAGGCATGTAATGGCGTGCAGCACATCAAAGACTAAGGGCAACACGGGAGCAAGAGAATAACAACAACAAAACAGGGCAGGGAAGGAATGCGTGCCAGTACATTTATTTGGCATCAAGTTAGTTTAAATACGAGGGCATAGCGGGACTTCACCAATATAGCAGAACATTCGTCAAGCGCTAAATTCTGGGAAGGTCTGATTGGGCTATTTTTAAATAAATACCACGCAGGAGCCCTAATCCACATTTGGGAAACCGTTCCCGCTCGCCCTGTGACTATGCGCTTGCCCGAGGCCACGCAGTGGCCATCAGGAGGGCGGGCTCCTAGTCGCATAGGGCTGCCCCTGCCCCCCTTGTGGCCAGCCACTCCTCGCCGGGCAGGAAGCGCCCAGTAGGAGGCGGGCTGCTGACGCACGTCCGGGGCGGCTAGGAGGAGCCTCTGGGGGGTATTTGACCCCTGGGCACCATCTTGGAGCCCTCTTTGCCGCTCCGGACGTCGCGCTACACGTCGGGACACTCGTCGGGACACTCTTTTGTCCGCGTCTTCCTGTCGCGTCGAGGAGTTGCCGAGATATTAGGACGTCGGGCCCCAGGTCGGTCTCGTGCACGTGGTGAGTGGCGGGGCATCGCAGCCTCCTCCGGTCGTCCCCCGTTCTTGGGGACATGAGGGGGAGTGGGCCGGTGTTTTGCGGTCTTTTTGGTGATATGTGGGCCGTTTTTGCGCTTTATTGGTATTGGGGGCATTTGGGTGCCCGTCTGGTTTCTCGCATGCTTTGGAGTAATAGCGAGTGTTTTGGGCAGAGGGAATGGAACGGTTTGTAGTGTGGCTCACGGGTTAGAGCGGCTGTCACTGATACAGTGAATGGGCCAGTGTCTAGGGTTCGAGTCCCGGAGCGGCAGGGATAATTCTCGCCTCGGCGACTTTTCTTCAAGACCGGTGAATTTATATTGTCAAAATGGTATATACGACGAACACTATGGTGTTCGCTATTAAAGGCACTCGGCGAGAGGCATTCGGCGAGAGGCACTCGGCGGTTATCGGGGTTATATGGTAGGTTTACTGCGGATCAGTGAGCGTTGCTTTTCGTGCAGTATTGCCCGCCTTGCACACAGCTCACAAAAAACGGACCTCCGAGGGTATCCCCACGTGTCTTCCTTACGTGCATGTTTTATAGGGTGATCTCGTTAGCTATGCCCCAGCGTGAGGTTGCATCACCTAGTGTGCGTCTGTATGTGTTGTTATGCGAGGACGGAATAGGAACATTTTAAGTTTATGCTCGTGTCTCCATATCGAACACGGAGGCCGGACTCAGCACGTGAGCCTCTTGCTACAACTCTGAATTTGTATACGGTGCATGTGATTAGGAGTGTATTGAAGCAGTCGCGCTGGGGCCACATACAGAGGTGTTTTATTCGGTTCTACAAGTGTGGTGGCATTTGCAGCAGGAGGAATATGCCTTCCCGTGCGCAATGGTGGTGATGGGGCCTATAATTACAAAGGGTGTATATTATCATTGGGCCTTGGTATCTCGACACGCAAGTGAGTGCCTTGTTCATGTTAAAGTATGGCATACTACAGTGCAACGGATAAGCCTTATGTGCGCAAACTTGTTATTGTGACTGATTTCATTTTACACCTGGTATTAGATATTTGTGCGTGAGGGTTCAGCCCATTACGCGCGTAAATGTGTGGTTGCGAGCGTAAGTATAATGAGAGCATGGTATTATTGGGTCATAGTACCTTGAGGCCCACTCGTGTTACTTCCAATGTAACACGTTGCGTGGCATTTCCAGCGCGATGGGTAAGCTTTTCCTGTGCGCAGTTAAGGTAACCTATCGTAAAGCGTTGCGATGCATCCCAGCGCGATGGGGTAAGCCTATCCGGGCCATAGGACCTCGAGCCCCCAAATGTGTAACTGATTCCATTGGATCGTGGCATTAGGTATTAGAGCGCGAGGGTTCGGCCGAGTGCGAGCATAAATCTGTGGCTGTTGATCGTATGTACAATTGGAGTATAGTTTTATTGGGCCATAGTACAGGGAGGCGCAATCGGGTGAGTTATTACATTTGAATGCGTTTGCAGTGTATTTTCAGCGGGCAAGAGTATCTATAGGCCCAATCGAGTGCATGGTGAATTAGAACGGTTAGCTCTTCTGGTTAGCTCGTGGTTAGCCGGGCATGGGCATTCAGCGGTGCCCCTGGTTTAGGTGTTGGCACGTCTAGTCCGACTTCCGCGGCAGAACCGTTTCCGTGGCGAGCATGTTCCCTAATCGCGCGGTCATATTATTTTCAGGACGCAGTGTGGAGTCCACCAATTGGGTGGTCCCGCCCGCCTGTTAACTGTTGATTTTATGCTGTTACTTTCTGGCCCCTGTTTCATTTTAACCTTCCGCTACCAGAGGTTGAGGTTATAATCATCTCTTGCGCCCCCCCCCCCTTCTTTCTTCCCTAAGACCAGGCCAATTGGGGCAGATGCATCGGGCTGGGGTAACATTTCCCAGATCCTGGGATCGTGTTCTGGCGCGAGTAACAATATCCCATAAGCAAACTACTCCCAACTTGCATATGTGGATATCTGCCTGGTCCATGTGGCAACACTTGTTTCTTTTGCGGCATAATTCAGACAGTCTCAGTTCCCTTCGCCTACAACTCCCAATCGCAAAGCAGTGTAAACGCTTCTAATCAGATCGAACAAAATCCCAATTGTACTGGTGCTTCACGGCCCCCCCCGTGCTCCGACATACCTTGTTCTGTTCCTCACTGACAAAACGGCTAAATATATTGAATACTTGGCGAGTTAGTTCAGTCCCTGAATTTCCATGGGACATCGTGCATTCGGGTGGGAGCATCTTGAGGGACACCTGGCGTGTCCAGACGAAACTGTGGGGGCGCGCGCCCAGATCAGTAATCTAACAGTATTTCAGTTCGCGTCAGTGACGCACTTGCATGCCCCGAGGGAGTGCGCTTGATCAGCCGTAGTTTTACCTTACAGTTACGCCAGAATTAATCAAAATTCTTCGGTTGGCAATGGACTAGCCCGGCGCAGTGTAGGGTAAGTCCTTGTCTAGACTGGCAGGGCTGTTGATGCAGCAGTTATAATGAAACACAGGGAACTCGACAATTAATATGGCTAGAAAGATTAGTGAACAGAATGTTTTGTTTCTTGCCTCGCTCATCGCGCAGAATGATGCCAATTTTATCGGCCCTTCAATTCTTTTGTGCAATTCTAATTATTATGTTGTGTCGGGCCCTTGCAAGCAGTTTGCATATTCAGTGCAAGTTATGTGTGTTGCGTGTGGTAAAAGAAATGCTCAATATAGTCCGTCATTTTAGAGGTAGCATCATGGTGTTCCATAGGACGCATCAGTCCAACCATGGGAGCAAGACACCTAGCTCAGTTTCCAGTTTTAGCTTAAATATTTAAGGCCTACCTTATATCGGAATCTTCGAGATGCCACTAGCCCGGAGTCTGAGGCATGTAGAGTAGCCATATCAGCCTACCAGAAAAGCACAAACCAAGAGGCACCAGGCCCGTGTCTGTCACTGGAAATGTACTGTTAAAGAATGAATTGCCACTATCCTCCAAAACTGAAAGTGCGGCACAGATACTTATGTGAGGATTCCTCGTCTGCTGTAATAACTTTCCAGGTTATTGTTCCCATGTACCTGTGTTATGAAATTGACAAGCTATTTATAAGGAAAGGCTCTATACGATTTGAATGAGTCTCAGCCGTGTCGGTGCTGACCCTTAATTCATGTTACTCCTTTATAATCTCACCCCTCATCGGTTGTGCCTTCCCTTCTAGTCCCTAGGAACAGGTGCGAGTGCACAAGCCTAAAACGTCACCAGTATTGTTCATTATGTAGGATGTGCAGTTATGAATATTGCTGAAATCGATGTCCCCCGCACGCCAATTCGCTCCTGTTTGGGAGCCCGGCATATACATTTGTTAATGCGCTCAATGCCGCTGTAACACTAGTTTGCATGAAGCGTAATAAAGTAATTTTACAGATGAGGAACTAGACTACTATGCACCAAGTTCCAGTTGCGAACGACTGCTTTCCTAATCCCTTTCCTCACAACACTACACTTATGTTGGGTAATACCGGTTTGCAGAAATAACTTTTCCTGGTTATTGTTCCCATGTACCTGTGTTATAGGACAGGCTATTAATAAGAACGGCGCAATACGAGGTTGAATGAGGGTTGACAGAGCGCTACTGATGTTCGGTTTGGGAGGGTCAGCTGTGTCAGTGCTAATCCCTATACCTGTTACCTCTCATCAGGATTTTGAAAATAGTCACACTGTCTACGTTGTAGGGTGAGATGGGTTCCACGGCTAATAATATAATACTTTAAGTCTCAATGACCTATCCTCTACCCTAATATTTTGTATTCCTCCAGCTTTACAGGGGATGAATCTGATCTTCTTATTAGGAGCCCTCAAGTTTTCGAGTGCACTAAACACTGCTCTCTTGCTTACAATAGATATGGTGATGCTTCCATCTTGCCACGGGGCAGGAGTGGTAGCTTGTCAGTTGTATAAATGTATTATTTAGCGCGGCCTTGCCCTTAGGTGTCTGAGTGCATTATAGAGAATCAGTTCATCTACTTTGCCTCTGGGCTAATAATTCCTTTTGTGAGCGGAGGCGTTTCTATTTCACATGCGAGGTTTTGCCATGGTGTTTGAGTACACCTGAAGTCGAAGTACTTCAGTGTGGGGGAGGCAACCAGGTTAGCAGCAAGCAGACACTGCATGATACTCAGCATGTACATATCCGGGGTGCCTGCATATAAGTTAAAATGCTATACTCGTATGTTAACGGGTTTGAGTCCTGCATGTGGGGTGTGGGGTTCTCCAGGCCATCAGCTAGTGTACTCTGTATGAGGGCCGCTAATGTGTACGTGTGACCAGGTGCCCCTGTGCAAGAGGTGTTACATCAGGCATGCAGCAAGCTAGAACGGTATCATGTGTACGTGTATCTGTGTGCCCATGTAGAGATTTGTGTTATTCCAGACACACAGTAAGCCAACTAGCCACGAGGTGATCAGCAGGTACAGGTGACAGAGTATCCAGTGCTAGGACATATGCAGTACACCAGCCATACAAATGCTATGCATAGTGTGGGCAATATGTACACACAACCTATTGATGATGCACATGTCATGCAGTGTAGTTGCATAAACAGACACAGTGTGTGGTGCGCGCAGCGCACTTGTGAAGGAGCGCCTGTCACCCGCAGGAGAGGTGCCGAGCTAGGGGTCATGTGTGCACAGCAGACTTACGAAGGACTGCTCGGCCCAGGAGAGGCGCGCAGTGTGCATGCATGTGATTGGACGCCCGCTCTTGTGCATGTGTAGGCCATTCTGAGCGTGTACGGGACTCCATACATCATTATCTCGAAACAAGATAGTGCGACTGTCAGAACAGATGTTCGTGGACCACAACAGTGCAGTCAGTGTGCCAAGGGTGTCAATCTAAGTCACTTTCCATGTATTTAGCGTCTTTTGGGTTGTTCTAATAGAGTGGAGCAGGCACTCCGCAGAATTAGACATCTAAGTGTGCTAGGAGGAGCCCCGAGCGAGGTGTGACTCTTTAATGGCTGTGTGGAAATTTATTGGCACCTTAATATGATACATATGGCAGATTTGCTGAGGTGCTTACTCCTGTGTCGCTCAATTGGGAGGGGTCCTCAATTTTTGGGTCTTATCTTACTGTACTGTCATGCCAAGGTATGACTGTATGGTAGTCCGCTAGGATGTGCCAAAGTTAGGATATTTAGCTAATTCTAGGTCTAGCCCTAGGCTAATAGGTCCATATACCCCCTTACGCATATCGACCTCCGGGGGCCCTCCCAAGAGGCATGGTTAGTCTTGTTCGTGATCTTCCCTGAACTTCCTTGGGACCTGCAGTTTGTAGCTCTACCATGAGAAGATAAGGTCACATGACAATAGTCATTTTCTCTGCCATATACCGTTGTTGTCTGCCTGTGCTTCCAAGGCGCCGGTTCTTGGAAGACAGCCTACCCGCTGAGCCATCAGATCGGGAGCTCCTGCTGCCTTTCAGTAGTTGGTAGGGTCTTCAGCCGGTAGTATTACACTCATTCCACGTTTGCAGTAACCTTCAGATTCTCTGTGCTCCTCCTTAGGTGAGAAGTTGTCCGGAGGTTTGATATCGCCAATATTGGGAGTACCTGCGTTCAGCATATTAATCCCTTATGGCGGAGGTCGTAAGTCAACTTTTAGACAAGCTATTCTTAGATAGCATGGTCTAAGCAGCCTCCAGCCTACTTGGGGGTATGTGATACCAGCGGTTCACTTTTGCACTCCTGTATAAAAATGTAAGTCCACCCGCAAGTTATACTAATTATGCATTGCGCACTGAAATATCCCTCTGTACTTTGATTGAGTGCAGTTGCACAAGCGTCCACATAAGCTCAGTTTTCAGTGAATTTGAGAACTTCACTTCGGCAGAAGTTATACAATACTGGGTGTAGTCTGCTGTTGCTTTGTGGGCAGCTGTGGTGGGTGTCAGTGTCATGCGCTGGTTCTCCTATTGTTTTTTAGGGAGCGACATCAGCAGGGGAGGTCCCCTTAGCGCTTGGGCTCTTTCCAGGGGTATTACCTCTAGAACCTGGGTTAGTCTACACTATTGCTGTAGAGGGATTCCTTCCCTGGGGTATTTGCGGACTAATTTCAGTGGGCTTGTGGTGTCAGCGGGCGTGTCAGGTTGCAGGTCTGGTTCTTACGGGGGCACTTGGTTTCTGTCCCAGCAATCCCTTGGTGGTGGTCTTATGTCATACTTACAGACTAGCTATCTATAGGTAGCGTGGCCTAAGCTGCTTCCAGACTAAACCCGAGAGGGCAGGTGTTGCCTGCTGCTAATACCTGTTCAATCCGGTATTGGCATATGCAAAGTCATCGCCCAAGTTATATAGTATATATGTATTTATCCCTTCAATGCACCTGTGCTCTTTCAAGTATAGCTGCACAAGCGTCATAGTAAGCACACTTTCTCTATGTTATGCGGAGAACGGCGTACAGCAGGAGTTGTAACTTGTTGGGTATAGCCTGCTGACGTGTGTTGTGAAAGGGTGTGGTAGAGTTGCTGGGCATGTGCTGGAACGCCTATTCGATTCGAAGCACCTTCAGTAGTAGGGGCCCCTCCTCATCACTTTGTCATTCACCTGGTAGTATGACTTCAGGTAACCGGGTTTGGTTATACTATGGTTGCAAAGCATTAAGACCCGGGGTATCTGCAGATCAGGGGCAGAGGGGCCTGGGTTACTTCAGGCATGTAATTTTCATGTCTGGATCAGGTCGCTTCGAGGTGGAAAGGGTCCACCGCTCACCTGTCATTTTGTCTTGTTCCTTGGACCGTCAAAATGTCTGCAGAGCAAGAGTTGCAGGTTCCCAATAAAGCAAAGTGGTGGGGGGCCGTGAAAAGATTCACTCAGCGGAGGGGCCTGGGTTTCATCAAGCACGAGATGATTCAGGACAAGGTCAAGGGTTACTTGGAGGAGGATGGTGTTCATCTCACGCTGTGGGCTAAGACCTGTTCCTCCTAGACCTTAAAGAAGCACTTTTGAGCAAAGGTTGCAGGTAATGAGTAGTAGCAGTGGTGGGGGGCCCGTGCGGCAGCGGGTACCACCGCACGGGCTGTGGCGGAGTTACTGGGCGATCCGGAAGAAGAGAGGTGCAAACACTGTACTTCTGCGGGCACATAGGGGCGCCAGAGCCTAACCTGTCACCTCATGGGAGGCGCAGGAACTCGTGTCGGCGCCCCAGTAGTCCTTCGGGCGGTTGTGGGCCTGTGCAGCCGGGGGTTTGCCTAGTCACGACCTGCAAGGGGCGTGTGTAGTATAATTATAATTGTGCAGCAGTTGGGTGGTTCGCCACTATGCTGATTGGCTCAACAGGCGGGCAGGTGGCGAGAATGCGGCCTGCCCTTTGATCGCCCGTAAGATAACCCACCATCATTACATATGTTGTATGTAATAAACCTGCAGCAAATTTTCCCAAACTTATCACTTGTGTCTGTGTGTTATTTGCGGGTTTGGGCATCACGGGGGCGGGGGGTCCTGTGGCCCTGAAGTGACTAAGGATTTTCCCGGCAGCCTCCACAGTTTGAAGACATAGACGGCAAATAGCAGCATCATGATGTGCGCGGCCGCACGAGGGAGCATAAATCTCGACATCCCTGCGCCTGCCCTCGTGCCTCTACTTCTCCTTCAGCCTCCCCGGAGAATGAATGACAGCTTTATTCACATATCCAACACTCAGAGCACTTACTGCACAGGTGCCCCCATCCTGCCTGCATCCAAAGTTGACAGCAGCGACTTGGAGCGCAGTGGCACTGCTGATAAAAGCGTCACTGCACGTCAAGCCTCACAGCCTGCTTCTGTGTTGTGGAGGTCAAACATACATGAGAGGTTCGGGGAAAAACAGGCGGACTTCAGGGATAGGCGCAGAGCATATTTTCTCACTTTGCTTTAAAAAAAAAAAAAAGCATTTGTCGAAGCCCTTACTATAGTGCCAAACTATTGTTTTTGCATGTTTTGTCACGGTTTTGAAAACTTTTTTTTGTTAGATAAGCTGTTGGGCCCTCATCAGTCTGGAAAAATATATATTGTCCAAAAGAAAAAATACATTTTGATCTCATGAAATAAATAGTGTTTGTTAAGGGAACTACTTTGTGCGTGGATGTGCTCCTTGTGAAAGAGGGGAAATGACAGTACTCACCCTGAATTTAGCCAATGAATGAAGTTGTCTGACCTACTACCCTATGCTATATGCTGTGAATGACACAATAAGAGAACAAGGGCTGAAAACCCCTGTACAGTATGAACATCATTTTAGTAAATTCAAACGGTATTAGCTAACGCCAGGCCTGAAAGCCACAGGGGCTCAACGTTGTTCTTGGTGGCCCACTGCCTGTGTTGTCAAATGTCAGGGTTGTCGAATACGAAAGCTTCCTTTGAGTTCACCTCTTGCCTTTTTCCTACTACCAGACACTTCCGGTCTTTTTATCTCACAATTGCTGATCCTTGCTTCCTCCCTTTGCCACTGTTTTCCTATCTCACCCTTCTTCCATCATCTTTCTCACTCGTCTGCATGTCTCTTTCTTGCTCTTTTACAAAGTCTGATGGTGAAATAATAAGTAGTGGTCCCCAAAAATAAGTGCTGAGAGAACCACCAACACAAATTGAAAATGGAAAAGGCAGTCAGGAGCTCAACAGAAGGCAGTTAGGAGCTAAGGGGAAGTCAGGCAGGAAAACGGTGGTAGAGGGCAGGAGGGGTAGGTGCTCATGGGAAAGCAGATAAGATCAGAGGGCAAGTGCGGATAGGAGCAGTGGGGGGGGGGGTACACAGGTGTAGAGAGAACGAGCAGGTAGAGTAGATGAGAAAGGCATACAGAGCACAGGAAAAGTTGGACAGAACTGCAGGGTTAGGCAAAGAGGAGTGCATGGAAAGACAGTCTGAAGCTGAGGGAAAAGTGGACAGGAACCCAGGCAGTAGGGCATAGGAACCCAGGCAAGGACTGGCAGGCACACAGGCAAGGACAGACAGAGGCAAAGGCATTCAGGGGTTTGGGATCCTGGCTCAATTAATTATTGGTGGGGCTTGGATCATTTGACCGAATTTGTAATATAAATTAGGCAGACATGCAAGTGGTTTGGGGATGCAGCTGACACATCCACTTGTGAAATGTTTGCAATTGTAGCCAGGTTAAGAGTGGGTAATGCCCATTACTATCAATGCCAGAGTGGGACCACAACCACCCCCGCCGCTCTTTCATTTGTCGGCCGCGGGCTGCAAATGCAGGGGCCACCACAGCTTTACTTTAGTGATAGGCAGGAGAGTGTGCCTTCCAAAGATGAGAATGACACACCATCATATTTAATGGTGCTCTATGTGAAGGGCTTTTTAGGAGGAAAATATTTGGAGAAATAAAGATTAAATATTCATTTGACTATTTTACATGATTTGCTGATGTGGGTTTTCCAGCTGCTGGATGGTCTGCTTCAGTGAATGCAGCAAATAGGAGCAGGGATGGCAATACATGGAAATGTATTATACATTTTAAAGAGTATGCCTGGCCTTCTTTTTGGGGTGGTTGGAGCAAGTTCAGCAAATTATGAAATGGGTGTAAGCAGTCCATTTTCCAAAATACTTGCAAGGTCATATTGAACCATTGAGGATTCCTTGATCATAGTAATGCTTTAAAAATGTTCGACAGATTACCGCTATCAAACAGAATTTGCCTAATCTAATAATAATTATAATAAAATATGGTGCAATGTGGCTTGCCGAGTTCGCATCTACAAGCTCCTTCCTCACAAGGAATAGATGCCAATTTTGCACCAGGTTGTATTTATATTGACACCCATTAGATAAACAAGTATTGGCAATGCCAATAGGTCTGGTTTATGGATAAAAAAGTATTTTGTGTCACTGATGCCACTCATCTTTGCACAAATGCATCTATATGTCTATCCACTGACTAATTCCTGCATTCACTCTCTGACACAATCACAGTCAAACACACTCAAATTCAAATGCATCTAAAAGGTAGATCAAAAGAAGAAAAAAGTATATGCTTGCATTACCAATAATAAACATACCAGTGAGTCTGTCTTGCAAAGGTATTGTTAATAGTCTATTTTTGTTCTAGCTTGGCTTCCACATTTTGTACCAATGTGTTGGCCATATTGGAATGGTAAAACAATGACACACTATAGACAACACCATTCTATTATGGGTTTTTTTGTTTAGAGGAAATGACAAAGTAAGATGCGACACACTGCAGATGAAATGAGCAGCAAGCAAGTAGTTCCTTAGCAATGCCTGGGGATCTGTACTATCCTCTTATGATATATTAAATAAAAAGAAGAGAATCAAAGAAATAAAAGGGGGAACTATAAGAGGAGAACATTGAAAGGAAAGGAATAGCCAACCAGCCCTGACCCGGAAGAGCACTCATTTTCAGGTGGATGTACACATGTGATAGGAAAATACCGTCATTCATAGGGCAAAGGGGCCAATGACTGATGGATCTGAAAAACAGCCCCATGCAGTAAGAAGAGTTTAATTGACACTCAGGCAGTCTAAAGGCAGAACAGAGCTGACCCAATGGCCCCCATGTAGCTGTACAGACATATATTTTTAGATATATGAAAGGGATGCATGTAATACACAATGTATTTTTATTCCAAGATCCTGGCAGACATCAATGAAGAGATTCTAGGAAGCAGGCCTGGACTGACGCTAACAGGCACCTGGTGTTTTGCAGAGGGCTGGCAGGGTGGGGCGGGTCTCTCCGCTGGTGGAGGCTGGCTTTGTTTCTGACAATGTGATCTTGCAACGCATTTTAGTTTAGTATACTAAATCATACCATTAAATTGAGAGGCGATTGTTAGAAGTGACAGATTATAATTATGAACTTTTAAATATTCATGCCTCCACCACCACTGCCATGACAATGCTGCTATTAGTCAACAAAAAGGAAAGCTGTCTTTTTCTCTTCTATATGTGGCTTAGGATGTTACTTTACATTAAGTAACATTATAGGGTTTTGCTTTTGTGCAGCACACCCCGAACAGATCTATTGCAAGGGTGCAAGTGATGATGTAGGAAAAAAGGGGCACTGTGGAAACAGTAATTGGTTAGGATGAAACAATGTGGTCAAGTGGAAGCCTGGATTGATGCCAAGGCATTTGTGCAATTCAGGCACTACATAGTTATCTCATTCTCTCTCCCATTTTAGATCAAAGCTTAATTCTTTGTGTTTAGTTCTTTGAGGTGCTAAACCAGAGCACTGTATTAAATACATTCCCGGCTATGCAGATTCCATAAGGATTGGTGGTAGAAGTGTTTTAGGAGGGTGATGATTTTATGCAGAAGCTAAAATGAAAACTACAGTATCCACCACTGGTCAGCGCACGCAGTGAGACCATTTACTCCTTGTAGCTAAAAGTCTGTTAATTATAATCCATTCTTGAATTAATTCACCCACGCACCCCTCACCCACCAACTATTCATCATTGAGCCATGCAGACTGTTTCCAATCTCATCAAGCCTCTAACTTTTATCATTGGCTTGCTAAGACCTCCTGTACAAAATGTAAGATTGCCCACAAGGCAACAATCGGGCATACAAAGCATAGTGTACAAAATACAGATAGCAAAGCATAACTCTATCGCTCCTAAGAGGGCCTAACAAAGATTCTGACAGTGAAAATCTTGGATTACTAGCATCAAAACCACTGACCTCTATGGTAATCTGTGCAATTTCATGTAGCAAAATACCTAGCTGTAGAGTTTAATACTGAGTATATATATATATATATATCCATCCATTTCCTAATCCTTTTGTATGAGGTTGCTTTTATTTCATGTGGTTTTTTTCCAAACAGAGACAGTCAGTACCTATTATATAGAAGCATAGGCAGCCGACACATGTTTTCTCCTTTGGACTTTTTCAAGCTGGACGTCCCATAGTCAGGACATAATCCATGACTAGAAATAGAAGTACAGCTGAAATCTTGGCATGAATCTAAGTCTTAAATACAAGTAATGGAAGTATATATATATATATATATATATATATATACTTCCATTACTAATATAATAAAGAGAGAGCCCAAACCTTTGAGGCGGGTAATCTCAGGAACCACAGCACCAATCACAACACCCAACACAGCATTGGAAAGGGCAGTTGCAGCAGAAGGACATAGGCTATGCAGACACCCACCATATACATTTAAAAGGTAAAAGAACCGTGCCAGCAAAGTAGTCCATTGTGGGCGTGTCTGCGTTGTGCTGTGGGCGTGTGCTGGGGGCGTGACAAACGCTGGGGGCGTGTGGTACGTTCCGCCCTTCATGCCATGTCTCATATTGTGTGCTAATCCCACCCTGCTCCCTTTAAATACACCTGCACCCTATAATCATAACCCACCTTTACTCCTTAAAATACCCCAACACCCTTAAACACTAACCCATCTTAACCCTATAAATATACCCTGTACCCCAAAACACAAACCTATCCCTAAACCCTAAAAATACCCCTGTACCCCAAAACCCAAACCTAGCCCTGAACCGTATAAATACCCCTGTACCTCAAAACCCAAACCTACCCCTGAACCCTAAAAATACCCCTGTACCCCAAAACCCAAACCTAGCCCTGAACCCTAAAAATACCACTGTACCCCAAAACCACCCATGAACCCTAAAATACCCCTTTACCCCAAAACCCAAACCTAGCCATGAACCCTTAAAATACCCCTGTACCCCAAACCCCAAACCTACCCCATAACCCTAAAAGTATCCCTGTACCCCAAAACCCAAACCTAACCCTGAACCCTAAAAATAACCCTGTACCCCAAAACCCAAACCTACCTCTGAACCCTAATACCCCTGTACCCCAAAACCCAAACCTAGCCCTAAACCCTAAAAATACCCCTGTACCCAAAACCCATACCTATCCCTAAACGCTAAAACTACCCCTGTACCCCATAACCCAAAACTATATCTGAACCCTTAAAATACCCAAACACCCCAAAACATATACCTCAGTACCCCAAAACATCTACCCCTATACACATACTTACCTTATCCGAACATTAAAAAAAAACAATGCTTTTACCATTCATGCATTTACAACGAATTTGGTTGTAAATGTATGCGTGGTAAAAGCATATAAAATGAAATGCCATGCATTGTAATGGCATTGCAGAGTCATGGTACTTTCGTAATGAAAGTATGCGGAGTGATGGTATGCGGAAAGAAAGTTGCGGAATAATGGGTGTTTACCCTCCCCAGGTAAGTACATTGGTGGCACGGCGGCCCAAATCTCCAGCAACATACTCATATTTTTTCACCACCCATTTGAAAAATGCACAGGTCTCTCTCATTGATGGCCAGCACCGACATACACTTTTAGACACACCTCCCGCCACAAGTTCTAGAATTGCGAACTTTAGAGCTGGGGAGCTACGTTCGAATCTCGGCATCAGCTCAACATCCTGTGATTCCAGGCAAATCGCTTTGTCTCCCCGTGCCTACCACAAATGAATGTGTTCTTCTGTAATGTAAATTGTGCTCATGCCATGTTGTCGAGTTCGCGCTATATAATATTGCAAGGAAAAATAAAGTAGGGAAACTCGAGTTCACACAATACTGAACGTGCACTCTTAAGTGCAACAGCATCCGCCCGAAACGCGTCAGTCTGTTGCTGCTTTTTGAACTCTGGTGAAATAAAATCTTCCTGCCTTACTTTGGGATTCGCTGGTCTTTGTTCGCCACAAGTTGGCGGTGCAGGATCTTTTGCTTGAACTCATATATATATATATATATATATATATATATATATATATATATATATATATATATATATACATATTGTCAATATGTATTAATCTTCTATAATTTATTTCATATGAGTTATAACCTGTATTTGTCAATTTTGATATATAAAAACGATTACCAGTTGGAAAAGTTTTACATTTGACAATGCGTGTTAACATAGGTTTAACCCAAAGTTAAATTCATGAATCACTAGTCTGTTGTTTAGTTCCATGGACAAAATGGGAGGAGCTAATTTGCATGTGCAATCGTATAAAATCACAATTGGGTCTCGACATGTCATGTGATCAAGACCGGGGAAACCTGGTCGAAACGCATCATGTTGTTGAAGGGAAAATAAAGAAGCACGAAAGAAATCTTACTGCATGGCGGTCCGTTCCTGTTTGTTTTTTAGAAAAAACATTTTGCTGTCAGGACTGTGATCGTGATACAAATTCGCAGGTTTTGCTGGTACCGCTGCTAACGGAACCTCTCTTCGCAAGTGGCTGGTTATTGACAGCGGATATCATTTTGGCGGTCTGTGTTCAACCCGAAAGGAGTACTTGGAGCCAGCCCCCCGCAGTCACACGTGGCAGTAGCGATCGGCGCAATTTGTAAATTGGCGTAACCAGAAGGTGCGGCTTGGAAAGGTGCGAGGAGTCGGAGGACACTGAGAGCAGCCTGGTCAACCCGAGGTGAGCTGTATGAGCAGCCTGAAACGAGCCGTATTGGCGGCAGCAGCGGACGTGCTTCGAGACCGCGAGGCGGTGGCAGACACATTGTTTCTTAATCTGCCAGAAACTAGTGAAAGCAAGAAAAACGCTAATATCAACATAGGGGAGAAGAATGATGTCAAAGCATTGTTAAAAAAGTTGGAAAAACTTCAGCGCACAGAGTTGACAAAATGGTGGGAGAAGAAGTCCCTCGAGAAATACAAAGAAGCAGGTAGAGTCCCAAGGGTGTTGCGGGTCCTCATTGTGCCATCTTTTGAGAATCCCAACCCCCTGATGCTGAAAGAATGGGCTACTAATAACCCTGATGCCTCCAAGAACATGGTTTGTATTTTAATAAAATACGCTGAAATTTATAGGACAGAGGTTGTCAAGCAGATTGATATACTTAACCAAGAACTGGAAGCATTAGAGCACCAAGAGGCAGTGAAGAAGGGAAGAGATGACATAAAAAAAACGCCTCGATAAGCATGAAGACATTATAAAAGAGCGTAAAGTATTTAAATTTGCACGAGACATAAAAGATTATGAGGCTGGAAGAATCTTGACTTTCTCAAAAAGGTTTGAGTCAGTCAAAAGGCAAGCTCTTGTTACCAAAACACCTCCTGTCCGTGCACAAAACCAAGAGGACGTTGTTATTTACATCAGATACAGACCTAAGTTCAGTGGTCAGCAGCATGGACTCGGATGAAGGACGTTCGGCAGCAGAATAGACACAACCTCAGATCAGTTTCAACCCATCGGAGGAATTGGGGTTTATAATAGAGGATTGGAGACACACACTGAGGCCGAGACTACCTTAGAAAACAAAAGCCACAGGCGGAACGAGCGCGGGAAACAGAGGTGCAAATGGAGGCAGCAACAGGAGAGGAAAAAGAGGGAGAGGAAATCTACACCCAGAACAGTAGACTCCAGTACTGACACAACTACCAATACAGTAATTCATTTGACTGATATTGATCTCAATGCCGCAGAAATCCAACTCTTGGCTTTGGGACTTTCATTCTGCCCTAAAAATGGTTTTAAATATGTGCAATCACGAATTGACGTTTTCAATTTTTCAATCCCTGTTCGAGTTCAGGAAGGGCCTGAAAACCTGGCTCTTCCCCAAGTCAGACCTTTAAGACTCCCCCTACCGCTACTTCTGGTTTTGTGCCGGTCCATCTTTCAAGTCTGAGCGCCAGGATACCCGTAGGGTGACAGCATGCACTATACAAAAGCCTAATTCAATTCAATTCAATTCAAGTTTATAAGGAAATTGAAATTAATTAAATTCTACAAATTGAACAAAGCAAGTGACACTGCTACCATGATCATTGCAGAGAACCAACAGAGCATGCAATTACAGGCATCTGATGTTCCCACATTAAAATCCATGTACACATTGGCAGGGCACGCTGACAAATGCACTCAGAGCACACAGGAAGAGCTTCGACAAATGGGCATTGTTAGTGCGAGTGCCGCAGTAAGTCCGTTTCGCCCGCCATCGTGTTTTATCCCTATGATGCCGAGAGATGCCATAGACATTTTCACCGATTGTGTCATTAATAATTCGAAGGTGCTATTACTCAAAAGAATACACATAGAAGTTATTCTGAACAACAATACTCTAAACTTATACGGAAGATTAATGGCAATAACAACATAATAGTGAATAAAGCTGACAAAGGGGGCAATATTGTGCTATGGGCCCATGATGCCTATCTAAGAGAGGCCAACAGACACTTGAGTGACCCCATGTGCCACAGGAAAGCTTCATTCAAAGAACTAAAATTGGTAAAGGATCAAGTGTTCAAGGAGTTGGCACAATGGAAGAGAGAAGGCCTGATTAACAAAGATGAATATAATTTTCTTAAAACTGACCACCCCATTATCCCAACATTGTATTTTATTCCCAAAGTACATAAACAAACAAGTCCTGTGCCGGATGTATGACGTTACAATGCATACTTTTACAACGCCTACCTTTACAACGCGGTTTTTACCATGCATACCATTACAACGCATATCGCTTTGGGGTGCTGGATAGTGAATAGTTTAATTTACTATTCCAACTCCAGTCCCCGTGGATAGTAGGGAAGCTTATTGGATAGTAAATTAACCTATTCCCTATCCTAGAGCGCCCCCCAGAGCAATGCGTTGTAATAGTTTGCGTTGTAAAAGTTGCGTTGTAATGGTAGGTCGTTGTAAAAGTTTCGTTGTAAAGGTTACATACCCCTGTGCCTGGATGACCGATAATTTCAGCACAGCGTGAGTTACTAGAATCCATGTCCAAGTATGTGGATTTCTTTCTTCACGACTACGTGGAAATCCTTCCCTCTTACATTAAAGACACTGGCCATTTCCTGAGCAAGCTAAGAGAAGTCACCTGGAGTAACGAGTATTATTTCATAGTTATGGACATATGCTCCCTGTACACAAGTATCAATCATCATGACGGATTAAATGCCATACAGCAGTTCCTTTCCAGCAGGGATGTAAGATTTAACCAACACAACAAAATGTTGTTAAAAATGATTGAAATATGTTTGACAAATAGCTTATTTTTATTTAATAAGGAAGTGCACCAGCCACGGCGAGGTGTGGCTATGGGGGCATGTTTCTCCCCCGGCTATGCGTGTTTGCACGTTGGCTGGTGGGAGAGACATGTCCTCGGCCACACTCTTGGGGACACAGTTGCAGAAAATATTGTCAAGTGGAGGCGTTTCATAGGCGATGTGTGTGTAATATGGCGGGGATCTAAAGAGTCCGCACAGAGCTTTGTTGATGAAATTAATAATAGCAATTTGAACCTTGAGTTCACTGCCACCATCAGCAATGAAAAAGTTGAATTCCTGGATGTTGAGATTTATTTAAAGACAACATCATACATACTAAATTACACAGAAAGGCTACAGCTGGGAATTCGACACTGCATGCCTGTAGCACCCACCCCAGACACCTTGTTAGGAGCATCCCCTGTGGGGAGTTCTTAAGAATAAAGAGGATTTGTAGCAACAACAGTGACCTAACTGATTGTTTGAATGACTCTGTGCAGAGGTTTTTGTCACAGGGTTATAGAATGAGCGATTTACAGTTTGCTCTATCTAAAATACACAGTATGGAAAGAGAATCATCTATACCAAACAAAGAGGGGTGTACAGCATCAACAGAAACAATACATCCAAAAACGAAAGAGTCAGTGTTCAGGCGTATAACTACATTTAGTTGTCAGGAAAAGCAAGTTAGAAAGATCATAAATAGGAACTGGCCTATTTTAAAGTCTGACATTACACTTGCCCCAGAGTTAGATGCACTGCCAGCCATTACTTTTAGAAGGGCACCCTCTATGAAGGATGCTCTAGTCAAGACTAGTCCTGAAGTATGTGATACTGGACATTGGCTATCTAACAGAACATGATTCTACAAGTGTATTTCCTGTAGGGCATGCAAATATGGAATAAATAAACAGGAATTTTTAGATGCTTTTTCCAAAGGACTATTTACCTGTAAAACTGACCATGCAATTTATGTGTTGGAATGCACGTGTCAAGTATATTGGAAGCACTGCGCTTCAGGTCTACAATCATATTTTGCAGCATCTATGTGCAATTGTTAATTCGGACTCTAGTTATACAGTCACGCATCATTTTAAATTAGTGCACCAAATAACTTAAAATATCTCAGTTATTTTGTAATTGACGCAGTCCCCAGATCAATAAGAGGGGGCAACAGAGAGAAGAAGTTGCGACAACTAGAGAGTCAGTATATTCTACAATTAGACACTAACATGCCGAATGGTTTGAACACTGGAGAGGACCTGTACAACTTTTATAAGCTTTTTTTTAAACATAGGTTATGGTTTGGACTCGAAGCTGCTATACATGTAACATGAATTTTGATATATACTTTTTATGTATGATTGGCTTTTATTGGGATTTTAGCCTTACTTTTTATCAGGTTTTAACTGGTTTTACTAGTTTTCTGGTTTTACTGGTTTTTATTCGGTGTCTGTGAGGTATGGTGTCCCGGTAACTGTTAGTCCGACATGGATTTTAGTATTTATCAAAGAAGTTCTATTTGTAGTTATGAGATGTGACATATACATTTTGGGACTTGAATTCAGATCACTCTATGGTTTAATTCAGTGTTTTTGCACATATTTATTGCACATAAGTTTTGCACAATTGATGCTTATTTTTGCACATTCAGATACTACTTGGCACTTGCTCTTTTTGATCTTATGTATTCTGGTACCAGGAAATTATTTTGCATTAGCACTTTACATTGATTATATGAAATTTAAGACGTCTATCCTGCCTATTTTATTAAATTATTCACAAGTAGTAAGTGAGTTACCTATGAATTAAATAGTTGACTTGCATCTTATATTTATCACATAATGGTTGTTAGGCACATTTCCATTTTTTATGATATAGGAATTTGCACTAAGCACTTTATCCTATCAACAGACGTACAGTATCATGATATTTTAGATGCTGTGGTGAAATAAATAACATAATACTTTTGGGCACTGTGAGAAGTTGGCCTGGTGTATGATGTTCACTATTCTAGTGAGCACCTTGTACCAGTCCAAACAACCCTTATGGTGGTGGTTGTAAAGTCAACCCTATAGACAAGCTATCCTAGGGGTAGCATGGACCTAAGCAGTCTTAGGCTTAACTCAAGAGGGCATGTGAAGCCAGCTGTTTTACCATATGCAATCCTTTTAATACCAAAGGAAAGGACACCACACAAGTTATATATTATAAAATATATGTATTTATTACTAGAATAATCTCCTGTACTCTTTATGAGCACAGAAGCACAAGCGTTAAATAAAGAACTTCATATAACATACAAAAGTTGCACAATTATGGATAGGACCGGTGGCCACTAAAACCATATACTAAAATAGTGGTATAAGTACCACGTCACCAACAATGGTAAGGCCTAGGGCCTTGAGAATCGCTGGGACTACTCTGGACTAATTGAAGTTAGGACGGGAGCGGCTCACAGGATGCGGGTGCAGTGTCTAAAGCACACGCGTCCACCAATGCAAGTCAATGGTGCGTAAAAGTTACAAAGTTGCAGATTTAGAAGTCTTCCGACTGGACTAGAACTTAGCCACTTAAAACTAGGACACTAGAGGTGTAAATCACTACAGGAGCACCGGAGTACTCGCGTTACCTCACCCACAGGAAGCGGGTGCATAGGTGTCAAAGTGCATCGGGTTTCTTCGTGGAGTTCTATGGAGCCTGGAGGTAAAGATGCTGCAGGCGGCCAGGAGAGAAGAGTCCGGTAGGATCCAAGGGTGGATCGAAGATGTAGAGTACCAGAAAGCAGAGGGGACAGAGTCTGGGTCACTAGCCAGTGACCAGGATGGAACCAGGATGGAACCAGGAAGGAACCAGGCGATAAAGGGCGCAATCAGGAGGTTGTCGAGAAGCTTGTCTCCGCTGCCACGTGGACCCGGGGGCATCGATGATGACCAGGATTTGAACATGAGTTGTCCCACAAAGGTTCTCGGTTTTGGCTTCCGGATTGGAGTCAACAGGCCTTGGCAAATGCAACCCACACAGGAATCGAAGATGGCTTCTGGTTCAGATCGGCAAGATCTGATGGGCTGCTCCTTTTCAGGAAAGCAAGGGCCAGTCTGGAGCAACTGGACCAGTGGTGTAAATTCAAAGGTTCGTCGCCACAGAGGCCACTAGCCAATGGGCAAGTGACCGAACAGACGCGTCAAGCAGGAAAATGCAAAAGGGCCCCACGTAGCACTCGGTGAGTGTGGAGAGGTGATCTTCGGTGCAAAAGCTGCTCGCGGCTGGGGCTTCTCAGTTCCCAATGCACAGCTTCGAGGGTACCTCGGGAGCTGCACGGGAAGCACTTCGCAGGCTTTCCAAGATGGCCGGTCCCACGTCTCACGTTGCCTCCACGGGTCTCAGCTTTACTGTGGCTGTGGATCGGGCTGTTGTATGTCTGGGAATCCAGTTCTTGTTGATCTCTGTCGCTCGAGCTCCGGCAGGAGCTGCAACAAAGAAAACCGTAGAGCACTTGATGGTGCCTGCTTGCACAGGGTGGTCACTCCTTGACCACAAGGGAGATTCTTCAGTCTTCTACGTCGAGTAGGATGTTGAAGGGTCCAGAGTTATGTATCATAGTTTCAGTCAGGATTATCTAAAGTCCATGGACACAGCTCCTACCTTTATTCCAAATCAAGGGGCTGGATTACCTGCTAGGTTCCTCCTATGGGTGGGACCCAGGAAGGGGGTGGTTACACCCCTTTCCCTCTGTCCAGTTTCGCGCCAGAGCTGGGGCTGGAGTGCCCCAGGACCGGTTTGAACTGGGCTATGCATGGGACACCTTGTGTGCCCCAGGCAGTGTCTAGTTTCACTCAGCCCTCCCTGCCTCAATCCACTATCTCCTGTCTGGGGTGGTGTACCACCTCCCTGTGACAGGAAACCTTTTGTCCAGGCCTCCCCTGCCGAAGTTTCGGTCAGCAGCAGGAGGCCAGACTTGTGTCTGTGGCAGCAGCATCCATTTTGTGATGCTGAGGCTCTGGTTAGTTTTAACCGCGTTTAAGTAAAGTAACATGTCTTCTCCCTCTAGAAGGGTGGAATGCTACCCCCGTCGCCAGAACTGGCGAGGGGGTAGTATTCCAAAGTGTATGACACCTTACACAACATGTTTTGATAAAGCCAAACCAAAGTTAGCAATAACTGCGAGGATTATAATGCACTTAAGAGTATATGGTATGGCAATACCCTGGAACAGCTATAAGGACATGGTTCCGAAAGCTGCATATAGGCTCAGCTCATGCTAGAGCACCATCTCACATACAACTAAGCACTCTGCCTCCAGGATTGTTAAGGCCTGCCATAGGAGTGACTTATAGGTGTATATGTTTCCAGATATAGTTTTAGACATAGGTATATTATATCTAAGCAAGGGGTGATTACACGACCTTGCCCCAGCTGAGTGATCAGCCAGTTGTGCCTGTTTGGATGGCCAGCCAGGGGTGGCAAAAGATATGCTGCAGCCCCTGGTAGGCCTTAGTTGCACCTTTGCCCTGGGTACCTATAGTACACTGTACAGGGGCTGATAAGGGGACTCAATATCCAATTAGTTATGTACCTAGGGTACATGGAGTCCATTTTACAGAGAGCAGATAGCCTGGGGCCCTGATTAGCAGGGTCCCAGGCCAACTAAGTCGAACACCAGCTAAACACAAGGCAAAAAATCTGGGGTAACCATAGTCAGATATCCATCCTCCTAAATAACCCCCCCCCCCCCCCCCCAAACAAAAGGAGATAAGGCTATCCTTGACCAGGTAAGCCTATATTGCCTGAGTGGCCATATAAGGAGGAACCTGCACTGGCATGGTTACCCCCTATCTCATGGTCCACTAAACAATCCCTCACCCTAGGGGTGTCAGAGGGTCTCCACCATAGGGAATTACTACCTGTATTGTGTTTTGACAAAGTAAAAGGCTGGTGTTGAGAGGGAGTACTGAAGTGAGGGTCCACTAATGTAGGGCTCAACTTCCTCCAATCACTATCCACCAGGGGGGCCTTTCTTTCCATGACTGAGTTGCACTGTGCTCTCAGGGTCAACCTCTGGCTGCCTACAGCTGGAGGCTGGGTCCCTTTGGTTGGCTTACTGGAGGGACAGGTCAGGTTTGGGGCCTTTGGGTCCCATGTTTGGCTGTGCCCAACAGTGTCCATCTGGGGAAGGTTCCTAACTAGGTGTAAGGGAGATCCCTCAGGAGTTTTTGACATTTTTACCTTGCTAGGGCTGCTAGCTTTGGTGCCCCTAATCTGTTGATGGGGGTATTTTATTGGACAGGGGGCCCTTTGGGGTCCACTGACCTTGACCTCTGTAGCCTTGGGCTGACTGAGGCAGGGTAGAGAGGGGCAGGTTACCTGCTCCAGACTGGGTCCCACCTTGGAAGGGTCCACTGACATCAGGGGCTCTGTCAGGCTAGGCCTGACTACCTCTGGGGCAGTTTCCTCACAAGGGGTAAGATCAGTTCCCTGAGGAGGCTGATCCTTTCCTAAAGTCTGGTGGGAGGGAGATTTCTCTTCCTGCTCAATGCTCTCTGTTTGTGTGGAGTGATCCATAGTTTCAGGCTTCACTACACATGAATCTGTTTGAGTTTGGGCTGTGGCCATCACAGCCCTGCCAACCTTTTCAGGAGGGGACTCAGTTTGGGTATGGGCTGTTACCATCACAGCCCTGCTAACCTGTTCAGGGAAGGAATCTGCTTGAGATTGGGCTGAGACTGGCACAGCCCTACCAACCTGTTCAGGGAGGACATCTTGGATTGGGGCTGTGGCCATCACAGCCCCACTAACCTTTCCATGGAGACCTACCATTTTGGAATGGGTTATTTGCTCTACCTCAGCCCAGGCTGAGATTTCTAAATCATTTCCCAGTAGACAATCTACTGGCAAGTTTGTAGACACTGCCACTCTCTGTGGGCCAGTGACACCTCCCCAGCTGAGATTTACTACTGCAATGGGATGATTTCTCTGCACTCCATCAATATTAGTCACCTGGTATGTGGCTCCAGGGAAAAGTTGCCTTGAGGGGACTAGACTCTCAGTCACCATAGTGATGCTAGCCCCTGTGTCTCTATAGGCCTCAACTTTCTGGCCATCGATGAGGGGCTCCTGTCTGTACTTGCTCAAAGTGTTTGGACAAGCAGTGAAGTTGGTAAACCCCATGCCATTTTCACAGACAAGAGTAGCTGTAGTTGGGGACCTGGTTAGGTCAGAGTCCACCTGAGTTCCAAAAGTAAACCCAGCCAAATTCTTGGGGGTACTCCCACCACCTGGGGGATTACTACTACTAGTAACAGGAGGTGTTGGAGTATTACTTGGAGGAACATTTTCCTTATTGTTATTCTTTGGGCAACCGCTATCAAAGTTCAAAGTTCAAAAAGTACTTTATTCGGTTAAAAGGCAATAACCATAAAAGCAGCAACATGAAATGTACAGTTTTACACAGGGACATTTAAAAAGTGACAAGTCTATTACATTTCATTTCATTTACATATCACCAATTGATTTCCGTAATTTAAAAACATGTTTAAAAAACCTTAAAACTACAGCAACAGTTAAAACCATGTCCATTCTCTGACATTCTAAAAAGGCTGGGCGGCATCTATTTAAATTCATTTCTTTAAGGAATGGGATTATGAGTTTCCTACGTGGCATAATATAGAATTTACAAAAAAATAAAATATGGATGTCAGATTGGGGCGAGGAATCATCACACGGGCAAGTGGGTAAATTTTGCGACCATGAATTCATTTCTGGGAAGGACAAGAGTCTAAAAAGTATGTTTAATCTAAAACGGGTCAAGAGAAATCGATCATGATTAGACATCGGGAGGGTTAAATATGGCTGAGCTTTGTTGCCAGATAATAACAAGATGTGCGAGGTAACTGTCTTTTTTCTCATTTCCTCTCGCCTTCTCTTGTCTTTGAGGTATTCCAAACATATTTTTTTCAGCATTTTCCTGGGTATGTTCCCCATGGTAAGTGGGTCCTCAAAGTATTGACGGCAACCAATTTGGGTCAAAAAACGTTTGACATAAACTAGCCAATCAAGTCTACCCACGTCAAACTAGGCAATCAAGTCTACCCACATTTTCCAGTTTTAATACGTCCTGTAACATAGCCCGGTTCATGACACATTCGTTAGTTGTCCATACCCTGTGCCACAAGAGGATGGGTTGTATTCTAATTATATCCGAAATATAGGGTTGTCCCAGTTCAATATGACAGTTGTAATTCGAAAAACTTTGTGGTACCACTAGGACATCCCTCAAAAAGTTGTTTTCGGCTATTTGGATAGATTCTACGTTCGAATACCCCCAGAGGCCGGCACCATACAATGCTACCGATGTGCATGTGGCATTATATATAGTCAGGATTTCTCTTATTGGTTTTTTACCCAATTTTTTTATAAAAGTTTTTAAGGCCATTATAGTTTTTTGGAACAAAAGAGTTCTGGCCTTAACGGCGCTTGTCCAAACCCCAGATTCATGAAATAAAATACCCAAATATGGGAAAGTAGTAGTATTTTCCAATGGTACGTTATTTATAAACATGGTTTTCATCTGCTTTCCAGATCTTGTGCCACAGTTCATGGAGAAAGTTTTACTACAATTGATTTTTAGATCTAGACTCAACATGAACTTCTCAAATGATGATATTAATTTCTGTAGAGCCAAGGGAGTGCGTGCCATTAAGACTGCGTCGTCCGCATACAGGAGTGCAGGGATAGGTCTCTTACCAACCCTGGGCATATCCCTACACTCCTGCAGTAGACGATGCTCAAGTCCGTTAATATAGAGCAGGAATAGGAAGGGGGCCAGAACACACCCCTGACGTACTCCACGCCCCACCTCAAATTTTCTAGTGCATTCACCCCCCTTACCATAACGGACTGAGGCTGTAGCACCTGAGTATAATTCTCTCAGGAAGCAGATAATAGGATCTTCCACGCCCAACCCCTTCAAGATTGCCCACAGTTTAGTATGTGACACACAATCGAACGCCGACGATAGGTCAACAAACGTAAAATACAGATTTTCACCTTTTACCCTAGTGTACTTTTGCTGAACAATCATTAAATTTAAGCATTGTTCAACAGTTCCAATGCCCTTCTGAAAACCATACTGTAGGTCACTCATTATGTCATTTTCCCCCGCCCAGCTCTGAAGTCTTGCCAGGATGATTCTTCCGAGGATTTTTACGGATGAGTCAAGGAGGGAGATTGGCCTATAGCAGGAACAATTTTGTCTATCTCCCTTTTTGTATATGGGTACAATCACCGATGTGAACCATGACGAATTAAGGTCCCCAGCAAGGGCTGCATTGAAAAGCAGCGTCAGCATAGGGCCTCAGATCTCAGTATTTGCTTTATATAGATCTGCAGGGATCCCATCAGGCCCTGCTGCCTTGCCTCCCTTCGTTGTTTTCACACCCATCATGACTTCATCCAAAGTTATTACCAATTTTTCAACCCCTAGGCCCTTAGTGCCAGTTGGCATAGATAAAGAATCTAAAGTAGAGAAATCATCTTGGAACCTATAGAGATTTGAGAAATGATCCACCCAATCCTCCTCAACAATTGCTACCTCCATGCGGGCCTTAGAATTGTCAAATAGGAAAGGGGTGTTAACGGCCCTCCAGAATGCTGAGGCATCTTTGGACAGTGAAGCCTCGCAGAGAGCCGCTAGGGCCTCATTTTTTATGACATTTTTTCTATTCTTTAGAGCCTCAGTATATATTTTCCTCAAGCCTCTAATTTCTAACGGGTCTCGGGGTGACCTATGAATAGCATGTTTCAAGTTGGTCAGTTTCTTTGTACATGCATTGTCAAACCAACTTTTATTGCCCTTTATTCTATTCTTTGCTTCAACGCGCAGAGAATTTTTAATTTCAGAAGCTATTATATTAAAATGCTCTATTATCTGCTCGCTATGAGACTTCTCTCCAAGGCAAATTGCGAAACTTTCTTGACAAGCTTTCAGAAGTTTCGCGAGGAACATTTCTGGCACAACCTTACCCCATTTTAGAGTATACCCATTCTGCCTCCCCAGAACCACTTCAGAGACTGTCCCTCTCAGGAGCTTGTCTTCATACTGTTAATAGAAGGGGTTGTCAACCTCAATTAATTGGGGCAGATGGGCACTTAAAGGTAACTCTATAGTCTTTATCCTGTCGATCTTGTGGCTAAAACTATTTGAGGCAATAATAAAATCAATAGTCGACGATGCTCCTCTACCGATAAATGTGGGGCCAAAGGGGGTAGGTTTTTGGGCAATTTCATTAGCATATCCCAAGTCACAGAGGAACAGTAATTCATTTAATAAATCCCCGATCAAGGAGTGGTCAAAATGTGTTAAATTAATATCTTGCTCCAACATTAGTCCACAAGTCCCTTGTTTACCCTATGTGCAGAGTGGACAATTAAAATCCCCCCCCATAAAATTATCAGTTCCCTATTGTTTTTGTCGATTTCATGTTGTAAATCATTCCTGAGCATTTTAAGGATGTTTGGAATTTCGTTTTTCGGAATGTTGTTGTAAAAGTTTATAACAACAAAATTAATTCCCTTCTTAGTAGTTAAGGTTATTACTTGGTAGAAACTGGATTTAGGAATAAAATGAACTTTCTTGTACGTAAGCTGGTTTGAAAGAAAAGTAATTAGGCCTCCCTTTGCTCTTCCATGTTGACCCCCCACGGCAACTGCTATCAGTCTTCCAGTGGCCAGGCTGTTTACAGGCATGGCAATAAGGTTTCAGGAGGAGGAGGAGGTGTTTTGGGACCCACCCCCACCTTTGGAGTTTTGGGGCCCTGTGGGAGACTTGTCTTTTGCTTTATCCCCACCCTTCTCTTGAGTCTTGGAATTATCCTTCTTTTGGTCACCACCCTGATTCTTAGGCCTAATCCTGGTTCTGACCCATTTGTCTGCCCTCCTACCCAATTCTTGTGGAGAGGTCAGATCTGAGTCCACCAGGTGCTGGTGTAAAAGCTGGTTTTGACAATTACTAAGGATCTGCTCCCTCATAATCAAATTATACAATCCTGTATAGTCATGTACTTTGCTGACAAGTATCCAACCTTCCAGAGCCTTAGTAGCACAATCTACAAAATCAGTCCAGTCCTGAGTCTGAGCTTTTTGGGTATCTCTGAACAACAACCTGTATTGCTCAGTGGTTAAGCCAAACCCATCAATAAGAGCACTCTTCAGGACAGTGTCGTTTTTAGCATCCTCAGGTCTAACAGTGAGAAGCTTGTCTCTTCCTTTTTCTGAAAAGGAAAGCCACAAGATTGCTGCCCACTGATATTGGGGAACCTGCTGTACCATGCAGGCCCTCTCCAGAGCAGTCATCCATTTGTGGATGTCATCCCCATCTTTGTAGGGGGCACAATCTTACTCAAGTTTCTATGATCATAGGACCTGTCTTTATCCTTAGGGATATTGCTGCCACCAGCGGAATCTAATCCACACAATTTTTGTTCCCTTGCTAAAGCAAGCTTAGCTTGGGCCAGGGCTATCTCCTCTTTCTCAATCTGAAGTTGGACAGCTCTCATCCTGGCCTCATGCTCTTTTCTCTGAGGGGATGTCATTCCCCCTTGAGAAGCCCTTGAGGCATTAGAAAGGTTAGACTCCCTGGAAGGGGATCTCTCTCTTCTATTGCCAGGGAGTAGTGTACTATTAGGTCTGGCAAGGTGGTTCACCTCTCCATTCCCATGTAAGCTTAGATTAGCCTGGCTAAGCCTTCTGACCTGGACCTGGCTATCCCCCTGATCATCTGAATCAAGATCCTCATCTACCTCCTCTACTTCTGGGGTGATGGTCTCATCATCTAGGGGGGCGGGGGGGTACTCCTTCTCCTGTAGCACCTGAGGGGTCTGTAGCAGACTTCTCAAGATCAGCTGTCTCTAGGACATGTACCAGAATTGGGATGGTAGGGTTGTGACCCTTTTTCAGCCCCCTTGAGGTGCACAAGGCACTCAAGTCTCTGAAGCTATGTTTTTCATAGCTGGAAGGTGCCTTGGGAAGGTCACCTGTCACAGGTAGAGAACTGGACTGTTCACCTGTGCCATACATGACTAGTGAGGTGTGGGTGTGTGCACCTACCTACACTATGGGGTCGATTAGGATCGCGGACGGACTTGAGTCCGTCCGCGACCCCTGAGGAGGAGGGAACGTCCGCATGGGCTGCGGCGTTCCCTCCGATCTGATTAGGATGTGACCGCCAGGGTGGCGGTCACATCCTCTATCTCTAACATTGCGGCGGGTGCAGCTTCAAGCTGCACCCGCCCCAATGTAAAAAATGCATGCACAGCATTTGCGTGCACAAAGCGGCAGGCACCGCGCGGTGCCTGCTGCATTGTGCACGCAAATGCAGGGGGGTACCATAGGTACCCCCCATGTGCACTCCCCACCACTCCTTCACCCAGGGGGCCCGCAACGGGCCCCGAAGTGAAGGTCCGTATGCTTTTTCACGGCGGAAAAGCCGCTGTGGAAAAGCATAGAATTGCAGACATCCTAATATGCCTGGCGGTGTCTGATAGACACCGCCAGCCACCGCCAGCCATGTTAGTGCTTTTCCGCCGTGGTCGCCTTCCGACCGCGGCGGAAAAGCGGCGGACAGATTGTGAGACCCACCAGCCATCCTGATTTGGCGGTGGGTCTTTCAGGCCTCCTCGGCGGATTTCCCGCATACTCCGGGCCGGCGGTGGCTTCCGCCGGCCCGGAGTATGCGGAAAATCCGCCATCATAATGACCCCCTATGTGTTTTCCTACTAGAACCTTACTAGTGAGTTGTAGTCAGGGTGTGCTAAGCCCTTTGGTCTACAACTATTAAGTTCAGTAGATGTTAAGTATTTAAAGCTTTGTTTATATGTACCTATGGTACTTGATGTGATCTTTCAAATGATATTGTCAAAGATTACAATGGTAAAACAACAGCAAGCTCAAACCCCAACCGCTGCACACCAATGTGAGAAGTTGGCCTGGTGTATGATGTTCACTATTCTAGTGAGCACCTTGTACCAGTCCAAACAACCCTTATGGTGCTGGTTGTAAAGTCAACCTTATAGCATGGACCTAAGCAGTCTTAGGCTTAACTCAAGAGGACATGTGAAGCCAGCTGTTTTACCATATGCAATCCTTTTAATACCAAATGAAAGGACACCACACAAGTTATATATTATAAAATATATGTATTTATTACTAGAATAATCCCCTGTACTCATTATGAGCACAGAAGCACAAGCGTTAAACAAAGAACTTCAAATAACACACAAAAGTTGCACAATTATGGATAGACCCGGTGGCCTCTAAAACCATATACTAAAATAGTGGTATAAGTACCACATCACAAACAATGGTAAGGCCTAGGGCCTTGAGAATCGCTGGGACTACTCTGGACTAACTGAAGTTAGGACGGGAGCGGCCCACAGGATTCGGGTGCAGTGTCTAAAGCACACGCGTGCACCAATGCATGTCAATGGTGCGTAAAAGTTTCAAAGTTGCAGATTTAAGAGTCTTCCGACTGGACTAGAACTTAGCCACTTAAAACTAGGACACTAAAGGTGTAAACCACTACAGGATCACCGGAGTACTCACGTTACCTCACCCACAGGAAGCGGGTGCATAGGTGTCAAAGTACGTCGGGTTTCTTCGTGGAGTTCTATGGCGCCTGGAGGTAAAGATGCTGCAGGCGGCCAGGAGAGAAGAGTCCGGTTGGATCCAAGGGTGGATCGAAGATGTAGAGAACCTGAAAGCAGAGGGGACAGAGTCTGGGTCACTAGCCAGTGACCAGGATGGAACCAGGAAGGAACCAGGCGATGTCGGGCGCAATCAGGTGGTTGTCAAGAAGCTTGTCTCCGCTGCCACGTGGACCCGGGGGCATTGACGATGACCAGGAGTTGAACATGAGCTGTCCCACAAAGGCTCTCACTGTCGGCTTCCGGATTGGAGTCAACAGGCCTTGGCAAATGCAACCCATGCAGGAATCAAAGATGGCTTCTGGTTCAGATTGGAAAGATCTGATGGGCTGCTCCTTTTCAGGGGAGCATGGGCCAGTTAGGAGCAACCAGACCAGCAGTGTAAATTCAAAGGTTCCTCGCCACAGAGGCCTCTAGCCAACAGGCAAGTGACCGGACAGACGCGTCAAGCAGGAAAATGCAAAAGTGCCCCACGCAGCACTCGGTGAGTGTGGAGAGGTGATCTTCGGTGCAAAAGCTGCTCAGGGCTGCGGCTTCTCAGTTCTCAATGCACAGCTTCGAGGGTGCCTCGGGAGCTGCACGGGAAGCACTTTGCAGGCTTTCCAAGATGGCCGGTCCCACGTCTCACGTCGCCTCCATGGGTCTCAGCTTTGCTTTGGCTGTGGATCGGGCTGTTGGATGTCTGAGAATCTGGTTCTTGTTGATCTCTGTTGCTCGAGCTCCGGCGGGAGCTGCAACAAAGCAAACCACAAACCCCTCTAGCTTCTTTCAGTACCCCTCTTGCTTCTTTCTGTACCCATCTGCTCTATTTATGTGCCCCTCTTGCCTTTTTCTGTACCTCTGTTGGCTCTTTCTGCACTGCTCTTGCTTCTTTCTGTACCTCTCTTGCACATTTTGTACCCCTCTTGCATCTTTCTGCACCTCTGTTGGTTCTTTCTGCACTGTTCTTGCTTTTTATTATACCTCTCTTGCAAATTTCTGTACCCCTCTTGCCTCTTTATGTACCCCTCTTCCCTCTTTCCCACCTCTCTTGCCTCTGTCTGCACCCCTGTTCCCTCTTTCTGCACCTCTTTTGCCTGTTCCTACAACTCTCTTGCTTCTTTCTGAACTTCTCTTGCCTCTTTCTGTACTCAAATGGGAAGTGCAAGCCATCAAGTTTAAAGGCCTGTGTGCTCTTGTGACTGGGTATATGTCTATTTGTATATGTATACTCATATGTGTTATGGATCTGAAGATGTGAGCTTAAAAAGCGGGTAACTTCTCCTATAGGTGGTCAAATCATCTTAGTTCTGCTGTGTCATTCGGTTGAACATGTCTTATGTATATAGGTGTTATAGAGCCCCTCAAATATACTATTGAATACCCATGTACCCTGTATTATGAGCAGAAAGAAATACATACACCTTTTTGTACACAAATGTTCAGCGTATTCTGTTTGAAACACAGGTATTCAAGTATTTGTATGTTTATTTTTATGTAACATGTCACTAGGTAAAAGTTTGTCAGACTTACAACAGTGATATGCTTAGGATTACTGTTTTATATTTGGCAGGCTTAACATTCTGAGCAGTCAAGTAATAGTGAACCTTCAAGAGAAAAGTGAGCTTTAAGACATCTTGGGAGAAGGATTAGTGATTGGGCTACTTTGTATAAGTCTGTAGTAAGGTACAATCAAAGTAGGCCTCTTTGAGCACCTCTGTTGGCTCTTTCTGCACCTTTTTCCACCTTTCTTCTTCTTTCTAGGACTTCTGTTGCCTCTTTCAGCATTTTCTTGCTTCTTTATGCACCTGTCTTCCTCTTTCTGCACCTCTTCCCTCTTTCTGCACCTTTCTTCCTCTTTCTGCACATGTCCTACCTATGTAGGCATAGTTAGAAATTAGCATTTAAAAAACCTTAGAAATTCACTGAATTTAGGGACGTTATAGTTGGGCTGACATTTCACTCGTACTAAAACAGAGAAAGTCAGCCGTTATAGTTAGCTGAGCTAACTATAACTCGCGCCCCCGCAATGCACTGTTGATGATGTCACATATTACATCACTCATGACATGGTCAGTGACATCACTGATGACATCATTGATTACATCACTGATGATATCATCCACTTAATATCTGATGCACCTCTTCACACCCTAATATATCCTTTGATACACCCACTCTTCAATAGACTACCTTCTCGAAACCATAGGCACACCAATACCAGTTAGTACATACCCACTCACTGATTAATAGGTTTACACACATCCACTCACCCACACAGTCACTCATTCACGCAGTCACTCATCTATACAGCCATTGATATATGTAATCATATACCCATACAGACACTCACACACTTCCACTCACCCATAGAGTTACTCATACACCTAGTCAGTCACGCAAAGAATCAATCATATTTCCATTTACTCACCTAGACAGTTATACACACACCACCTCACTTATTCATACAGATACTTATTCTCTTATACAATCACTGAAACAAGCACACACTTGTCCATACAGTCACTCTCACAATCTTCACTCTCACATATAGTCACTTATATACTCCCACATATACTGCCGTTCACATATGTAGTTACTCAGACATATACCACTGAGTTATCCACTCACTCATGAACACAGCCATAGGCGCACTCACTCACCCATACAGCCCCATGCAGCCCCTTGCACACATACTCATGAACCCATACACCCAGTGAATCCCTCAAGCACACATCCATGCAACAAGTCACACACACCCCACATACCCACACAGACATTCAGGTACCCATAAAGGTACTTACACAACCAATCAATAACCCATATAGACACTTATTTAGCTACTCACCAACCCATGCAGCCACTTACACACTAACTGACAGACTGATACAGACATTCACACAGATCAGTCATTCGCCCATGCATTCACTAAGACACGTTCAATCACTCACTTATACAGTCAGTCACCCACATACTAACTCCTCCATCCAGACACCCACTCATTCTTCAATACACCTTGACATATATATATAACATATTTAAACTTTATAGAGACACACAGTCACTGGATGATGTAATCAGTGATGTCATTTGAGATGTCATCAATGAAGTCACTGACCATGTCATGAATGATGTAATATGTGACGTCATCAGCAGTGCATTGCGTGGGCGCAAGTTATAGTTAGCTGAACTGAACTAACTATAACAGTGGAATTTCTCTGGTTTTGTGCGAGTGAAATGTCCAACTAACTATAACGACCCTGAAACCTATGTTTTTTTCAGTTAATATATATATATATTTATATATATATATATATATATATATATATATATATATATATATATATATATATATATATATATATATGTACACACACCCACAACACAGGACTGCTGAGTGCACATAAGCTGGCAAATATCAGGCATATATTTATAACATTATAAATATTGTCAAAATTACAGTTTGTAAAACAAGGGACAACTCACCAAATAGGGCGTAAAAAGAATTGTCACAGTGTCAGTCAGTCAGTCAAAAACGTTTATTTGGCAGTTGCCATAAAAATATCAACACAGCAATAGTAAAACATGACAGAATACGAAGATATAATGAATGATATATCAGCACATCAGTTTTATGATATTTGAAGAAAAAAAACAGAAATATAGTCAATTCATGAGTCAGTTTCTAAACACCTAAGTAAACCCTGATATAAAACCTATATGATTAAAATGTAAAAGTTAAAATTGTCGTCATAACATTAGTTTAAATTTAAAAAAGCCCTAAATAGCATGTTGGTTTCTAAGTCTTAGTGCTTAGCGAATGTAACTGATACTGTGCAGCAAATGGGCTGTGTTTCTAACTCTGTAGATATTGCAGACCTAGCTTATGGGATGCATACCAGTTAACACGCAGAATTGAGCACAGGAATTGAAATATGGGTGTATTATAAAAAAATTGCTAAAAAACATGAAGTGAATGGTAGACTGTTGAGAAATGTTGTCACAAGGGCAACAAGGTAATTAAGCATGAGCGTCAAATCCGTTCCGCTCGCGGATTTTCGGTAAATTCGCGATCCGCGAACTCCCGCGAATTTACCAAAAATCCGCAAATCCGCGAGCGGCGGATCCGGGGGGCAAAAGTTCAAGCCTTCAAGCTTGAAGTTGTTGTAACTATTTTAGGATGGCGCCGGCAAACTGCCAGCGCCACCCTAAAATAGTTACTAAGTTAGCTTCAACAGGAAGCACAAATAGATAAAATAAAGCTGGTGCTCGAGCACCTGCTTTATTTTATCTATTAGTGCTTCCTGTTGAAGCTAACTTAGTAACTATTTCAGGATGGCGCTGGCAGCTTGCCGGCGCCATCCTAAAATAGTTACAGGATGATGGACAGCTCACTCAAGGGATATGAAGGGCAGGGTTCATTCTGGCACGATGGTCCTGTCACAAAAATTAAACCTCAACAGGAAGCACTTACAGATATCAATAAAGCATGTGCCCTAGTTGAAGCTCAAATTCAGTGACGCATTCATCAGCCCAAAAACAATCGTGAGCATTGTCGAGGCTGGGCAGGTGTGCTTTCTTCCCAAATCTACCGTCGAAAATCAGCTGTGATGCTGGATAGAGGCCTTTGCATCCTTGACTTTCACGAGCGCAATCCCCTGGCTGTTCCTGTGACCAGGAGCTTCTTTCTCTTCATCTGCTGCTCTGATCGGTCTCTGACCTTTTATACACACCAGAGGCATGTGTGCTTGCATGTAAGGCCCGTCTGTTTGGCCCCGCCCACACACTTGCGGTGTGAACCGTCTTCCCGCCATTTACCCACTATGATGGACAGTTGAAGCTCAAATTCAGTGACGCATTCATCAGCCCAAAAACAATCGTGAGCATTGTCGAGGCTGGGCAGGTGTGCTTTCTTCCCAAATCTATCGTCGAAAATCAGCTGTGATGCTGGATAGAGGCCTTTGCATCCTTGACTTTCACGAGCGCAATCCGCAAAAAAAAAAAAAAATCTGCAAATCCGCAGATCCGCGGATTTTTCGGATCAACAATACGCAAATCCGCAAAATCCACGGATCGTGGATCCGTGAAATCCGCCCATGCCTAAAGGTAATGAGGAGAACCAAGTGCCCTGCTGTGGAAATGCTGCCAAAACGTGCAGTGTGCTTCATCTAAAACAGAAGTGGAATTCTCCTAATGTTTCTAGGGTTTTCAGTGTGTGTGACCAACAACAAACCATTGCCTACTATGGTAATCTGAGAGATGGCTTGTAACCAAATTCCTTTCTACCACCTGTAACATAATGTGATAACAATCCGTGCTTAGAGGCATTGTTACCATACGCTTTTCAGAAAAAATAAGCCTGGCCTGCTGCCTTTGTAATACCTTTTCTTAATAAACATCTGGAATTGCATTTCTGTACATACCAATCAAGCCTATAGCTATTTCCATTGCTTGTCACCATAACAAACTCGGGCCTACTGAGCGTAAGCTTTCTACAAGGCAATCATCCGGCACACAGTGATAAAAGTATGAATGCTTACAAAACTACAGTACGCAAATCAAAATACTATCTCTCGTGAGAGAGCCTAACAAGAAATATTGTAATGTATATATTTTATCCCAACAGTTTGTTCGGGTGGATCACCAACACCAAAACCTTTGCCCACTATAGTAACCGGTGAAATTCCATGAAACAAAATACCTGCCTATAGGCTTTAGCACTGTGTAATAATAATCCATCCTTAAAAGTCTATTGTCTTTAACACATGCTTTTCACAATAAGTAGGTCAAGCCAACTGCCTTTGTGATAATGTTTCATAATAAACAGATCAAACATATGAAATCTAGCTTGACTCACAAAGTCATTTGTCTTGAAAGGGGAGAAAGTGACGTTTATAGGTACATAGGATACAGACTCCCTACAAAAAATTACAACAAAACAAATAATTAATGTAGCATTTCCCATTTACCATTGGCTTGCCACCTTAACCAACACCGGCTGGAACATAAACTGGCAACCATTGAATATACTGTTTAACATTTCAAATATGTGGAAAATCCAGCTTGCTAAGCAATATACAACCTCTCTCAACAGGGCTAAAAAGAATCATCACAGTGAAAACTCCCAGGGCTTTTCAGAGTGGGTGCCAACACCAAAACTATTGCCTACTGTTGTAATCTCTGAGATTACATATAACAAAATACCTGGCTATAGCTTGTAACATTCCGTGCTAAGAAGCCAACCGTTAAAGGCTTAATGGCTTTAACAAATGCCCTTCACAATTAATAGGCTAGACCAACTGCTTTGTTATAACCTTTCATAATAAGCAGCTTAGGCTTATGGTATCACACATAATGGTTCCAAGCACACCAGTCAGGCTTATACTTGTCACCATAATCATCTGTGGCCCACAGTTTTTTGTGTTCAAGTAGTTTTTATTAGTTAGTAATAAAAAAGAGGCATACGTTCAGAAATACATATGACACAGGTAAAATCCATGTAATACAAAATGCGCATGAGAATACATGGCCAAAAGTTTTGAATGTAGACATGTCCACAAGGAAACCATCAGACACACAGTCATAAAATTAGAGAAGTATACAAAATTACAGTTGTCTAAGCAAAATACTAACTCTCGTAAGAAGGAACTGAGTTTCTCACAGAGCAAACCTTCTAAATCCACTGCTTGTCACATGTCGTAACCAACACCAAAACCATTGCTTACTAAGGTGATCTGTGACATTTCACCAAATACAATACCTATTAGTATGCTTTTACATAGAGTAATAGAACCCCACATTTAAACACCTTTTTTTTTTTTCAGAACAAAATTTTATTAGATTTTAGAAGCTGACAGAATACAGGAAATAGATCACCGCTCCCTAAGAATCAGAGAGGCAGTGTGCGCATAAATGGATCTTATGCAAGTACATTCAGTCAACATTCCCCCCCATGTCCCACCCTCCGCTAACCCACCCGGTACCCTCCCACATCCCCGCACGGTGTCTACAGTGTCCATCAAGAGGAGCTTAGCTATTAGAAGAGCTGCACGTGTACCTCTTCACCCAGAGTCAGGTAGGGCGCGATCTATGTCGGTGGCCCGAGGCGCTGGGGGGTCCAGCAGTAGGCCCCGGTAGTCCGCCCACTTCTTCCAGACCTTAAAATGTTTTGTAGGGCACCCCCTAGCCTCAAAAAGTGGGCGTTCCAATCCCATATTATAGTCCAAACCCCGTTTCCATACTTCCAGCAACGGGGCACTAGGTGCCTTCCAGGCCCGGGCGATATCTCGTTTGGCCACAACGAGGCCCAATAGGAGCAGATGACGTTTATATACATTCCCCCCCACTTGTTCCATAACATGCAGGAGGCCCAACTTCGGTGAACGGGGAAGCTCCCAGCCCAGCACCTCCTCCAGGCAATCCCACACTCCGGACCAGAATCTCTGCAGTCTCACACACTCCCACACCGTATGAATAAAGGAACCCGTCTCACTTCCACATCGCAGGCACTCCGGGGAGGCTATCAGCCCTGCCTTCCACAGTCGTTCCCTCGTGTAATATGCCCTATGGAGGTACTTAAATTGAATAAAGCGCAAGCGCATCGCAATCGCAGCCCCCCTGGGGGCCTCAAGAGCTTCTCTCCAGTCCTCCTCCTCCAACCTCCCCAGCTCGCCCTCCCACACCAGTCGCAGTTTATCAAGGGATGGGGAACAGTGGGTAACTAACGTTTGATATATGCTAGAGATTTTTTTGGTTTCCAATTCCCCCATAAATAGTTTAGCCTCCAGGGGACTGAACTCCGGTAGAGAGGTCAAGTCCGCTATAGCAGGGGTCAGGCCATGTCGGAGCTGTAGGTATCGAAAAAATTGAGACTGAGGCATATCATATTCGTCTTGCAGAGCCTGAAAGGATTTGAGGACCGAACCCTTCATGACGTGGCCCAGCGCCGAGACACCGATAGCGTCCCAGCCCTCAAAGCCACGCAGGGAAGCTAGAGCCGGCAATCTCCCATTGTGCCACAGCGGGGTCTCCCCAGTCAGCTTTTTCCACCAACCCATGCGTCTGAGCGCCTCGCGCCACACCCGAAATACCGCCTGGGTGACCGCCGGGAGTCTTCTCCGGAGGGCCGCCGAGTATAAGACTGTATGGAGCGTGTGCAGGTCCATCAGGTATCTCTCCAGGGCATAGGTCGGGTCGCCACGATCCCCATACCACCAGTCATTGAGGACCAGTAGGTGCGACGCCTGGTAATAAGACTGGATGTCTGATGTAGCCAGCCCCCCACAATATGTCGAGAGGAAGCAGGTGCGGAGTGCCACCCTCACTGCCCCCCCTGTCCATAAGAATCGACCCAATGCCGAGTTCACTTGTCAAAACCATTGCGGCAAAATGGGGTACAGGTGGTTCTGTAGTTGGTACAGGATACGGGGCAGAGCTACCATCTTAAAGATGGCCGAGCGTCCATAGACATTAAGGGGCATCCTGGACCATATTTGCATATCCGACCGTATTCTATCCCACACGGGGAGCACATTACGGGTCCACGAGACTCCCGGCACATCGATCAGAAAGACTCCGAGATATTTCAGGCCTCCCGCCGCCACCTGGAGGGCCGAAGCCCAAGGACCCAGGGCGTCGCCACCGCCCAGGACCCACAATTTCAATTTCTGCACATTGAGCGTGAGACCGGACACCTCGCCGAAGATGCGCATGATCTCCAGGACTTTAGGACCAGATCTGTTCAGGTCCGTAAGAAAGAAGAGGACATCGTCCGCATAAAGCACAATTCTGTCGGACGGGCCCCCCATCCATTCCACCCCACGCAGCTGTGCATCCACTCTCACCCAAGCCGCCAGCGGCTCCATTGCTAGAGCAAACAGGTACGGTGAGAGGGGGCATCCCTGCCGGGTACCCCTGCCGATTAGAAATGAGCCGGACACCGCTCCCGCTACCCTCACCGCCGCCGTCAAGTCAGTTTATAGTAAATGAATGTAGGACAGGAAACGCGGGCCCAAATTGAGACGGAGAAGGAGCGCTTGGAGATACTGCCAGCTCAGGGAGTCAAACGCCCCATCTATATCTGCTAGTAAAAGGACCGCCGGGATAGCCGCCGCCCGCGCCGCTTCCACCACCAACTGCGCACGTCGGATGTTATGGCGCGTCGCTCTATGGGGCATAAAACCGGCCTGGTCCGGGCGAACCAAGTCCGTAATGTAGGGGAGAAGGCGCTTCGCCAAGGCCTTGGCCAACACCTTCGCCTCAAAGTTAAGTAAGGAGATCGGACGATACGACTCAGGGTGATCCGGCGGCCTCCCCGGTTTGCAAAAGACCACCACCTCCGCGTGTCGCCAGTCCATCGGCAGACACCCACAGTCCCTGGCCGCCTCCAGAGCCTTCCTGTAACGCATCCCCAATTGGAGATTAAACGTTTTCACGTTTTCATGAATTCACACGGAAAGCCGTTAGGTCCAGGGGCCTTGCCAGAGTTCAGCTCACCCAGAGCCTCCCCCAGCTCCTCAGCCGACAGCGGGAGATCTAGACGGGCATGATCTTCGTCCGAGAGCGCCCGGGGCGGGAGGTCCGCCAGGAATTTGTCAATCTCTTCCACCGGGAGAGATTCCCGGGGGGCGTATTGTGTCGCGTAGTATTGCGCAAAGGTCTCGGCCAGGACCTCCAGGGCCATTATAGGACCACCCACTTCGTCCCGAAACCCCGGCAGGGGTTGGGCCTGAAAGGTACCCTGGCACAGCCTGTAGAGCATCGTGCTGGATTTGTCCCCCCATTGATAAATTCTACTCTGTGTAGCTAGCCAAACCTGGCGGGCCTCATCCAATAATAAGGAGGAGTACACCTGCTGATGATAGAGCAACTGCCCCACTGCATCGCCACTTCCGCCCGACGTGCTTTCCGCTTCCCGGCTACGGACCTGACTTGCCGCCTCCGCGATGGCCAACTGACGGGCCCTACGGTTCGCTGCACACCACGCAATGTCTACTCCGCGAAGCACCGGCTTCAGGGCCTCCCACAGGGTCATGGCGTCCGTTTCCGGGCCATCATTCTCAGTCCAGTAATGCGCTATCGCCTCCCTCATATGAGACTGGTAGTCATCACGCTGCAGGTGCCACGTAGAGAGGCGCCAATAAAACGGCTGTCGCTTCGCATCTAAAAGCAGCGTCAATGAGATCGGGGAATGGTCCGACAGGCCCCTCGGAAGGATTGAGGTAGAGCCCACCCTCCCTATCCAGGGCTGGGGGACAAAGAGGTAGTCGAGGCGAGAGAAAGATTTATGGACTGCAGAGACAAATGTGTACTCACGACTACATGCATGCTGGTATCGCCAAGCGTCTATCCAACCCATCCCCTGCACCATTCTGCCCAGTTTCGTGGTAGCCTCAGGCAGCAGACCCATCCCAGGCCTATAACGGTCCAACCTTCCATTCATCACATCATTCCAGTCCCCGCCCACGACAGTCAACACATGCGGGATTTCGGCCCAAACATCAAACAGTCGTTCTATCAGGGCCTCTTGCAGCGGAGGTGGGGCATAAACACTGCCGAACACCATGGGCTCATCACCCACCATTCCCTTGACCAAAGCAAACCGACCATGCGCATCCAGCCACTGTGTCTCGTGGGTATATCGTACTCTGCGGTGAATCAAAATCGCAACCCCTCTGGACCCCCTCGCAAACCCAGCGTGGAACACCTGGTCGAATCCATATCTACACAGGCTAAGGGTTTTGGTGCCCATAAGGTGGGTTTCCTGAAGGAGCAAGACATCCGCCTTTTCTTTCTTCCCCATTCGTAGCACCGCACCCCTTTTAATTTTATCGAGCACCCCTCTCACATTCCAGCTCAAAATGCGTAACGAAGCTCAGGGGGGTTCCACCTCCTGACCATCAACCACCATCAAAAGGCCAGATCTGCAAACTGGCGGGCATCAGAGGCCACACACTTACACACACCAACCTCCCGACTCCCGTATACACCGTGCATAAACTGAAGCTACCCCCCCAACACCCCCCCACCCCCTCCACCCCTACCTACCCCCCCACCAACCCCCCCTTCCACAAACTGTGACAACAACCCCCCCTCCAGCCCCCAGCCCCATACCTCAGCAACATTGAAGTACCTGTCGCGGCGCAGGCAGTCCCGAACCCCCAACGGGAGGCCAGAGACTCACTGCACCAATGGATCCCTCCCAACTACCCACCAAGCGTCAAACAACCCCCACCCAACGCGTGGGAACGAAATCCGGGAGAAGGCCCGCACTCCCGACCCACATTCCACCCACTTACAAACTATCATGTAGTAACAGTTCAAGTGGCATGTCCGTAATCAGCATCTGCCCCCCCCCCTCACCGCCATGGAGCCTCCTCTGCCCCTTCGGGCCTCAGCAGTAGCCAAGTACAATGCGGCACAGGGTCTCAAGATTTCAGGGGGGAGGAGGTTGTCGCATCTGCTTCCTCCTCCGGCTCCTCTTGGGGAGGCGGGCGCTTCTTGGAACACGACCTCCAGTTGCTCCGGCTGCGGGATCTACGGGGCGTCTTCTTAGGTTCCGTCGTAGATGACGAGTCCGAGTCCCGTCTCGGCGGGGTATGCACCTTAACACGCACTGTTTCGTCTGTCCACTCAAATACTTCCTCCGGAGAATTAAAAAATTGAGTGCGAGATTGAAATACCACTCTCAGCCGGGCCGGATAGAGCAGGGCATAGGGGATTTTCAATTCCCGTAGGCGGGCTTTCGCTTCAGTGAAAGATTGCCGCTGCTGTTGGACCAGTCTAGTGTAGTCGGGGAAAATGAGGATTTTGTGGTTATCGAACATGAGAGGGTCCCTGGCGCGGGCCTGTCGCAATATAGTGTCCCTGTCGTGATAGTTGAGCAATTTGGCTATCACAGCGCGGGGACGAGCCCCGGTAGGCGGCTTCGGGAGTAAAGCACGATGCGCTCGCTCTATGACGAAGCAGCGCGACAGGGAGTCCGGCGGAAACCAACCCTCCAGCGACTGAGTCAAAAACACCTCCATGTTCCCCTTCTCACAGTCCTCCGGAAAGCCTACAAAGCGCAGGTTATTTCTCCTGGCCCGTCCTTCTGCGTCCTCCACTCGCAGCGCCAGTCCCTTTTGAATCCCCTCCATGGCGGCTACCTTCTTCTTGGGGATCACCACGTCGTCCTCCACCTCTGTAATCCTGGTCTCAGTTTCCGTGATACGGGCCACCGCGTTACGGAGATCCTGTTGAAGCAGGGTAACATCTGCTCCAACCGCCCCTATCTTAGCATCCAACATGTCCCTTGATTGCGTAATTGCCGCCATCAACGCCGCATTGTCGGGTCCTGAGCCCTGGTGTCCCCCGGTGGCCCCGGCACCCCCACTCGGCCCAGCAAATTTATCCATCGGGCCCTGTTTCGGAGGGCCCCCGCTGTTGCCTCCCCTAGTCATGACGCACACTGGGCCCTCGACAGCCCGCTAGGGAAACCGGGGCCCAAAGGCAGCCCCAACCGTCCACGTGGAGGCCAAGGATAGGCACCCCCCAGCCAGGCCGGCGCGGTCCAATGCACCCCATAGATTGTACCAATGTCACTGTACGCAAAGTCCCAAGAGTCAAGCCAGCCTCGTGGCAGAGCCCGCGTGCAGAATGCGGCAATGGCCTCAGCCTCACGGACCACCCGCCGCAGCTCAGATCACACACCGCACCTCCCCGAAGGAGAGGCCAAGGCGTTCGACAGTTAGTTGCCCGACGCTCCTAAGGGCTGACCCTCCCTGCCAGTGTAGGCCACCGCGGCCCGGCACAGCCGCCGAATGATGGGTCTCGTCCCTCCAGGACCGTTGCCCCCGGGAACCGGCACAGGACAACCAAGCGATGCAGAGAGGGGGGAGGGGGGCGGGGGGAAGGGGAAAGCGAGGGACGGAAGGGCAGCCGCCCCCTGATGCTCCAAGGCCCCCAAGCCCCGCGGTCCGAGTCAGCTGCCGAACGGGGCCGGGATCGGCCTCCGGAGCGTCCCCTCCCCCACTAGGCCTCACACCACGCCATCACCCCTTACTTGTTCGAGCACCGGCCGGGCTCCGGGCGCGCCGCCTGCAGTCCACTGGTCCCGCTGCCTCGTCGGCCTCCACACTGCTCGCGAAGCCGGTCTCACGGCAGGGGCGGCACTCCGTGCCCCGGTCTCCCCGGCGTCGCCTCACTTCCGGGAGGGCCGCCCTCAAACTCCAGGCCCCGGCTCCGGTGCTCCGCATAGGCCTCGCCGCCGCCACAGCTCCACACCGTCGAAGGAGGGAGAAGACAGTAAGCGAGGGCGCTCAAACCGCCGTCGAGTCATCCCCTTCTGCTCCTGTGGACAGCCACACACTTTGGGGCCGAATCAGGTCGGGGGAACGCAGGATAGCTTCAAGGATGTTTAGCGGCGGGACGGAGCTCGTTCAAGCCACGTCCGCCATGCTTGCCGTCTTGTCCACGCCCCCATTTAAACACCTTTTAACTTTAAAATATGCTTTTCACAAAAAATACATCAGGAGTAGTGCAATTATCATAACATTTCATAATAAACAGATCAGGCCTACAGCCATTATCATTGCCTTGCCACCATAACAAAGTACTTCACGCTGCATCAAGTATAAGCTTTGCCACAAACCAAAAAGTACAATACAATCAGTCTTTTTAGCAGAAGCACACAAACAGGGACCAAACAAATAAAGGGCCCGATTCACAGAGCTAACTTGAGACAAAATCCTAAACTGACTACCATTTTGGTATTCACAGAAGGCACTTACTCATTTTGGTATTCACAGAAGGCACTTACTCTTTTCGGTATTCACAGAAGTTAAGACTCCTAACTTTAGGACTCCAAAATGCCTTCTGTGAATACCGAAAGTCTTAAAGTTAGGATTTTTCTCAGTTTAGGAGTAGTGAAGTTAGGATTCCTAATTTTAGGACTCCTACATGCCTTCTGTGAATACCGAAAGTCTTAAAGTTAGGATTTTTCTCAGTTTAGGAGTAGTGAAGTTAGGATTCCTAATTTTAGGACTCCTACATGCCTTCTATGAATACTGAAAGTCTTAAAGTTAGGATTTTTCTCAGTTTAGGAGTCCTAAAGTTAGGAGTCCTAAAGTTAGGACTCCTAACTTCTGTGAATACCAAAATGAGTAAGTGCCTTCTGTGAATACCAAAATGAGTAAGTGCCTTCTGTGAATACCAAAATGTTAGTAAGTTTAGGATTTTGTCTTAAGTTAGTTCTGTGAATTGGGCCCATTGTACTCAGGGGAACCAACATGTGGAAGGAACCTAAAAATCTCTATTAGCAGTACTCTGAAAGCTCTGTTTTGTTGATCACATAAGGTATGCCAGACCTAAAACCCCATGTAGATTAGTGTATCCCTGGGCACACCATAAATTCTTGTCTAACAACAAAACTAACTCTTAAGTCATAAGTTAATGATGGAAGGTGAGGGTGCAGGAACTGCAGTAGATTTCTAAGGGCAGACAATCTGTGCTGCTGCCAAAGAAAAATAACACCATCAAATATCCGGTTATCTAAGACACTTTAACAGAGTTACAATGGGAACTGTGTGCCCCTGAAAGTTCAAGCTCTGGCAGCAATACTGCTGCTGGCTCAGGGAGCTGGATACATATACAAAGGCTGTGTGGAGAACAAGCACTTTTTGGTGGAAGCATACAACTGCTGCCAAATAAAAACGTACTCCTGGCTATGAACATGTGGGCGCAGCTAAAGCCCCTTTGTATAATACTACTTAAAGCTCTTTTTAAGGTTGGTCACATTTAGAGCTCCCGCTTTTAAGGTATTTATTTGTTTTTAACATTTCTGTATTTATCTATATTTATTTTCTGGTCATCTTATTGGTATATATCCCTATTTAGTTTATGTTTTGTGAATAAATTAACTCATAACTTGTATATTTCCACATTTTTTTAACCAATACATTTGCATTCCTACTTTAATGCATGTTGAGTTTATAACACATTAAATAGACAAATAAAAACAATACACCTATATAAAAATGTTAGCATTGCACAACAAATATTTTATGAGATATGCATTGATTTAAGGAAATCTCAACCAGTTTTTTTTAACTTCCTGTGCTGTGAATCTGCTCAGTTGTGGGCCTAGAAGTCATGAATAACAGCACGGAGAGTCAGTTAAAAGATGCCCAATTATCTGTATTTTTCTGCTTTTAAAAATAAATACAGAAAGAAAACACATTATTTTCTTTCTGTATTTATCTGTAAAATTCAGTAAAAACAGAAAACTGGGATACTTAATGACATTACATCTGACCATAGATGCACTGTCAAGTCAGCCTTAAAAATGGGGCACAAGGAGCTAAAATAATAATGGTGCTTGTTGGTTCAAACTACAACATGAGGAATTTTGGCTTCATGGAATGTAGCTGGGGCAGCTGCTAAGCTAGATAACCCTGATTGGCTGAATATTCATTTTATTTGGCTCCTGGAGGCATGGGTTATAAATGGATCACATGTTGATGGGTATTCGCCCTTTTCCTCACCTGCTTTATCGTACCCCTCAAGGCCGGCTAAGGGCCTGATTTGGATTTTGACAGATGGGTTACTCCATCACAATGGTGATGGATATCCAGTCCGCCATATCAGATGTTGTGGCTATTTTTATCAGGGGCCATTGAAGTCGACCTGATTAATATGTATAACAACCTGTTCAGTTCAAGTGCTGATTTTATCTGCACTTTGATGAAGATTTGGTAACCTTCTTAGCAAGTAAAAACAAAGATATTTCAATATTGTAGGAGGGGGATTTTAATGCTTGCATGTGCAAACTCCCAAACAGGTGTGTGCAATCATGAATGTTGAGGGATATATGTTGCATTTTGCTCAATATTATTTTGGCGTAGCACTGTGAACGACTTTGCAATGAAACATAATCTAATCATAATGCCAATGGGCCTCTGGCTGAGGCCAGTTTTTTCATCTACTAAAGACTCCACTCCTGGTGCACGGCATTAAAGGCTGTTGTTACAGCCTTAACAAACATTGTGTAACTAAACTGGTGCCATGTAAAGAGCTCTGATACCCGATTTCTTGGGTCCAGTTGGCGCTATATAAAAGTCCCCAAAAAAAGAGTCAGGACAGCGAGCTAAAGTCACAGGCAGAATGGCAATGAGCTGCTCTGACTGTCACAGCATGAGATGTGCGTGCCCTCTGGCTCCGTCTAAATGGGACAGAGGCCGCAAGGAGCTGCTGATGGTAAGCCACTAGCAGTTTCTTTGCAGGGGACTGCAGCAGGGGAGAGGACTGGAGGGGTGGTGGGGGGTTGGCGAGGGTCAGCGAGTGAGCTCCTCAGTTTATTTTTGTCCTCTTCCACTCCATGCAAGAGGCGGAGATAAATCGGTCTCTGCTCTTCTCCTCTGTCTGCTAGATATCAATTACTGAATTCAAAAGGCACAGGTTGTGGCCTTAGTTGACTATGGAACTGGGAATCTTGGTTCGACATCCTGTGATTCTGGGCAAATCACTTCATCTACATGAACGTAAACAAAATAATATGCCCCCCTGTAATGTCATCTGGTGCTCATGTAAAGCGCTCTAGTGCCTCTGGGCCTAGTTTGTGCTATATAAAACTGCATGTAAGAAAAGTGACACTATGTTTGTTTATTTTTGCATTTACACATAAGCATCATTCCCTTTCTCAGAATGTACATGTGATGCTAGCTTAAAGTAAACCAAAAAAAATCAGATGTACCTTTCACCAGTCTCCAAGCATTGGAGGCAGTGCTTAATTTGTAAAATACATAAGTGCCAGGGCCCTCGTCAGGAGGCCACTGCAGCTTGCACCACCTGATGCCCCTGCTGGAGCTGCCAATCACAGCACCAACACACTACTAATCACCACACACTTAAAAGTGTGACAATTCCAGGCCCCCATAGCTTTTAAAAATGGCCTGGGTGGTAGGTATTAGTCATTTTTATTGGGTATTGAATTCTTAAGCAGCTTTTGTGCTTATCTATGAATGCGTCTGACAGTGCCACCTTGTGGCCGGCGTCCATAAGTGACGGTGTTGACTATAAAGTGCTGGATTTGAGTTCCAAAAACCACCAGCTCAAATTAAGCACTGGTGGGAGGGCTTCTCTTAAGTACTGCAAATAATAGAATGAAAATCTTAAAAGCCCAGAGTGGGTGTAAAAGGCAATTTAGGATTGTGCCATATCTTGTTTCCCAGTGAATGTTAATCTAAACATCCACAGAAAATTTAAGGATAAAAAACACAATTAAAAGGGAGTTTCTGGTATTTTTAATAGTTATATGCTTCTAAAGTTTATTTTTGTCAATGGAATTTTAATTTCCTATATAAGCACTGGCCCTATAAACTTTAAAATACTTTTATTACTGCAAATGTTTGACATCTTTTATCTCCATTATCCTAACCATGCAGTTTATTGAGAAAGGTTGCAATATGCCAATGTGGGACATTTTCTTGGGGTGCCGCCCAAGCTTAATTGTGGCTCCAACCCTGTAGCACAAACTGTAAACTTCTCATTATGGCCGGTAAAGAACCCCAGTGTTGGGCAGCGTGGGTCTGCACCACATTGTTAGCCCTGCCAAGTACCATGCATCAAGCGTTAGACTAACGCATTTCAGTGTGGAGGTCCGCATCACCGCACTGAAATGCATTGTCACGCCTATTTATTTATTTATTTTATTTAAAGAGTTTTATATAGCACTGGCTAGACCCGACGGTATCAGAGCGCTTTACATGAGAATCAACAATGTAACAGAAGGGGGAGGAGCCTAGCTCGCGACCGAGGTGGCCGCGTTTTAGCTCGGCTCCGCTCAGCCGCCTGTTTTCTTCGTTTATCCTGTATTTCTCCTGCCCCGGGAAGCCCTCGTTGCTGTGTTTCGGTATTGCAGTCACTTTGCGGACACTTACCCGTTGCTCCGGTGATCCTGGGTGCTGTCGATCCTGTGCGGTGGTCCCGCCCGGAACCTCCGGGGCGGACTGGCCCGGACCTCCCTGCTGCTCCAAGACGTGACGGAGCGCGATGGTCGACCCTTGCTGGCGCTGTGGATCTGGTTGCGGAGGCTGATGTGCGTATAGGCCGGCTGTGCCCGTTGGCGGACCCGACTGGCCTGGGCCTTGGGGTGCGGACGCTACCTCCTGCAGGGGAGCCTCCTCATTTATCCGGCTTGGTCCCCCCTTTGTTCCCCGGCCCGGCCATTTTGGATTTTCCGCCCGGGCTCGGAGAACGGGGCCGGCGGCACGAGGGGGCCGACGAACATCCTTCTTCTGGTGGGTCTCCTTCCTGCCTTGGGGCGCCCTGCCGCAGTTCGGCTGACCTCCTTCTGCTTTGGTGTTGCCCCGGCCGGGGCCCCCGACGACCAAGGGCTTGCTGGGCTTCTAAGATGGCGGCCGACCCTGGGAGTCTCTGCCGGGCCTGGGCGAGCACTGGGGGCCCGCCACACGGCCCGGATGTCGGATCTTGTGAAGGGTTTCCTGCACTTCAAGTTGTCCTGGATGCACTATACTCCTGGCGGACTTCCGTGGCTGCGCCTGTTTCCCCTGTGGAGACGCACCCACTTTTCGAATTGTGCGGGCCCCCGTCGTCGGATTTGGCTTCCTCGTTGCAGGGTACGGCTGGTGTGCTCCTGGTCTCTGTGCCTCCGGCGGAGATCGCATCCTTGGGTTGGAGACTCTCCGACGCCCTTCGTCGTCCTGCTTTGTTGCCTCGGCCGCTGGTCTGCGGTCCGTTTGCATCCTGTCCAGGCCTCGATGATCCTTTCTGTTTCTCATCGCGTCGGCTCCCCGGCCGGGGCGCCTGTGCCGACCCAGCTGGGCTTGCCTCGTTGGAACTGTCCCTAGAACTGTGCCTGCGGAGCGACGGTTGTACTGTAACTTTTTTGTATCCTCCGTACTTTCTTTCACGTTTCTTCTCAGGACTGCCGCTGGATTTACTCCTGAACCCTGTGTCCCTCTCCGTTTGGACTTTGTTTGTTTGGATGATTACAACTTTGGACAAAAGTGGACAGGGCTGAAATGACTTATTATATGCGGTAGTCTCGTTTCTGATCTATGACCGACATGTGCTGTTGTGCTGTTGCGTAACTACATGGGACTCCTGAAACTTATCCTTATATCGTTAACTTCCCGTGGGCTCTGCCTCTCCCCTTTTTACAGGTGGTGGGATGGTTGCAGATAATACTGTTTTTTCGCCCTCTCCCGTGCGTAATGTTCCCTTCTTTCCTTGGCCCTTCTTTTTTGCCTTTGTTTCTACCTTGTTTCTTTCTTCTGTATTTCGGGTTCTATTTAGGGCGACAGGCACGCTGCTGGGGGGTTGGCCGTAGCCTTCTGCAGGGGTGTAGGGTGGGCTTGTGGGGTGGGTGGGGGGGTCTGTTGCTGTTTTTGGGGGGTCTTTTTCCTCCCTTTTTCTCCCTTTTTGGTTCTATGGCCCTTGTGTATCCCCTCTTTCGGGGCTCTGTCTCGTCGTCTGTCCCCCTGGTGTCTTTCTGGGGTATTCTTCCGGTATCACGATGATTGTGATTTGCTGGGTGTGTCTTCTTTATTTTTAATGTTTCTTCTGTACCGGGTTTATGTTTTCCTGTTTCGTCGCCCGGGGGCGGGTGTTTGGGTAAGAGTCCCTTTCTTTTCCTTCTTCCCCTTTACCTTTCCCACCCCCCCTTTCGTGGGGTTCTCTTCTTTTATTGGGGGTACGTTTCGTATTGTTTTTGTGTTTGGGTCCTTTTCTGTGCTGTTCGGTGGGGCGGGTGATGGCTGCGGTGGGCGGGCGTTGGACGATGTGTGCAGTGGCCTTTCCTCATGTCCGTTGTTTTGACCGGTGCTTATTGGTATGCCTATTTCGTATTTGTTTCTCCTGGTTTTTTTACGATCGCTGTGTTGCTGCCCGCCGCGGCCCCACCCCTCTGGTTTGTCTCTCGACCCACCATACTCCTGAACTCCCTAACCCGTCCTTTAAAAATACGAAAACTACCTTTCTAATTCTTTGCTCCTGTGACTGCTCTAGGATGCTTGTTATTTCTCCTGTTTCTTTGCCTTTGTATACTGTGATAATCTGTGCATTGCTCCTGAAATTCTGCTCTGTGGTGGCCAGCCCGGTGGGTTGTAGGCCCGTATTTGTGAGCTCCTTCTGTACAATAAAGGTTTTAAAAAACAAACAAAAAAAAAAAAAAACAATGTAACAGAAAAAGATCGACAATTACACAATACATCCAAAGGTAGGCAATACATTGAGAGAGAAGAGAAAGGAGAGAGAAAAGTAGTGGAGGGGGCAGGGGAGGTGAGAAAGGGAGGATAAGGGAAGAGAGAACAAGGAGAGACTAAAGGAAGTCTGTCTAAAGACCGACTGGGTAGGTGACGACCAAGGAGGGAATCCACGGCCCAGCTCCCCGATAGCTAAACCAGGTAGCTCCATCGGGCATCAGACAAAATAATTCAGTATAGCACCTTCTCAGCTTTTAAGCCGGAATGCTGCTTAAGTAACTGGCAGACAGAGACAATTTGGTATAATTACTCAGGCAAGCGTCCGTTGCTGTAACAGACTTCAGCCTGGCACAGGCAGATTGCTCTGCCAGCGCTGACTACAACGTTTCAATCACGGCCGCAGTCGCTCTAAAAAGTTATTGACTTCACTGTTACGTGGAGACAGAGTATGATGGGGTTTAATTTGCCCAGTCAACATACTGACTATGGCCCAGACGGGGCCACATTTGCAACTTGCACAGCCAGGTGCCTGCAGTTGTAGCTGAGCGTGCACCACGTGGCCGCCGGCTGGTGCATAAAAGATTCAGTTGAGTGGGCCTGCGCGGCCAATGCGGTAGAGCGGTGGTGCAGCCATGAGTGGAATCACAGCCCTGGGCCACGGAGTTGATAACACTGGCGGACCAAACATAGTGGTACGCGCTGAAAGTAAGTGTCACAACACTACAGTAACAGGCTGGGCTACCAGTGTCTCTGCTTTTCCATGCTCAGAATGCCAAGTGTGAGGTATAAGTGCAAAGATTTGAAGACAGGGAGATAAACTGTTCCCACGACGCCTGAAAAACACAGATCATGCTTGTATGGTCCAAACATGGACATTTCCAGAATTAGGTATGAGTGGCTTCATTAACCCTTGGATGAGTATGAGGCATACATACTGTGTGCTGAGCTCTGTAATTTAATTTTGACTTTCGAATGAGCTGGCTAAGACCAGTAATGGCAGATGTAAGGTGGTCAAACTTTTGGCTGCTTCCCAAAAGTTAAAAGTGCATGAGCAGTACCGCTCTTTTTACCTAGGGTTTTGTTTAATCAAACATCATACAATATAACAGTTATTTTTTTTTTTTAATCCATGTTCGTTCAAGTGGGGCCTGCTTCAGCTTTCATACTCTCCGCCTAATAGTTTCTGAATTGGCCCCATCATTAGGTCCGGCTATAATCTGTTACAATTTTGCGTGTGTTGCCGCCATTTCACTGCAAGTGGTTGCGTGTCTCAGACATTCTTGAACTTTTGGGGCAGAACCCAGTGGTGTAACACAGGCCCCCGCAGCCCCCGTGGTGCGGGGGGCCCCCAAGCTCAAGGGGGCCCCCTCAGTGCAGTACTCTGGCCGGAGAGCTCCTGATTCAGTCCGGAGGTTGCCCCTCCACGTACCTGGCCGCCTTAAATTTCGGTACTCCAGTGATAGAACCCTACATCTATATCTTACCTGGCATACGCTTCACTAGTAATATTAGCTGCACAGCAAATCCACCACATATCCTAACAGCAATGTTTGGGCTGTGTCGTCTGTTTCCGCAGAAACTCTCTCTCCTCTTGTCTGAGCAATTGTTGTCCAGTATCGTGATCAGGACAATTATAAGCGAAGCGGCTGCAACATACATACACAGACCTACCAAACGCTATGTGTTACACTGAGAGTAGCTATTGAAAAATAACACCTTGGAGCTCTGGCTGCCAGCTATGACCTATGTGGGACTTGTGCTCCTCAGCCTGAGGCTTGCCCAATGCCTGGAGCTTGTCTGTGAGTCAGCTGACTGTGCTGATTCTTAATTAGGCAGCTGAGAAGTGATGTTCATGCTGGGGCCTCACATCATTCATTTGTGGGCCTGGTCCCACTTGTGACAGAAAGGTCTTAAAGCCCCCACAGATGCTCCTGCATCCTGATCTGCTTGACTTGACTGCGGGCATCTGTGTTTTAGTAGTTCAGCTAACTTGCCATGGCTGTTATTAATAAATAAAATGAATGCTTCAATCATTCTGAGCTGCTTGCACCCTCGGCCTGTAGTGTCCTTAGTCTGAGAACGGTGCAGTCACGCAGCTTGGCTCTGCCCTGTTTTCAGCTGCCTGCTGTTAGCGAACTTGAGTTCAATGACGAGGGCCTCGTTGCTCAAATGGGTGTCATTTCTGATATTTATATGTTTCTCTCATCTTCATCACTTGATTTTGCACATAGAAAGTGTTACTCATATTTTGTAACTCATAATCACACTGAAATTATGAAAATGTCACACATAAACCTTGGCAGCTATGGAATAATCAGGGCACAAGTCCTAAAAAAAGAAGTGGGGGGATGCTGTCACCGGAAGTGACGTCACGACAGGAAGTGACGTCAGGAAAGGTGGCTTGCACCATCAGGTTCATTGGGTCCCCTCGCTCACCCCTTAGATGCGAATGCATCTGAGAAGCCAGCGCGTGAGCAGCGTGCTGTGAGCTCCGATCTCGTCCCAGAGAGGCCAAAGATTGAAATCCAGCTGTTTGGCAGAGGGGACGGCGTCCACCCGGTAAAATAAGTGGGGGGACACACGATCAGTAATCTGTTTTCCGACTGTTTTCTTTTCCACAGCGGAGTTTGTTTCTTTGCGTGCCTTCAACGGGGGTTCAAATCGGAACAGGGAGAATTGGGAAATACAACAGTAGAGGCAATGACAGACCGGAAGAGGGGGAGGCCCCCCAAAGGAACGAACACAACTGTGGAGAAAGGGAAGTCTGTGGAGAAGAGTGGTAATCAGACGAGGAGGAGGAGGGCAGCTAATAGAGGAGAAGAAGAGCCAGAGGATGAGAGGGGGGACCCAAAGGAAAGGAGAGGGCACCCCTAGAGAGAGGAGGACCCGTCACAGCAGACGATGGGACAGGCAGAAGACGGGAGAGGGGGTCACAGACGAGAGCAGAACTAGAGAAGCCAAGAAACACACGAAACGAGGGTGGGTTACCCTGGGGAGATGGGCAGCCAGAGACAGGAGGAACAGAAACTAGAAATGACAAGAGGGAGTAGCGAGAGAAAAAGGAAGTAGCCACTAAAGTAGGAGCAGAGAAGGGACAACCAGAGGTGTGGGAGGAGAGGGGCAGATGCAGCAAACAGTGGAGGAGAGAGGGGCAGCAGAGTAGGACTGGTGCAGGCCCAGCAAGGATGGGTGGACCAAGCAGGGGAGGAATGGGATATTTAAAAGGATGAGAAGAGAAGGAAAACCGAGGGGGCGAAGGGGTGCGTGGAGATTTACGGCCATGGGGACAACCAGATGAGGAAAGGGGCGACCTGGGGGTGATGTGTTGTAGAAGAGGGTTAACCCGTGAAGAAGGGACTGTGGGGCAGGAAGGAGGTGGGCAGCAGACTCAGTGCCATGGACACCAGAGGACAGAGTCAGGAGGGTTACAGATACCACAAGCAGTGTGTGGGAACAGCCAGGCCTGGAAGAGAAGGCGTAACAGAGGAAGCCATTGTTGAGCGTTTCCAGCTGTGTCACAGAGAAAGACTACCTCCGAATCACTGGAAACCATCAGCTCAGCTCTGCCCGGTGCATGTGGCAAACAAGGGACTTCAGCCTCCTTGGCTCACATTTGCTAGCGTGACAGGGTGGGCCTCAATGCGCTAAGGAGGTGCACAGTGTAATGAGTTGTGAGATGCAGGGTAACACAACGCACAAGAGGCCCAGCCTGGAGAGATCTGCAGAGAAGTGTCGACAAAACTCACAGCTGTAGTTTTGGTACTGTGAAAAAAGAGGTACATTATGGACTATGGCGTGCAAGATTTCTTCGCAAAAAGCTCTGGCGCAACATTCTAGTATGAGCGGCTCAGGCTTCTCAATGGAAATTCTGATACTTTATACATAAAACTGGTTTAAATTGTGTTGGCGAACCTTTTCAGAAAGTCTGAGTTTCTCTGTACAAAACTCTGCTGAATAGGCAAATTTACCCACTGAGCGAGCTCGCGGGCTTCTACATCCGTAGTCCAAAATCATTTTGAAATGAAGTGCTAGAAAGATATATGGACCAAACAGCAATTGATAGTCCATTTAGTGTGGCTGCCTACAATGTTCTTCCAGCCAAGCGTGCAATCCTGTATTTCCAGAATGTGGAAAATACAACACTATGTTTTGAAAACTACCAGCCACAGCTGTTGCTTCCTACGCAAGATTTCTCAACCTGTGTGTATATATACAATAATAAAATCGAGCTGCAGGATTTGTTTAAAAAGTTTAAAATTTTGACCTCCCATCAAAATCAGCCCAACTGTTCATATCATGGTACACAACCAATGACCGCATGCTAAAACGAAAGCCACAGGCAGTCAGAGGAAATAAAACGAGGCTTAGGGAAGTGGAGCGAGCTTGGAGACAGTCCAAACAGGATATTAAACTCAGCAGCATGTAAACCAATGAACAAATCCTACTAGTGCTCAGTTAGTGAAACGTAATATGCTGTTTTTGGTCGGAGATAACATGCCAAAATAGCAAAATAAATACATTTGAGAAAGAATGTGTAATGAAACATTCAGACCACACTAGCTAATCACAAAATAGCTCTTGAGTTACATGCACTTAAAATAGCCACTCTCGCTTACTTCTAGTTACGAATGACTTTTTGTGGGCTTTGCCAAGAGCTTACAGTGGGCTTAGATCCAGCCTGCTGCCGCCTCTTGTTGGCTTTGATGTCACTCTAATTTTCTTGCGCCTTACTCAATGGCTTTACTTCCACTTGTGTTTTTCTACCAGTGGAGCGTTTAACCTCTTTACCATCCTTCTCAGTGGCTGACATGCAGTCTTCCACTGCTCACTTTTAGGGGGCAACTTTTTAAAATGTTTTAGTTATGTATTTCAGCTGTCTCCCTCATATGCATCTCCTCCGCTGAATACTGGACCCCCATGTTCTGCGTTGCTCCCTCAATCATGAGCTACTGTCTCTCTCTGTCCTGCTCTCTCCCTCTCATGAGCTTTTATACCCGCACTCTATCAGAGAACAACGACCAAGAAGAGAATGCAAGAAGACCAAAAGACTGATTGAGGAGATGTAAAGAGACTGAGGCCTACGGAGACTTTTTTCTTTCTTTCTCTCTCTCTCTCTCTCTCTCTCTCTCTCTCTCTCTGTCTCTCTCTCTCTCTCTCTCTCTCTCTCTCTCTCTCTCTCTCTCTCTCTCTCTCTCTCTCTCACACACACCACAGGCAGCATCAGGTGAAATGTTTTGTTTTGCAACAAGGGGGGAGATGTCATGCCCAGGCCAGGGACACTAGGACCCTGGGCAAAGGGCAGAGGCCAAGGGACACCGGACACCACTTCCGGTTTAGGGGAGGGGACAGGAAGGGACAAGGGCATTCCAGGGGGGACCTAGAGGCGAGAGGTCAGGGATCGTACCAGCTGTAATGATAAGCCAATAAAGAGTACCTCTATACAGCCATCGCGTCCATTGTATTCCTGGGGCTGATAAACAAGACACCCCCTTTACTTTATTTTTATTTTGAACCACCTGCTTGCTTCCTCCCACGTGATCCTCATTTGCACTCCGGTCCTTTGTGGGCATAAAAGAAAAATGGAACATAAAAAAACTTTTAAAGTTGCATTTTTTGCAGGGACCACCAGTTGCCATTTGCTGCTGGCCACTCCGCTATAACAAAAATGTTTCTATCCAATTGTTTTATTTTTTATTATTTACTTATCTATTTGCCATCTGTCTCAGTCAATCCAAAAATGTTTTAAATGGCACCAGCCACATTTTGTAGCTGTTTGTATGTGTGGTGACGCATGCACATGCATGCCATAACACGCAGAGGCAGCTACAGAATGGTGTGCCCACCAAGAGCCTTTGCATTATTGCTCCTTTGTTTTTTTGTTGTTGTTTTTTTTAGGTCGAGTCTGCAGGCAGCACTCATGCCCATTCGCTTGGCAACGACCTATAGTATCAAAAAAAGGACTTTAAGCCCACCCATTACTTACCATTCGTTGGCATCCTTACAGCGGCAGTCAGTAATTTAGGCAGGGAGTTGGGCGGGCGGGCGGGCCACACATGAACACATATACACTCATTCACACTCATGCATTCACAAACAGGCATGTACGGAAACACCAATTAACAACACTCACTACAAATTCACACATTTATACATACATGCACGCACCAAACATTCAGAAACATAAAATATAGCGGTCCTGCAGCTCTAGAAGAGGAAAGCCTCAGAGGTCCCAGAAGGGCTGGGACTGGTGCCTTCTTTCTGGTCAGCCAATGAGGGAAGGCAGTAGTCCATCAATTCGTCACAGAGTGGAACGGGTTTATTGAGACTTGCTGACCCCACCCCACCCCACTCTGTGACCAGGTGTCACTGATTGACACTCGGCCCTGGGGACTTCAGGGCTTAAAACTGAAGCACCCAGGTCTAAGGAAATCTGTGACGCTCTCACTCGTCATGAGGGTAAAGGCCTTGGGTCACTCTTGCCAGGCTGTGTAGGTCACGCCAACAGGGCTGTGAAATCTTCAGCCTAGCAAAGTTCAGCTCAAGCAGATAGCAGCCTGAGCAATTATCAAGTCTAGCTCCTGAGAAGAAGAGTGTCTGTCAGGCTCACCTTTGCTCAGCCTGACAGACACGTTTCTTCTCTGGAAAATGGTGAGGGGGCGTGGCCCCTTCACCCATATGGATGGTCTCTGGCTGCATCTTTAACACTTTTCTTTGCAGCCTTCTAATTCTGCAGGAGTTGCAAGGCGTCACTGCTTGACTTTCTTGTGTTTTTGGAGCATGGACGAAGTACAGATTGATTTAACTGAATTAGTGTCCGTCTGCTGCACTAGCTGTAAATTGAGGTACTCGTTTTTTTGCTGCACTTTTATATAAAGCAAACTCAACCTGACCAGAATGTGTCGGGCTCTTTACATGAGCATTAGTTACATTACACCAGTTCACATTCATATTTTTTATGCAGGTACCTTTAGTATTTTGCCCAGAATCACAGGATATTGAGGTAGCATTGCTTGTTTTTCAGTCTCAGCCCTCCATTGTTGCAATTGTTGAGCCATTAGTGCACCACTGTGGGTGAGCTTCAGGCAGTGCTGTTTTCAGTCAGCAGCAGCAAACACGCTACCTATGTACTTTCACTGTTCCCATGATAAATTCCAACATGGAGACTGCATTGCACTGGCTGAAAAAGAACAGGGTCACTGGAAGGCAGCCCATTGGTAGGACCAGCTGCATCTCTATGACCTGGTCATTTCATGCAGGTAAAATTATCGAGAATACAGCTCAATGGCATGTTCCATGGTGACTGATGCTGCTATGTAATCTACCCCACTACAATCTATCCAACTTCCCTGCAATCTACCCCAATCTATCCCACTCAAATCTAACCTTTGTCTACCCACTCCACTCTGCCCCATTCCACTCTAGCTCAAGCTAACCCACTTTACCACACTCCACCCCTCTAACCAATCTACTCCACCCCAATCTACCCCACTCCACTCTACCCCATTCCACCTCACTCCGCCATCCCCTACTCAGCAAAATCCCAATCTACCCCACTCCAGACTCCCACTCCAGTCTAACCTAATCTACCCCACTCCACAACAATCTACCTCACTCCAATCTACCCCACTATACCCCACTCCACCCTACCCTAATCTATCCCATACCACTACAATACAATCTACTGGAATCAAGTACACTCTACTCCCACTTCACTCCACCCCAATCTACCCATATCTACCCCACTCCACCCTAGCCCAAACTAACCAAATCTACCTAACTTTAATCTCACCAATCTACCCCACTCCACCCCAATGGACCCCATCTCACCCTACCCCTTTCTTCGCCACTCTCCTCTACTCTACCGTGCTCCACCCCACCCCAATCTACCCCACTTTACCCTATCTACCCCACTCTATTCTACCCTACCCCAATCTAGCACACTCCAGTCTACCCCAGTCTTCCCCACCCCAATCTACCCCACTTCGATCTACTCCATTCTACCCCAATCTACCGCACTCAACACCGCTCTACCCAAATCTACTCCAGTGCACTACAATCTACCCAAATCTACCTCCCTACAATCTACTCCACTACAATCTACCTCAATCCATCCAACTCCAATCTAACCCCACAGTACCCCAATCTTATCACTCCACTCTACCCCACTCAAATCTACCCCAACCCAAGCTACCCCACTCTACCACACTCCACCCTACTCCACTCTGCCTAATCTATCCCACCCTGTCTACCCCACTCCACACAGTCCACTCGACCCCAATCTATACCACTCCAATCTACCCCACTCCAGTCGACCCAAATCTACTCCGGTACAATCGACTTCACTCCACTACAATCTACCCCACTTGGCTCTGTCCTAAGCTAACTCACTCTACCCCACTCCACTCTTTGCCAGTCTACCCCAACTACTTCACCCAAGCTACCTCACTCCACCCAACCCCAATCTACCCCACTCCAGTTGACCCAAATCTACTCCGGTACAATCGACCCCACTCCACTACAATCTACCCCACTTGGCTCTGTCCTAAGCTAACTCACTCTACCCCACTCCACTCTTTGCCAGTCTACCCCAACTACTTCACCCAAGCTACCTCACTCCACCCAACCCCAATCTACCCCACTCCAATAAAATCTACCCCAATCAATGCCACTCTACCCCACTCCACTCCAATCTACCCATCTCTACACGACTCTACCCACACCACTCTACCCCTAGCTACCCCTCCTCAATCTGCCCACTCCAATCTACCCTACTCCAATCAACACCCTCTACTTCAGACTATCCCAGTACACTGTACCCCATCTATACCACTTCAATCTACCCAACTCCACTTCAATCTACCCCAATCTATCCCACTGTACACTACTCCACTGTATCCTAATCTACCCCATTCTACCCCACCCCAATCTACACTACCCTACCATCTTCCCCACTCTACCCCAATTAACACCCGCTCCAATCTTCCTACAATGTATTATACTCCTATCTGCCCCACTACACTACAATCTACCCCAATCCACCCCACCCCAATCTACCCTAATCTTCCCCAATCTACCCAACTTTAACCCAATTTATACCACTCTACTCTACCCTTATCTATCCCACCCCAATATACCCCACTCCAATCTACCCCACTCCGCCCAATCTACCCCACTCCAACGTACCATACTCCAATCTATCCCACTGTACTTCAATCAGCCCCACACTACCCCAGTCTACTCCACTCTACCTCAGTCTACCCCACTCCACTCTATCCCACTTCACTCCACTACAATGTACACCAATCTACCCCACTGCAATCTACGCCACTCACTCAACTCCAATCTACCCCCACTTTACCCTACTCCACATGACCTCAAGCTACCCCACTCCTACCGAGCACAATCTACCCTCCCCTCGGTGCCACACTCCACTCTACTCTACTCCAATCAATCCCACTGCAATCTACCCCAGTCTACCCCACTCCACCACTGTTTAACCCAATCTACCTCACTCCAAGCTACCCAACTTCACCCCAATCTCCTCACTCCAGTCTACCCTAATCTACCACACCCCACCTTACCCACTCCACCCAACTCCACTCCACTGCACCCAACTACACACCACTCAACACCACTAACTTTTAGCCATAGTGAACAGGAGCCAGACTGGTGTACAACACGGCTAAAACACAGTGCCAAAGCCAATAGCTCTCGCATAGGCGGGAGCTATTGGCTTTGCCAATGATTGGTTTAATTTGACTGATGCTGTGCAGCATCAAAAAGACCTGCCAAAAGGTCCCAAAGGCGAGTCAGTACGTATTTTATTTGTTGGGGCATGGCCACCCCTCCTGCTATCAGAATGGATCGTCCCGGGGGAAAGACAGGGGGAGGCGTCGCCCTGATCACCCACACTGATTTTCACTTCAAAATTCTCCCCTCTCCCCCCATTCCTGCCGTGGACTGCCTTGTAGTCCGCTCCATCTCATTTGGGGTCCCCTTGACCTGTGTCTTGCTCTATCGCCCCCCCCAGCCCACCCCCCATTTTCTTGGTTCCCTGGAGGACCTACTGGCTACGCTAGTAGTGAATAATTCCGCAGTTCTGCTCCTCGGGGACCTAAATTACTGGCCCAACGACCCGGCCGAGGATGCCAGATCTAAGGAGTTCACTGCCCTGCTTACCAGTCTTAATTTTCTTCCCCAGCTTTCCACCCCCACCCACTCCCTTGGTCACCAGCTCGATCAAATATGGACCCTTAATATTCCTACCAACCCCCCTACCATTTCGCCCTGTTCATGGTCAGACCACCACCTTATCTCCTTTGCACTTAACCTCGGACGTCCGCCTAAACCCCCACTGCCGAAAAACACCTGGTTTAGAAAGTGGGATAAGGCCGTCCTCCCTGATGTCTGCTCCTCTCTTGCGGGATCTTGCCCTGAGCTTAACGATCTACCCCTCCCCTCCCAGCTCACAGCCATCAACAACTGGCTATTAAAGGCATGTAACCGCATTGTTCCCCTAAAAAGAGTCGCCATCAAGCGGACTCATGCCGCCAATAGGTGGTTCTCTCCCCTCCTCAAAGACAAGAAGCTGGCGGCACGCAGAGCAGAACGAGCATGGCGTCGCAACTACTGCCCCCTCCTCAAAGCTAAGTACTGCCTTGTCCTCAAGGAATACAAACAAGCCATCTTAACTGCGAAAGCAGAGTACTTTTCCGGTAAGATCTTGGCAGCGGAAAATCAGCCAAAGGAAATATTTGCAACGGTCCATGAACTCGCTGCATCGGACAGGGTGATTTCTAAAATCCCCCCGTCCCAACCTCTCTGCGACTCTCTCAACTCTTTCTTTTTTGAGAAAGTGGCTCTCATTAAGGCTAACATCCCTCCCTCCCTCACTCCTCCGGTCAAATTTCAAATTTCAAATTTAGCTTTATTCGATTTGTTTGATAAAAAAAAATCATAAAAGCATACAAGTACATTTTATACAGCAAGTCTAAAAACTTGTCCCCAACGAAGTTTTTATGAGACTCTATAAAACAGTTTTCCAGATGATAAGAGTCAATGATGAAGTTACAGCCGTTGACCTCATGTAAAAACATATGCAAAAGTTAAAACATGTAAGGGTTACATCATGGAATTTCTATATTTCATCACTGACATTAAAAAACGTGAAACGACAAAGATGACATACACCTCATCTAACAAAAGTAATTTGTAGTAAGCGTCTTTGCATGTTCTTATGCCCCAGTGTTTTAGAAGAGGTAATAGATACAATTTCCTTGGGGCAGAATACAGATTGCAAAAGAACATAATATGAATATTACTTTGTGATGAGTGATCATCGCATGGGCAAATTAGAATCGAAGCAGTCCAGTCATTTTGTTTAGGGAAAGTGACCATACGGAAAAAGGTGCCAAGGCGCAGCCTGGTGAGAAGCATACGAGGATAAGGTGCAGTTTCGGTCCTAAGGTACAATTGCAAACCTTCGGTGGGAGTAATTCTTTGGTAGCTCAAGGTGGTATTTTTGAGTTTCTCTGCATCCCATCTAACACCTTCCAGGTGGATAATTAAAAGTTTTTTGAGAGACGACCTAGACAAATTTTCAAGGGACTCTGGGTCATCATAGTATTCGGGACGACCAATCTTGGCAAACATCAACCGGACATGTCGCAACCATTTAATTTTGGGTGCGACATCCAAGCTCATGCAATCCCTGATTAGATCTCTGTTAAATTGGCATTCCCTGGTAGTCCAAATTTTGTGCCAAAGCAAACATGGTGACAGCTTTATGAAGTCACTAAGGTATTTGAGGCCAGTCTCAATATGAGTAATAAAAGTTGAAGTAGATTTGCTCACCCCCAATAAGTAACGAATAAAAAGATTCTCGCAAATTTGGAGTGAGGACACGTCTTCAAAGCCCCATAAACCTGCTCCATAAGTGACTGTCGCTAAACACTTGGCTTGGTAAATCTGTATCATCTCAGCAATCGGCTTGCCCCCAATTTTCACTGCAAAAGTTCTCAGGGCACCAATAGCCCGGGTAAAGGCAAGCCTCCTAGCCGATACTGCATGTTTCCAGGCTCCTTTTCTCTCAAAGACAACGCCTAGATAACAAAAAGTGTCTGTGGTCTCAATTCTTTGCTCGTCAAGGTATATCGAACATTGCGGCCTTTTACTCTTTTGGGTGCACGGCATGGAGAAAGTTTTTGAGATGTTCACTTTCAAATTTCTATTCCCCATGTAGGACGAGAATTCTCTTACCGCTCTCTGCAACCCTACCCTAGTCCTGGACATAATAGCCGCATCATCGGCGTATAATAGGATGGGTACAGGCCTACCATTGACCGCTGGGTAGTCATTCTGGAGATTTGTTAGATGTTCTACAACAGAATTAATATAAAAACTAAATAGAAGGGGCGCGAGTATACAACCTTGCCTAACCCCTCTATTTATGGGGAATTTCTGGGTACATTGCCCCTGGGTCCCGAACCTCACCCTGGCACCAGCATCTCTATAAAGCTCTTTGATAAAAACCACTATGGTGGGATCCACCCCAATGAGCTCCAATGTTGACCAGAGCTGCAGATGATCCACACAATCAAATGCTGAGCTAAGGTCAACGAATGTAACAAACAAATCCCCTTTTTTGGCCTCAGTATATTTGGACATTAATAACGACAGATTTAGGCATTGCTCCTGGGTGCCCAATCCCTTTCGGAATCCATATTGGAATTCCGAAATAACCTTATTTTCTGTCTCCCAGTGCTGGATCCTCTTTAGGACTATCCTTCCTGCAATTTTCATAAGGCCGTCTAGTAAGGATATGGGACGGTAGCAAGCCGGGTCGTCCCTGTTTCCCTTTTTAAAAATGGGGACTACAATGGCATCTGACCAGGTCTTAATTAAACCGCATTTGTTTCCCATATTCAGAACGTTGGTTAAGAGGGGAGCCCAGAATTCCAAGTTTGTTTTATAGGCATCCACTGGTGTGTGATCCGGACCCGGAGCTTTCCCTGAAGGACTTTCCCTAATTGCATTTTCGACTTCTAGGGTGGTAAAGACCAGATTAATTGGATACGGCGAAAGTAGGGGATCGCTTTGTTGATAATCTCGCGTGAAGTTGTTCGAGGATGCAAGTACCTTTTGTTGGTTCATGCTGTTCCCCTGTCTGTTGGTGTAGAGTTTCCCGTAATGTTCAACCCAGAGCTCTGCTGTAATTGCTACATCTATGCAATTATCAGTATGTATTGGGTTGTATACTGATCTTATCACTTTCCAGAAAAGGTTGGTGTCCTTATTCCTGGCAGCTTCTCCCAGTGCCTCCCAGGCCTCCTTTTTCATGGTTGCTTTTCGGAGGTTAATTTCTCTCTTGTACTCTCGTCTAGCCTCAGAGATTTGGGCCCTATTTTTCGGGATTGCGTTTAAAACTTTCTTCAAGTTCTTTAAGGAGGCTGTGCACCTAGAATCAAACCACCTGGATGCACATCTCCCCTTCTTTTTGTGACTCTTAGTTAAAACGCCTTTTATGTACTCCTGTATATTGGTAAAAGCTGCCATAATCGCCTTAGGTTCCGCATCTTCTTCTAAGCAGACAAATATGTATACAAGGCAGGATAATATTAATTTGTGGAAGAAGATGGTGGGGTTCAATTTCTCCCACTTTAACACATAGCCGTTTATCTTTGCTAAGGTGACCTCCAATGGGTACAGTGAGCCGCTAGGTCCCTTTAGTTTCTCTACTTGGAGCCTAACCCCAAAGGTAATAGGGTAATGGTCACTCATTGGATCTTCCCCTATCTCCCAAAAGGTTATAAAGTTGGGCGAGGTGGGGGATATCAGTGCAAAGTCAATTATGGATTCACAACCTCTTCCATTATATGTTGGGGCAAAGGGAACTGGGGGAGAGCATGCCTGATTAACGAAGGTGAGGTCAAAAGCAAACATAATACTGTTAAGGAGAGACCCCAGTTTGGTGTGTGAGAAGTGAAAAGGGCCGTCCTCCTCACGATCTGCAAGGCCGCACAAACCTAACTCAGAAAGTGGGCAGATAGCACAGTTAAAATCTCCCACCCAAATAACTGTATGGTCTCCCGCGTTTTGGTCCCTCACTTTATGGATACGGTTTAACATTTTATTTAAGATGGATTCCATCTCATTTGGTGGCATATTGTTATAGAAATTCACCAGTATGACCTTTTGTGTGGTGCCCCATTTAAAAGAAAGGATTTGAAAATATTGGTCAGAGTGAAAATTATGCACTTTTATATCCCCCACATTCGAAACGTATATACAGAGACCCCCTTTATTGCGGCCCTGAATGGCGGGAGCAGCGGGTGTATGGAACGTTCGATACCCCATGATGTGCCTTTCTTCTACCAGCCAGGTTTCTTGCAGGCAAAGTATGCCATGCTTGTGGACCGTCTCCAACCAGGGTATGTGCTTGATCTTGTTGCCCAGTCCTGCTACATTCCAGGACAATAATGAGTGTTTCAGTTCACTGTCTACCTGAGATATGTGGCCCTCACTCTCTATTAACTGTATGTGACCCTCACTCTCTATTAACTCTACCTGATCTTGAAAATGTGGCCTGCCTAGATGTTGTATGGCTCGGACAGGGGGAGGGTGCTGGGCGGAAGTGGTTGGAACCACCATCAAATGGGTCAAGTTCTTAACAATGGGTGGCGATGTATTGCTATTAGTGTCAGTCATTGTGTGGTCTTGCTCACTTGATCGGGGTGTTTGATCGAGTATTCCCAGTCAATCCACCTGATCTAAGCATCCAAACCTATTCATGGTGTGTACACCTTCCCACCAATTGGTGGGTTGCCATCCCTGCACCTGACCCTTCCATCTGTGGTTGTGGATTGTGGTCCAAGCCCCAGGGTGCTCTACTGGCTGTTTTGGAGGGTAGAAAAAGGTTAGGGGTTTGGCGACAATGATTTGTTCGGTCACGTATTGGTCCCATGTGGTAATGAGATGGGCTGTATGAGGGTCTGCAAAAGACATAACGATACAGTCTCCTGGTATCGATTTGTGAGTACGGCCCACCCAAGGGACTCTCCTGACCATTAGTACCCTACTCTTATTGGTGTGATGGATCTGCCTATTGGTATTTAACCAGTGGATCACTTTATTTTTTAAGGACCACTGGGTTTCAACAATATCGGGGGCAAGCGGAGGTACCCCTGCCAAGATAACCACATAGGGCCCAGCCTCAGGGGGAAGATCAATATAGCCTCCGCGGAAGTTCTGGTGATTTGGGTGTAAATTTGGTGTACGCTCTAAGAGAGGAGTGATGGAATTATTCGCCTTCTGGTCGGCTCTAGGAGGGGGTTTGGGCTGAAGATGTTTTTTAGGGGGTTTTTCCTCTATTTTTGGGAGGTTGGCCGCGACATTTGCAAGTGTCCTAGGTTTAGGAATTGGAGTAGGCTTGGATAACGGGGGGGGTAAGGGTGCAAGAAGAATCGAGGGGGCAGGAGGAACCTCCTTAGGCGCTGTAGCTGCTTTAGTGCCAATGTTAGAGGCTGGAGCAGGTTGGGTACCAGCATTTCTAGCCAGAGGTGGACTCTCGTTAATATGGGGATGTGTTGCTTCCAGCTGTTTTAGGCTAAGCGTGGCCAGGGATACTAACGTTTTATCCATCTCAAGTAAGTGATTCTCAATACGTGACAGTCTGAGTTCGAAGGGTGTCAATAGTTGTTTTAAAGTGACCCAGACTGTCTGGAGAAAGTCTTCATCATCACCCACTTTATCCTTGTCCCTCTCTGTCTTGTTTAGCCCTCCCAGTGTTGAATTATCTGCAAGGATAATGGGATTCTCTACCGCAGGAACCGTGGTGAGGTTACTATCACCCCCTATTTGATGGATAGCTGGGGGTGGTGTTTGTTTAGGATCCCCTGCGTTGGATAATGGTCTTCTATGGTTGAAAAACTGCTGCCTTGCAGCTTTGGCTTTAGCTTTCTTACGAGCATAGGCAGATTTTACATTGTTTTTCTTCTTCGCTGCTTGGCGACCTGGGTTTGTACTTTTTGGTACAAAGAAGGAGGGGGCAGTTGTAACCGGGAAGGTGGTGGAATTACCCAGCTCAGTAGGTGGGTCACTTTCGCTGGGTTGGACGGTCATGGGGGAGAAAATAAATAAGGAGTCTAATACTGGTGGGGAGGAACAATGGGAGGAATGATGAACGTCGGCGAGGATCAACAAAGGAGGCGGACGTTCCACCTGTTGGGGAGATGCAGCAGACGCAATATTTCCCAGGGAGGATTTTTTAGAGTTAGCAAATGTTTGGGAAAGCCTGCGTGCAGCATCTAGCTCCATAGAAACCCTCTTCTGCATTTTTGTAATTTCGGCATCTATTGCCAAGTTTGTTTTTACGAGGAAATCAGTGCCATTTGGCTTTGTTAAACCCAGCGCGGTCTTACTGCGACTCCCCCGGGTACACATCATGTGTGACAGTTACAATTTCTCTATGGTACTCACTAGGGTCGATGCCCAGGCACGATAACCTTGAGAAGAACCAAGGGGGGTGGGCCAGGCCAGTCCTCTCTGTCCTCGAACGGCCTCAAACGGTCCCGCCCTTGTCCCGGGCTTCTCCCGGCGCCCTCCCGCGCGCTCCCGCGCAGCTGGGCAGTTGGCTCAGTAAGTACTGACTGAAGGTAAGGGGGAGGCGCCGTTTCCGGTCAGGTGGGGCTGGGCGGGGCGGTCAGGGAGAGCAGGCCAGCTGGAAACGGCCAGGGCAACCCGGGACTCCTGGGATACTGAGTCCGGGTTGCTGCTCGCAGCCCTGTCACACACTCACCGCCCAGCAGCAGAGGAGAAAGCACAGCCTCGGAATGCCCCTTCCAGCGACGTGGGACCCGCGAAGCGGGTTCCACTAGGTGTGATTGAAGGTCCGTGGGCAGGCAGGCAGCAAAGTGGCGTCAGCAGCGAGGAAAACAGCGTCCGTGTGAGTCCCCGGTCATTACCCAACCGCTTCTTGCTGGTCCACTCCTTACTCACCTCCCCCTCCTGACACGGGAAACCCTTCTCCCTTTATTGGCTCGGGTCAAGTCAGGATCACCTCACGACATTGGCCCGGCTTTTGCCCTGAAAGAGATCTTTTCCAGCTGCTCCACCCCCCCACTTACACTCATCAATCACTCCCTTACCTCTGGCATCGTCCCTACTGCCCACAAATCTGCAATCGTTATTCCTATCCTAAAAAAGGCAGGCGCAGATCCATCCATGCCTGCCAATTACCGTCCCATCTCCCTGCTTCCTTACTTGGCCAAGGTCTCAGAGGCCCATGTCACCCGGACTCTGAGCTCCTTTGTGGAGTCCACCGGCCGCCTTTCCTCTCGTCAGGCGGGTTTCCGTCCGCTGCACTCAACTGAGAAGGTGGTAGTGTCAGTGATGGACAAACTGAGGGAGGGCATTGACACCTGCCTCCCCCAGGCTCTGGTCCTCCTCGACTTGTCCGCCGCTTTCGACACGGTAGACCATGACATCTTACTGTCCCGTGTCGAGGCGGCGGGCATTGGGGGTACGGCCCACGCTTGGCTCCGGTCTTTTCTAACTGACAGGGAGCAGGCGGTCCACCTGGCAGGCTTTGCCGCCCCTCCTCGTAGAGTGACATGCGGCGTCCCCCAAGGCTCTTCCTTGTCCCCTTTACTTTTTAATTTATACATCTCGCCCCTCATTTTTTCTTTACAGCAGATGGAGGTCTCGGTGTTTAATTACGCCGATGACCTCCAATTAATTTTCAATCTTTCCCATTCCCCGTCCTCTGCCTGGAATTTTCAGAGGGTGATGCTGTTCATCCAAAATTGGATGAACTGCAACCACCTCAAGTTAAACCCCGACAAAACCGAGCTGGTTTTGACTGGAGGTGGTTGCAGTCCCTGGTCCCCGTCCTTCTGGCCTGATTCACTGGGTTCCCCTCCCTCCCCGGTTCCCAAGGTCAAAACCCTAGGTATCTTTATTAATTCCCAGCTCTCGCTCCACACTCAGGTTCTTTCGGTGGTGTCCTCTTGTTTTTTCTCCCTCCGTACCATCCGTAAGGTTTCCCGCTTTTTTTCTGTTCCTGCCCTGAAGCTCATTCTCATGGCCATGGTGCTATCGCGCCTTGACTATGGGAATGTGGTCTACAATGGTGCCCCTGACTACCTTATCCACCGACTGCAGCAGATACAAAATCAGGCTGCCCGCCTGATTTATGGACTTCCTAAGTTTCATCATGCCACCCCTCTGCTGCAGTCCTTGCATTGGCTCCCGGTGAAGGAGAGGGCTCTTTTCAAGCTGGGCTGTATGACCTTCCAGGCTAGAGCTGGGACCGCCCCTGCCTTCCTCTGTGAGATTATATCTCCCTATCTCCCGGTCAGAGAGCTTCGCTCTTCTCACCGGGCTCTTCTGACAGTTCCACGCTTCAAGAAGAAGAGGTCCGGGGGGACGAGATTTGCCGTATTAGCCCCTTCTTTCTGGAACTCCCTCCCTTACGCCCTCAGAGCCTCTACATCATATGTAGAATTCCGTAAACTCCTCAAAACGTTTCTGTTTCCCAACCCCCCAGCAGTTTAGTTTTGCTCCCTACCCCCTCTGGTTCTCCGCTACCTAGCGCCAGGAAACCGCCCCGGTAACAGTGCGCTCTATAAATTCATTAAAATTCAAATTCCTGGGAACCCCACCACACCCTTTATCTTCACCACCCTGAAAGGGGTGGCTTGTGCGCATTAGCTCATTTGTGAAAATCTGTGTTGTGGGGGGTCTAGGTAACCCTAAAGCTCGTCTGAACTGTAATGTGGACTAGACTATTATCACTGGCAGGGATGATATCAAGCATTCTTCAAGCATTTTGTAGAATTACTCAATGGGTGCTCGAAGTGTGATGGATAGGCCCAGATTTGGGTTTGTAACTCACATTGCCTTAGGACTCAAAGTACAAAAAAATACCAAAAATTACTGAAGAATTGCCATTTTCATTAAAAAGATGAACCGGATTCAGTCAACCTTTCTGAACTTTTTTCCCCTGCACGACCTCGCCTTCTAAGATCACTTTGAGTGCATTAAAAATGTTCTACTGTTGCATCAGCACTTTACAAAAATAATCACTAAAATAAAAAACAAACAACTACTTGTCTATGAAAAAAGTTGGTAGAATATAGGGAAAGCCTCAGTGCTGTAGTCGACTTTATTGAGAAACGTCGAAAGCTAAAGCCAAACAAAATACAAACTGGTGTACAGGAAGTAAGCTATTTGGGATATTTCAAGGAACAAAGAAGGTCAGATGTTGAATCTAAAGAATGCCAAACTATTCAGGATTTTTAAAAAATGTTTTGTTTTTTCAGGGACTCGCTAAAGATTTTTCTTTATGAGTGATTTGCGGCACTCAAAGCAAACTATCTGTATTTTCTTTTCCTGTAGGATAATAATTGCTTCACACATTATGATCATGCCAAAATGAGCCAATCTGTGAGCTAAGATTCAAAATCCCAGGATCGCCATGCAGACAAGTCAGAAATATTCCCATTAGTTTGCAGTGTGACAAATTGACAGGTTTTCTAAATGATGTGCCTATTTTGGGGATCATTTTAAAAACCATGTGTTCAAGTCATCAGTAAACACAAATTCAAAAGGTAAGAGCGGTGGGGCCGATTTGGGGGGGAATTCGACAGACGACCATTGGGGGATTAAAAAAATAATACATTTTCCCTCATTGTTGTCTGTCGAACCACCCGCCACCACCCCCACCACCCTCCCACCTGGCCCCAACGCTCTTACCTGCAAGGGCAGGGTTGGATTGGAATCAAAAATCGTCCCGGGCACACCAAAAACAAGTGGCCCACATTTGCAAAACACTGCTTCAGCCAAGTTTTATGAAAAGAAATGGGGTGGGGGGCATATTTTATTAACTTGATTTAGATTTTTTTTAAATGCACAGATTAGTTCTCACTGCTGAGCCACATACAAATGCAAGTGAGACCACTTCTGCTCAGGCCCCCTGCCCCGCTCAATCAGCATACATTAATGGGCCGGCCCAGCCTGAGAAAGGGAGTGATACCTCCGCCAATCTGCCTCTAGAAAGGCCACTCAGGCACCCACTGGGCTGCTGGCAGCAATGTTCAACACTAAGTCCATCATCCCCTTTGGTTTTGCTTTGTTCGCCCTGAGTTGGCAGGGTATGCCCAGACGTGGGTCCCTAGCTCACTTTGTCACTGGATTCAAGATAGCCTGGGTGAAGAGGGCTGTGAGCCCGAAACAGGGTCAAGGCTGACTTGCATATGGCCATGTCTGAACTGGGGGGGGTGTGGTGAGCAACAAATCGATGGATTTAGGGAAGACATGGCTTGGCAGTTCGGGCTGGACTGTTCCCATGAGGCACAGGGTCAGACTGATTTGCATATGGCCCTGTCTGAACTAGGGTGGCGGAGTGAGCTAAAGAATGATGATGGATTAAACCCAGATCAGTTGACTGGGGGTGAGTGTTTGCAATGTTCAACACTCCGTCCATCATCCCTTTTGGTTTTGCTTTGGCAACATCCTAACAACACAGACAGCCCATGCTCCCCTAAAAAGCAGCCCACAGCCGGAACTCGGCTGCCGGCCCTTCCGCCATTTCCCGAGTGCCTGGTTACCAATCCGACCCTGTGCATGGGCTGCGGCTGGTAGAAGCACCGGACAAGGGACATGACTAGTGGCTGGAGAGGGTGAGAGAGTGTCAGGAGAGACATAGAGAAGCAGGGGTAATGTTGGATGGACAGAGTGAGGGGGTAAAGGTGCGAGCAAGAGAGAAGCCAGGCAATGGCAGGGAGAAAGAAAAATAGGATAAGTGAACAATACTAAAGAAGATAACAGAGGGAAGGGAGGGACTGCTATGAATTAAGTGTGTGTGTCTGTGTATGTGTATCTATATACTGGAGTCTGTTTTCTGTCTGAGAAGGAGTATGATCAGTAAGGTGGCGCAGTTCATGTTTTGAGCATGTGTTTGGTTGTAGTCCTGTTTGGTTTACGTGCTGAGGTTCTTTACCAATGAAGGTTTGTACAGTCTGAAGGAATGGTGTGTGCATCGCTTGGACTGAGATAGCTCACAGTATAGTGAGTTGAAAGGTTTACCTTACCCCTAATCAGTCCTGATTAGGGCTGTTGTGTAGGTATTGATGTATTATGTGGTTTCTTGAAGAGGTATATTGTTTTATGAGAGTGGGGTATTGCCCTGTGCGTTATGAACTCAAAATGTATGGCGCATCCGACCTTCATTTGATGTATGTACGGTGTTCTCTGTTGAAGGTTGTGATTGTTCTGATAGTTGATACTGTTGTGAGACTGGTGATAACCAAGTATATGGCACAGCTGTGCTGTGTTGCATGTGTGGTGAGTGTTCTGCCGGATGTTGTCTGTTATCTAACAGAATATACTGTTCCCAGCAAAGTACGAGGTGTATCCACGTTGCTCTGCATTCCCAGGTGCAGCTCCAGCACATGTGCACAGTTGTGTGTGTTTTTCATATTCTGTGTGCTGTTGTAGGGCATTGATCCCCAACTATATGAAATATCGGCGCTGTGTTGGATGGGTTATCAGGGTACTACCTCAAGTGTTCTTTAAATGTTGCTAGAAAAGGAGTGCTATTGTGAGAAAGGTGATAGCTACTTGTACGGCGTATCTGCACTGTGTTGGACACGTGCATGGTGTACGGCCAAACGCTTGGAGTTGGAAATGGGGTACAGGTGTATAGATGTTTTGGGACCTTTCTCTCCTGGCCTGGGCCAAAGACAGAGTTAGACTTACCATTCCCTGGTCTGTTTCTCGTCCTAGTTAGAGTAGCACCCTTTTTTCTCCACCCTGGTCACTAGTGTCTGTTTTTATCTGGTATGTATGACATTACAACGCATGCTTTTACCACGTATGCCTTTACATCGCAGTTTTTACAACGCATGCTGTTACAACGCATAGCGCTAAGGGGTGCTGGATAGTGAATAGTTTAATTTACTATTCCAACTCCAGTCCCCGTGGATAGTAGGGAAGGTGTTGGATAGTAAATTACATCTATTCCCTATCCTAGAGCGCCCCCCAGCGCAATGCGTTGTAATGACATGCGTTGTAATAGTTGCGTCGTAAAGGCACTGTGTGGTAAAAGTTGCGTTGTAAAGGATGTCTCATTTTATCTGTTGTCTTCAATCCTAGGAATTCTTTCATTATGCAGATTTGTTCCATCCAGAGTCTGGAGACGCCCATTACCACCTGCCTGCTTTATTTTGCAGCACATGACCATGGCACCAAAGGATGTTGGCTGTCCTCAGAAACGTTCAAGTATCAAAAATGCAAATTAGGGCTTTCTGTGGTGTCTTTCTAAATGAAAGACCTTTTGACTTGACCCTTTGGTCTTTATCTAATGTGGTGTGTCCAAATTAACGGATATATAGACATACCTGGAATATTAGCTAAAACTACGTCTTCAGAAGCTTAGTTAACCATCTACAGTTGTGAGCCATGTTAGATCGGCTCCCTGGGGCATGGAGACTGAGAAGGCTGGGCCATCGGAGAAAGTATGTGCTGGACAAGTAAGTATCAAGTGTTGATACCAGGGGAGTTGTTGGGTTGGCTGTAGGGGAACGGGCAAGTTTGTTAGGATAAGGGAAGAGGTCAAGATGACACGAATTGGGAAGGACCCCTTGGGGAAATAATGGTGACAACATACCACCCGCCATTGTGACTATGGGCAGGAAATAAATGGCAGCCATGCAAGGTGGGCTACATAGGCAGGAGAAATAGTTGGTCTCTGAAAGATGTATGTGGCTTATCCGGCTTGGGTGATGGTGGCAACATGGTCAGTGACTGGCTCCCGCCCCCCCCTATGACCACCAACCCCCGGACACATGGACATGAAACATGGTTATCTTTGGAAGGCGGGAGGTCGCAAGAACCCCCGGCTGTATTTATTAAGATATAAAACAATAAATCTTTAATTGCACGATAATCAGTTTATACAAAAATCAGCAGGACATTAGATACAATATTGTCAACAGGTGTGAGAAACTATCCTTAACAAAAACTCTAATACAGACTGTTTCCTAACCGAATCTAACATCCTCATCTGAATTTTGTATACTAACATTTCTGGCCATATGGCAAGGTCGCTAACGGGTGTCAGGTCCTACTAGCTGCGCCTCACCTAAAGATGTGCGCATGCGCAGCCGGGCCCGGTAATTACCCGGTCCACGCCGTGAACTTCATTTACCCACTAAAGGAGGGCCCTTACTCTGCGCCATCCGCTGACGTCATGAGTATGTGCGCGCTGGGTGGCTACCAGCCTAAGGAAAGCGTGACTACTCCCCAACCCGCGCCCCTTTGAAGCACCAGTTACCTTGCCCCTGAAGTTCTAGGAGGGGCCAATGGCCCCTCCCCTGGGCGGGAACCTCCATAGGATGATGCCCGCCCCCTCAGACCTTAAAATAGCTGCTCACCGGTCATGACCTTACCGCATGCCCCATTCCTAATAAATACGACGACCTATGGGAAAAAATTCTAAAGGACAACTACACTGACTAAGTCAAACATCACGCATAACACCGTAGAGCTACAAAGGGGAAAAAAAAGGCCTAAACACAATTGCAACACCAATAACATATTTCCGTACCATTCCCTAAAAGGGGAGAAAAATTCTAATAGAAAGCATCAACAGCAAAATACACAATACAACTACAGTTTACTATGCATGGCAAGTTAGGCTAACAGACATCCTAGCAAATTACACACTAAATCGGACTAGTAAAGCATCAACCGCGTTGTTCCAGGGATGGTGGGCGGGAAAACAAGAAGCCCCGAGCGCGGGGCACGACCGGTGTGGGGGAGCGTCCAGGCAACAAGGGGGTCACCTGGGCGCTCCCCGCTTCTTTATCCTCGAGGGGCCTGGAGGGGGCGGCTACGCCCCCAACCCAGCCCCTCCTGCAACCCGCCCCCCCTGACCCAGATGTCCCCTAATGCCATCCGGGTCAGGGAGGGCGCCAACCAATCGGTGGTAGGGCGCGCCCCAGAGGACACGCCCCACCACCGAGGGGTACCGGGGTGGGGGCGATCGCCGCACCGCCATGCGGGCGGTGGGCCAAGAGCCCCCCCTTTTCACATGGTCAGTGACTGGCTGCCGCCCCCCCCCCTATGACCACCAACCCCCGGACACATGGACATGAAACATGGTTATCTTTGGAAGGCGGGAGGTCGCAAGACCCCCCGGCCGTATTTATTAAGATATAAAACAATAAATCTTTAATTGCACGGTAATCAGTTTATACAAAAATCAGCAGGACATTAGATACAATATTGTCAACAGGTGTGAGAAACTATCCTTAACAAAAACTCTAATACAGATTGTTTCCTAACATCCTCATCTGAATTTTGTATACTAACATTTCTGGCCATATGGTCGCTAACCGGTGTCAGGTCCTACTAGCTGCGCCTCACCTAAAGATGTGCGCATGCGCAGCCGGGCCCGGTAATTACCCGGTCCACGCCGTGAACTTCATTTACCCACTAAAGGAGGGCCCTTACTCTGCGCCATCCGCTGACGTCATGAGTATGTGCGCGCGGGGTGGCTATCAGCCTAAGGAAAGCGTGACTACTCCCCAACCCGCGCCCCTTTGAAGCACCAGTTACCTTGCCCCTGAAGTTCTAGGAGGGGCCAATGGGCGGGAACCTCCATAGGATGATGCCCGCCCCCTCAGACCTTAAAATAGCTGCTCACCGGTCATGACCTTACCGCCACAGGCCAGCATTGTTCACCGACGATCTGGCCTCCCCCATCCTAGACCCAACCAGAAGCGTACTTACTTTGCAAATCCCTCCAACCAGGCCCAGAGATTATTAGACCACAGGACGTTCCCTGCCTCAGTCAAGTGTACCCCATCCCCAAGATAGAACTGCTCGCCCCAGATACACCCATGTGGAATCGTCTGCAACCGGGGGGCTCGAAATAGTTTGTCCAACTGTGTGTTGATCCTCTTTACCGAGTGATTCAACGCCCTGACCGAGTCCCCCCCTCGCCACTGCCACCGAGGGATAAGTTGCGACCATACTACTGTGCAACCCGGGCAAGTCCTGGCCACCCACCCCGCAGTGGAGATGATCTCCTCGATAAGGATGCGCCTCACCAGTTTGGCCAAATCATTCTCCCCCAGGTGAAGTATCACCACTGACGGGGGCGGGCTGCTGAGCTAAGAGTCCCTGGAAGAAGTTCCTAAACTGGCTGAGGCATAAACCCCCTCTCCCAAAGAATGAGATGTTAAACCCCTTTTGCACCGCCCTTTTCTTACGGTCTCCTGAAAGAAAACATGTTCAGCACGCCTCACATAAGAGTGGCCCACAATCCAAGTCACCAATGTCCTGTGTTCTTCATGTCGCTTGTGCTGCGGTGGTGTAGATCGTCGACGCCCAGCGGCGAGTTCCTCCCCTGCGTCACAGGTTTGAGAAACTGCAAAAACCAAAAACATACCGGGCGTGAGCACAATCCTGTCACAACATGTCAATTCGTACATATCGTTTGTAACATTCAGACGACCATCTCCCAATTCTCTTCACGTTCTCAACTGGGAGACCCCTTAACGCTGCTTCAGTTGCCTCCCCAATCCTAAAGGAGAGAGTGCCAAATTCCTTGGGATCAAAACCTGCCTGTCTGACCGTCAGCTCCAAGACTCGCCTAAACTGGTACCTGGTCAAAGGTGTACCATCGGCGTGACACAACAGTGCACCCCCCGCCGTGCCCTCTCGCTGCCTGTGGAAGATCTCCACGTGAGAAACCGGGCAGCAAGGGTTGGCTCGGGCCAGGTGGAGCACTATGGTGTGACCCCGAGATTCCTGGTCAGTTTTCGATCTCTGAATTGTCACCCACATAGTATCCTCTCTGATCTTTACACAGGTCCACTGTAGGCCACCCAACTTATCTCCTTTTGACCCTGCAACTAATTCACCAATTCTCAGAGCCCCATAGAAAGCCAGGGAAAATGCAGCCTTGAACAGAAGTGCCTCCCACTCTGAGCTACAGACACTGTGAAGCGCCACCAATAAGGCTGTCAGCCGCGCTAGCCCAATGGGCCTTCTTCTATCTGCAGAGTGACCTTGTAAATGGCGCCAACCCCTCAAAGCCTTGCGCACCATAAAGGTGTTAGTGGGATCTCGCATGCCCTTAGCCTGCGCAAAGAAGGAGACCGCCGCCCTATGTCTGCTCGCAGCCGCCACTGAGCGCCCTTCCCTGTGCATCAATTTAAGTAGGCCGCAAAGCTGTCCTCCTGTGCCCACCTAACCTCCCATTCGGGCCCCAAGAAAGCACGGTAAGACAAAAACGCCCCTTCGTAAGCTGTCTTGGTCCTGGGGGCTAAGCTAGCAACCACGAGGTCCTGTAATCTGGGTCACCAATCTGCCAAAGTACTGCCGGGAAGTGCACTGGCGAGGGGTCTGCTGAAGATGTTCCCTGAAAACCTGCATTTTAAAGCGAGAAAGGGAGTCAGCTGCATTGTTAAGGATTCCTGGGACATGCTTGGCTCTGAAAACCACATTCCATTTTAGGCACTGTAACACAATCTCCATTATCAGGCGCAGTATGAACGGACAGCGGGCCCCCTGTTGATTTATACATTCCACAACTGTCATGTTATCAGACCAGAACACCACTGATTGATTACATAGATGTTCCGGCCAGACCTTCAAAGCCACCCATATTGGGAAGAGTTTGAGGAAGCCAATATTGGCGGTCAGACCCCATGCTCTCCGTTCCTCCGAGCCACTTGGTCCCCAGGATGGTGCCGAAGCCCACACTACCAGCAGCGTCTGTCCATAAACCCAACTCTGCTGATGTGGCGAGAGAACCGGACCACACAACCCTGCCATTAAAATCCTCCAGGAATGCCATCCATATATGCATATCCTGGCGAACCTCAGATGACAACCTCGTGCGGTGATGTTTCTCCCGCAGCCCTTTCATAGCTTCGGCAACGGAGCGTGAGAATGGGCGTGCCATTGGGATGACCCGCAGAGCGAAGTTCAGTTGCCCCACCACTTCCTGCAGCTGTTGCAAGGAAACCTTGTCTTTGCGTAGGCATTGATGAAGAGCTGCTCTAAACCTGGACACTTTGTCCCTGGGCAACCTGAAGCATCCCTCCACTGAGTCAATCTCGATAACAAGGAATTCCAGGCAGGTGGACGGGCCGACCGTCTTCCCCGGCGCTAGCGGGACCCCAAAAGCCCGCATGAGCACGCAAAATTCCTGCAATGCCCAACACTCCTGAGAGCCCGCCGCACCTAAGAAAAGGAAATCGTCCAGGTAATGCATGACCTACTGGTGGCCCGTCGCCTGTCTCATGACCCATTCTAGAAATGAGCTAAACGTCTCAAAGTAAGCACATGATATGGAACAGCCCATGGGCATGCATTTATCCATGTAAAACTTGCCTTCGAAATTGAAACCTAGGAGGTGGTGATCCAAAGGATGGACTGGGAGGAGACGGAAAGCAGTTTCTATGTCGGACTTTGCCATCAGTGCCCCTGGCCCCAGAGCACGCAATAAATCCACAGCCTGGTCAAATGAGGCATACTTTACACTACAAATCCCCTCATCAATCGCATCGTTCAAGGATGCTCCTCTTGGTGCCGACAGGTTGTGGATCTGTCTAAACTCGCCTTTCTCCTTTTTGGGTACTACTCCAAGCGGTGAACACACAAAATTGGGGACCGGCATCTCCTGGAAAGGGCCAGCTATCCTGCCCAGAGACAGTTCCTTGCTAATCTTAGCAGCCACTACTGCAAGATTATGCTTTACTGACAGTTGGTTCCTGCATTGTGTGCTACCTGTGTAACCCACCGCCGGGATCCTAAAACCTTGTGAGAAACCTTCCTGCAGTAGAGTGGCCGCTGTGTGGTCCGGGTATCTATTCAACCATGGGATCATTGCTAAAACGTTTATTGGCGTGGAGGGACCCAAATCGTCCGCACTACTCTGGCTTCCCCCTTCCCCTCTGACCGTGATTGCCTTGCTTGGACCTGCAAGTTGTCTCGGAGTGGGATGGGTGACCACAGACTGCACATGCATGTCTAAATCTACAGGTGCCCGGGGCCCTTGTGCAGGAGCGTTTATTAAAGTCCCAGCATACCCCTTTCCTCTCTGACCCCCCCCCTATTCTTCCCCGGGACCTCACTCCCCTGGGCTGACCGATAGGGCTGTTGGGGTCTGGCGGAGAACACCTTGACTGCACTGGTGGACTGGGATGGGGCTGTGTCCCCCGAGAACTGCTTATGCCAAGACATAGAGTCCACCCTGTCCCATGCCAATGATGTGTCAAATTCCTTGGCTTTCCTGAAATTAACATCATACTCCTTCCACGCATCCCCAGTGTATTGATCGCTCCACCCCACAATCCTACTCTGGTAGCAGGCCATTGCCGCCTGGACATTAGGGGGGCGTTCGGCCGTGATAGCCGTGAGGACGGAAAAGGCCCTGATCCAATTCTTCAAAGTCTCCTCTACCCTGAACTTGGAGCACTGTGCCCTCCATTCAATCGGATGCATCCATTCCTTCAGTAACTTGGCCTGCTCCATTTCCCTATTGTCTAGTAACAAAGAAAAAATGTAGACATATTTTCCCGCCCAAATCAACTCTTTCACTGCCTGGGACACATGTTGTGCCAAATTTTCACTCCTGGATGGCACTGAGCCGTCCCCCAAGAGAGGCAGCGCCACCTCCTTACCATTTCCGGGCACCTGGGCCGGTAGACCACCATCTCCATTCGGTTGGGCGGGACTGGAACCTGTAAGTGAAGAAGATGAGGGCACCGCAGCACTGTCGGCCGCCGTTGCAGCTTTAATCTTTTCTACCAACTTCGCCGCTTCTGCCGCATGATCTGCTGAGGCAGGTAACACCCCCCCCCTTTTGCAGCCAAGGCAATAAGGCCACTATCTGAGATACCAACTCAACAGGGACCGGGTCCAGGTTACCAGCTGGCACCTCTGGGACCCGAGGGGGCATGTCTGGTGGCACTGGTGTAGTAGGCAAGGGAGCGGGTGTCAGCGGCAAACTCGGGACTGGTATCGGTACCATGGGGGGGGGGGGTGGTAGGCCCCGCAGCAGGGGGTGCCGGCGGCATGGCAGGAGCCCCCCACCCAGCCCCTCCTGCAACCCGCCCCCCCTGACCCGGATGTCCCCTTATGCCATCCGGGTCAGGGGGGCCCGCGGCACCGGAATTACAGGCAGAGGTGCCAGAGGAACCGGTACCGCAGGTACGGGTGTACTAGGGACCGGAACTACCGGTACGGGGGCTGGGGCACTGTACCTGGGCTTCTTGGCCTTAGATCTCTTTGGTGGGGTAACGAAATCCCCCCTCGGCAAGGGTGCCGCTCTCTGCCGAATGGGCCTGCTTGATGGGCCTGGGGGATCAGCGAACCTCTCATTCATGCGCGCCTCTAATTCATCAACTTTCCCCAACCTCTTAATAATGTCACTCATCTCACGCATCATGGCCTGCATCATCACCTCCATCCTGGACCCTCCTTTACCACCCTTTGGCCCCGGCATGCTAGCAAACCCCGCCCTACACTCCTAGTGTTACGACTCAGGTGACCGTGTGCTTTGTACCTTCACCAGCTGGAGGATGGACAGGGGGCTATAAGCACCATGCAACCGTAACCGCAACGCCCCGGCTTCTCCGGTTTGTCAGGGGTGAGTAAACTCTAACGTAGACCCACCCGGCGGCTACCAGAAGCAATGAAATGCAAGCCCCCCGCCCTCCTCTTACCGATCCAATCCTGCGCTTTTCCACAGCCGGTATCGGGTTTGCGACCACGTCCGCCGTTTCCCACTCTGGGCTCACCGTGCACGATATGCTGAAAGACTGTAGTGTATTGCCTGCAATAGAAAAACTATTAATATCTGGGAATGGCAAGCTCAAGCAGTTCCACAATAAAGCACACACGACGTTATTTATGCAAATTCTCTCCTTCACATACCCCCTCAGCCTCCCAGGCCCAGTGCAGAACCCAAAGAAAATTCCCAGCAGCTAAACACAGCACCACTTGCAATTACCAACAAATTGCTACAACAATGTATTCTCACTCAGGTCTCCCATCCAGGCCCTGCCCTAGTCGACCCTGCTTCGCCCCACCACAAGAACACCGATCTCGAGGGCTGCCTGGCCCGACCGGTTCGCCCGCCCGTTTATGGAGCGGGAAAGGCAGGGATTTATCGCGCAATCCCCCCACGGCCCAGCAAAGTGCCCGATTACCGCCTAGGACCTTCTTTTTGGCCTGCCGACTGGCTTACACTCGAGCGGCAGCAGCAGGCAAGACTATTCTGCGCTGCTCGTCACCGCCCGCACCCGCCCCGATAAATACCTTGTCCAGCCACCGGGAAACGCACGCAGGCGGTGCTTTTCCTTTTTTTTTTTAAAAACACCCTTTTTCTTTGGCGAACGAATGCTCCACGCGGCTGCTGCCGCCTTGAGGGACGATCGCCAAGATGATCCGGATACCGCCGCAGCACACCGCCGCAGCACACCGCCTGCTCCTAAACTGCCCCTAGAAGATAAACAGAAAAATTTAGAAAAACAAGAAGCCCCGAGCGCGGGGCACGACCGGTGTGGGGGAGCGTCCAGGCAGCAAGGGGGTCACCTGGGCGCTCCCCGCTTCTTTATCCTCGAGGGGCCTGGGGGGGGGCGGCTACGCCCCCCACCCAGCCCCTCCTGCAACCCGCCCCCCCTGACCCGGATGTCCCCTTATGCCATCCGGGTCAGGGAGGGCACCAACCAATCGGTGGTAGGGCGCGCCCCAGAGGACACGCCCCACCACCGAGGGGTACCGGGGAGGGGGCGATCGCCGCACCGCCATGCGGGGGGGCCAAGAGCCCCCCCTTTTCATGTGGTGCTATGCAAGAGGCAAGAAATGGGCTTCCATTTTCCCTTCCAGAAACTTCTAAACCCTGAACTGTGTGCTCCCAAATTGGTGCCTACACTAGCCCCTCAACTATATTCACTTTTCCTTTGTGTCTTATGGTTATCATCAAGAAAATGACGTTGGTGTAACGATGTGCTTCCATAAAGAGAAGAAGAAAGACTGACCTAGGAGGTGTGGGTTCTTGAGTAGAAAGTCACTCGCAAGAAACAGGTGGCTCTGGAATCTGTGAGTTCAAACTAACACAGAGGAAAGAAGTCAGGGCTCGTGAGACTTCAGGATGTAGATTATTGACCTGTAGCTTAGGGCGTCCACCGGAAGGAACTGAGACAACAGAAGTCGCAATCATTGATTTGGATTCCATAGAGTTCAGGGTAAGTATGGCTTTGGGAGATCATAGAGACGCGGAGGAAAGAGGTGCAGATCTGGAATCCGATGATGGAAGGGTGGTTGCTGGAGTTCTCAGGGGGACGAAGCGTGGCTCTGAAAGTCCACGCATAGTTACACAAAGAAAGCAATGTGGATTTTTGATATTTAGGCTCCCAAAACGAGAGGACATTTGAACAAAACTTTAGAATGTGAAGCTCTGTGTGAGTGGCATCTGGGCGAAGAGGGGACGTGAAAAAGCAAAAACTTTCCGAGACTGCACGATCACCTCATTTCACGCCTCAGTTCTGGATTTACAGCAGTTTGAATTCACAGACTCATAAAGGGAAATTATTCTTCGAGTTGCTAATTTGCTAATTTGTGTGTAATTAGATGCTTCCTCGCTTGGAAAGCAGGTATCGGCATCACATCAACCGAGGCCGGGAGCTAATGCCGCTGTAACTCTGCAAATTACTGCCTAAGTATGTTGTAATTCGCCCCGCTGGAGGCGCGGGAGAAGGGGAGCACTGAGACACGCGCAGCCGCCATGATGGGAGGAGTCAAAATATGGGACGCTCTGTGCGTGATGTGCGGGGAGAACGTGTATTCTCTGTGCTGGTCTGTACTGGGCACAAACAGGGGCGTACCTTCAAAGGGGGGGGGGGGGGGTGTTTGGGGTGTTACACTCTTTAATAAATGTACTCTCTAGTAAAAATGAGGCTACAGGTGCTCGGGTATGTCTGGCGGAATTCTCCTTGGAATTTTTACATGGACACACTGACAAAAAATTCTCCTCTCCGTTTAAAGGTCTTAAAATACAATATTTGTAAAATAATTCACATTTTTAAGTACCCCTTAACAATCCGAACTCCTCTCACTTCCACTGCCCTTTAAGCCCTATTAATTGACTTCTTCTTATATAATGTAACAAGAAAGGCAAGTGTGACTGGCGACAGGGGTCGCAGCTGCGACCCTTGGCTTGCCCTTTGCCACCTCTAGCAATGCCTTTGCAACCCCTGGACTCAGATGTGGCAAATTCAGTGCCAGGAACACAGGGGAAGTTGGGACTCCACTCTCTTCATTTTCTGTCAATTTTTTTTATTACACTGATAGTGAATAAATAAAATGTATTATTCACTACTAGTGTAATAACATTGAAAACAATAAGCTGGAATATGCCCTTCCATGGCAGCTGAGGTAAGTAAAAAATGCTTTTAAATGTAAGTTGTGGGTGATAGTGTGTTTATGAGAGAGAGAGTGTATATGTGGGAATTTGTGTATATTTCTAAGTGTGTGTGAGTGAAAGTGGAGGTCAAAGGGCATGTGATGTCACTTCAGCTACCACTAGCATTTCGGGGAATTGACGTCCATGGAAGAGGCTTGCCAGAAGGTAACAGAAGGAGGGCCAGAAAGGGATCAAGAGGCATGCCAGGCAAGGAACAGGAGGTAGGCCAGAAAGGGAAGAAGCAGGCCTGACAGGGTTCAAAGGCACACCCGAAGAGGAACAAGATGGAGACCAGAAGGGGAACAAGATGGAGGCCAGAAGACAAGAAAAATAGGAGGCTGGCCGGACAGGGAAGATGTGGAAGAGGCGGACCAGAAGGGGAACACGAGGTGAGTCAGACAGGAAACAAGAAGCCGGCCACAAAGGGAACAAGAAGCAGGTGAGACAAAGGTTGGTACACAGGGCTCGAGTCAGGGTACCACGCGGATGGACGGCGTCCCCCCACTTATTTTACCGGGGGGACACCGTCCGCCCTGCCAAACAGCTGTACTTCACTTTTTGGCCTCTCTGGGACGAGGAGCTCGGCACCTTTCGTGACGTCACTTCCTGTCGTGACGTCACTTCCGGTGACAGCGTCCCCCCACTTCTTTTTTTACGACTTGTGCCCTGTTGGTACAAAAGGCAGAATATACGAGGAACAGGAGCAGGGTCCGACAGAGAACAGAAGACGTCCGGATCGAAATACAAAATGGGCAGGCAGTTGGGAAACACACAGTGAGGGGGTGGGGGCAAGCTAGGTGTAGGAGAGAGGGAACCACACAGGGAACCTGAGAGGTGGCCTGTCAGGAGAGTGGGGGTGGTGGTGGAACAGGCATGGAACATGGGCTGCAGAAAGGAAACAGGCACATTGAGAACCAAGGCTGACATGGGATGGGGACAGTTGGGAACAGTGGATTGAGCAGACTCAAACAAAAGAGGACAGGTGGGGAAAAGGAGGATGGGAGGGGACAGATTGGGAAAGGTAGGGGCAGGGCAGGAAAAGGAGGGGCAATGCAGCAAAAGGATGAGTCAGAAGGGGAACAGGAGGGAGGCTAACAAGAAGAATAGAAGGGTGGTGGGAATTAGAGGCAGACAGGACCAGAGAACAAGAGACAAGCCAGAGAAGGGAACAAGATGAGGGCTAGATAGACAACTGGACATGGGTCAAATGGGCAGCAGGAAACAAACCACATGCAGAACAGGAGGGGGCCAGACCGGAAGAGGACTGGGCCAGATGGGAAACAGGTGGAAGGTCAGATGAGGGACAAGAAAGGCAGGATAAATGTGGAGAGATAATTAAAGAGAGAACTGGAGAGGAATAGTTGGATGACGGGTGGTGCAGCCGGTTAACATGAGGGAAACAGGCACCAGGAGTGAGGCAGACAAAGAAGAAATGTAGACGGCGAACAAGCGAGAAGGCAGAGACTGGTTGAGTGAGGGACTAGGAAGTGTGAGAGGCAAGAAAAGGAGGGGCCAGCAGAAGAGGATAGACAGGGAAAAGGAGTGGACAAATAGGGTATAGGAGAGGGTACCAAGAGTAAAGGAGCAGCAGATAGATAAAAAGTGTTAGAGGAGGCATGCAGTAAAAGAAGGGGCTAGGCAGGGTAGAGGAGGAGGCAGGACAGTACCAGAAAAGGCACGCCGTGAACAGGAAGGAGAGGGACACAGAATGAGAATAGAGGAAACAGGAGGCGGAAAAAGAGGAGGCAGGAAACATGATGCAGAGTATAGAGGATGGGAAAGGCAGACATGAGACAAAAAGTGCCAAGCGCCATGAGGTGTATAAATGCACAGGAAGAAACAAACGAGCCAGGATGTGGTGGACACAGATAAAAACCTAAATGCACCCAAAATTCATTTTCATGTAACTCATAACATGGCTTAACCTGTGAAGATTATTAAGTGAAAAGCATTTTAAACAACGAATATATGACTCCCGTGTAAAACTGTATTTTCTTCATGCTACTTTTATGGTTATTCTGTTTTTTAACCGAATAAAGTATTTTGAACTGAACTGATTAAGTGAAAAGTGTGAGAGAGCAAATATTTATTGAGAATGATCTGCTATTTGAACAACCTATCATCGTTTTTGTAGACCCCAGACAGTAAAAGAACAGCACCTCTTGTTGGAGATGGTGCTGCCTGAATATTACTCTTTGCACAGCACATGTTGCAGCTCTTTTGCAGTCGGTGTGCCTTACAACAGTCCTTCAAAAGACACACAAATGATGGATGGAATGCGGAACAAATTAAACATTCCCCCCTCCCGCCCCAGTCAAGCAAGAGATCTGAGTTAAATCCATCATTTTTTGCTCACCATGCCACCCTAGTTTTGACCCAGCCACATGCAAATCAGTCTTGACCTTCTCCTCATGGGAACAGTCCATCCAAACTGCCAAGCCAGGTCCTCTCTGGACCAGAAAGAAGCATCCTGGGACTGGTTTTGGGGTATTACCCCTCATCTGCCAGGCTAGATTGAATCCTGGGGCACAGTGAACCCAGCACCCATGTCAGGGCATACCCGGGGAACTTACGGTGAGAAAGCAAAAGACACACAAATGATGGACGGAATGCAGAGCAAATCAAACATTCACCCCCAGTCAAGAGATCCAGGTTAAATTCATCGTTTTGCTCATCATGTCACCCCAGATTAGACCCAGCCATATGCAAATCAGTCTTGACCCTGCTACTCATGGGAAGTCGCAGCACTTACAACATTCATGATCACACTGATCACTTTAAATCAGCTGAGTGCCAAGGAACAAGGGTGATGCCTGGTGACTGGTCCCGTTATGGCTAATTGCTGATGCTCAGGGTTGTTGCACATATACACGGCACAGCATATACAATTTATAAGAAGACATTTGAAATGGTCATCTATACCAGTGTACTCAGAAAATGTTACTAATATAGATTGGGGTGTCCAATGTCTTTCCTCGAGGGCCAGTTCCAAGCCGGGTAATATAAATAGAAAAAACACATTTATAAAAAATACATCTAATGGAACTTGTTTGTGTAGATAGTGATTTTTCTGCAGATTTGACATAGCTCTGGCCATTGTGGACTAATGTTGGACACCCGCGCTACCGATAAACACAGGTTTGCTTGTATCCATTTGACTGCTGGGGACCAGGGGTTTTAGTTTTTGTTTACCCAGAGTAATTTTTACCTAAATGTTGGCCAACGCCTCATAGTTCGCACTTCTTCTATGCTGTTCTCTGCACGGTCGATACATGCACGTCTGAAGTGCCAGTCATCAGCCGAGAGAAGCTGCTCACTCACTAGAGTCCAGTGCTCGCCAACCTTTATTCTCTTTGAGGTATGGTTTCCCAGAGTTTATTACTATTCTGCCTTTCCGCAAGGGGAAATGAAGAATTACTGTGATAATGCTTCCTCACACCTCTGAAATATCCAGACTAGCGGAAACAAGACACAAAACAAGCAGTAATGTTGAACCTTCCATTATTCCTCATTTATTTATGCAAAGAGTTATGTGAAGTAGAAACATTATTACCACTCCACCACATCCTCTGAGATTTAGTGCCTGCTTGTTACTAAGTGTAATGCTATGTTTTGAGCCTCCAGGACTTAGCTACTATTTCAGCTTTTCCTCCTCCCTGAATCAGCAGAAATCTTATTCCCTTGACTATATAAAATCCAAGATAAAGAACAATTATTTGAGAGAATTTACAGTTGTCTGACGAGAGTTTGAGCTAAACTTCATGACCCAAAATCCTGGACAAGGCTAGTTTATTACAAAGTTTTACCGCAAGGAAAACATCTGCACGCACTGGTGTTTCTATGGCTTTTTAAAACGTCTTTCAATCAATATTTGAAGGGCAGCCGAAAGCCCTGGAAATGATGAAAACTGGAAAGAATTCAAACTCTAAAAATGAAAGCAGTCTTTTCTTAAAGGTGGTCCAGTCTTAGCCCCGCCAAGGATCACTTTCATGAATCCAAGCTCAGCATCGGGAGGCCTCAGCATGCACATAGACCTCACACATGTGGGCCCAGCTTCCCTCTGATGAGACCAGTGGTGGCCTGTCATTGGCTCACGACAGCCCATGCTGCTTGTGCCACTTTAAAGCTGACTTACGTTTGCTCTCAGTGCCCTGCACATTTTTGCCAAGGCTGCTTTTGGTTCCCAGTCTGGCCTTGCTTTGTTTCTCCTACCTGTGGTGGCACCGGCGGGTGCCAGTTTGTCACTGGCACCCTCTTACATGATTTGCTGTAGAAGAATAGGTACTGCCAATGGTGCTACTGAAAGTGATCAACAATGGAAAGACATCAGTAAGCACTGAGCATTACATGTAACAATTATGTGAAGCGACCTCTAAATGCACGTTGTAATAATTTCCTTCATGGCAGAAAATCGGGCACAATTAATCAATCAGGATTTATAAAGTGCGGCTAATCACCCAATAGTGTATCCAGGCGCTTGCAGGCCCCGGAAGCTTATTTGAACAGCCAGTTCATGAGGGCCATGCGAATCCCAGCAGTGAGGTGACGGCCCGGATCTGCATGGGGGGGCTGTTCAAGGTCTTTAATGTGGGAGAAGGAGCATCCTCCCCTTCTGCTTCAGTAGATGTGGAGAGTATGGGCAAGTGAAAGGGAGGCAGAGAGTAGTCTCTTCAATGGTTAGTGGAAGTTCAGGCGGTGGTTAATGTAGGCGGGTCCTTGGTTGTGTAGAGTCTTGTGTGCATGGGTCAGCATCCAACTACAATACCTTTTCGGTACGCCAGTCTCCGGTGCATAGTCTGACTTCCTAGACTACATCTCGGTCTTTTCACATCCTATGGCTGGGAACAGTAAATCATTGGTCCTTAGTTGTGCTTCCAAGTTTAGTTCCTCAAAAGGAAACTTTTGCTACTTCAAACTCTCAAAATGTCCAAACCTGAAACCATATATTTTTCACTTACAGAATGTTGGTGCACCCTTCTGCCAGACCATTTTGTTTAGATTGCTGTGAGATCTTCCAAACTTAAATAGCAACTTAAGCCTTTTATGCTCTATGGCCAAACATGTATGGCCTGTGGCAAAAAGAAAAAAATGCTTAATTAATGTTCATGAATACTGCTTAGGGGTGCAAATGTGTTAATGCACCTCAGAAGGTCTTAAAGTTGGGATACAATCACTTTGAGCTTTAATGAAAAATATAAACATGCATTGTTGTCCTGTTAGCTCTGGTCTTTCCGTGTCATTTAGCTGAACAGGCGTGCACATTACAGTTATTTGACAAACATTTGAATGTACAGACACACTTATTTCTGTCAAATTTAGTTTCAAAATAAGACTTTTTAAAAAGCCCTTTCTGTTAGAGTGTTATGGAGCAAAAACGAGGGTTCTAGTTAATTAGTTTTTAAAGTTGCAACATTTATCAGAGTAACATCTAACAAAGGACTACAAAATCTCCCAGTGAGTTTTCAGCCTCATGATGGTGACGCAATTTTAACTCCATGCCATTTGTGCTCAATAGCACATTAAGATTATTTTAGATTTTCCTAGTAAATTATGAAGGAAAGTCTTAATTGTATTAAAGACACTGAGACCAGTATTATGCTTCTCTAATCTTTCTTTATTAGATAGCTGCAGTCAAGAGTCTAAAACACTACAAATCCCATGAGGCTTCAAAACGCTAGTCAATAAGAAAACGAAACACAGTAAGCATCATGGCCAATAGGATCACCATAACGTGTTTAACCCTCTAACTTGACTGAGAACAGCCCTCTTTTCTTGCTCTCGTAGTCGGGATAAGTACCTTTCAGTCATGCATTACATTTCCTTTTACAGCTTAATTCTATTTTAATATTGTTGCCTTGTTAATCTTACAGTATATTGTTAAGATTATGACCGCTCTATTGTTACAGTTGTTCCCTGTTCTCTCGCGCTCATGGTTGCATTCCCGCACACTCAGCCCACATTCCCTTTTTCAGTGCGCACTTCCTCCTCAGCTATCGACACTTCCTGCATCCCCATCTTTCTACCGCTGAAGTAATCTTTGCCTGCTCCGCTGTCCAGGTATTGTCGGAGCTGAAAGCGTTTCTTTTTAGGCTCCGCTTTAGTTTTTCTCACATTTCATCGACTTCCGGGGGGCGCAGCCTTTGTTCCTTCCTCCTCACCTTCATCTCAGCTTTCTCCTATCCTATCTATCCAGGGGCTTGCAGGTCCTGGAGGCTTATTCAAACAGGCAGGTCTTGAGAGCCATGGAATTCCAAGGTTAGCTGATGGTCTAGAGGTGCGTGGCGAGGCTGTTCCAGGCCTTTACGGCAATGTGGGAGAAGGCATGTCCTCCACTTCTTCTTCGGTAGATGCGGGGAGTGTGGGCAACAAGTGAAAGGAAGCTGGAGCGTAGTCTTCTCTACGGTTGGTGGAAGTTAAAATAGATGGGTTCTTGGTTTTGTAGAGCCTGTTGTGCGTGGGTTAACAGCTTCAATTGGCATCTCTTCTGTACAGAAAGCCAATGGAGTTGCCTGAGGTGGGGTGTTATGTGGGTTCGTCAGGGAAGACAGAGGATGAGTCTGGCTGCAGCGTTCTGTATGGTCTGAAGTCTCTGTAGGAGGTGTACGGTGATTCCTACGTAGAGGGGGTTGCCGTAGTTCAGTCAGCTGGTGATATAGGCTTGTGTCACAGTGTGTCTTGTGTGTAGGGGTAGCCACTTGAAGGTCATACGTAGTATGCACAAAGTGAGGAAGCAGGTGGACGCGACGGTGTTGATCTGTGATTTCATGGTGAGCTTGATGTCAATTATGATTCTGAGGTTTCTGGTGTGATTAGAGGGAGTGGGTTCCAGATCTGATGGCTCCATGTGTTGCTGCTGTTGGCAAAGATCAGCGTTTCGTTCTTGTCTTTGTTCAGCGGAAGTCAGTTCTTCTTCATCCACTCAGCGACGTTTGTTGTGTATCTGTGGAAGTTAGTTCTGGTGGTGGTGGGGTCATCGGTGAGTGAGAGTATGAGGTGGGTGTTGTCTCCGTAGAAAATCATATTGAGACTGTGGGATCTGACGATGTTGTCCAGTGGAGACATATATGTGTTGAAGAGTGTGGGTATGAGTCCTGAGGGACATCGCAAGTAATCTCCTTGTGTTTAGAGGTGAAAGGTGGGGGTGAACCCTCCGAGTTTTTCCGGTGAGGAAGGAGGTAATCTATCTGAGCATTTCCACTTGGATGCAGATGTGGGGGAGTCTTTCGATCAGTGTGTGGTGGAAAATGGTGTCAAAGGCTGCAGAGAGGTCCAGATGGATCAAACCTGTTGTTTCTCCTTGGTCGCGGAGTGTTCAGATGTCGTTGGTGGCTGTGATCAGGGCAGTTTCGGTTCTACGATTGCTGTGAAATCCAGATTGGTAGGCGTTGAGTAGCTGGCTCTTCTCCAGTTGTGTCATGAGTTGATTGTTGATGATCTTTTCCAGTACCTTCACTGGGAATGAGAGCAGGGAAAGTGGCCGGTAGTTTTTGAGTTTTCTGGGGTCAGCGGAGAGTTGTTTGAGTAGTGGTCAGACTTTAGCGTGTTTCCAGGCATCAGGAAATGTGGCAGTGGTGCTAGAGGTGACAGAGTGATAATTTAATGACAATTTAATAGTTGACTTACCTTTTTTATGTCTGATTCTTTCTTCTCTTATTGCTTTAACCTTTGGGGCTGTTTGTGGCACAGGCTGCTCTTGAGGTACATAAACATCAAGCCAGATTTGATCTAGACTAAAGTTGAACTGTTCTACTGAGAAGAGCTTTATAAATATGTATGTATGTATTAAAGGACACATTTCTATAAAGGTTCCTTTTTTGCACCTGTCAAGTGTTATATAGGTGCTCTTTCATGTTTCAACTTGCACGGGATCTGTGTATTGTCCCTCACCCAAGGGACATTCCGCTAAGCCGTCATTTCATACCATAGCACTCTGTATGGACAAATATTCTGCTAGTATTCCATTGGTTTTTTCCCTCTGTGGCTTTAGTGGAGCTGGGATGACATTATTAGCTTACAATAAGTGCTAAGCCCTAGTTTCTGAAGGTTCACATGCACCAAGATTGGTAGGTTGAGCTGGAAGATGTACTTAATTATACAGCTGTGAAACACTTCATAATGGTCAAACAATCATCGGCAGACACTAAGACACTCCCATTCTTTGGTAGTCAGATGTTACTGGGATTCCCTTAGTGCTTCCAGCATGTTTATCCTCCTCACTGTTATGCACAGGTGTTGTGCATAATTAACAAATTGAATTTGCGTAGGTCACACTAGTGGTACAACATATCCAATAACTGCACACGAAAGCCTTCACAATTGGGCTACAAAACCCCTGGTAACAGCACCAGAATAGGGGTTACAGATAAGGAGCAGGTATACACTTGGACAAATATGTTGTCACGACAATAAAAGGACTGCTCAAAGGCTCTGTCAATTACCCACTGTGGGCTGCTTCCTTCAGTGCAGTTAGGTAGGCTGATGAACTTGCAAGCCAGCCTTGTCAAATCATACAACAGTTACACATTTTTGGTTACCACCGTTTTTGCAGCACCTAAGTGCTGTAAACAACAATTGCTTGTTTTGTCCAGCTTAAACAGAAATTGGTATGTAATTTCTAATTCCATAAGCCAAAATGCAAAAAAGTTACCAATCCCATTTCTCAAGATATTTGTAACAAACTGGCTAACAATTACACATCTAAGCAAAAATGTTGGATATCTACCTAACAAACGAAAAACAACATCCGCAATCCATTTCCAACAATACCCTTTAGCCAAAGGCAAACACAGCAACTATGCACCTTCAGAGAAATATCACCAACTGAATTTATGGGTTTAGTCAAAGCAAGCAAGCCAGCTGGCTGCCCCTCTCACCTTGTCCACCTCAAATCTTCAGAGAACATCCTACTGTCAACTTGAGCAGCCATCTCAGTAAAAACACTTGTCAGCAACTCCTTAATGACAGAAGTTTTCCCAGAAGATCTTAAAAAGACATACATACACCTCCTTTTGAAAAAAGACCTAACCTTGACAATCAAGACCCGGACAACTACAGACCCATAGCAAACAGACCATTCCTGGGCAAACTTGCAGAAAGAACAGCTTTTACCCAGATGTCACAATTCATTTAGGACAGTTCCATACTTTCTGATTTTGAATCCATCGAACTCCATCCAGGAAAAGGCACTGAATCTCTACCTGGAATGAGCATAAAAACACAGTGGACTAGAGTGAATTTGTTGCCCTTCTTCCTTTGACACAGTGGATCGTTATACACTTATCCAAAGGCTTAAGGAAACTAGAATAGAGGGTACAGCTCTCACTTGAATCACATCCTACCTATCCAACAGAACACATATTTTACACACCCCCATTCTCTTTTAAACAATATAACATTAACGTAGGAGGTCATCAAGGCTCAATTATCTCACCCATGCTTTTCAATATCTGCTTGAACTCATTACCAAATCTGATCAATGGGTTTAACATTACCTGCTTTAACTACGCAGATGACATATAGATACTTCTGAAATTGAAAGCCCAAAGGACATTAAAACATCAAAACTCTTCAATTGCCTTGGGCTGTTGACTAATTGTGCCATGGAACCACCCCAAAATGAATGCCTCACAAACTGATATACTAACCCGTGGCGACTGGAAAACCTATTACCCTCTCTTCACCTGGCCTGATGATCTATGGCCACCTCCAAAAATATCTATGACGTAAAAACCCCTGGAATTACCATAGACACCAACTATCAATGAATTGGCAAGTGGATAAGGTAGCCAAATCAGGCTTTTCCACAATGACGTCACTGCATCGCATCTTCCTGAACCTAGGATTCCCACACAAGGTTCAAACTACAACCTCTCTGGTCCAATAAAAACTGGACTTCACTAATGGTCTGTATTATGGCTCAACTTTGTCATCTATGAGAAGATGACAAATAATTCAGAACGCTGCTGCTAGATTCCTCCGACATATCAAGCCACAAGCACACATCTCCCCTTCTTTGAGGGAGCTACTCTGGTTACCTGTAGCAAGAATATCCTTCTTCAAGCTCCTTTATTTCACAGCTTAAGGAATACGTCAAAGGACTACTCTTCATGAGGAAAATAAATCTACAAGGGGCATATTAGCAAGGGCTGGCAATATAATTATCGCCGCTTTATCCGTTTTGGGTGAAAAGCGGCAATAATTATATCGCAATATCATCAAGGACACACTGCGCGTGTTTCCTTGATGTAGAGCCCGTTTTTTCACAGCCTCGCATCGCTAATGAGATGCAAAGAAGGCGAGGCTGCGAAAACAACACATGTTAATATCGTGAAGGCTGCTTCGCGATATTAAGAAGGAGGTGCAACGATAAAAAAATCGCGCTACCTCAGCCTTAACTCAGAAATTTAACATCCAGCAACTCCTCCACACCAGGAAGAAAGAGGCAGGGGAATCCTTTTGAAGCTTTTAATAAGGAAACGGGCATAATGCATTTTGGCGACACTTTCGCCTTCCTCAAATGACTGTCTGAAAAATCAGCACAATTTCACCTCTACCTTTTGCAGCTCCTGCTGCCCTCCTATTGGACGGAGAGCTCCACTCCACAGGTGTCAAGCGCACACCTCCTGTAGTCTAAAGATGCCGCCTACAGCTCCCATAATTCTTTGCGATGGTAGAGGCAGTGCGTGGGGAGACGATACAATTGTCCCAATATTCAGAATAAGGTGAGTGATATTTTGATGAAAGGCCCGGTTTTAAAGTGATGAACCCTTAGCTTCATCGGGTCCCCACTGACGTTCCAGCCCCTCTTGGGAGAGCCAGGCGGGCCGCGAGTCGGGATAAATGATTCCCTTCTCCTCGCACAGGGGCGAGCTGCTCCTGGCAGCAGCCCTGTCCCTTTTCCCACAAGCTTTAGGCGGGCCGGAGTTCACCAATCCCCTGGTACAAAGTTTTCAGCAGCAGCTGCACCAGCATATACTCCGGCCTCTTGAGGGAACGGGGCCTCTTTAAAACACGCTCCTGGCCAGCGTGCAAAGTATCCAGTAACTCCTCCACACCAGGAAGAAAGAGGCCACACGGGGGAATCCTTTTGAAGCTTTTTTCCAGTCCAAGGAGGACCTGGCCTGGCAGTTCGGCTGGACTGTTTCCATTGGGTGCAGGGTCAAGACTGATTTGCATATGGCTGGGTCCAAACTAGAATGGCATAGTGAGCAAAAAAACAATGCTGAGGGTATGGAGCAAGATGGCGGATTGAAGACGCCTCGTAGCGGCAGCTTGTCAGAGGCTCTCCTGCTCCCTCTATTTTTTTCTATGTAAGAGAAACGATTGAGAATATAACACCGTTCTCCGAAAATGCTGGGTCTTTTTACTTGTATTTGGAGCAAGTAAAAGAGCAAGTAAAAGAGAACGTGAGAACGAACTAGCTTCGAGGAAAGGGGGAAGAAAACGAAACAACGTAACGGATGATTACCTCCTCTTTCACCTTGAAGGCTGCGGGCTCTAGACAGCTGAATGTTGCATTTTCTTCAGGGGCGACACGGGTGGAGGCTGCTTGCTGCCCTGCTTCCAAGAGCACCGCAATCTGCTGGGCCGTGGATTAGCTTGTGGCTCGGCTACTCCGTTCTTGTTCCGATAACTTTCCTGGCTGCATTGAATGGGCTATCGGCTGAGGAGGCACGGATTCACTCGGCAGCGCTAATGATGGCGCCGAAAAATGTAGCCAGATCTACCCAGCGGGAAGAGGAGCCCCCGCAGAGACTTCTGCGGTTGCAGATGGAGGAGATACCGGGGCAGGAATAATTGCGATGGAAGCGGCTAAAACTACTACGCCATTGGAGAAGCCTGAGAAACCGGTGAAGTTTGACTCGCAGCTTGGTGAGCAAATAATACGTGCTCCACTGTTTCTTGTTTCAGACAGTGTTAAGCCTGGGAGCAGTACATTTACTGGAAACATTGATTCTCCCTGTAAGAATCTTGGCAACAGTCTAGCACCACTCTCTAAGACAGTGGAAGCCCATTATAACATAATCGAGAATAATAGTACCAATGCTGTGGAGCCAGTTAAACCAGTGGGCATAGGCGATGAACTGGATCCAGTCGCTAATGAATTATTTAATATCTGCCATATGGAGGATGCGTTGGATATGAATAAAAAAGCAGAGATTACTGATGTAGGGTCTGCATGTATTAATTTAACCACAGAGACTTCTAGCCCGCCTCACTCAGAGAACCGGGAGACGGTCAGATCAGCAGCAGTTAGCTGTGGGGATAAAGAGATATCGGATGGAAGCGAGGGCAGGAAAAAAACATTGGGTCATTGCTGACGGGGTAGAGGAATGTTCAAACGATGAATATGAATATGAAGAGCTGGCAGAAGAAGAGGATTTAACCAGTTTTCCTACAGACGCAGCTAAGCTATTAGGGCGCAAAAAGGGGAGATCTAAGGCCAAAAACAAATCTAAGAAAGGGAAGAACGTTAACGCCTCTATTCTCTCTACTTCAATATTAACCTCGAACACAAGAGGGAAACCTATTAGTGATGAAAGTCCCTTACGAAAATGGATTCAGGCAAAAGGGGGGGGGTCAAGAGTATGGCAATGCGCTTATCGGGCACTAGTACTTGCCCTCTGGAGCGAGAGCACTCGAAAGATAGCCCAAACCCATATGCTCTGCCTACTCTACCCATGGTCTCGCCATTGCAAGTAGGTCTCAAACCAATTCTACCAGCTGAGACTAAATCTTTATCGAAAGGCATCAATGTTACAACAAGCTCGAAGACAATAGGAACTGAAATTGTATCTGGTCTCCCTCCATTGCCTGTAACATCAACTTCAGCTGCAGATAAGCCAGATAACCTAGTGAACCCAATAAACACGCCTGCCCCCGCAGCCCTAGAAGAGGTAGGGACTGATTTATCCCCTTTTTATTTGATTTTGAAGACCTTAACTGATCATCGTCAGGAAGCACAACAACACTTTCTGCAGTTAAGGGAGGACAACAGTATAATGCAGAATACTCTATTAGAGGCGACCAGCAAACTTGGAGGAATCACTCAAGAAATCAAAGAACTTCAACAAAGGGTAGTGGACGTAGATAAATCAACTGCTCGTACAGAAGTTTTACCACAACAACATTATACAGATTGTGAATCTTCAGAACAAGATGGAAGACATGGAAAATCGTCAAAGGAGGCAAAACCTTAGATTGTTTGGAAATCCAGAGGGATCAGAAGGGTCTGATCCGCGCGCCTATGTTGTTAAATTGTTTCAGCGGGCCTTCCCAGACTTGCCGGACTGGGACTGGGACTCACAGCTCCAACGTGTGCAGAGACGGCAACTAATTAGTAATAAGAAAAAAGAGTAAATGTCCCCGTCCCTTCCTGATTTATTTTGGGAATTTTTTAATCAGGCAAGCAGTATTCTTCAAAGCTAGGCCTAATTCCCCAGTCACAAGTGAGAATCTTACTTTTTTTGTCAGATCCGACCTAAGCAAGGCCACGATGGAGAAGCGGTGGAAGTTACGCCAGTTTATTGATTCTTTTAAATCCCTGGGGGGGCAGATGTTCCTCCAGGAACCGGCACGTCTCAAAGTGATTAAGGGTGGTCACACATACTCCTTTACTGATGTAAAGGAAGCTGAGTTAGCACTCTCTAAATTTAGTTAAGGAATTCTAATTCTGTGTTAAGCCAAACCAAAAGGCCTTTCCGAAAGGGTGGGATTGTATGTATTGGATCTGGTTTCTTCGGTAAATAAGCTAAGATGTTTTAGTTGGGGACGGTCTCTGACTTCCTTCATCGAAGGGCATGGCCTGGGTTTTCTTTTTTTTTCTTTACTCATTTTTCTACCCTGTTTATAGCTCCCTGATCAGAATAAAGTGTGACTGAGTGAAGTCTCTAAATCTATATTTTTCTCCTCATGGTTTCTTCTGGTTCTTTTCTCATGTATCTTTTCTTCATAAACTTTGCTGTACTTATCTAATAGAGGGGTGTAGGAGGCTCTGACGCTGCCTCTCCGCAAGGCTGCCCTTACAGCGGCAGCAGAAAATGGAGGGGGGCTTTCCCCTAAGGGATAAAGGGACGGGGGGTAGGATGGTCGAGGGTAGGGGGGTGGGTTATGGGAAAAATTGATAAAAGTGACAACACAAGAAGGAAACTTGTTAAAGATAACTGTAAGGAATTGAAAGAGTTGCACTGAGCACATGCCTACTGGGGGCGTGGTTTTGAATAAATAAAGCAGGAAATCACCAATGTGAGCCTCAGTGTGATGTTTCTAAGCAGCCCAGGAAGAAGAGGCTACAAGCCTTGAAACGCGTCGGCAAAGGTGAAAAAACAAGGTGGAGCAGGTAGCAGGCGGCATTGTAAGGCTGTATGGCAGGGCGGTGTCGAGTGCGCTCTCGTTGCTTTGGGCACATTGGAATACATAATTACACACGGCGGCCCGCCGTGGGAAGAGCACCATCACCTGCTGGGAGAGGAAGCGTTTTTTCAGCAGGGAGAGGCTGTGGTCCTTGAACTGTGCTAAGACCATAACGGCACAGCGCTCTATATGCTGATTAAGCCTGCCTGGTATGTTCCGCTACCTACTATAAGAGGTTACGAAGCTTTTAATTGAAACGCACATTGAACATACTATATGCGAACACTAATGCTCACTTCAGGACTTCAAAATCCATCATGCACTGAAAGAGTTGCACTAAGCACATGCCCACTGGGGGCATGGTTTTGAATAAATAAAGCCGGAAATCACAAATGTGAGCCTCAGTGTGATGTTTCTAAGCAGCCCAGGAAGAAGAGGCTACAAGCCTTGAAACGCGTCGCAAAGGTGAAAAAACAAGGTGGAGCAGGTGGCAGGCTGCATTGTAAGGCTGGATGGCAGGGCGCTGTCGAGTGCGCTCTCGTTGCTTTTGGCACTTTGGAATACATAATTACACACGGCGGCCCGCCGTGGGGAGAGCACCATCACCTGCTGGGAGAGGAAGCGTTTTTTCAGCAGGGAGAGGCTGTGGTCCTTGAACTGTGCTAAGACCATAACGGCACAGCGCTCTATATGCTGATTAAGCCTGCCTGGTATGTTCCGCTACCTACTATAGGAGGTTACAAAGCTTTTAATTGAAACGCACATTGAACATACTATATGCGAACACTAATGCTCACTTCAGGACTTCAAAATCCATCATGCACTGAAAGAGTTGCACTAAGCACATGCCCACTGGGGGCGTGGTTTTGAATAAATAAAGCCGGAAATCACAAATGTGAGCCTCAGTGTGAAGTTTCTAAGCAGCCCAGGAAGAAGAGGCTACAAGCCTTGAAACACGTCGCAAAGGTGAAAAAACAAGGTGGAGCAGGTGGCAGGCTGCATTGTAAGGCTGGATGGCAGGGCGCTGTCGAGTGCGCTCTTTTTGCTTTTGGAACTTTGGAATACATAATTATACACGGCGGCCCGCCGTGGGGAGAGCACCATCACCTGCTGGGAGAGGAAGCGTTTTTTCAGCAGGGAGAGGCTGTGGTCCTTGAACTGTGCTAAGACCATAGCGGCACAGCGCTCTATATGCTGATTAAGCCTGCCTGGTAAATTCCGCTACCTACTATAGGAGATTACAAAGCTTTTAATTGAAACGCACATTGAACGTACTATATGCGAACACTAATCCTCACATTAAGGACTTCAAAATCCATCATGCACTGAAAGAGTTGCACTAAGCACATGCCCACTGGGGGCGTGGTTTTGAATAAATAAAGCCGGAAATCACCAATGTGAGCCTCAGTGTGATGTTTCTAAGCAGCCCAGGAAGAAGAGGCTACAAGCCTTGAAACGCGTCAGCAAAGGTGAAAAAACAAGGTGGAGCAGGTGGCAGGCTGCTTTGTAAGGCTGGATGGCAGGGCGCTGTCGAGTGGGCTCTCGTTGCTTTGGGCACTTTGGAATACATATATATATATATATATATATATGTACACACACACACAACCACAAGCATGTTTTTCACAATATAAAATACATGTTTTATTGTGTCTCGCAAGACAACTGTGCACATTAAGAATGTAATGCTGTTTTTAACATCAGCTCAGTGCATGTTTAAAGAGTCTCTATGGTAGTAACATAGTGTTTCTTCACTGCTCATGAATCACGTGGTGTTGCATTTAGAAAAAAACATATTAAAAAACATGGCGTACTGCTATCTCTGTATGTGATCAAGGGCACTGGATGCCTAAAACGCGTCATGGAATGAGGAGTGAGAAATAAAATCTGCCATTCGAATGTCCTGGTGGTCCGTTTCTTCAGTTCGCCGTATAGAGGTCACCTATATGGTTGATTTAAACCATGTTTTAAAAAAAATATTTAACCTAACGATCACTGTTGTTCACTCTCACGTTTCCCTTTGTTTCGTTTCCTCATGTTTCTCAGTTGACATGATTTACACAGCATTGAGTTCTTATTGATTGTGATTGATTCAGAATATTAGCCAGACAAGATTTCAGTAACTATATTGGGTGTTTCTATGTAGAACAGGGACTAGGACTGTAAAATGAATTTGTTAACTTTCTCTATTTTTCAACCAATGTGTGATGTATTAAGAACAATTTTCTTCCTCACGACTGACTTGTCTGTTTATATTTTAACAGATTGACGAACGTACTACACATGAAGAGTAGCCACTTACTTTAAAGTTATGAGCACATGAGGACCAACATGTTCCACTGAACTGTCGTCTCTTTGTTACCAATAGCTGAACCCAGTCATCCATTAGTCCCCATAAATTGGACCACTCAAATCCAAGAATACTAGCGCCTCACACTAGTTACTATTAACCTTTAGAGAGATCACCTCACCGCCCAACCAATCCCTTTTCAATCAGATCCCCTTTTCGTGAGGACACATCATAGTGGCACTAGACCATGGTCACCTTCTGTCCTGGCCTGTAATTTCACTGGACAACCACTACAGTCAAATTTACTACACATTTACTAAATATACCAGCAATCAATTGTTTGTGTTAGAATTATGCAACTCAAATTATTCATGATGTAAACATATTTTGTATACGGAAAACTTTATTTACAAAGCCAACTGAACATGTGTTAAACTGTTTAAACGTTCCACAGTGTTTCTTTCATTTCTATGCAAGCTGCGTCGTGCAAATGTACTGCACCTTGAAAAGACGTGTGGATTCCACAGAAGGTCATGTGACCAAGATTTCGCTAGAGATCGAAAAAAGTCCTTTGACTGCTGAATAAACCAGCGTATTCCAAACTGCAAACCTGGCGTAGCTCGTCTTTTCTGCTGTCCCTGCAGAGATTCCGGTTTTATATATATATATATATATATATATCTGAATTTCACTCGTTGTTATCCACCGCCTTGAATCCAGGCAAGAATCGAAAAGTCGACCCACATCTCTGGTGCCAATCAAATTTTTATTTTGTTATTTCTCCGACCAGCCAGTCCACCATGACGCGGTTCGACCCCCACTGGGTCTTGATCACATGATGCATTGCCATGGGGGAGGAGGCTTTTTAAAGTGCAATCAACACAAAATATTGGACATGGGACCTACTAGTGCATGACAAGAGACAAAATACTCAGTCTGTCCATGTGCAAATATTGCATGTGCAAAAATACGCCAAGGACAACACAGGATAATTTATGAATCATACAAATAAATTATCCTAATAATAAATGTCGCATTGATATACATAAAAAAATGTATGTTAGGCTAAAAACATTTTCAATGTGCAAAATAGCGCTAGTGCAAATGTATACAAAATTAAGTAAACATTATTTTAGAAGCAGCCACAACCGAAACTATCCGCATAACGCGAGTAATATTCCTCATGTGCAAATAACGCTAGTGCAATAAAGGCATGATCTATAAACCGTATAATAGCAGCAATACAATAGCAGCAACAGTGGATAATATCTGCATAATGCAAGTATTAGGGGAATGGACGTGGTCACTCATCAGACAATCCCATACCTAAAGCAATTTTATCCCATCAAGAATAAATACATAAATATATAAATATATATAAATATAAATATAAATAATACATAGGTATATTAAAAACCCACTGTATGACACTCATTGTATGTTCAAAATAAATTCAGCCACCTAATTTCCACACTATCAATGCTCTATTATCTATATAAAGTCCAAGTGGGCATGTATATCTCCATTGATCTTAGTAGGTCTTTGATAGTGTCCCCATTCATGTGGAAGAATAATTCAAAATGTGCCTGATAACTGCCCTAAAATATAACCTGTGCAAAAAATACCTTATTCTAATCCCCTGTATCTGTAGAAACCAAATCCTCAGTTTATTACTACATGATACTATGTGCCTCCTCCGAACAATATTACTAGATAAATGTGCAAAGTCTATGTTTAAAATTATTTCATAATATCCTTCCTGTATATTTCCACTAATTCACCTATATCATGGAAGCTCTCGAAATCAGAAAATAATGACTAATCATAAACAACCCACCAAGAGACCTAAACGATGTACAACCTGTCCAGAATCTAATGAGATGTCCTTAGCTGGAACTTCACCTATCCAGATATGTGTATTTTCAATCCTTAATCCAGCTAAAGGCAAGTGTAGAAATCCTCACTGGAATTCAAACCTGTAGGATGCTTAGTTTCTAATTCTAGTATGTACCTGGTCTCTAAGAGACGCAGTCTGGCCTCACGATTACCTCCCGCTTCATTGGGTCTACAAAATAAATAAATAAATAATATTGTACCAAATTGGGGTTGCTATTATGCGATTGCTCGAAATGCCTGGCCACCGGGTACGTTTGATCTTTACTAGAAATGGCTCGAATGTGCTGGAGTATCCGTTTATGGGCCGGTAACTTTGTGCTACCGATATACCTGAGCCCACACGGACACTCCAGAACATAGACAGCAAAGTCTGTCCTACAGGTCAGTCTCTTGGTGATTGAAATGGGTTCTGCATGGAATGGACTGGTGTATTGGGTTCTATTGCTACCGAACCTGCAAGCCTTACAGCTTGGGCACTTTCTGAAACCCTTTATCAACGACGGGGTTGGAGACGGCATTGTCAGAGGCAGACCAGGCCCTTTGAGGTGCAAGGAAATCTCCTCCCTCTTCCCCCATCACAGCCCAGGTCTATTCAGCCCTTTCCTGACCTACCTAGACTATTGGGAGCCACCCTGGCTTCCTAGCCATCTGTCGTCCAAAACCCAGACAGGCAATCCACATTCCAGCAGAGGCACACAGGATGGCTGAGCAAGTAATTGCTTTCTCCAATTAGTGAGGGGAAAACCCATCAAATCAAGTCTACTTATTGGCATCTTGCCCTGGATGGGCATTTATTATAGTTAGTCTCTTATTTCCCTGGTCTCTCCTTCACTTATTCTCAAGAAACAGTTACTATCTATGCCATCCTTTGGCAATCATATAGATTTCAATTTCAATGTGTTTCTGCTGAGTGTTGTACTACCTAGACTCACAATGCTGCACCACGACCCTGGTCTCACCAACGACGCTTGCTGATGCTGCCACCGAGCCGCTGCTCGCAGCGCGACCTTTGGGCGCCGCACTCCGTACCGCCTCACTTCACAACAACGCCTTGACCTCCCCGACGACGATGCTCCACACTGAGATCAATGCCACTGCTTGCACCGTGGTTCGAGGGCACCGCTCGTAAAGTTACACGATGCACCGCCCTCATCCCACACATCTGCACCATCGACTCCAGTTCGTCAGCCGACGGTAGCGCTTCAGCAGCGACAAGGACGTTGCTTGCACCACAATCTGCCAGCACAGTGACAAGCACCGCCTTCAGCTCGCACCACGACCCTGGTCTCACCGACGACGCCATCTGATGCCACCACTGAGCAGCTCCTCGCACCGCGACCTGAGGGCCCCGACCACTGCACCGCTGCACTTCGCACCGCAGCACACGACCCTGCCGACGCCAGTGCTCCTGACTCCATCCGAGAGGAGATCAACCTGCAACGCGTGTGACTTTGAGGGCCTCGACGACTTCTGGACCAACCTCGAGAACCGACGCCTGCAGACGCCGTGTTTTCGGAAGCTCAACGAGAGGTCATCGATGCCATGTGTTGGGACGGGAAGTCTCCTGCATGTCTCTGGAGAGAGTGCTTCCCCTGCCTTATGCTAATCTCCAGGCAAGTCGCTCCAAAGCTACTGTATAGTTTCTACTACTACTACTACTACTACTACTGCCCTCTCTATTAAGGCTGTGGTAGACTGACAGTGGTGGCAGCAATAAATCTATAGTCAGGAGGGGTGAGTCCCTAGGCACCCTCCTGACCAAGTCTGTGCAGTTTGCCATGCTTGTGGGCCTGTTGCCTTTGTCTGGCTGATGTGTGTTTGAGAACCCGTGGGTGTACAGGGGAAGAATGGTGATTTGAGCCAGTGTGAGGAATGCTAGCTGTTCTGCTGGACATCCCAGCTCCCCCTGTGCCCCTCCCTATTTCCTTAGAAAGGCCTGGTGGGCTGGGGTAGACACTCTGCTCTTATCTGGGTTTAGCTGCACTAACTTTGTGGAGAGAATCCTCCCCCACTGGTCAGGGCCTCCTGGGCTGGAGTTAATTAAAATTCCTCTCTAGAGGGTTGCACAGCCTGATACCAGAACAGGACCTGCTACATGCTTTACCCATGCATTGAATACGCGGTGAATGGTCTGTGATTGGAGGTGCATTCAGAATGCAGAAAGCGGCAGACCCTCTGATTGGATGAGCCTATCAATCAGAGGTGATAAAAGTCTGGCCTGAGTGGTCAGCTGTTGTTCAAGACTGGTCTATGACTGACGAGTGGCCACACCAGAGCCCTCTGACAGTGACCAGCCGCGACCCCGCGGTGTGAAGACAGAAGATAAGACTGTTCACTGCGGTCTGGAAGGAAGGCATCATTAAGGACCAGCTGTTTGTGAGGCTTGGATGAGCGTTCGCTTTGGACCAAGGAAATTACAGACAGCTGCCCAAGGTGTGGGAAGGAAGCTTGCGGCACATCACCAAAGGTGTGGGAAGGAAGCTTACAGCCCATCACAGAGGCTGGTGGAAAGAAGCTTACAGCACATCACAGAGGCTGGTGGAAAGAAGCTTGCACCACATGACGAGAGCCAGAGAGGATTCTAGTCTTCGAAGGTGAGATCAAATCCCCTCTAGGCTCCTCCCGTGCGCTGTGGGAGCCTGTACAAGCAGTAACTGGGAATAGAGGCCAGTGAAGCAGGCCCCCACCTTTCTTTTTGTGAACTCTGAGGGTATCAGGGTGAACTGGAACTCTGCCCAGCCACTACTCTCCAACAGCTAGCCAGTGGCTACTGGACTAGTGGGACTCCAGTAAACTGTGCCAAGACATCCGGCACCTTGGATCAGATCCCTGACACCACTAGAGCGGTATCCTCACTCACAATGGGAGGGCACTTCTGTTGCTTTGGGTGGGGGGTTATGGGGCTGATCATGACCATTTGACTTCACATCATATGCTGAAACTATATCCTTTCAATACAAAGTTTGGTATCAAGGCTCTACTGAATGAGAACAGCCCTGTGTAACATGATCTGTAATATGCAATGCTTACTGTGTGTTTTCATGTTAACTGTGTTTTTATAGTGCTTGGCGTCTAGGCGCTATAATACTGTTTGGGGTCAGAACTCTGCCCCAGAGGGTTGTAGAGACTTCGGGTTTTCACTGGTTATCCAAGTGTTATGTGTAGAATAATTATCTTATGTGTATTAAAGTACTTTTCTTTTATAAAAAGTAAAGCACTGACTGGACATTGAGTTTATCAGCTGGTGGTACGGTTTACACTGTATTCTGAATGTCTAACCCCACCTCACCTCCTTGAGTAAGCCTTGGACTGCTCTGTCTCGCTACCCTGAGAGAGTCAAGTGCTGGAGAGGAGTACTTGGTTATCCAGTTTTGGGTCCCTTAGTACTGAGGCCCCAGGACATCAGTGAGGGAACACTCCAGTTGATGCGATTGGAGCGCAGTTACCCCTGAGTGCCCTGGTGCCCAGGAAGCCGGGTCTAACATTGGTGTCAAGCGGTGATGGATCACTAGACTTCAGGCTCAGTGGACACTGAGGCCAGTTGATAATTCCAGCAGATATCCATAAGCTATATGTAAAATGGCAGATAACATTGGAGAGGAATTGGAATTGCAGAACTTGACTGTGGAGCAATTAAAGCAAATGTGTGCTGAAAGGGGGTGGAAGGTCCCAAGGTCTAAGGAGAGGGAGCAGTTGATTAGCCACATGAGAAAATGCTTTGAGCAAGAGGTCACTGTTGTGCAAGAGTTGGAGAACACTGTTACCACAAGCCTGCCAAGTCAGTCAGTGCAGGCTTCTCCTGTACCAGCCCCAAGGCATTCCCGTATGCTTTCCCCTAGGTATTCCCATAGACTTTCACCTCCCCCTATCTCCAAGGCTACCTTTTCCCCTGTCCCAGGATTCGCCTCCTTAGGAGGGACTGAGCTAGCAGAGACCCTTAAACTTCAGCTGAAACTCCAGGAAGCTACGGATTTAGCAGAGGAGAAAGCAAGGGAGTTTGAAAGGGAGAAGCTAAGGATGGCCCGCCAGGCAGAAGAGGAGCAGCAAAGGGTCAGACAGGAAGAGTGGGCTTGGAAGGAGAGAGAGAAAAAAAGGGAGAGACAGGAGAAAGAGAAGGAGAGGGAAAGGGAGATGCTGGAGAAAGAAAGGGAGAGACAGGAGAAAGAGAAGGATAGGGAATTGGAGAAAAAGCGGATAGCCCTAGAGAAAGAGAAGCTCAAGTTAGCAGCTGATAGAGGGCCTAGCTCTGTGGATGGTGCATCCACTTCAAAGTCCCAGGGAAAGGAAAATACCACCAAGGAACCAAAAGAATTGATACACATGTATGTCCCTGGCACTGATATTCTCAGTTGGATGCGTGCCTTTCATTTAGCATGTAAGGCTCAAGGTCTTAATGGTCAGTCCAAAGCAGCGACTTTACTGAGTCGCCTCCCTCGGGAAGGGACTGAAGTGATTGAAAGGATGCCTGAGAAAGACAGTCTGACATATGAGTGCATGAAGGATGCTTTGATTAGGCGGTTTGGGTTGAAACCAGCCCAGTACTTGCAGAGGTTCAGTGAGAACAAGAAGGCAGAGGGGGTTCCTTTTGAGAATTGGGTCCATGACATAGTGAGAGACTGGAATGAGTGGGTGAGAGGGATGGAAGCAAATGATTACCAGTCCCTAAATCAGGTGATGATTGCACAGCGTCTCCGGGAGGAGTGCTCTGTCCCACTCAGACAGTATTTGTCTGACCTTCCTGAGAGGGATCCTGAGAAACTTGCAGTGATGGCAGATAAGTGGCTTGCCAACAGAGTGAACAGGGGGCAGGGGCAACCCCTTTCCAAGCCCAAGGGGGAGAAGAACTCCCAGCAGGCTGGCCCTAAACCAGAGGGGAAGGGCCAGAACGGTTCCCAAGGCTCTCAGTCAGGACAAGAGTCTAAGGGGAACGGAGCCTCTAGTCAGTACCAGGAGGGGAAAGGAGGTAAGGGTCCTTTCCCTCTCACGGTGATTAAATGCTATAAGTGCCACCGAGAGGGACACTTAAAGCCAGACTGCCCAGTGAAGGATGTGGTGCCAGTGGCACCCGTGATAGCAAGTGTGCTTTCAGTGGGGGCAGACATGAAGGGAGGCCCAAGTGAGTTTAACTTAGTCACCAGGGACATCTGGGAACTTGACCCAGAAGCCCTTAAGCATATTCACCCTAACTCCACGGGGTACATGGGTGTGGCAAGTATCAATGGAAGGAAGGTTCCTGCCATGAGGGATACTGGTGCCCACAGGACTATGGTTGAACGCAAATATCTCAAACCTGAAGAGATCATTCCTGGTTCCAAGGGTTATGGACTTGTAGCTAGTGGTGATGACATGGAGTACCCTCTTGCTAGAGTGCAGGTAGGGGTGAATGGCAAGAAGGCCATGGTCAATGTCGGGGTGCGAGAGAAGCAGGGTGTTGGGTGCTTTCAGGGGAATGATCTTGTTGAACCTGGGTTAGTAGCAGGCCCTGAGGCCTATATGGCCTGGATTTCATCAGCTGTGCTCACTAGGGCACAGTCTGAAAAACTGCTTCCTAGTGAAGTAGGGACCACTTTAGTGGAAGAGACACTAGAGGGGAACAGGCCAGAACAAGAACTAAGGGCAGATTCTGAGAAAGCAACTGTCCTGGTGTCTGCACCTCCTGCTCCGGTTGGAGAGAAGGGCGAGCATCCAGAGGCAGATAAGGTGTTGGAGTCTGGGTCCCTGCCAGGGCTGCAGGAGCTGCTTGTGGCAGGAGGGCCGTCCCGTGAGGAGTTTAGTAAGGCACAGGCTGAGTGTCCTACACTTGTTGGCCTGCGGACGACTGCTCAGGAGCAGGTCTCCACTGGAGTAGTCGGAAAGCACAAGGTGGCTTGGGAAGAGGGACTCCTTTACAGTGAGTCTGCTGACCCAGAGCCAGGAGCCAGCAAAAGGTTGGTGGTTCCTCAGGTGCACAGGAATTTCCTGCTGCATCTAGCCCATGATGTACCCCTAGCTGGTCACTTGGGCATCAAAAAGACAAAGGACAGGTTAGTACCACGGTTTTACTGGCCAGGAGTAGGTCAGGATGTGGAGAAGTTTTGCCATACCTGTCTGGTCTGTCAGGCCAGCAGCATGTCTGGTGGCCCGATAAAGGCACCCGTGGTTCCCCTACCAGTCGTGGAGGTACCCTTAGAGAGGGTGGTGTGTCTTCCCAGGAATGACACGGTTTCTTTACTTGCAATGGCTGAAGAGTTAGAAGAGGAGAGTGAGTCCCTCCCTGACCTATTGCAAGGTGATGAGAAGGATGGTTCAGTTGAGGGAGTTAAGCTTGCCTCTGAACTGACACCTGAACAGCAGGTGGAGTGTAAAGAGCTGCTGGGGAGATTGTCCCGTCTCTTTTCACTTACCCCTGGGCTGACGCCTGTCTGTGCGCTTGACACAGACACAGGGGACACCCTGCCTGCTAAGAAGCAGCCCAGGAAGGTGATCTGGACTAAAGAGTGTCAGAAGGCATTTGATAGATTGAAGGCTGCACTATGCAATGCACCTGTGTTGAAGGCCCCTGATTACAGTCAGACCTTCATTGTGCAGACAGATGCTTCAGACAAGGGAGTTGGGGCAGTTCTTGCCCAGCTCAATGAAAAAGGAAGGGAGCATCCGGTGGCCTTTATCAGCCGCCGACTTCTCCCCAGGGAGCAGAACTGGTCTGCAGTGGAAAAAGAATGCGTTGCCATAGTGTGGGCCCTTCTAAGATTCAGGCCTTACTTGTTTGGTGCAAAGTTTGTGGTTCAGACAGATCACAAGCCCCTCAAGTGGCTTATGGCAATGAAAGGGGAGAATCCAAAGCTGCTGATCCAGCGGGCTATAGAAAATATATCATAAACTACGCTACCCAATTTCATAACCTATAAACAAAATTCTAAACTATACATGGACCCATTTATGAACCTGATATATTTTTGGGCCTACTGAATCAGGTGGTCAAATAAATCTATATACACATTATTTACAAACTATAAACATATTTATACATTTGCAGAAAGAATATTGTCATTAGAATAAAACCCAACCATTTAAACGACCACCATAGGCGACGTGATCTAGCTAAAGGTAACCTATACTTCTAAATAACCAAGACCAGCTTGTTTGTCAAAAGTAAGATTTTATTTTCTAGATTATGGTATATAAGTTGTAAGTTTTATAAATGAAATTTTATTTGCAATAAAGCAAGCATGATAGTAAGAAATATGGAAAAATACAATTTAAGCAATTTAATCAAATTTAAAGAAATTATATAAAGTTTAGCATTTCTAAAACCTATTTCCCTAACTGAGCTAAATAGACAGAAATTAAAGTAAAGTTCTTTGAGGATTCTTACGTGCTCCACGCAAAGTCCAGCAGCACATCACCCTCATCGGAAAGTCAGAAAGCAGCAGCCAGCCCAACCCTAAGGGCATGACTTTTTATACCTTTCTACGCTAACTAAACTAGCAAAGGAAAGTTTTCAGAAATACTCGACGTCCCATTGGTTGAGAGTGACAAGTGACATGTCACCCGATTCTTAAAAAGTTCCACAAAATCATGTCTTACAAAGACCATTGTCTCTTCCACGTGAAGCCAGAGGCTTCCTGCGATAGCAACTTTGTATTAAGTCATCGTCGCAGCTTCCACAGTCTTTCAGTGCAACTTCCGCGGATGCCAAGTTAAGGACTGACAAAAAGTTCACTTTCGACCTTGGCCATGTCCGACAGAATGATGTCAGCTCATCAGTTTTTGCTTTGTGAATGCAGCTTCAATAAACGTTTTAATTCAGAATGGGCGTCTCGTGACTTTCTGCAGAAATATGAATTAGCTCTTTTTGTGCAGCTCAAATAGTTAGGCCTCAAAAGCAGGCAACTTATGATTTCTAGTATAAAACAAACACAAGAAAAGTATTAATGTAAGAAATAAAGTATATTCTGTATCCACCCCATGGTTTACTAAATAATTAACCCACCCGATTAATCAAAATGTTACCTAGCCATTGCAAACAAATAAAGCAGCGTTTATATTTACCAGTCTCCGTTTTTCTATGAGACCCATATGCACCTAGAATAGTAGAAATGACATCATACAGACAAGAAAAAGCAAAACAAGCACATGCTTATTTTAAGTTTGCAGCAGTTAGTAATGACAAAAACGAAAACAATAAATTATTTTATTATTTTGCACGAACAAAAAGATGCAACATTTATGCACATATATGAGCACACATGTTAGTCCCCCCACGTGTAAAGTTTAATCTAGGTTGTATTAGCACGACATATCACAAATCATTAATAATTTTATTCATGTTATGGAAATGTGACTTTGCGAGTTTAAACAAAATTTTGTTTTCTATCTCGCTCCATCAACTCCCTCATCTGGTGATTAACAAATCACCACACCAGCACTCAAAAATTTGGTAAATTTAATTTATAAGAAATCGATTCAAATTCATTGTATTAGTAAACCTAAAAGTCTGTTTCAGCATAATCCTTGCAATTAACATGACGCTCTCTATGTAACTCCTGCAACTCAATCTCCCTTTCCTCTTCTTTTCTGAGTTTATAGATTCTTTTCTTTTCTCTCAAATGCTTCTTTCTTTTATGCAACAAACAACCTACTTTAGTCAAAATAAAAATGAATATAATTATAATCAAAGGTGCCAGAATCTTGCCAAGAATTGAACTTCCGATATTATGAAACCAGTTTTTAATTGCTTGAAACCTATTTGAAAGTTTCCCAGTAAAATCTTCTTCTTCTAAAGGAATTATTTCAGAATGCATTTGTGTAATATTCTTAATATACATTTCAATATTTTTACTTTCATCCGGTATATATGTACAGCAATGTTGGACATGTAAAATGCCACAGACTCCTCCCTCTTTTGCTAGGAGTATGTCTAAAGCAAGACGGTCTTGAATTACCATGGATCTAATTGCAATAACTTCAACATTCACTAATTGAAATCCATCAGCAGTGTCAGTTGATAATCTATCAACTATAGTGGACAATTTTCTGATTCTCCCTGCATTTAAGGTTATACCAACAAAAGGTATTACAGCTTGAAAAATATCTCCCAGAACTTCAGTAAAAGTTTCTCTTTTAGCTCTATTTACATAATTATGGATTTTAAATAATCCTTCTGAATCTCTGTCAACATGAAACACTTTAGGAAAAACAATTCCCACATAACAAGTTCCATACCAATGGTCTGGAAGGTTGTAGTAGGCTTTGTCACCACAAACAAAATAAATTCCAGGAAAGATAGGATCTTTTCCACCTTTAAATCCCCAACCTCCCATAATCTGATAAGTATCTTCACAGTTGCTTGCACCTACAAAATAATTATCAAAAAGTGTGTTATCTCTTCTAATGCAAAGCTTTCCACTAACAGGTTTGTCTATGTGAATTGCAATATTTTCAAGCATTTTACCATTTAGTTTCTCATCCTCTTTTTGCCAGAATGATGACTTAGTCTGCTTGACTAATTCATTTCTCTTATAAATTGCTCTTCTCTCCTCAACCATATTCAGAAATTTCTTACCTTCAGCACTTAATTTACATGTTAGATTATTCTTGTAAGCATACTCATAAGTGAGTTCATTAGTAACAAGGAAATATTCTCTCAATTGTTTAGCTTTCTTATGCTTATTTAAAGCATTATCAATCTTGATATTAGCAAAAATCTCATCATAATTTGAATAGTAATATTCTAAACGACCAGTTTGATAAAATAAACTAGTTAATACACTACATGTAACAGCATAAGTGAGAGGAAGCATATTATATGTTACTCCCTCAGAAACAGAAGCGGGTAACTTAACGCACACATAACAATCCTTTGCATCCATTACCTTTACATATTCACTCAAAAGCTTTGTGAATGTATTGCTTGAAAAATCACCTATTGATTTATCTTGATGAATGTTAGGTTGATGATCAATTACTTTAGCAGATGCACTATGTTTAGTTTGGCTAGCCAGAGCTTTGCTTGTTATGTTAACTTTATGTAATTCTCTATTCATTTCTAAAGGTATAATCACAGCTAGTACCAACCAGAGCAGAACTAAAATGAGCAGACACACCAGAGTCATCTTACAGCATCTTTTAAAAACAGAGCATTTTGAAGTGCTCTCCTTAATGTAAGGCATTTTTAGGTTAGTTTTAGCCTCAAAAAATAAAATTAAAAATAAAAATAAATTTTAAAATTTATATACACCCTCCTTTTAAAATATTTTTCTTTTTATAACCCTAAACAAGATTTCTTCGACCTTATGTCATACATAAGTTTTTCTTCTACTAGACAGTTTTTCTTCGACCTTGTGTCAACTAACAGGATTTCTTCAGCCTTATGCCAATTTAATAAATTTGTACTTCAATCATTGTCACTAATTTCTTGGATTTCGTTTTCTTCTTCACTACTATCATATATGTCTATAACAGGTGGAATTACTAAGTAAGTCCACTCAGGAGACTTGTATTTCTGGTTTGGTCTAATTATTCTCTTCCCTTTTCTTGATATCACTTCTATTTTCCTCCCAACTCCAACTTCTGTTCCAGGACTCTTTTGACTACTGATTTCTTCAACTTGTTCTATTGGCTTTTTAATCAATCTCACTCTCAACCTTCCACCAGGCCAGTAGTCTGCTTTTCTCACATACTTTTTCTTTGGTTCAGAATTATTCGATTCTGATTTCCAAGTCCTTTTCTTTCTGTTTTCACTTTCACCTTCCACGTCACTTTCCTCAGTTTCGTAGTCTGAAATTTCTATTGACTCAGGAACTTCTCTATTCGGCAATTTCACTCCTTCAGGAACCTCACTTTGTCTTCCATCACTGGTACTCGGTAATTCGTTCTCCTCCTCTTCCTCAATTACCTTTAGCTTCCCAGATTTCGGATTTTTGTTCCTTACTTCAGAGCTTGTTCTCTGCCTTTCGATACTCTCCTGGTCTGAAACTTCTTTTGGTTCAGCTTCTTTGTCTTCAATATTCACAACCGAATCCTCAGTTATCTTTCCTTTTAACAGATTCTCTTCACCTTCAGAATCTATTTCAATTATTTCTAAGTCTTTTCTTGCCAGATTTCCATTCACCAGCACAGTTTCCAGATGTCGACTTTCTTGTCGATCTTCAGAATCTGGAATTACTTCACCTTCTGTTCTGTCTTCTGCTTCAGAATCAGAGTCATCTGTGGTATCACTTTCAACATCAGAATTCTCAGGAGTTGGTATTGGAATAGTATGACTTGGATGAATCCAACGCTTCAATCCTCTGCACTTTACAGCATTAGTAGTGATCAAGATTACCTGCCTAGGTTTCTGCCATCTAGGAGATAGACAATTCCTCCTCCGATGTACTTTCGTTCTGACCCAGTCTCCAGGTCTCAGATCATGTGTCAAAACTTTGTCATTTGATTGTGCTTCAGTTCCCACCTGATTAGATACAGAAGTTACCATATCAGATAACCTTTTACAGTAATCCAAAATTGCACTGTCATTTATGCTCAACAGTTTACCTACAGGTACAAAAGCTTGCCTCATAACTCTTCCCATCAAAATTTCATGAGGACTCAAACCTGTCTTTTTATCTGGTGTACTTCTTATTGACATCAAAACAAGTGGAAGAGCATCAGTCCACTTCACTCCTGTCTCTAGACACATTTTCCCAATTCTGTTTTTGATAGTTCCATTTATTTGTTCAACTACACCTGATGCCTCTGGTCTGTATGCACAGTGTATTTTCTGCTCAATACTCATAGCTTCGCAAATTAATTTCAACAGTTTGTTATCAAAATGACTTCCTCCATCACTCTCAATAGTGACTGGAAAACCGTACCTTGGGATGATTTCTCTGAGCATTAGTTTTGCTACTGTAATTGAATCACAATGTCTTGTAGGAAAAGCCTCTACCCACCTTGAGAACAAGCATACAATTACAAGTACATATTTCAAACAGTTGTGTAATGGCATTTCAATGAAATCTATTTGTAACCTGGTAAAGGGACCACCCTCTCGACCAATTATTCCTGTCCCCACCACTGATTTTCTGTTAGGATTCATTTGTTGGCATGACAAACACCTTTGACAAAAAGATTCTGCAATGGTTCTAAATTTGGTATTGAACCATGTTTCTTTAAACAGTCTGACCATAGAATCTCTTCCTAAATGTGCAGGACCATGATATAATCTGGCCATGTCAGAAATCATGCAATTTGGTAAAACTACTCTCCCATCTTTGTAAACCCACACTCCATCTTCATCACGTTGTCTACAATCTGATCTTAACCACTGGTCTTTTTCTTCATCATCTGCTTCGTTTTGTAAATCTCTAATCTCATTCCATGTTTCTACAATAGTTGTTAGCATTAATGAATTTGAATCAGTTTCTGTACTTCTATTCCGATTGTAAGAATAATTTTTCCTTGCGCAGTACTTTGCTGTTTCATCTGCGAAGGCATTTCCTTTGGAAATATAATCAGTCCCTCTAGTGTGTGCTGCACACTTGACTATGGCAATTTCTTTTGGCAATTGTATTGCTTCAATTAATCTTCTAATGAAAACTGCATTTTTAATTGGTGACCCTGTTGATGTCATGTATCCTCTCTGTGACCAGAGTTGTCCATAATCATGCACAACTCCGTACCCATACTGACTATCAGTAATGATGGTAACTCTTATATCTTTTGATATTTCACATGCACGAATTAAAGCAATCAATTCAGCCACTTGTGCTGAACGAACTCCTTCAAGACATGATGCCTCTTCAACATCTTCGACTGTACAAACTGAGTATGAAGCTTTCAAGACACCACCTTCGGATCTTAAGCATGAGCCATCTACAAAGTAGACAAAATCCGATTCAGGCAAAGGTCTGTCTTTGATGTCTTTTCTGGGTTTAGTGCAGAATTCCATGACATCTAAACATTCATGTTCTGTCTCGATGTCATCAACAATTTCAGAATCAGGCAGTAATGTAGAAGGATTCAGATTCAAACATCTTGAAATCGAAACATTATCTGCTCCCAGTATGATTTTCTCATACTTTGTCAATCTGCTACTTGTTAAATGTTGAGTCTTACCTCTTGTCAGTAATATTTCAACTGAATGAGGCACAAAAACTTTTACAGGAAATCCCATAATGATTCCTTCACTTTGTTCAAGACTGATACTTGTAGCTGCAACTGCTTTTAAACAACCTGGTAATGCTTTTGCAATTGGATCAAGAACTGCAGAGAAATATGCAATAGGTTTCTTTAGGTTTCCATGTCTCTGAATTAACACAGATAATGCACATCCTTCTCTCTCACTGCAATACAGTTCAAAATCTTTCTCATAATTTGGCATACCCAAAGCAGGAGCTTGGCATAAGCTCTTTTTCAAGTTCTCAAAACATTCCATTTCAACATCATTGAGAATAATTGGATCTTTTATATCTGATTTGGTCAGTCTTTGTAGTGGTTTCGCAATTACCGAAAATCCACTTATCCATTGTCGACAGTAACCTACCATTCCCAGGAACATTCTGACCTGTCTTTGTGTTCTTGGTGGTAACATTGCTTGAATCATTTTTATTCTCTCTATTGTTACTTGTCTTTTTCCTTTTGCAATTCTGTGACCAAGATATTTTACTTCCTGTTTGCAAAACTGTAGTTTTGCTGGGGACACTTTATGTCCTTCTTCTGCAAGGCGATTCAACAGAATTATTGTGTCTGTTACACAATTTTCTCTTGTCTTTGCAGCAATTAACAAATCATCAATATACTGCACCAACGTAGACCTACCTGGTAAGTCTAAATCTTCTAATGATCTTTTTAACAGTTCGTTAAAGATCGAAGGACTTTCTGTATAGCCCTGAGGGATTCTTGTCCATCCAAGGGTCTTACCTTGGAATCTGAAAGCAAAGATTTCATAACTGTCTGGGTGTAGAGGAACAGTAAAGAATGCATTGCAAAGGTCAATGACTGTGTACCATTCAGCATCATATGGAATCTGAAATAGAATCACTGCTGGATTTGGAACCACAGGACAACATGGAATAACAATTTGATTAACCTTTCTCAGATCTTGTACGATCCTAAATGTTCCGTTAGCCTTTTTAACTCCCATAATTGGTGAATTACAAGAGCTACTCTTCATTTCTTTCAATACACCTTGCTTGATTAATTTTTCAATTACAGGTGTAATACCTTCAATTGTCTCTGTTTTCATTTTATATTGTGGAGTGTTTGGAAATTCTATTCCCTGCTTCAATGCAATTTTAACAGGATCTACGTTTTTCATCAGACCCATCTCATTCCCAGTAAAATCCCATATTTCAGATTTCACTGTTTCTTTTAGCTCTTCAGGTAAATCTTTTTCTTCAAATGCAGGAAACAATTTTGTTTCTTCTGCTTCCATCATCATCATTGTCATTCTGTACAAACCATCTTCCTCCATTGTTTGTAATTCAACTCCTTCAGGAGAACAATATATTCTGCAATTCATTTTACATAGGATGTCCCTACCTAATAGATTTACTGGACTACTATTACAAACCACAAATCTGTGTTTGTCTCTGTAATTTCCAATTTCAACTGGTACTGGATCAGTTAAGTCTGTTTTAATTTGCTGATTACTTACTCCGACAACTTGGATGGTATCCCCAGAGAGAGGTAGGTTTTCAATTTCCACTGATCTAACAGTAGAACGAGTAGCACCAGTGTCCACTAGAAAAGTGATGTCTACATCATTAACTTTCCCGTTTACATAAGGACCAGACTGGTCAACCTCAAGAGTGGCTCCAACAACACACTCTTCCTCCTCTCTCGGGCACCGTCAGCAATAATCATCAGAATCATTGTCTTGGCTTTCTGTTAATAAAAATTGTTGTGAAGCATTTTGCATTTGAACCCTTTGCTGCTTTTGCTGTTTTTGTGGTTTTATTACCTGTTCACATCCCTGAAATCCCACGTTTGGATTATATTTTTGAACTCCCCCACAATTCGGAAAAGGTGGTTGTGGCAACTGGTCCTGTCGATTATTCACCTGTTGTTGTTGCTGTTGTTGTATTTGTCGCTGAATATTAAATTCATTTAACCCCTGTTGCATCTGTAGCTGTTGCTGCACGTTAACACCATTCTGCATCTGTGGATTCAATAAGGGATTCTTTAAGTTTCTAGGAGGATGAGGACACTCGTCCCTCCAATGTCCAATTTCGCCACAATTAAAACAAGGTAATCTTTGTTTCAGCTCTTCTATTTTTGGGCTAAATTTCTTTTGGAAATTATTACCTTTAAACTTTCCTTGTATCTGGTTCGTATTTCCAGTTTGAACAAAATTAGTGTTCTTATTTCCCATGCTGGCAATCTGTTGCTCAGCTACCTTTACCTGTGCCCACATGGCTTTCTCTTTTAGCTTCTTCTGTTTTACTTCTAATTCATCGCTACAATATTTTGCTTTTCTCAGAATATCATCTATAGATAGTGCTTGCCATCCGACAATACTAGTTCTGATCATTTCTCCAATTTCAGGTTTTAGTCCATAAACAAATCTATAGATAAAATGACTCATGTCTTTCTCATCTAATTTTTCATAACCACTGTATTGTTTAAAGATTAACAGTAGCCTTTCATAAAAAGAATGAACTGATTCTTTTGTTTCCTGCTCTGTTCTTTCTATTTTAACCCAATCAACTTCTTTGGGTGGAATTTTGTTTTTCATCCAAACAATTACTTTCTCATAAAAATCCATTACAAGTGGATTTGGGGCACCTGTTTCTTTAATTCGCTCAGGTTCTGTTTTTGGCCAACTAATAGATATTTTACATTCTGTCCAAAGATCAGATGGAACAACAATGTCAAAAAATCCATCCAAATCAATCCACAGAACTTTTGACACTTTGATAAATCTATCGACTTGCCTGTACCATTCAACAGGTTTCTCTCTTAATTTTGGAAAGTCATTTGTGAATAACAGAATGTCCTGTCTCGACCATGGGACATGAACATATCCTCCACCTGCAACTTCTCTCATTGGAAATTGTTTTGACATTCTTTCTAATCTTTCATCTTCCTTCCTTTTAGTCCATTTCACTCTCCATTTGTTCAGTTCTCCTAGCTTTTTGATATAGACAATCAAATCTTTAATGTGAACTATTCTTCCCATTGAGTTCAAACTCTCAATGTCGCTTTCTGAGAAATCTAATCTATAATGTTTTGCAAAATTCTTTTGTTTACTCACATCGATTTCAAGTTCTGCAGCTAGATCCTCTAATTGATCATATTTATTTTTCGTTTTCCACTGAATACTTTTGCAAATGAATAGTAGTTCATCATCCCGATAGTAATTTAAACTATCTGGGCCAATTGTTCCAATTATTAATTCTTCTATATTTGCTTTTAATTTGGCCACATCAAGCTTTGGTGTAGTTACCCTGACTTCAGGACTTCCTACATCTGACATAGCACCCATTGGTGTTTTTGGAGATAAATCCTCATTGAAAGTTAAATCAGGCATTCTCGATCTAGAAGTGTTTAATTCTGTCAAATCTGAATAAAATTTTTCAGCAGGCTTTTGAATTTCTGTATTTAAAGGAATAGTTAATCCAGTTTTGTTTGTATTTCTTTGTTCAAATACAGGCTGAACAGGACCTATTGTTACTGGAACTGTAACAGCTTCCATGCCTTTTGTCATTCTTTTAATTAATTCTTCTTTAGACCTTAAGTATTCATTATAATCATCATCCTCAACATTTCTTGTCTCTCTTGTATATTCTTTTGGAGGTTCCCTTGCTCTTGGAGTCATTGAAAAATGTCTACCCTCATTTCGAGCATTCTCAAATTCTGGTCTTCTAGGAGTTTCAGTGATTTCACAATTATTTGGATAAAGTTTAGGAGCTTCACTAATTGGAGGTGCACTCGGTGAAATTTCAGTAGAAACCACCGGAGTAGACCATGATCTAGGAGATCTCAAAGGCTGATTAGGCTGTTTATTTTTAGCAGTTGTATATATTTCTTCCATAATTGCATCCTCAGATTCACTTTCCATAGATTTTCCTGTAGGAGAACCCATTACCATTTCATGAATTAAATACAATCCTTCACTCATGTTTCCCTGTCTCCACATTCGCAATCTATCTTCATGAGTTTCTCTTTTCCATGATGGATTTTTAGAAGGTCTTTTAATTCCACTAGCTTCTCTTTGTAACTGATACATCTCATCTTCCCACTCAACTAAAGCTTCAAATTGAGTTGGTCTCGGTTTTGGAACAAGAGCATTCATTTTCTCTCGTAAGTTTCTTAAAACTCTTACATTAAATGAACCATCATCAGGCCAAGTCAAAACACCATCGTTTTTAGTATAACGTTTCCAACTGTCGAACCATAAGACAGTATGATATCCGTATTCACCTTCCATGTACGCTGCAGGTGTTTTATACTTATGAAGTAGTTTACCACCTCGCGTTTCGATTTTCTTGTCAGGTGAAAATAAATTCTTAAATTTCTGAAATAATGTTGTCTTTTTCTCAACATGTTTAAAATGATAACTCATTTTCAAAAGTAAAATTTAATTCACAAAATCGTTCGTAAAATATTTCCGGGATTGTTCCGCAAAACAACCAATCCGTGCGCGAAATACACTAACAAGCCAATGGCAGTTGAGCTGCGTCACTTTTCAGCTCGACCAATAATTTTGGAGATTTTCCTAAGGACCAATCAGCTCACAGGCCGTCAGAGACTCAGGAGCCAATCAGAATACAGCTTGTGACGTAGGTCACCCAATCCCAGCGCGGCTCTGTGACGTACACAGCAGCTGCGGTTTCTCGCTTCTCACTCCTGGCGCTTACCCCTCCTTCACAAAATCTTTTCACAGCGCCATTTTAAGAACACTTTTCAGTGTGAATTAATTCTTAACAATGACTTATAAAGACAACATCTGTTCGTTTCACTATTTAGGATAGTTTACACACATTCAAGTATCCACACTTCGGAATAGACGGCGCTATTCACACTAAGGATAATATTCAATTGTCAGTAGAGTAACCTTACCCCACCCTTCTAACACGTATAATTATGAACTCGCTTTGCTCTGAACCCACCGCGAAGTGAAAGTTCTAAGAGTTCCACTTGAACATAAAATACAATTCAAACTCGCACTTTTACACGGAAAATTCCCTAATTTCAAACACACACGAAATCCGTACAGGACTCTCACCTGTTTATAGAAATCATGCACCGTTAGCAAAATAACGACGTTATCCGTACAGGGCTCTCACCTGTTTATAGATATGAAACATGTACCCGTACAGGACTCTAACCTGTTTATAGATAATCATGCACCGACGTTAAATTTTACCCTTCACTCAAGCTCGGATATAACTAATACTCTCATCACAGTGAGTTTTATGGAAGGCGCTTTGTCCCTATTCTCATGCTGCTTTGATTTCTTAGAAATTCCTCACTATACAAGATTCAGACCTAGCCCTAAAACTGTGCTGCTCGGCGACAACACTATGGTACACGGCGATACCTCTTGTGATACTCGGCGATATCACTACAAACGAACAGATGGCTTGCGTGACTAATTTCTCGCCACACAATCTATACCGGTATAGCTTACAGATAGGCACGAAAAACGAACTTAACAAGTGTTAAAACATTAATCCTATTTGCATACCATGACGCAATCCTTAGCAACCAACATGTTACCTTGGTTACTCCTTAGCAACCATCAATTTCTGCTACCAGATAATTGATCCAGCGGGCTATAGAAAATATATCATAAACTACGCTACCCAATTTCATAACCTATAAACAAAATTCTAAACTATACATGGACCCATTTATGAACCTGATATATTTTTGGGCCTACTGAATCAGGTGGTCAAATAAATCTATATACACATTATTTACAAACTATAAACATATTTATACATTTGCAGAAAGAATATTGTCATTAGAATAAAACCCAACCATTTAAACGACCACCATAGGCGACGTGATCTAGCTAAAGGTAACCTATACTTCTAAATAACCAAGACCAGCTTGTTTGTCAAAAGTAAGATTTTATTTTCTAGATTATGGTATATAAGTTGTAAGTTTTATAAATGAAATTTTATTTGCAATAAAGCAAGCATGATAGTAAGAAATATGGAAAAATACAATTTAAGCAATTTAATCAAATTTAAAGAAATTATATAAAGTTTAGCATTTCTAAAACCTATTTCCCTAACTGAGCTAAATAGACAGAAATTAAAGTAAAGTTCTTTGAGGATTCTTACGTGCTCCACGCAAAGTCCAGCAGCACATCACCCTCATCGGAAAGTCAGAAAGCAGCAGCCAGCCCAACCCTAAGGGCATGACTTTTTATACCTTTCTACGCTAACTAAACTAGCAAAGGAAAGTTTTCAGAAATACTCGACGTCCCATTGGTTGAGAGTGACAAGTGACATGTCACCCGATTCTTAAAAAGTTCCACAAAATCATGTCTTACAAAGACCATTGTCTCTTCCACGTGAAGCCAGAGGCTTCCTGCGATAGCAACTTTGTATTAAGTCATCGTCGCAGCTTCCACAGTCTTTCAGTGCAACTTCCGCGGATGCCAAGTTAAGGACTGACAAAAAGTTCACTTTCGACCTTGGCCATGTCCGACAGAATGATGTCAGCTCATCAGTTTTTGCTTTGTGAATGCAGCTTCAATAAACGTTTTAATTCAGAATGGGCGTCTCGTGACTTTCTGCAGAAATATGAATTAGCTCTTTTTGTGCAGCTCAAATAGTTAGGCCTCAAAAGCAGGCAACTTATGATTTCTAGTATAAAACAAACACAAGAAAAGTATTAATGTAAGAAATAAAGTATATTCTGTATCCACCCCATGGTTTACTAAATAATTAACCCACCCGATTAATCAAAATGTTACCTAGCCATTGCAAACAAATAAAGCAGCGTTTATATTTACCAGTCTCCGTTTTTCTATGAGACCCATATGCACCTAGAATAGTAGAAATGACATCATACAGACAAGAAAAAGCAAAACAAGCACATGCTTATTTTAAGTTTGCAGCAGTTAGTAATGACAAAAACGAAAACAATAAATTATTTTATTATTTTGCACGAACAAAAAGATGCAACATTTATGCACATATATGAGCACACATGTTAGTCCCCCCACGTGTAAAGTTTAATCTAGGTTGTATTAGCACGACATATCACAAATCATTAATAATTTTATTCATGTTATGGAAATGTGACTTTGCGAGTTTAAACAAAATTTTGTTTTCTATCTCGCTCCATCACTGCTCAGGTGGTCCATATCTCTGCAGGGACTAGATTTTACAGTGGAACATAAAGCAGGCTTACAGCACGGTAATGCAGATGGACTTTCCCGCCGGTTTATCCAATCAGATGATCGGTCTTCTCCCACTGGGAAGTAAGTACCGGCCATTCTGATCTGGGGAGGGCATATGTTGGGACGGGAAGTCTCCTGCATGTCTCTGGAGAGAGTGCTTCCCCTGCCTTATGCTAATCTCCAGGCAAGTCGCTCCAAAGCTACTGTATAGTTTCTAGATCCCTACCTCAGTGAGCATGACAATCATACATGTCCACTGAGGGTCTCCCTGTTTACATGGATTGAGACCCTAGAGCTTGGCTCTGAGGTCGAGGGGGCATGCCTAGTGCACCCCTATTTTTCAGAGAGTGGCTATTGCCCTCTCTATTAAGGCTGTCGTAGACTGACAGTGGTGGCAGCAATAAATCTATAGTCAGGAGGGGTGAGTCCCTAGGCACCCTCCTGACCAAGTCTGTGCAGTTTGCCATGCCTGTGGGCCTGTTGCCTTTGTCTGGCTGATGTGTGTTTGAGAGCCCGTGGGTGTACAGGGGAAGAATGGTGATTTGAGCCAGTGTGAGGAATGCTAGCTGTTCTGCTGGACATCCCAGCTCCCCCGTGCCCCTCCCTATTTCCTTAGAAAGGCCTGGTGGGCTGGGGTAGACACTCTGCTCTTATCTGGGTTTAGCTGCACTAACTTTGTGGAGAGAATCCTCCCCCACTGGTCAGGGCCTCCTGGGCTGGAGTTAATTAAAATTCCTCTCTAGAGGGTTGCACAGCCTGATACCAGAACAGGACCTGCTACATGCTTTACCCATGCATTGAACACGCGGTGAATGGTCTGTGATTGGAGGTGCATTCAGAATGCAGAAAGCGGCAGACCCTCTGATTGGATGAGCCTATCAATCAGAGGTGATAAAAGTCTGGCCTGAGTGGTCAGCTGTTGTTCAAGACTGGTCTATGACTGACGAGTGGCCACACCAGAGCCCTCTGACAGTGACCAGCCGCAACCCCGCAGTGTGAAGACAGAAGATAAGACTGTTCACTGCGGTCTGGAAGGAAGGCATCATTAAGGACCAGCTGTTTGTGAGGCTTGGATGAGCATTCGCTTTGGACCAAGGAAATTACAGACAGCTGCCCAAGGTGTGGGAAGGAAGCTTGCGGCACATCACCAAAGGTGTGGGAAGGAAGCTTACAGCCCATCACAGAGGCTGGTGGAAAGAAGCTTACAGCACATCACAGAGGCTGGTGGAAAGAAGCTTGCAGCACATGACGAGAGCCAGAGAGGATTCTAGTCTTTGAAGGTGAGATCAAATCCCCTCTAGGCTCCTCCCGTGCGCTGTGGGAGCCTGTACAAGCAGTAACTGGGAATAGAGGCCAGTGAAGCAGGCCCCCACCTTTCTTTTTGTGAACCCTGAGGGTATCAGGGTGAACTGGCACTCTGCCCAGCCACTACTCTCCAACAGCTAGCCAGTGGCTACTGGACTAGTGGGACTCCAGTAAACTGTACCAAGACATCCGGCACCTTGGATCAGATCCCTGACACCACTAGAGCGGTGTCCTCACTCACAATGGGAGGGCACTTCTGTTGCTTTGGGTGGGGGGTTATGGGGCTGATCATGAACATTTGACTTCACATCATATGCTGAAACGATATCCTTTCAGTACAAAGTTTGGTATCAAGACTCTAGTGAATGAGAACAGCCCTGTGTAACATGATCTGTATTATGCAATGCTTACTGTGTGTTTTCATGTTAACTGTGTTTTTTTAGTGCTTGGCGTCTAGGCGCTATAATACTGTTTGGGGTCAGAACTCTGCCCCAGAGGGTGTAGAGTCTTCGGGTTTTCACTGTTTATCCTAGTTTTATGTGTAGAATAATTATCTTATGTGTATTAAAGTACTTTTCTTTTATAAAAAGTAAAGCACTGACTGGACATTGAGTTTATCAGCTGGTGGTACGGTTTACACTGTATTCTGAATGTCTAACCCCACCTCACCTCCTTGAGTAAGCCTTGGACTGGTCTGTCTCGCTACCCTGAGAGAGTCAAGTGCTGGAGAGGAGTACTTGGTTATCCAGTTTTGGGTCCCTTAGTACTGAGGCCCCAGGACATCAGTGAAGGAACACTCCAGTTGATACGATTGGAGCGCAGTTACCCCTGAGCGCCCTGGTGCCCAGGAAGCCGGGTCTAACACCATGCATTTCTAAAAGGTACTGTTTGCAGAACTATTTATAAGGCATATTTTGATAAGTGAAGAATTTGAAGCACTGCATTGTGGATTTTTATTGTTTTTGGTCTTGTATATAAATATTGGATATTTTTTCTAAGCTGGTGTGGTGTACTTTTGTAGTGCTTACACTGTATTACTGTTGGTTATGTGCCAATGCTTTACACACTGCCTCTAAGACAAGCCGTGCCAAGCTACTATGGGGGTGAGCAGGGGTTATTTTAGGAGTGTAACTCCCTTACCCCTACTAGGAAGAAAGTTCCCTATTTGGACAAAGGTGCAAGCCCTTGCCAACTAGAGACCCCCATTTCTAACACTGTTTCTTCTGTCCCTCTTCATATGATGAATCAATCATGTATATATCTTCGTCAACTGACTATTCTTTCAACCTAATTATCTTTGGCATCCGACCATGCCACCTGCTTCTTCCACCAGCCCATGAGCAAATTTGCGCAGCGGGGGGTAAAGCAGGTGCCCATTGCGGTCCTCCTTATCTGTTTGTACAGTTGTTCTTCAAAGATAAAGATATTATTGTTTAAACAGAAGTCAACAAATTCCAGCAGTATCTCATTATGTTGTAAAATTTCAAAGGATGGCCTCCATCGAAATATCTTACAGCTTCTAGTCCATCCTTATGGGCTATGCTAGTATAGAGATCAGCAACGTCCAATGTGATCATCAGAAAGTCTGACTCCCAAATTGTTCCTTCAAATTGCTTCAAGAAGTCTTTAGTATCCCTTGTGTATGATGTTGACTCTGATACAAATGGGAATAAAAAAAATTCCACATATGTTGACATGTTCTCCATCAAACTTCCTATTGCGGAAACTATAGGAGGTCCCAGTGGATTAGCCCTGTTCTTATGGATCTTCGGTAAATGGTAAAGCGTTGGTAAGTTTGGATGTGTTATCTTCAAAAACTCATATTCCTTTTTAGATAGCATCCCTCTCTGATGCCATTTCTGAATCAAAAAATGAAAGTCTCTTATGCTGTTGGCGTTTTCACTTCTCGTGATTATTGTATAACTCATTTTGTCATTCAGTTGTCGAAGTGCTTCTTTGCAGTAGTTGTCTTTAGTCTGCAAAACAATATTTCCTCCTTTGTCAGAGGGTTTATAAACAACTAGCTTACCCGTCGCGCGTTGCTGCGATCTCCGAAGAAAGGAAATTCAAGGAAACTCGTTATGATAACATTCAATTTACATTGTTTAATTTTTATTGAAACTTATTCATTTTAATATGGAAAACATTTCAAAGTGTTGTTTTAATTCTATTTATTTATTCGAGTGCTTGTGGATACAAGATTTTTAGTTTTTCCGTTTGGTGCATACATCAGTATTCGAAAGATTATGAGCGCCCTGGGGGGGGCGATATTTAAAAAAGATGTTATGCCAGAAACCTTTGCGGGAGTGTACTCAACAACTTCCCAAAGTTTCCTGGCGATCGGATGAATAGTGTTTTAATTCTATTTATTTATTCGAGTGCTTGTGGATATACAACATTTTTTTTCTGTCTTGTGTGTACATCAGTATTCGAAAGATTATGAGGGCCCTGGGGGGCCAATATTTAAAAACATTTTATGCCAGAAACTTTCGCGGGAGTGTACTCAACAACTTCTCAACGTTTCATGGTGATCGCATGAATGGTGTTTTAATTCTATTTATTTATTCAAGTGCTTGTGGATACACAATTTTTTGTTTTTCCGTCTGGTGCGTACATCAGTATTCAAAAGATTATGAGGGCCCTGGGGGGCCGATATTTAAAAACATTTTATGCAGGAAACCTTCGCGGGAGTGTACTCAACAACTTCGCAAAGTTTCATGGCGATTGGATGAATGGTGTTTTAATTTTATTTATTTATTCGAGTGCTTGTGGATACACGATTTGTTGTTTTTCCGTTTGGTGCGTACATCTGTATTCAAAAGATTATGAGGGCCCTTAGGGGCCGATATTTTAAAAAAATGTATGCCAGAAACCTTTGCGGGAGTGTACTCAACAACTTGTCAAAGTTTCATGGCGATCGGATGAATGATGTAATAATGCATAAAGGACAAACAGACAGACAGACAGACATACATTCGTTTTTATATATATAGATGGTGCCATTATTTTGTAAGTCCCATAGAGCTTGTCTTTGTTTCTGAGTTATATAATCTTTCATCTTTTCCTTGTTCTTTCCAGATAGAGAGCCAAAAGGTACTTCTTCTCACTGTCTGCAAATATATCAATCGCATCCATTGGTGCCTGGGGCATGAATTTAGACACAAGGGGACCTCATCACCCCACCAGCAGTGCACCGAGAGCGCGTCTGCAGAGTGGTAGAAAAAGGGGCCTGGCCTCCATTCACCTCTCAGAAATCCCACTGTGTGGGGCTTACTGGAGGTAATAGGTGGGCTAGTTGGCTCCTAAGGACCCTCAGGAGTGAAGGGGACTTCATGCCCCAACCAACAGCGTGTCAGGAGGTGTGTTTGCAGAGTAGAGGAGAAAGTGGGCGGAGCATCCGTTGTGTGGCCCCCCTTCCCTTGACCTTTTTGGGCCCTGTCAACCCCATTCCACGGGGCTTCACCCATTTTTTATTTTAGAATTATAATAAAACAGGAGGGGAGTCACATCCCCCCCCTTCCAAGGCCGATATATGCCCCATGGCTTTGCCTTTGTATCTATTCTTTAAAGGGGAGGGGGGCCGCATGGCCCCCCAGGCCTATTTTGGCCCCAAGGACCCCTTGCCCCATGGCCTGGCCATTTTTTTGTTTTTTTATTTCATTTTTAAGGGAGGGGACCGCAGTAGGTAATATATATATATATATATATATATATGTATATATATTACGCTCCATGGGGTTGTCCAAGTAGCGGGTAGCACCCGAGCCTGCGTGCGCCTTCCCCAAAGCGTTAGTTGGTATGGGCAGTTGCGTGTTTGAAATAGGCCCGACGCGTTTCGGAAATTTATTTTCCTCATCAGGGGCCAGCAGTAAAGTGCACGACGTCTACCATCTCCCTATATGAAAACACATATTGTGCTTGTGGGAGATGTAGTCCATATATCCTGGATGGATGCACTTTCAAATTACTGCTCGTTCCAAAGGCTCTACCATGAGCCCCAAACATCACTCCTGTCCTCATCCATCGCGCAGCTTCACATACGAGACTCCTTGGATAGCGAGTCTCGTGGCCCCCGTTTCTTCGGGGTGGTGCAACCCAGCGGCAGGACCTCCGCTAATGTATTACGCTCCATGGGGTTGTCCAAGTAGCGGGTAGCACCCGAGCCTGCGTGCGCCTTCCCCAAAGCGTTAGTTGGTATGGGCAGTTGCGTGTTTGAAATAGGCCCGACGCATTTCGGAAATTTATTTTCCTCATCAGTGGCCAGCAGTAAAGTGCACGACGTCTACCATCTCCCTATATGAAAACACATATTGTGCTAATTATTAATTTTTGTATTTACCACTTGTTTTCCTAACCGATATACGTTTTGATTTCTCTATTGGAAGGGTAATTGTATGTGTTAATGTGCACATCTTATCCACTACAAGATGGTGCCTATATTAGACCTAGGGTTTGTCCTTCACCTATGTCTGTCACCATGAGGGAGCTTTAAAATCAAATCATGTGCCTAGTGTCATTGACACTGACGAATGGCTGACGCCGAAACGCGTTTGTTGTTTACATTTCATTTAAATAAACAAGACCGCTGCTAATTTCATCACCCCCGGAGTGCTGTCGTTCCTTTGAGGGAAGCGACCTTTTGAGCGTTATATATATATATATATATATATATATATATATATATATATATATATATATATATATATAATCAGAACAATTCCAATTAAAGACGCTCACTTGGGACACGATGCAGGGTAGAAGTGAAGTTTACTCCAACACCATCATGATGCATTACGACCGACTCCACTCTTGTTCACATGATTCAATTCTCAACACAGGGGTGTACATTAAGTAAACAGTGACATAAACAAAGGACACATTGCATCACGTACCATAGAGAGTGGTTCGAATGCGGCCACCATTTTAAAGTATTACAACTGCTCCTGCAGACGCCTAGAAAAGACCTGGCGGAAACCTAAAAACCACGGAATCACGGAACACCCACAAGATTGCCCTGAAGGATTACCACCAACGCATAAGAGACACCGAACGGACCTTCATAAGAGACAAGACCCAGACCAACGTGGCCAGCGCCAAGGAACTATTCAACGTCATACAGCAGTTCACCAAACCCACCTGCGAAGCCACAGACATCACACCCTCCCAGGAACTCTGCGACAAGATCAGCTCCTACTTCCATCTAAAGATCAAGACACTCTTCGACAACTTCAACGAACCAACTACGAACACCACCCCACTACCCACCCCAGCCGATAGGCCTACCATCACATCCTGGGAACCCGCCACCGTCGAACTCATCACCACAACCATGAGGAAAACCCACTCAGGAGCCCTTACGGACCCCTGCCTGCCGGACATATTCCATAGGGCCACCACCGTCATCGCACCCGAACTAGGAAGACTATCAATGCCTCCCTCAGATCAGGCATCTGACCAGACGACTGGAAACGGGCTGAGATAAAACCCCTCAAGAAACCTACGTCCGACCCTACAGACCTGAAACTACCGGCCCATCTCTCTTCTCCCATTTGTGGCCAAAGTCACTGAGATAATCATAAACACCCAGCTCACCGCCTTCATAGAAAAGCACTCCATCCTGGACGCCTCCCAATCCGGATTCCGCAGCAACTACAGCATTAAAACCGCCCTCCTCGCTGCCATCGATGACATTCGCAAGCTACTGGATCAAGGACACACCGCAGCCCTCATCCTTCTAGACCTCTCTGCAGCTTTCGACACAGTCTCACACTGCACGCTCACAGCCCGACTACACTATGCGGGAATACAATGAGCCGCCCTGGACTGGATCCAATCCTTCCTCTCCGAAAGAACGCAGAGGATCCGACTCCCTCCCTTCCTCTCGAAACCCATGGAAATCAGCTGCAGAGTACCCCAGGGATCATCACTCAGCCCCACGCTCTTCAACATATATATGGCCCCCCTCGCCGCCATCGTCAGTCAGCATGGGCTCAGCATCGTATCCTACATCGACGACACTCAGCTCATCCTCTCGCTCACGAATAATCCAGAAGATGCCAGACTATGCTTCCAGGAAGGAATGAAGAACGTGGCAGCCTAGATGAGGGACAGCTGCCTGAAGCTTAACTCAGAGAAAACGGAGATCCTCATCCTCGAACCTGCACCACCACCAGGGACAAAACCTGGTTGCCCTCCGCCCTCTGGAGCCCACTAACCCCTACAGACCACGCTCGGAACCTCTGCATCATCCTGGACTCCTCCATCTCCATGAACCGCCAGATCAACACCGTCGCCTCCACCAGCTTAAACTGCCTCCGCATCCTCCGCAAGACCATTAAATGGATCCCACCAACTGCAGAAAGGCCGTCACCCACGCACTCATCACCGACAGACTGGACTACGGCAACGCCCTCTACGCCAGAATCAACAAAACTCTTCTGCTCAAACTCCAAACCATCCAGAACACCGCAGCCAGACTCGTCCTCGGGACACCGCGATACAAGCACATGCCCAAACACCTCCGAGGCCTCCACTGGCTCCCTGTCAAAAAGAGGGTAATCTTCAAACTCCTCACCCACGCCTACAAGTCCCTCAACAACATTGGACCCAAATACCTCAACGAAAGACTATCCTTCTGATGAAGCAAAGCTTCGCATTTGCGACTTGCTTTTGTCATGAACCTCGTTCATGTGTAATAACGTAATAAGTTGTACGTCTTACTGACGTTTATTTTATGTTTAAAACGAGGTCCACGAAGCTTGCCTATGTGTTTTACTAAAACGATTTATTTGAGTCAATAAAAATGGCCGCTGCTTTGAAGTAAGTGTCTGCGCATGCGTCAGTCACACTCACGTGTCCTGATGTGTTCGCAGGTTTGGAGGGAAATAGTTGCGCATGCGTAATGCATAGCTTTGCCAGTAACGTGGTACTGCTCGTGCCACTGCTCTTGTGCTCGTATATATGTAGCTAACATTTAGACTGCATAAGTATATTTCTTAGTGATAAGTTGAAAGTACAAACCCTGTGATGTGTTTTCATAATGTTATTTCTATGTATTAATTTGTTCTCGCTTACTTTTCATGTACCGCGGGGAATGGGGGTCTGACTGAGCCGAAAGCCATCTTGGAGGGTACTTGTGCGCAGACTCGCCAGAAGCCATCTTGGCATTGAATTGCTGCCAAAGAAGGTTGATACCAGAAGCCACCCTGGGAAGCAGCACCTTCGCCCCGCAGCATCACGATATTGTTCTATTATGTTGCTAAAATGTATTCTTTCCCTGTATTCTGCGCAATTTTCTCATGGGAACCCCAATCTTGCTAGGCGGTGCCCTGAGATGTAAATAAGGCCTCCAAATAGTGTGTTCTGATTGGTGTGTTACCCAAATCCTATCTTAGGACCAATCCAAATTGAGGGATTCTGACACTTTGCAACATTGGGGGGTGGTACACCGTCCCCAAACTGTATATCTACCCTGGGTTCACCTAGGGAAATTGTCCGACTTGTCTGGTTTAGCTGACCTGTCACTGACCCATCGTACTCAATAGGTGACTGAAGATACAGAGAGCTGCGGAGCACTCTGTCCGAAATTGACCATAGACTAAGGTTCTACTGAACCTTAAAGTGCTGGCGAAGCACTTTGCTGGGAGTTCGCTGACCCAATCGGGGTCTTGATCGATAGCTGCAGAGAGGGTGGAGCGCAGGCGTTGCTTCCAAACTGCGGGTGCGGTCCTGTCCTGAGGGGTTCCTGTCCTGAGGTCCTGTCCTGATTCCTAATCTGAGGGTTTCCTGTCCTGTCCTGGGTGTCCATTCTGCACCTGCTGTCCACTGAGGGGTATCCTTCCTTGAGGGTTTCCTGTCCTTAACTGACCCGTGGCCAGGGGTTGGTTTCCACACCAGTCTAGGTAAATATTGCTCTAAACTCTTTAAACTTGCACCTTTCTATTTTTCTGTATTTTGCTTTGATAAAGACATACCTTTGCATATGTTGATTTTCCATGCTTTTGCCGCAATTATTGAAACGAAAAGTCATTTGCACATTTTCATAACATGTTCCCATGTTACCCTACCTTTTAGAAATCATATTTTGCATTGCAGTTTGTCATTTCCTGATATGGTCTAGAACGGCCTTACTTAAACTGTCTAAAGAACTATTGCCCTAAATGCATAGCGTTTTCTGTTGCATCGCATATTAGCATTTCCATGATTACCCTGACTTTATTTCTCTATAGTTATGTACTTTTCGTTATCTTGATTATTGATTGCCTTATTCTTGTAAATCTCATGCTAGAAGAAAACGAACTTTAGATAAAGATTTTAAAACTTCCAGTTGTCCGTGGTCATTTACAACAGTATTGAATGTCATTTTGAGTTTGTATTTTGCTGCCTTTCCTTTTACAGCTAGCTCCCTGATCCGTTGTGGTCATAGGTACCCGTGTCGGTGGATGGTAAGTCGGGTACGCTGAGAAATAACAGTAGGGAATTCACACAAATTGGTAGCAGCCCGTGAAGTCACCCGGTCAATGTATATGGTGAATTGAAATATATGGGCCCGAAGCCGGAAACGGCGAAATTATTGGTTGGGTGACCTTGCGCGCTCTATCAGTTTTTCTGGCTAGCAGAGGATGGTTAGGGACTAGTTAAAGGTTAGGCAGGATTAGTTGGACTAGTTAAGTCGGTAGCTGCTAGTATATTAATGCTGCTATAAGAGCGGCCGTTCCGAGGGACCTGATCATTCTCTTGTGAATACGCTGCTTTGAAATTCATGAATTGTTTTATCATTGGAGTGGAGAAGTGTGGCTCACTGGTTAGAGGAGGTAGATCCTGAAGCAGAGGTCAGACCCGGGACCAGGGTTCAATTCCCGACGCGGCAGGGTCTTGAGCCCAAATATCCACGGACTCGATAATTCTCGTTTCGGTGCCTACTCGAATCACGGGTTCACACTCTGCAGCTCTGGGCATTAGCCTGCTTAATCTCCACTACGGCCCCCCCGCGGCGGGATGCCTGGCTTTCACCTTGGGGATGCCCAGTATCTCACAGGGATAAAGCCAGGACGGGTTCCCAAGGCAAGCGCCGAGATGCCTACGGGTAATCGAGCGCTATATAAGAACGCATAATAATAATAATAATAATAATCATTGTTATTCTTGTTCTTATATTGTTATATGTATTAATCCATGCGTTTGTAAACCGTCTCGTTCATTGTTGTCCGAACTCCCCGGGGAATTGAAAAGGCAAGTGGTGAATAGAATCCATTGCCTTGAGGTCGCAGGCTTAAGGAAAGTTAGGTGCAGGTTAGGATAACCGGGAAGCACTAACTAGGGTTTTTCTGAATACGTGTGTGAATAAATGTCAGTAACTAGGTTCATTGGCAAAATTCCCATAGTGGCGTAACCTAGTAAGGGTCACATCGGAAGAGTAGCAGGTTCCTCGGAGCTTGGGTGAAAGCAGAGGGGTCCGCTGGGAAACCTTAGACTCGGATATATCCCGGAGAAGTGGATGAGTTTAGGGGAATAACAGGTTCACCGATGCTAGAGTGAAGGGTAGGCGGAAGAGATCTACCCGCAGCGCGTGAAAAGTAAATGGAAGTAGTTTACTTGCAGTAAAATAATTCTTTCTCTGTCTAGACACTTGAGCACTGTGGCGAATGTGTATTCGTTGTAAAATAACCAAGCACTAAGCACTTTAGAAAGAAAGAAAGTTTCCGTTACCTTGTGAAGGGAGGGAGTCAGCCGCGAAGCGTCTCTGACGTCACTCCTGCCGCGCTGGGATTGGTAGAAGCAGCAGGCGGGTAGCGGGGCTGGAATTGTAAAGGAGGGGTGAAGCGCCGGAGCGTGAGGACAGTCTCACGAAGGGGCCGCGCACCCATTGACCGAAATTATTTGAACGCGTGCACCCCATTGGTCGCACAGAATTGCAAGACGCGTTCTGATTGGAGGTAACTTTGTAAACAGAGTTAAGCGTAGAAATCGTATGTGGCACTCGTATTGTCCAGAGACTAGACCCGATCCAAGAAGCCAAGGGTTTGAAAGGGATCAGTGGAAAGCCAAGAGATACGATATTATGTACGGAACTAAGAGAAAAATGTCCCTTGTAAATAGGGTAAAGAATTATTTCAAAACGGACAAACCGATTAAGTCCAGAGAGGGCGCTATTGTCCCGCCACCGAATACTCCCGCCTCATTCATGATGTTTGACCGAGGGTACAATACCTGTGTGTGGTTGGAAAATTGGGTGAAGTACACAAAAGATGACGGAATATTGGCTTTTCCGTTAGACGGTACTTTCAATGGCAGGATTTTATTTAATTTGAGAACCCGCATGAATGAATTGCATCCCAGACCGAGACTAACGCAGTATGAGGGATTAGAGGAATGGGAGATTGAGGCTTTTGAAAGAGAGAAACCCCGGTTGGACAAAGGTCTGACCAAGTGGTACCCAAGGCTGAAACAAGAGACCAGGGACAAGAGGATGAAACAGTGGAGACAGAGCATGATTGTTGAGGGTCTGTTTCCCATGATGCCAGCGGGTACCCCTTCTGCGGGAGAGAAAAAGACAGAAAAGGGTAAGCATTGGGGAGCGCTTGGGGAGTCAGACGATGAATTATTAGATGACATTTTTACGCGAAGCCCGCTCCCTTATAATGAGGGAGCCCGACCTTCTAGTACAGGCGAGAATCCCCAGCGTCCATCTATTAAGGAGGAGGACAGATCCCTAAGTAGGGGGGGAGGTGGCCAGGTACTGCCCTATTTTGAGAATCCCGGACCCGCGGAGGTAAGAGATATATATCCTAGAATGCCCGTGAGCCCGGAGGAAAAATATTCCCGTGAAAGAGCCTTTTTCCCCAGACCTCTTTATGAAAACGAAGAAAAGCCATTAAGTTCAGGAATGCCCTTTTTACAGCCTCCATATGGAGAAGAGCGCAGGTCATTTGGCACAGGAACTTTGTTCCCAAAACCAAATTATGGTGGAGGACCAAGTGAAACGCATCCTACTGCCCCGAGTTTTACCCCTCACCTGACCCCACAGATAATACCTGACCGAACCTTAGGAAGAGTACTAGATGAAAGGGAGCAAGAGGCCATAGCTAGACAGAGGACAGAAATAATTCAGAAGATCTCCCAGTTAAATGCCAGTCCTGAGGCTTTGACTATTCCGGTAACAATCGGACCAGTGGTTCCGTTGTATGGAAATAATCAAGGAAGTCCAAACCCTCCAGTTATGAACCCAATCATGGCCCCGCCGAGGCAAGAGCCCCTACTGATAGACGATCAGTCCAGTGAGTGCGAGTCCGAAGTTGTGTTCTTGGACCTGCCAAATAAACAGACCGGGAAGGGAGTGCAGAAGAGGCATAATCCTTTTAATGCAAAAGAAATTAAATTAGAATCAAGGTCGGGTACTAGGAGTGTTTCTTTGGTAACCCCGGAAGAAATTGAAAATTGGAGTCGTGAATTAGAAAAACAGACTCCGCAAACGAAACCTTTAGACCTCTACAAACTGATGGTAGAAATAGAGGAATTAATGGCAGGAAATGTGGGATTAGACAGATTAAATACCTACTCTGAAGAAGAGTTGCTGTTTATGTGTAAAAGCCTTACCAGAAGTACCAGAGTGCTCCACGAAAAGCTGACAGACACCGCAGCTAGTATGGGGGTAGATATTTCAAGATCCAAGCCCTTACAAAAACCATACCGAGCTGAATTCTCAGACAAGGATATAGAGAACTTGAATGTGTCAGGAAAAAAGTTGCAGATTAAGGAGTTGCTAGCCATTTTGCAAAAATGGGGAGACGTGGAAAAATGGAGAAGCAGGTGGGCCCGAAAGAAGGATGAGGCTCGATCCAGACAAGCGACCCCTGAGTTCCCTTTGAGAGAAGTAGACAAGCCCGAAACGTTATGCCCCATGCGTGAAGTACCAGGTGGGAGGTATGTGCACGTTCCATGGTCCAGACAGGATATTGTGTCCTTTACTAACGATTTCCCGAAATTGCGCGAAAAGCCAGTTGACTGGTACCGGCAAGTGGAGAGGTTCGTAAAGGTGCAAAAATGCCTGTGGAAAGACCTGGATGGATTTTTCGATATTGTGGTCCCGGTAGATCTATGGACCGAGTGTAAAATAGCCATAGGCTGGCCTAGTGAGGAGTACCCGAGGGACTCTAACACAGGGGAGCCGTCGATTGAAGTGATGAAAAAATACGAACAAGTAATGCTGCATTTGAAAAATAAGGTGCCCGCAAAGGAAACTGATTGGACCAGGATAGATAGAACCACGCAGGAGAGAGACGAGACAGTGCACTCCTATTATGAAAGGCTGTTGCAGGTGTTTAAAACATACAGTGGTATAGACAACATCGAGATGAAGGATATGACGCATTTCATTTACAGGTTTGTAAACGGTTTAAGGCCTGAAATTTGTCAGTGGATAAAAGATAACAAAATTTGTTGGCAATCCAAAAAGATAGACGAGGTCCTGCGGTACACAAAGTATTGCGAGTACGAGATGGCAGAAAAGAAAAAGGCTCTCAAGGAAAAGGTCATGTGGGCTCAAGTGAAGCTCGCAGAACAGCAGGAAAAACAGTTGAGTAATATGGTCAAAAACACTCAGAACCAAGGTCCTGGGGGTGGGGGAGGAGGTAAGCCCCGGCCCAAAATGAGCAGGGAAGAGGCTATGAAGAAATTTCCCTGTCACCAGTGCGGAGAAATTGGACACTGGCGTAACGAGTGTCCTTATTTGCCTGACGATAACCCCAAAACACCTGATTTAACTCCACAGACGCAGAAAGAAAGACCAAGAAAGACTCAACCACAGGTAAAAACGGTTCAGGTGCCCCGAGCTCCAAAGCAAGTGCATAAGGGAAAAGGCACAGAGGGTGATGAGATAGAAGTCTGGGAAAGCAATGATAACAGAAATGCAGCAACTTCGCAGTATTTGTTAAATGATACCTTCCTTTGTGATGACCAGTACTGACGGGGCCTGAGAGGGGAGGACGAGGAGTGCGTACTTGGCGCCTCCTTGCCGGTAGACCAGTCCGGACCATACATTGAAGGAAAAGTTGACGGAAATGATGTCACTTTTCTGTTGGACACTGGCGCTACCCGTTCTACTGTGAGAACAGTGGACGTTCCAAACCTACCCCTCTCGGGAGAAGCCATCCAAGTAGTAGGTGTATCTAATCAATTGATTAGTACTCCTGTTACCAAGCCCATGGAGATCTCAATTGGAAACTTTAAGGAAATGCATAGATTTGTCGTTTGTGACACCAGTCCAGTGAACTTACTGGGACGAGATTTGCTGTGCAAAATGAACTGTACCATCTTTTGCACACCAAAGGGTGTTGAAATTCAGACCCCAGATGAAGACGGCATTTATAAATTAATGTTAATCAGACCTGACTCAGAAATTAAACGAATGACCATGCAGGATTTGCCCAAAGAACTCCAAGAAGCAGTGAAGCCAGAGGTATGGGACTTTACTGGGAAAGATGTAGGGTTAATGAAAAACGTGGACCCCATACAGATACCAATCAAGGACAATGCAGTATACCCCAATACTAAACCCTACAGGATGAATGCAGAAGTGAGAGCAGGTGTCACTCTGGAAATACAGAAATTGCTAGAAGGAAACATCATACAGGAAGTAATGAGTAGCCCATGCAACTCCCCGATTATGGGCATCAAGAAGCCTAGTGGCAAGTACAGAGTAGTGCAGGACCTACGAAAAGTCAACAAGATAGTAGTCCCCTGCTGCCCTATTGTCCCGAACCCAGCAGTGATTCTGTATCAGATTCCCTGGGATGCTGAGTGGTTCACTGTGATAGACCTATGTCATGCATTCTTTTCCATTCCCTTGCATCCAGATAGCAAATTTATTTTCTCATTTGCCTTCAATGGTCACGTGTATGTCTGGAACCGGGTCCCTCAAGGGTACACAGAGAGCCCCTCTATCTTTAATCAGATCTTGAAAAAATGTTTGGAAACTTTGGTCTTACCTGGAAACTCTGTCCTAGTGCAATACATAGACGACCTCTTGGTGGCATCTAAAAGTCATAGGGATTGTGTGATTGACACCATTGCCCTACTGAATCACCTGAGTGAGAAGGGACATAAAGTGGCCCCTGACAAATTACAGTTCTGTGCAAAATCAGTGAAATATCTGGGGCACCAGATAGAGAAAGGTGTCAGGAAAGTAACATCAGAAAGAGTGAGAATAATTCAAAGGATGCAGTTACCCCGTACTCAGAAAGAGATCAGAATGTTCCTGGGAGTGATAGGATACTGCAGGCAGTGGATTCTGGGATTTGCAGTCCTAGCTAGGCCCTTGATAAAAATGACCAAGAGAGGAACACCAGATATTGTAGAATGGGATGATGAAAGCTTAACAGCCTTCACAAAACTGCGGGATTGTCTGTGTACAGCACCTGCATTGGGAATGCCAGACTATTCCAAAGAATTTGCCCTATTCTGTGACACTCGCGATAATTGCGCGTTGTCAGTCCTGACACAAGAACATGGCACAACCAGAAGGCCTGTGGCATATTTCTCTGCCACCCTGGATCCAGTGGCTGCTGGATTACCAGGTTGTCTGAAAGCAGTAGCTGCTACCTGCGCAAGTTTAGAGCAGAGTGAGTCCATTGTCATGGGACATCCTGTAACGGTGTATGTTCCACATGGAGTGGTAATTTTACTGACCAGAACGAAGACTCAGTATCTCACCCCTAGTCGGCTGACTAAATACGAGAGGATTCTTGTGGGTGCTGCAAATGTAAACATTGTTAGGTGCAGTATTCTGAACCCCGCCACTTTGCTCCCCGACCCAATGGATATGGAAGGGGGAGTGGATGATGAGCATGATTGCATTGATTTAACAGAATTCAACACCAAACCACGCCCAGACATTAAAGAAACACCATTGCCTGTGCATGACAAGGAATTATTTGTAGATGGTTCATGCCTAAGACATGAACAAGGAGGCCTGAGTGCTGCCTATGCGGTAGTCTCCTTAATCAAAATTGAAGAAGCAGGTTATCTATTTGACGTAAAGTCTGCACAAGTAGCCGAATTGATCGCTATGATAAAGGCTTGCAAAATTGGGAAAAACCTACGCATAACAGTGTATACTGACAGTCAGTACTGTTATGGGGTTGTGCATGACTTTGGCCAGTTATGGCTACAGAGGGAGTTCCTGACTTCATCAGGTACCCCTATTCGAAATGGAAAAGTTGTTCAAGACCTTTTAGAGGCAATCCAGTTACCAAAGGAACTGGCAGTGGTAAAGTGTGTTGCTCATAAGAAGGGCACGGACACTGTATCACTGGGAAATGATTTTGCGGATCGAGTGGCCCAATGGTGCGCCAGAGATCGGTATATCATAAATCCAAAACGAGGGGGGCCAGGAACCAGCTGCCAACTTCAGGTGTTTGAAGAAGTGCCTACATGGGATGAAGTGAAAGAGTGGCAGCAGGCGGCACCTTGGCAAGAGAGAGAGAAGTGGAAGGAGGATGGGTGTAGACCAAGACGTGTGGATGGTGTCATCTTGGGCCCAACTGGTATGCCTGTGTTACCTAGACACTTACTTAGCACAATGGCGAGATTGATACATGAAGGATCACACATTGGTAGGGACGCCATGATTCTAGTGTTCCAACAGACACAGTAAAAAGTTCAGGAAAGTAGCAGAGTCCCTCTGCCAGAGGTGCCTGCCATGTCAAAGGTTGAACGCAGGCAAGAAAACTGCGGTGGAACTGGGGAAAATTGGGAGGTCAGGGGGTCCCTTTGTGAGAATACAGGTTGATTTCATCACCATGCCCCGTTGTGAAGGGAAGCGATACGTCCTTGTCATGGTCTGTTTATTTTCGAAGTGGGTGGAAGCTTTCCCTACTCCCCAAAATGACGCAATAACAGTAGCTAAGTGTTTACTAAAAGAACTGATACCTAGGTACGGGGTTCCAGTCACTATTGAATCAGATAGAGGCCGACATTTTCAGAATGATGTGATCGACGAACTCTGTAAGGCCTTTGGAATATCACAAAAGCTACACTGTGCATATCGTCCAGAGGCTTCTGGAATAGTGGAACAAGTAAACGGGACTAGCATAAACAGACTAGCAAAACTGTGCGATGCATCTGGCATGACCTGGGTGAAGGCCCTGCCCTTGGTCCTGATGGGACTCCGAAGTGTTCCTGACCGCAAGACAGGCCTAAGTCCCCATGAAATAATTATGGGAAGAGTGATGAGACAAGCATGGGTGCCAGGAAGCAAACTGTTGAGTATTACTGATGATTTGGTGCTTGAATACTGCAAGAGATTGGGTGACCAAGTGCGTTCTATCTCTCGCCAGATCGGAGAAGACGCCATCCTCAATCCAACGACTCCTCTCCACAAACTGGTCCCGGGGGACTGGGTCAAGATAAAGAAGCATAATCGGAAGAGCTGCCTGGAGCCAAGGTGGGGAGAGAAGCGGCAGGTGATCCTGGTAACTACCACAGCAGTAAAGTGTGCAGGGGTTCCACATTGGATACACGCCAGCCACACCCAGAAGGTATTACCAGACGAAGAGCCTGAAGAAGAAAGGCGTCCAGCAGAGGACTCTGCAGGAGCCAGACCAGAAGTAGCTGACGACGTACAGTCCAGTACCAGTCGAGCTGCAGAATCAGCAGACGTTGGCCCAGGAATAGTTGATAACGAACTACCAAGAGCCCAGCCTGCTGAAGGGGTCCAAGAAGCTGAGCCAGAAGTAGCTGAAGACGAGCTGCCGAGCATATGGCCAGAGGAGTGGATACCATTGATTGATCTCACTGAAGACCCCATTCGAACAAGAGAACGACTTTGTGAAGGTAGAGAGTGGACTAGAGAGGAAAAGCAAGGCACAGGCGAAGAACCTCAGAATCTTGAGATTCACATCAAAACTGAGGAAGGAGAAGGTCAGACAGGGACAGAACAAGTGAATGATACAGAGCAAGTGATTGATACAGAACAAGTGAAGGATACAGAGCAAGTGATTGATACTCCTCCACTGACTCCTGATGTCGGGAAGAGACAGACTAGACATAGCGTAATAGTTCGAGCAGAAGAAAGTCCAGAGATCGAAGTGCTTGAACAGGATCAGATAGGATTAGAAGAACGTGTTCAGGAAACAGAAACAGAGACATTTGAAAAACAAACCAAAACCTGTCCTGAACAAGGCCAGATTAGTAACCAGGCAGAAGAAATAGATGCTAGCCCTGGAAACAGTCCGATAGAAGAGGGAGAAACTGAAGCAGAATTGCCACCAACTAATGAAAACAAGAGGGCAAGAGAAGAAAACGAAGTCCAAGTGCCAACTAAAAGACTTAAGAAAAGAAAGCACATTGAGCCTGGATTTGTCAAGAAATTGAGGCTAAGGATAAAAACGGTAGAAGAAAAACGTGCAGAAGAAAGGAGAAGTGCTCGCATAGCTAAGCAACAAGAAGGTACCTCCAAAAGAAGGAGTGATCGAATAAAGAGACAAAACAAAAAGTACAAGTCACCTGAATGGACACTTGTGTTGGAAGAATGTGAAGATCTTGATCTAACTGACGAGAGCGACGGAGAACCCGTCCCTGAGTACTCTGCCGAAGAAGAAGACGAGCCACCGTGAATTTGCACAAAGTAAGCTACTCGTGTAAAGTCACAAAGAGGGGTCGAGAAACTTCTTCTGAGCCAAAAATGTCTGATTCAAGCGTGAGTGGTAGACCTAGGTGCAGCTGTTGCAAAACTTGCTGCAAGGTGTGTGTATGTAGTATAGTTGTCCTGATATTAGTTTGGATAGGACTAACAGTGTTTATTCCCTTTGCAGTGAGCAAAAATACTAATATTGTCCCTACTGAAATTGTAAATACTGACAGTGAGGAGCTGACAACACAGAGTGTAGCAAGACATGAGAGAGCACTGAGACAAACAAAACAAGACTTAGAAGCACCAGATGAGGGAGGACTACATTATCATGGAGTTAAGAACAGGACCCACTTAAATGTTTTCGCAAACTTGTTAATACACTATGTAGAGACTATGGAAATTGAAGATTGCTATGTCTGCATGAAGCTACCTACCTCTGTAGCTGAAGGCGTGACATACCATCACTTGCCGCTGACATATGGAATCTCCTGTAGCATTTTAGCCAGCTTATTTTACAAAAGAGGACCGTTACAGTACTATTACTCTAACAATGACGTGATCTTTTCTGAACTTCCTATACGTGGGAACTTGAATCCTGTACATACCAAAAGTGACGTTACTCGCTATATGGGCGAATACTTTCTGACTATAGGTAATATCGACATAGGTGACGCACACAGAGATAACTTGACTTGTTCTTTGCGTGAGCAGGAAAAGATGTTCCTGAACATGGCAGAGAAAAGGAGAATTAAGATACAAAGAAAGGCAGATGACGAAAGACAGAAAAGGCCAAGATGGGCGGAAAACATGGAAGGCACCTCAACTGGTGGGGCGGGTCCTGCTCTGTTGCTGGATTTTGAAAAGAAAGGCAAGCTATTTCTTCACCGCGAGAAGACAAGCTATTATAATAACATTTTCATTGGTTCCAGTGAATGCGAACACAATTACAAGGTAATTGGAGGTTGGGGTTTCAAAAATGGGTCAGAGCCTGTGTTTCCTGGAATTTATTATATTTGTGGGGACAAGGCTTATTTCAAATTGCCGGATCACTGGTATGGAAGTTGCTATTTTGGCATTGTCTTCCCGAAAATATACCATGTGAATGGAGTTGCTGGAAGCAGTGAAAATACTAATGGCTTAGTGCGTAGTAAAAGAGAAAGTGTAGGTGAAATAATGGGTAGTATTTTCAGTGCACTGATACCTGGAGTGGGAGTGGTTCTGAACACTCACAGAATTTGCAAATTGTCCACTATAGTGGATGTGTTGTCTACTGACACAGCTCATGGATTTCTGCTGGTCAATACCGAAATGGTTGCGATCAGATCAAGGGTTTTGCAGAACAGACTTGCTCTTGACACCTTATTAGCGAAAGAGGGCGGAGTCTGCCGGATGTTGAAGGCGCAACATTGTTGCACTTATATTCCGGACAAAAGTGTGCAGCTCAAAAGATACGTGAAAAACATTACTAATTTGGAAAGGGAACTCAAACCACTCGAGGTTGACAGTGCCTGGAAGAGACTGGTAGATGGTCTCTCAAATGTAGGTCATTGGCTTGCTAGCGTAGGTAAAAGCTTATTGTTCAAGGTACTGATGCCAATTGGAATTATAGGTCTCATCCTATTCTTCATATTTGTCTGTTGCAAATGCCGTAAGCACACCAGAAAGCATCAAGTGAATGCGAGAGGGGTGAAAAGAAGTGTGGATGAGCTTGAGTTGGAGGAGATGAATAATCAGATATACAAAAGGGTGAAGAATTCTCACCCTACCAAAAATGAGAAAGAAAAGTTGAACAGATTGTTGGAAGAGATAGAGCTGTATAAAGTGTGAGAAGTTGGCATCTGGTTCCATTTATTTTTGTGATGATAGTAAATATCATCAAAGAGGGGATTGATGAAGCAAAGCTTCGCATTTGCGACTTGCTTTTGTCATGAACCTCGTTCATGTGTAATAACGTAATAAGTTGTACGTCTTACTAACGTTTATTTTATGTTTAAAACGAGGTCCACGAAGCTTGCCTATGTGTTTTACTAAAACAATTTATTTGAGTCAATAAAAATGGCCGCTGCTTTGAAGTAAGTGTCTGCGCATGCGTCAGTCACACTCACGTGTCCTGAAGTGTTCGCAGGTTTGGAGGGAAATAGTTGCGCATGCGTAATGCATAGCTTTGCCAGTAACGTGGTACTGCTCGTGCCACTGCTCTTGTGCTCGTATATATGTAGCTAACATTTAGACTGCATAAGTATATTTCTTAGTGATAAGTTGAAAGTACAAACCCTGTGATGTGTTTTCATAATGTTATTTCTATGTATTAATTTGTTCTCGCTTACTTTTCATGTACCGCGGGGAATGGGGGTCTGACTGAGCCGAAAGCCATCTTGGAGGGTACTTGTGCGCAGACTCGCCAGAAGCCATCTTGGCATTGAATTGCTGCCAAAGAAGGTTGATACCAGAAGCCACCCTGGGAAGCAGCACCTTCGCCCCGCAGCATCACGATATTGTTCTATTATGTTGCTAAAATGTATTCTTTCCCTGTATTCTGCGCAATTTTCTCATGGGAACCCCAATCTTGCTAGGCGGTGCCCTGAGATGTAAATAAGGCCTCCAAATAGTGTGTTCTGATTGGTGTGTTACCCAAATCCTATCTTAGGACCAATCCAAATTGAGGGATTCTGACACTTTGCAACATTGGGGGGTGGTCCACCGTCCCCAAACTGTATATCTACCCTGGGTTCACCTAGGGAAATTGTCCGACTTGTCTGGTTTAGCTGACCTGTCACTGACCCATCGTACTCAATAGGTGACTGAAGATACAGAGAGCTGCGGAGCACTCTGTCCGAAATTGACCATAGACTAAGGTTCTACTGAACCTCAAAGTGCTGGCGAAGCACTTTGCTGGGAGTTCGCTGACCCAATCGGGGTCTTGATCGATAGCTGCAGAGAGGGTGGAGCGCAGGCGTTGCTTCCAAACTGCGGGTGCGGTCCTGTCCTGAGGGGTTCCTGTCCTGAGGTCCTGTCCTGATTCCTAATCTGAGGGTTTCCTGTCCTGTCCTGGGTGTCCATTCTGCACCTGCTGTCCACTGAGGGGTATCTTTCCTTGAGGGTTTCCTGTCCTTAACTGACCCGTGGCCAGGGGTTGGTTTCCACACCAGTCTAGGTAAATATTGCTCTAAACTCTTTAAACTTGCACCTTTCTATTTTTTTGTCTTTTGCTTTGATAAAGACATACCTTTGCATATGTTGATTTTCCATGCTTTTGCCGCAATTATTGAAACGAAAAGTCATTTGCACATTTTCATAACATGTTCCCATGTTACCCTACCTTTTAGAAATCATATTTTGCATTGCAGTTTGTCATTTCCTGATATGGTCTAGAACGGCCTTACTTAAACTGTCTAAAGAACTATTGCCCTAAATGCATAGCGTTTTCTGTTGCATCGCATATTAGCATTTCCATGATTACCCTGACTTTATTTCTCTATAGTTATGTACTTTTCGTTATCTTGATTATTGATTGCCTTATTCTTGTAAATCTCATGCTAGAAGAAAACGAACTTTAGATAAAGATTTTAAAACTTCCAGTTGTCCGTGGTCATTTACAACAGTATTGAATGTCATTTTGAGTTTGTATTTTGCTGCCTTTCCTTTTACAGCTAGCTCCCTGATCCGTTGTGGTCATAGGTACCCGTGTCGGTGGATGGTAAGTCGGGTACGCTGAGAAATAACAGTAGGGAATTCACACAAATTGGTAGCAGCCCGTGAAGTCACCCGGTCAATGTATATGGTGAATTGAAATATATGGGCCCGAAGCCGGAAACGGCGAAATTATTGGTTGGGTGACCTCGCGCGCTCTATCACTTCCATGTACCCAATAGGAACCTCCGCTCTGCCGACCTCGCCCTGGCAGCGGACCCCGCATCCGCAGAAGCAGAACCGGTGGGTAGGCTTTCTCCTACATCGCAGCGAAGGCCTGAAACGAGCTCCCTATGCCATCATTCGCTCCCCGACTCTGCACAAGTTCAGGAAGAACCTCAAGACCTGGCTCTTCGACTGACCCGTAGCTGCCGCATCCCTCCTCCCCCAGTGCCTTGAGACCCTCACGGGTGAGTAGTGCGCTTTATAAACCCCTGATTGATTGATTGATTGATTGATTGAACTTCACATAAGAAACTTTGCAGGACACTGAAAATACCTATGTAAATGAAACAGAATTTGAATCGTATCAACAAGGGAAATTAACACATATAGGGGAATTGAAATTGTTGTTCACAATCCATAATAGACATATTATCGAAGACAATGAAATTAGAACTGTCAAAATGCAGCATGTGATCTTAGCATGACAAATGACACTCAAATCAAGTACACAAATTAGTATTGGTTGCAAGGTGTGCATGATTCACTGTGAAAGTATACATATATAATGATAGTATGAGCATGACACAGCGCAAAAGTATACTTATGTAATAACAGTGTTTGATGCGTGACACAACTTTTCCTACACGAAGGCACATCGATTTGGGGGGGGGGGGAGGGGGGGAATGACATTGCTGGAGCTGCTCCATTGGAACTCGAGGACCCCACTGTGGAGAGAATCTAATGGGATTCAATAGAATCACAGGCCACCACTGGAAATGTGCATGTAGGGAAGGCATGTGAAGTCTTCGCGCGTCCAGGTCAGACTAAACAGAGGTGGCTCAGTGGGCCCGCTACTCATGATGCTCAGATGTATGGGGCATGCGAGGCGTCTATGTTATGTCAAAACCATAATGTAGCGCCGGTGCCCTAAAAAAGAAAATAAATTGAAAACAAAGGAAAGAAAAGCTTGACTTAACCCAGTAATGGAAATATAACAAAATTGAGACCTCTCTACGTACCGTCTGAGAAGGGAGAGTGTCCTGTGACAGAACGGCCATATGATCCCGCTGGTATGAGCATTAACACAGGACACATGTTCAATTACAGTAATGGTTAACCCTTGGTATAAGGGAAACCCAAAGGATGCCAAATCTCATGGAATGGAGTGCAAGGCAGCGGAGTGCCTATAGCAGCACATGGAAAATCGCACACAAAGGTGTACTATACATCCGCAAAGAAACAATACATTTGAAATGTCATCGTCATCAAAGTGTGTAGTACTGTTTTATAAGCCGATAGGAAAGGATGAGTATGTTTATATAAGTGTGCAAAGGTAGGTAAAAGTAGTTGTATTACTTTATATATTTTTTTAGAAAAGTTTGCAGAGTACTGCAGTACTACCTAAAAAGTACTGCAGTACTTTAGAAAGAAAAAAATACTGTTCTACACTATATTTCCCCTTAAAACCAGAACCCAGCATAACGGCGGTCTAAACAATATGGCTGTCTTTAATTTCGTATGGGCAAAATATTGTTTAGACCACAAATAGAATCTTTTCTGGGATTTAAGGGGAAATATAGTGTATTACAGTGTATTTTTGATTTTGCACATCTTTAATTTTTTTTAATTCTGGTTTCCTTGTGGAAATGGGCACATCTGGGGAGTAGAATTAGAATGAGCAGCAAAAAACATTGCTGATATGAGTTACTAAAGTCTAGTGTTATGTGTTTTAATTTCGTAATCTCTTGTATGAATGGTCGGATCTTTTACAGAGTTTGATCCTGGATGCTTTTTATTTGCCTTATATCTATTTTCAAGCATGCAACATGTCCATCCCATGCATTTCATCGCCCTTTCTTTGCAATTATTGTCTGTTTTAGTTGGTTACAGACATCACAGACGTCGGTTCCTTTTCATGTTCAAGTTAAATCTATCTATTCTCTTTTAAGAACAATGTTTTTTGATAGTGATACTTGATCTCGGTGGTTAAATCGGTAGCCTTGTCAAGTCCTCAGCACATACTGGCTGATTGATCTGGCTACTTTAGAGGTCGCTTTCTTGCCCTTGGTGGCTTGCCTACAACTTCAACTCCCCTCTCATGTGGCTCTTTCTAGAACCTACTTTGGAATACCAATTACAGTTTCCAGGAAATGTACTCAAATCGGCATTGAATTTCTGCAAGGACAGGTGCTTAGGCCTGGATATAAAACTCAGAGCAGAGAAACTCAACAGAAATACCAATGGAAAAATCTCACAGAAATGAACATTCTTTTCCCATTGGAGAGATACAGAATGGACAACCATCTTCACAATACATCTTAGCCTCTAATGGTGAATAGCTGATGAAATTTGATCATCAGCTTAACTTTTTGATGTTGTCTTTTGTAATAGAATTATCCAACACTTAACATGAGGTCCATTTTGATATTAGCTGATTCTAAAATGCATCAGTACTATTCAAACAGGCAACAAGCTTCGAATAAGCACTGGCAATGCTTGTAGGTCTGGTTTTCATTTAGTACAGCATGCAAAACCTGTCTTGCAAAAATGAAGTTGTGGTGATGAAAATGGTGGTGTTGATGTTTATTGGTGGTGGTAGTTGTGATGTAATGAAAGTGGTACTGATGGTGGTGGTTGTAGTGAATGATTGCATTCGAATCATGATAAAATGTTTTTAAAAGCTGACTGCAGTACATAAATACAAATAAAGCTTTCTGCTTAAAAAGGATGTAAGAGATAAAGAATGTATACTGATTGAGTGTATTATTCAGGTGAAAAATAGTCGCTCGTGCATTTCAAGATAAGCACACTACAGAAGGTGGAATGAGACATCAACAGCCAATAGCACGAGGTGAGGGAGTATAGGTGGAGCTAAATCCCACTTTATGCATATTTTATCAACAATCTTTTTATTATACTTTTTGATGCAATAAATCAAGCACAAAAAGAATAAGGTTAACCTTACAATCGAAGTTTCTTAACCTAATAAGAAGCACAGCCATGCACAGTTACAGTTTCTCAAATAACACCTAAAATTCCTTTTATTCAGTTCTGTGATTTGATGATTAAACAAATAGACATCTGCAGTGATTGCATTAAGCAACTGAAGTTTCATAACGTATAAGTGTATTTGCCCCCAATTAGATTGACTTGTATTTACTGTTCATCAAGTTGCACGTGTTATGTTATGTCCAGTAACCTGAAGGTAAGTTACCAAAATCGTTACAGATTTTTTTTTATCCAGGGCTTTGACCTTGACCCCATAGGCACTGTCCAGACCCCACTGCTCTCAGGATCACAGTTCCCAAACTTCTATTTATGCACAGCAAACCCCTTGGGCAGTGGGCTTCCACAGATATGACAATGACCTGACCTGAAAGAAATGGTCTGCCGAGAGGGCGGAGCTCATCTATGAGTGCTGGTCCCTCTCCCAGAAGGGTGAATCAGATTCCTGAGCACAACTGACCTCCCATCCCTGACAGCCTGCAGTCATTGGACGTCTTTTTTTTCACAACAATATTGTGGAAATAAAAAAGGACAACTGCACTCAGAGTGCAGCCTTTAGTGTGATGCAACAAGTACAAGCTTATTTTGCTCTCCTGAGCTTGGCGCCCAGTGCCGTGGCACCGGTCGCACCGTCCGCACTGCCCTGAAGCCAGCGCTGGTGACATTGTCGAGTATAGCGTTCATTGGGTGAACTTCTTTTTAGGGTGCAATAAGGAGTTGACCTCATCTCCCTGGTTCATGTCTTCCAACTTTCTATACCCTGCCTCACTCCATTTTTGGAATGCACCAAACTCTAACGCCAATAGAATTTCTTTTTTAACTATATATATTTTGAAGAATTGGTAACAATTTGTTTTGCTTACCACTAAACTGTCAAGAGAGGCTAAAAGTGATCTTATGCATCTTTTAAGTATATATTACACCAGAGATGTGCCGTATTACGTTCGTGTGCAGTGCAAGACTTTTGCTTACAAAGTGCAGTTTCTATGCATTATACGATTATACCAACGTTTAAAACGTAATACATTTTAAAATCAATTCCAATTAACAATCCTCCTAGTTTGAAAATGGTCAAAAGCCACATACACTTTTGTGATTCCAGATCCAAGTATCCTGCTGTTAACTCCTAAAGCCTGTAATGTACTTATAATTGAACATCTAACTTTTGTACACAAATTGTTTTCTTGTAGTAAACGGTGCATACCAAAAATACCTTATTCAGCGATTTGCTAAAGTCCAATCCATACTCACTCTCTGCTGCATTGACACAGTCATCGCCTGTCTTTTTGGGAAGTAGTTGAACAATGGCAAAACAGACAGGAAGAAGCCACTGGAGGCATCCCAGAAGAGATCAGTAAAAGCCACTGGGCAACTGAATGAGGCCACAAGCAGCCCCACAGTGCGGAATCATCAACATTCATACTGCTGGGCACTGCTGTGGTAGTAGAAATAAAGAACTTATAGGCACTTGGTGGGCAGAGTACAGAGGTAGCCAAGTGCTTCATTTCCAAAAATAAATAAATAGGTACCTAAATAAATAAATACATAAATACATTTGTGCATATGTACATACATAAATACACAATGAATGGGCCCATATTTTTCTTCCCGCTCAGGAAGGGCTTAGGTACGTTCACGTATAAACTATGCTTCAAAAAGGCTGCATGACACGCACATTACAAGAAGGAGCATTTCCCATGCCTGGTGAGTTTTATGACTTGATCTTAAGTTTTTAGGTTACCATATTTTACTCTCTCTTTGCATATTGACTAATTACTGTGTTCTTGTTTTTTTTGGCCTTATCGTGGTCTGACTCGAGCCTATTGCCTTGAGAACTCATTACTTTTGATAAGAAGAAAAGTTATATTTATGAGCAGACCGACTTCATTTGTAATCTTTCATGTATTTCAGAATAAGAATGTTATATATATAGAGAGAGAGAAGTGCTTTAAAATATAAATACGACATATGAAAATGATATTATGCCGATTAAACGCAGCTCTTTAATCGCCATAAGACGATGCAAAGAGAAACTTTTTAACAATTGCAGGACTCGTATCAACAACAAATTGAATAAAGGAAGCATTTAAGAAACATGGGTAGAATTTCTGACTTTCATCAGCATATGGGAGTGACTAAATAATATAAATACAAATAACTGAGAACCATCTGATCATGTATAATAATGTAATAAGGTATTTGCTACTGATCTAGTTTGCAACATTAAAAAGCTAACCAACTTAGAATTGCTATATTTCTATAAACAAATCAATAAGCAATATTAAGAGTAGGAAACATAAAGCATAGAAGAATTCTAATAAATTATTTGTCGTGTTTTATAATCCCCCAAATATATATTTCCAGTAAGAGATCAACCTGCGTTACTCATACCCACTGATTGCAGTAGATATTTTCATTAGATTTGGAAATGATTACAATGATAGAACCTTTGTGGAACCTTTGGATGACAATGTAAAACAGAGCGTTTTTTGATTATTTCATTAATTGAGGTCTTAACAAACATTTGTATTTGTCCTTTTGTTTATTTTTCTTTTCTTTCTGTGTTATTGTATTATTTAGCCTAGCATGTTTTACTGTGAAACGCATGTTGTTGAAGAAAGAAAACAACTATTCTATTTTTGGAAAACACATAGGGCCTGATTATGAGTTTGGCGGTCTGTGGACCAGCAAGCTCACGGTGTTGTAGCGGTGGCAGTCTGGCCACAGCCGCACCGGCGGTTCGACCACTGTATTACAACTTTGGCGCTTGGACCGGCATTGGACCACTGCCAGGGACCCGCATTCCCTGGTGGTGGCACAGTGGTCAGGGACTCACAATATGCTGGCGGTTAGTGGCAGCCCCACAACACAAAGGCAGGGGGAGGACGGGGGCAGGGAAGGAAAAATAATAATTTGCTAAGAAAGCAGCACTAGGATTGGTCTGAGCGGCCTGCCCTGACACTCAGACACTGCCTGTGACCTTGCAGTATTTCTCCAACCTGGCTTTGAACATTGGAGAAATAGAAGCATGAATGTAAGTTTGATCGGCTTTGGATGGCCGGCCAACATAGATGCGCACTTCTGAGTGCCACCACCTGCCTGTCATAGCCCGGCCCTGCCCCGCCCTGCACGCATGTCAGAATCAGTGAAAGAAAAAAAAATGACATTGTGTCATTCTCATTTTATTTTTCTCTGACTGACTCTCACGAGTAGGGCGATGCTCCTCCGCCATTACAGGGGAGCCGCCCCTGCTGGTGGTGCCGCTTCAGCAGCGCCCTACTTATTATGAGTTTCCTGACCGCCAGCAGTCTCATGGAGGCTCTTAGTTCATGAAACTGCTGGTTGTCAGGAAATAAAGGGCACCCTGCAGGACTCCCCTTGCCCCATGCATGTTAGTGCATGCAGGGGGGGCACAACATGCACCCTCAGTTCCATCCGTGCTGGACCACGCTGTGGTGATCCCACCGCGGTGCAGCATTAAGGCTCACATTTGAGCCTTTTTACTGCACCGCTGCAAGACCGCCACGCCATCCACCCGCTAGACCACGATTTCACTCGTAATCTGGATGGCGGCTGGCGTTCGGGTTTGGCAGTGTGAGAGCGGGACGGTGGCGTACCACCCCACTCCCACACAGCCAAACTCGTAATCAGGCCCTAAACCATTTGGAACTCAGTAAATCAATACATCTTATACTTGTGTGTACTTCGAGAGAAATATACATTTATAATATTGAATTGACAGATACTGTATTTGAGTTCCTCACCACAATAGGACTTTAAAAAAAATAGTGCTGGGGCCCAAAGTTTTTTCTTCGGCGTTGCTCACAGGCACACCCAAATGCTGAGGTTACCAAATACCAAGATTTCCTTATCTTTATTCCACCTTAAACCTCTATCGTCCATCACCCTACAGTTCCAGTCTCTTTATCCTACTGTTGCAGGTTCATTTTTCAACCCACTTTCTGCTTTTGTCACTGTTTTCATATCTTTCTCTTCTTCCCTCTTTTATCCCCTTCTGACTTTCTCACTCTTGCTTTGCATCAAAGTCTGAAAGATAATCCCTGCTCTCCAAAAAGGCGTGCTGATCCCACCACTACAATTATCTGTACAAATTACGTATTGGGCAGGCCACCAATTGGAAGTAATGGAGCGGTGGGTGCTTGCTTGAAATACAACTAAAATGAGACACACACTGAATTTGGTGCGGAAATGATACTGTGAGGTTGCAGATACCATGAACCCCCCAAGCTAATTTCACTTAAAGCCCTAACCCTTCCCAGATGTGCGAGTGACCCCCCCTACACCCACGGCCTTACTTGTGCGCCATTCACTACACCCTCCAGGTAATCATAGGCAGAGTCTTAGCTGGTGCATAACAGCAGTAGTTTATTTGAAAACATGCAACATAAACATCACATTTCTCGTGGTCATCAGCGGCGTAGCTGGGGGGGGGGGGGCGCCCGCCACAGGCGGCACTATTTTCAGGGCGGCGGCCGCACAGCACTGGCCCGTTGGGGCGGCCTTTATAATTTATTTGGGGACACTCACTGACACACTGTACCTAAATACATTATAAAGGCTGCCGCAACGGGCCAGTGCCGCATGGCCGCCATTTGATGATTTGAAGTGCAAACCTCGCGTGCCCCCCTCAGCCATGTTAAGCTGAGCCTCAGATTTAAATCAGCCGCCTCTTCTTGCGCGCTCGCCATTGGTTCCGCCGTCTGCTTGTCACGGATGCTCCTCCTTAAACGTGGTGGTGGTGTGTGACCTTGACCGATCCTGGGTAGTGCAGGGTGATGAAGCTCCGCTGTCTGCTCTCACTGCTCGCCCTGTGTCTCTGCCAGGGAGGTAAGTGTGCCGTGATATTGTCCAGCACACACTGCTTGTACAATCACCTCTAGGTGCTCAGCGGTGAATGAATGGTGTGTGCATGGATGGCTCTGGTATTCTTGGCTCTGGACAGCACTGGAGTCTGAGCCTTTCTGCAACATTGGGAAGGCAGGTGGAGTGGAAATATTACAACCGTTCTACCTGTAGCCTCTCTGCTGTGACTGCAAAATCGTGCTGTTTTTGGGGTGTAACGAGGGTGGTCCCTAACAGCCAGAGGAGGTTTAATAATTATGTGGCTCGAAGAAAAGGAGAGTTCACGCGTCATGTAGAATTTGGTGTCAGGTCGTGACTTGTCATTTTCTGTCTTGTGTATGATACTAACCCAGGCTTCTGAACACATTTACCCTCTGAGGGGTGCCTGGTGCATTCTGGGATATGAAGTCCTGCCTACTCCATATTAAATGCAATGCATTATATTCCGTTCTATTTTACATGGGCATGGGCTTGTAGTCTTGTGAGGTATGTGTCCAAGGAAATCGCTGTTTAATTTAGCAGATTGTCTAGGGTGGGTATGCCGGGAGTGAACATCACATCCAGAGGGTTGTGGGAAATATTGTTTAACTTCACCCAGTGCTGTCTGTCTGAGTTATTACAGCCAGGTTCTACTTCTACATGAAGTACTGTGAACCGCTTTAGACCTCGCGGGCCAGCACGTGCTGCACCTTTTCAAGCCGGGTCACTTAAAAGCCCTTCAATTTGCTGCACGTCTCGAGTCAGGCATAAAGTGTAGTAATGGTATCTCTGACTCTGCTAGTTTCTCATAAAATTAAAGATGTGCTTACCTTTTAAACTAGCAGCGCCTAGTGTGCAGTCATGATTATCTTCAGCTGCCTGCTCTGTTACAAGATGTAGTTTTGCAGTCACATAGAGCCTGTGTCTGTTGCATCACTCATTTTCACGAAACGCGCCACTCCACATACAGCTGCACTAAAATCGTGTTAGGCCGCTCGGGGTTTCTAAGCCACACTGTGTCACTTGAGTCAATAGAGCCTAGTGTAGCTCTGACAGCATGTGGGTGTCATGGTGTGATCTGTGCCTTGGGCAGATAGAGGCTCCCCAACCGGGGGAGGGGTAGGCGCGGACCTCCCAGGGTTAATGATTTTTATTAAGATTAGAGTCAAGTTAGCTTTTGGAAAAAACATTTCTACTCATTTATGTTGCATGTTTTTATTCAACTCCAGCGTGTTTCCCTCGTCTTCATTGCTTAATGTTACTCTTGTGAAGGTGTCACTCATTTTCATTGAAATGTCACTCATAAATGAAACTTCACACATAGCAGTCTGAAACCTTGGCAGCTATGATGCTTTCTCTGTTGTGTAGAGGGAGTGGGTTGCGGGCTATGACCTTGGCCTTGGACACAGTGACAAACCGGCACAGTAACAGGGGCAGTGTTTTAAATGGGCCTGCACTCCAAAATACGCTTCTCTTCAGTAATGGAACTTTTATTTCGCAGTTTTGTAGCAGTACAGAGGTGTTAAAAGTACTACATTGTTCCTTGTATATTGAGCAGTTTTTGGGCAACACACAGTGTCAAGTAAACTCTGGTGATTAATTTACCTGCTGGAGAGAGATGGGAGTTTCATCCGGTGGCAGGTTTCATTTGTGTGAGGTAGCGCAGGTGGTTAATATCATAGCTGCCAAGCATTCGCATTGCTAATGTGACATTTTCATTGATGCAGTGACTTATGAAAGACATTCCACAGCGAAATGTGACACTTCAAAAACATTTTATATTGTGTTAAAATAATGAGTTGCATATTCATTGTGCTTTAAGTCATAGGCTGGGACATCGTAGCACTTTCAATACATAAGTCATTAACCAACACTCCTTACCCACCAACACCACCAAGAATCTATTCCTTTACTGTCTGGTTACACTCATCTGTAGTGACTGAATTAATCAATAAAATATTATAATGCAAACTAATGCATTTCCTACCGATTACTTTAACTTGGATTTATCTTTAAACATACAGTGTGCCTTTATTTTATATGCTGTTACCTGAAGGTGAAGACAATCGAAACTTGGGACAGAATAAACATATTTTGTCTTTCCAGCATTGTTTTTAAATTACTGCCCCTCCCAACCCTCTTCCCCCTCATCCGGCCTGGTACTGCCCCAACTGCAGAACTCAAGTTAGTCTAGTGATCAGGTACATTGGACTCACCTGTAGTATCCTGAAGGTGCTGTCAGGGAAATTGTGGTCAAACCCAGTGTGGTGGACCGGTCTGCAGACATTGCTGAGATCATGGACGGGGCAGATAGGGGACAAGGGTCCTGCACAAGCTGTGATATTATGAGTGAGATGTCACAAACAGGGTAGGTAGAACTTATGTAAGTATTGGGTTTTCTTCTGCTTTTCCTTCAGCGGCATAGCTAGGTGGGGGTGGTCCGCCCCAGGCAGCACTATTTTGGGGATGGGGGCTGTCTATCCCTGGGCCGTGTCATGTATGTGCATGTAACTTGCATGATCGAGGTAACTATTAGCGGCGATGCTATGTGTCTCTCTGACCTCTTTCAGGTGCTCGCTGTCCTTTTTCCCCAGCACCCCCCCCGGGGGGGGGCAATCTGAATGATAGCCCCGGGCACCACAAGCTCTAGCTACGCCTCTGGTGGTCATACGTACACTCCATGATTTCTCCATTGCATCACATCTATAAAATGATTATACTCTAATGCATTGGTCCATAAACTCCTTACAGCAATTTCCTTCCAGAACAGCCGCATTGAGTGACGGCCCCTCCCTTTGGTGTTCCCTTGCTACCAATATCTGAGTAGGCGGCCTTCAGGCCCGGGTCGCAAGTGCCCTGACCGCCTGCTACTGACCCCAAGCTCATCTATAGCCTACTCCCCAGTGCCCTTGCCGAAAGGCATCCCAAGGACACTGTTTTCGCGGCTCGTCGTCCTAGGCTAGTGTGCTTTCTTGTCTGTCTACTTTGTGCTGTTTCCGCTTGCCCTTTCCCCAGCTTGCGGCTGCAATGCCTGCTCTTCGGTGTGGGTGGGTGGGTCTACGTCGGGCGGCTAAGGTATGCCTTTCCTGATCTTGCCCCCTTTCTTTATTCCCTTGCCGAGCCCCTCGCTCTCTTTGCGGGGTTCAAAACCCGACAGCCAATCGCCTCCCCACATTTTCCCAGGCACCAGGCTTTCCCCAGGCATTTTCTTCGCTCTGTGAGGCCCCGCACTTTGGAGACGTTCTTGGGAGTTTGTAGATACCATGAACTTCCCTAAAGCCCTATCTGCGCTACACAATTTAAAAATGCAATTTTAGGGTATTTTGTACATTGGCTACTAAAGGTAATTTTGTTGAAAGTAGACAATAGAACTCTTATAAAACCTCTTTTGTGATGCCGACGTTCCACCACGTGTCCTTTCAAATTTGTTGGCCGTAAATGATGTTTAAGTTGGGTATATCTTGGATGGAGATTTCAAACTTTCATTGGTAAGGCATCATTTTATTTTTTTCATTTTTTTTCAGTAGAAGTTGATAATGAGTTTTTCAGCTATGCTTTTTAATTTCGTATTTTAGAGCTTGTAGGCGTACATCCCACCAGCGTAAATACAATAAGTACTTACTGTGTAACTGACGGCCGCAAATACCTATTTTTCATTCGTTTTCATGACTGAAAGTTTGTCAGGTCAGATAATGATTGTTTCAGTACTCTCATAAAGATTAAAGTTCGAAATAGTTCGCCTTCATTAATCCCAACATATCCTATTTCCGACTCAGAGGCTCTGGCGGAACAGATTTAGGCAGTGAAACTGCTTGCTAAGTGCCTCATTTTTTCTCTCAGTTTGTTCTAAATATTTCCATAGCAGAACTATTTTTTACTGTTATTGCTTCGCTTTGAAAAAATACCTTTCAAGTTCTGCAAAATCAGATTTTGTGTTCCTGGCAAGCCTGCTATTTCATTGGATAAAAAAGTGTGTCATCTTCCTCGGCTTGCCACAAGCATAGATGGTGGGACCCCCTCAAACAATTAATTATGGCCGAGGAACAGAGGGGCAGAGAAGGTTAGCACTGAAAAAGGGTGTTCCACATGGGCCGTATTCTTTTAACACTGATATATATCTCAAATTTAATTCCAGAAAAGGTGACAGATACACAACATACTACTTAATTATTCTTCAAAGATAAGAAATTTATTATTTTCATCATTTTCATCTTGTAAATACTTTTATATTTTTCAGTATAATTTCATTTTTTTGAAAAGTCATTTAATCACAAATACAAATACAAATTTATAAAGATATATACAGTTTCACAAAAAAGAAGAGAACATTTTATATAATAATGTAAATGCAAAAAAGTGACACAAAATACATTAAATAAATAAATAAACCCCTGGAAAAACACACTCAAGCATACACCAACTCACACTATCATACACATACTTCATCCACTACAAAAAACGGCTGAAAAAGGAAAACTGGAATTTAGATGGCAGAGTAGTCGTGCCAGGTAATCGGTCTCAAACATGAGAACCCGCACTGGGTCGACGCGCGTTTCGGCGGCTGGGGGCCACCTTCATCAGGACCTCTATCAGACGATACAATCCACTTAACCAGGGGACAGTTAAAACAGAAGCCCACTCATGGATCCTGATTCATAGGATTCTAAAATAGAGATTACATGGCCATGTGGTAGTGATATTTTGGATACAAGGGACCAAAGTTATAAACAACAGGGCACGTAGTATCTTCTTCCAAGTAAAGGGATTCGCGGGGGCGAGCTAAATAGTCAGCAAGAAGGACTGTGCAAGATATTCACCTTTTTAGAATAGTCGAGACGATATAAATTTATATTTTCATTGCCGCAGTAAGAAAAATAAGCGTCAGTAGGGATGAATGCCTTTATCCGGGTATTTGTCATAAGTCTCGTCCATAAGTAGCAGACCGATAGTCTCGAATGTCCGCTGTCCTCGATGCATGTTTTTCCAGTAGTTTATTTATTTATTTAATGTATTTTGTGTCACTTTTTTGCATTTACATTATTATATAGAATGTTTTCTTCTTTTTTGTGAAACTGTATATACCTTTATAAATTTGTATTTGTATTTGTGATGAAATGACTTCAAAAAAATGAAATTATACTGAAAATATAAAAGTATTTACAAGATGAAAATGATGAAAATAATAAATTTCTTATCTTTGAAGAATAATTAAGTAGTATGTTGTGTATCTGTCACCTTTTTTGGAATTAAATTTGAGATATATATCAGTGTTAAAAGAATACGGCTCATGTGGAACACTCTTTTTCAGTGCTAATCTTCCTCGGCTTGCTCCTGTGAAAATGTTCATCTTGCTTTCACATTCAGGCCTTAGCTGGGTCTCTGCAAGGAGCAGCCTCTTATTGGAAGCAGAACGATGGGGCCACAGCACATTTTAACATGCAGCGTGGTGGGTCTTTTGATGAAGATGGTGCTCACAAAACCTACAAGTGCTCCAGTCTTAAGGGTACCACACCTATCGGAGAGGCAAATATTTAAGTATCCAAATATTGACTGTTTTGCTGAACAAAGCTTTTTTTGATGCAATCCCTTCTTAATTTAGTGGTGGAACAACGCATCTCCCCAAAAAGCTCAAAGTCCACCTAGAGGCCTTCTGTGGCGCTACAGGTTGTAAATAGCCACCGCTATAAGTTACCACGCATTGGCTTGTGAGCTGCTTGACCTATAAGAAATCTTTCCCACCAAGCTGATGCATCTGAGACGGTAGACATGGGACAGCATGTCAAGTTGGAAGTTAAGTAGCCTATTTGATATCCTGCCTCAGTTCCTAAAGGCTCTCTGTCCCCCACTGTTGAACTTAGCTGGAGGTTTCCGCCAGAGGTGTGCACCTTATGGAGTGTGCATTTGATGGATATAGTTGTGGTGACCCTGCTTGATGTACACAGAAAGAGTCAGTCCTTAATGTCTCATCCGATGGTGAAAGCAGAGTACCTATTCTGTCGTGTGTGTGCAACCGTAGAAATGTATTCGCATGTGGTGTGCAGTGCATTCTAGTTTGTGGCGTGCTGTATGCATGCTCATGCTGCTAACCACTCTTTGCACTAGTTTCATGTTCATGCTTAGACACTTGCATAGTGGGTTGTACGCTCTCTTTTAGGCGCTTCTTTGTCAGCAGAGGTAGGTGCCCTATGGTGGGAAGGATTGTCACTCTCAGATTTTGATATGGTGCTTTAGACAGGAGGGTTAGTTCATCCATCCAACAATCAATCAATCAAATCAGGGGTTCATAAAGCGCACTACTCACCCGTGAGGGTCTCAAGGCACTGGGGGAGGGGGATTTTGGGCAGCTCCGGCTCATCCGAAGAGCCAGGTCTTGAGGCTCTTCCTGAATGCTTGAAGTGTGGGGGTTCGCCTGATGCTAAGAGGGAGTTTGTTCCAGGTCTTGGCCGCGATGTAGGAGAAGGATCTTCCTCTCGTTCTGGTTCTGTGGATGCGTGGGATTTCAGCCAGGCACGGTTGGCAGAGCAGTGGTTCCTCTCGGGGGTGTAGAAGAAGATTCTTTTGGTGAGGTATTGAAGTCCGGTTTTGTGGAGGGCTTTGTATGCATGTGTGAGCAGCTTGAAAGTCACTCTTTTTTCGACAGGGAGGCAGTGGAGGTCTCGTAGGTGCTGGGTGATGTGGTCTTGTCGTGGGATGTTGAGGACGAGTCTGACCGGCATTTTTGGCGGTCTGGAGTTTGTGGAGTAGAGAATAGTTGATTCTGGCGTAGTTCATGGGTTACTGGATGGTGACTTACATAGCAAAGGGTTGGTATATGGTAACTTAGACCGAAGAGTGGAATCCTGGGATACTGAACAGGGTCCTATCAAATGTAGCCCTAGGGAATCAGATTGTGCCTTAGATGGCAGAGATGCCTCTCGGACTGCAGACCTGGACCTCTATTTAGTGAATGGTTCTTTAGAAGGTTAAGCTGCTTCTGACATTATTGAACAGTGCGTTATCAGTGATGTCCTCTGGATTCTAATAAAACATGAAAAACTGCGGAGAGGTCCCACAGGCCGCTGACTGGCGCCTTTCACCTTCTTCGTCCTTGGGTCACTGGCCGTTGCTTTATGCAGCAATGCCCGCTCTCCAGTTCCTGGATAGTACCTTAGACAGCAGAGATGACCATTCAGTAAATGAATAATGCCTCAGGAGAAGTGACCCATCAGTTTATTACATGTTACCTTAAACATCCGAGATGGCCCTGGTTTTCTGGGTGGCACTGGGCACAGTAATTGGGTTACTAAATAGAGATTTCGACCGTGGAGCTGGCTTTCGGGTATCTTATGGTGCCTTAAACAGTAGAGTTGACCCTAAGGATCTAGGTGGTGCCTTAGATAGTGTAGCTGGTCCTTGCTCTGTCATACATGGCTTTAGGCAGTAGAGCTGGCTCTCAGATTATCATTTGGCATCTCAGACAGCAGAGCTGTCCCTCAGTTACTAGAGATGCTGACCCATGAGCTCGTGACTGATATTTGAACAACTAAACTGGCCCTCAAGTTATTGGATGGTGCCATAGAAGAACTTACCTTTAGCTTATTGAACAGTGGGGCAGGCAGCATGTCTGGCCCTCCTTGCATTTCACCTAGAAGAACCTGTTAATGTTCAGAACCCATGCAGCTCTTCATGAATTGTAACCCTCAGTGATGTAGAAAGCACGATTCCTTTCCATGACTCAAGTTACAGTTGTGTCGGTGAAATTCTGAATAATAATTGATACTTGTTTAAAGTACTTATGAACAGCAAAAGAAAAAAAAATCAATGTACGTGCTTGTGTGCTCCCTACGTTTAATATACGCAACAGATCTCTCCATTTGTAGGTTCAAAAGAAAGGCAACTCACGGCCGTGGCAGAGCAGGAGCCAGGGCCACCAGCGGCACATCTGGGAAGATGACTGGACAGTAAGTGTCTCTATCTACCCCACAGGCATGCAGGACAGTTGCCATATCCTGCCTTAGGTCAAATACACAAGAACAGGAATTGAACACATTTTTGAATGGACAACCTATGTTGTTTAAGATGGCCTGGCTTTGGCATCCATGGAGGGAGTTTATGAGGAGTTTCACTACCAAATTCTGAATACTTTGCAATTTACACAGTCGACAATCAGGTAGCGACAAGTAGAGGGCATTACCATAAGTGAGGCGGAAGTGTATAAGAGCCCTCCAAACTGGAAAGCGGGGGCTTTTAAAGGACGCAGACGGAGGATCTTCCGGAGAACTTCCAAGTGAAGGAAACAGGCGTAGGATAGTTTGGTAATTTGAGCAAACAGTCCAACTTTTGTCAAAAACGAAGCCAGGGTTGTGAACCTTTTAAAAAAGAGTAGAGCAATTCTCCAGCTCAGGGGGCTACCAATAATTTGACCAATCTAGGAACACAGAATGGGAACCGTTCACCATTAAGACTTCTGTCTTATCAGAGTTCAGCGTAAAACATTTTAACGCATCCAGCCAGAGACCACAGTCATGAAAGACCTGAAACTGACTGTCCAGTCTTAGTATCATCTGGGTATTGTTGGCTAGGACATCACCTCCAGATGGAATGAGGGATCAATTAGATTAGGGGAGCCACACAGATGTTAAATCAAATAAAATAAGACTCAAGGATGAGCCCTGAGGAAATCCTCAGATGATGCAGCAGGGTAACCAGGGCCGGGCTGAGACCAGAAACCAGCTCTGGCCCGGGGAACCGGAGGGGGGGAGGCTTGTGAGATGCACTGCTGCAACCTTAGCACTGCAGCTGCTTTTGTTAAGGGGGACAATATTGCAGCACCGGGAAAACTCAGGTGCCCGCTACGGCCAGTCCGTCCATGAGGGTACCTGCCTGACATGTACCCAAAGAATTGACTCCAGACATTAGCCTTGCCAGAAATATCCACCTCCTGAAGGAGGCTGCTTACAATACAAGAAGATACACTGTTTCAAAGGCAGCAGTTAGACCTAACACGCTAAGGGCGTCGATCACTCCCTCCCTCTTGTAGCCCCCAGGTTGATCCATACCATAGATCAACGAGCTCTCAGCAGTGGAATGAGCTCTGAAGCCTGCCGGATCAAGTTCCAGAATATTATTGGACCGATGAGGCTTGCTTATTAATAATATTTTCTGCAGCCTTTGCCACAATTGGAAGCAAGGAAATGTGCCCGTGGTTCTTCAGGTTTGCAGGGCCCAAGGGGCCTTATTCAATGATGTAATTACTACAGACTGTTTCCAAATACTAGGACTGGAGCAGTACCAAAGGTGGAATAAATGAGAGAGCTCAAGACAGGCGATAGTCTATCATAAGAGCGAGGGTTGAGAGGAGAACTCAATTTAAACGATTTATCACCATCAAAAAAATGCATGTTTTTGCTTTAACCAGATCGCAAACTACTAAAGCAAGCATTGACAAAGCCAAGAGTTCTGTTTTTTTTATGGAATTATCCGATTTTTTGGCTTGGCAATGTTTTTGCAAATGCTTTTCTGCATCGGCAAAAAGAAAAAAAAATACTTGCTTGCCGTTACGAGCAGCATTAGCAAAAAAAAAAACCCCACAAAAAGGCACTTCAGTGGTGTAACATATATGCCTGCATGTGCACATATGTGTCATGGCGAGGAGGAATTTTTTTTCAACTTTTCATTTACGGTGCTTGAAGCAGTAAATTAAAATAATACTCATAAAAACCAGTCCAAAAAGACAAACAAATATATTTTTTACAAAAGAACCTGACCAGGAGGGCCAGGGAAGCTACAGACAAGCTGGGAGGAAGGAAGGAGCAACACTGAGAGCACAGGTTAGGTATTTGAAGAAAGAAGTACCACATGATGGAAATAGCAAGAAAGCATGCATCCCAATAAGTGCTGAAAGAAAAAGAAACACGCATTTGCTAAACCAATAGGTATTGCCTACGAGTGAGCTATTGGCTTTGTCAGCATCTGGCAGCCTTCTTGTACAGCAGCCCAGCATGACTGACAGTTTAACACTTTCCGTGCTCATGGTTGCTCCACGCCGTCATGAGTCACGGGCGGCGTGTGCTCATGACGGCGTTGAGCCGTCATTCAACTGCTGCTCCGCCCATTTTGCACTAATTCCCCGCCTGTCCAGGCGAATTAGTGAGTGGGCGGGGTCATGACAGCTCCACGCCGTCATGAGCACACGCCGCCCATGACTGCGTGGAACTGTCATTGGAGCGCCACGCTCAGCCCCAAGCCATGCCCTTGCCGTGGTGGAATTCGCGCCGTGGCGAAAAGGTTAAGTAAAAAAGCTATGATGTGGCCAGCACTGGCTGTATCATAGTCCTTTCTTTTGTATTGCTGATGGGACTGCAACATCTAGGAAGTGTAGGAGCAAAACGGGCTACGGAGTGTGTGGATAAAAAACATTTTGACACCAATAGTGCTGACTGAATAAAAGCACTGTTTTTCAAGGGTGAGAGTGGGCGGGCTGATAGGGGCCAAGCATCAATGGGAGCAATCATCAAGGGTGAGACTGGGCAGGTGGGGCCAGATTCAAGGGTGAGGGTGGACGGGTGGGGCAAGCATCAAGGGTGAGAGTGGGTGGGGAGCTGGCAGGTGAGGCAAACATCAAGCGTGAGGGTGGACAGGAGGGACAAGCATCAAGGGTGAGGGTGGGCGGGTGGGGTGAGCATCAAGGGTGAGGGTGGGCCAAGCACCAAGGGGGAGGGTGGGTGGGTGTGGCAAGCATCAACGGTGAGGGTGGGCGGGTGGGGCAACCATCAAGGGTGAGGGTGGGCGGGTGGGGCAACCATCAAGGGTGAGGGTGGGTGGGGTAACCATCAAGGGTGAGGGTGGGCAGGTGGGGCAACCATCAAGGGTGAGGGTGGCGGGTGGGGCAACCATCAAGGGTGAGGGGGGGCGGGTGAGGGGACCATCAAGGGTGAGGGTGGGCGGGTGAGGTGAGCATCAAGGGTGAGGGCGGGTGGGTGAGGCGAGCATCAAGGGTGAGGGTGAGGGTGGGCGGTGGGGCAAGCATCATGGGTGACGGCGGGCAGCTGGGGCAAGCATCAAGTGTGAGCGCAGGTGGGCGGGGCAAGCATCACGGAGAGGTTAGGCAGGTGAGGGCAAACATCACAGAGAGGACTGCAGTTGGGGGCAAGCGCCATGGAGAGGGCAGGTGGGTGGGGATAGCATCAGGGAGAGGGCGGGTGGGTGGGTGCAAGCGTCACGGAGAGGGCGGGTGGGTGTGGGCAACCGTCACGGAGAGAATGGACGGGTGGAAGAAAGCGTCACGGAAAGGGCAGGCGGGTGTGAGCAGGTGTAATAGAGAGGGCAGGCGGGTGGGTGCAAGTGTCACGGAGAGGGCAGGCGGGTGGGTGCAAGTGTCACGGAGAGGGTGGGCAGGTGGGGGCAAGCGTCATGGAGAGGGCGGGCAGGTGAGGGCAAGTGTCACTGGGAGGGCGGGCGGGTGGGGGTAATTGTCATGGAGAGGGCAGGCGGGTGGGGGCAATTGTCACAGAGAGGGCAGGCAGGTGGGGCCAAGCATCACGGAGATTTATGGCAAGCGTCACATACAGGGTGGGTGGGTAGGGGCAAACGTCACGGAGAGGGCGGGTGGGTGGGAGCAAGCATCAATGGGAGCAAGCATCAAGGGTGAGGATGGGTGGGGGCAAGCAGCAAGGGTGAGGGTGGGCGGGTGGCGCAAGCAGCAAGGGTGAGGGTGGGCGGGTGGGGCAAGCAGCAAGGGTGAGGGTGGGTGGGTGGGGATAGCATCAAGGGTGAGGGTGGGCGGGTGGGGCAAGCATCAAGGGTGAGGGTGGGCGGGTGGGGCAAGCATCAAGGGTGAGGGTGGGAGGGTGGGGCAAGCATCAAGGGTGAGGGTGGGAGGGTGGGGCAAGCATCAAGGGTGAGGGTGGGAGGGTGGGGCAAGCAGCAAAGGTGAGGGTGGGTGGGTGGGGATAGCATCAAGGGGGAGGGTGGGCAGGTGGGGCAAGCATCAAGCGTGAGGGTTGGTAGGTGGGGCGAGCATCAAGGGTGAGGGTGGGTGGGTGGGGCAAGCATCAAGGGTAATGGGGGCTGGAGGGGGCAAGCGTCACAGAGAGGGCATGTGGCTGTGGGCAAGCATCACGGAGAGGGCTGGTGGGTGGGGGAAGCATCACGGAGAGGGCGGGCAGGTGGGTCAAGCAGAAAGGGTGATGGCGGGTGGGTGGGGCTAGCATCAAGGGTAAGGGCGGGTGGGTGGGGCAAGCATCAAGGGTAAATGCAATCATCAAGGGTAAGGGCAGGCAGGTGGGGCAAGCATCAAGGGTAAGGGCGGGCGGGTGGGGCAAGCATCAAGGGTAAGGGCGGGTGGGGCAGGCATCTAGGGTAAGGGTGGGCGGGGGAAGGGCAAGCATCAAGGGTAAGGGCGGGCGGGTGGGGCAAGCATCAACGGTAAGGGTGGGCGAGTGGGGCAAGCATCAAGGGTAAGGGCGGGCAGGTGGGCCAAGCATCAATGGTAAGGGTGGGCGGGTGGTGCAAGCATCAAGGGTAAGGGTGGGTGGGGCATGCATCAAGGGTGAAGGTGGGCAGGTGGGGCAAGTGTAATGTGTGAGGGCTGGTGGGTGGGGAAAGCGTCAAGGGTGAGGGCAGTTGGGTGGGGCAAGCATCAAGGGTAAGGGTGGGTGGGGCATGCATCAAGGGTGAAGGTGGGCAGGTGGGGCAAGTGTAATGTGTGAGGGCGGGTGGGTGGGGGCAAGCATCAAGGGTGAGGGCGGGTGGGTGGAAGCAAGCATCAAGGGTGAGGGCAGGTGGGTGCGGACAAGCATCAAGGGTGAGGACGGGTGGGTGGGGGCAAGCATCGAGGGTGAGGGCGGGTGGGTGGGGGAAGCATCGAGGGTGAGGGCGGGTGGGTGGGGGAAGCATCGAGGGTGAGGGCGGGTGGGTGGGGGAATGCATCAAGGGTGGGGGCGGGTGGGTGGGGGCAAGCATCAAGGGTGAGGGCGGGTGGATGGGGGCAAGCATCTAGGGTAAGGGCGGGTGGGTGGAAGCAAGCATAAAGGGTGAGGGCGGGTGGGTGCGGGCAAGCATCAAGGGTTAGGGCGGGTGGGTGCGGGCAAGCATCAAGGGTTAGGGCGGGTGGGTGGGGGCAAGCATCAAGAATTAGGGTGGGTGGGTGGAGCAAGCATCAAGGGTTAGGGCGGGTGGGTGGGGGGTGGGGGCAAGCATCAAGGGTTAGGGCGGGTGGGTAGCTGTCGGGTGAGGCAAGCATCAAGCGTGAGGGTGGACAGGTGGGACAAGCATCAAGGGTGAGGGTGGGTGGGTGGGGCAACCATCAAGGGTGAGGGTGGGGGGGTGAGGCAACCATCAAGGGTGAGGGTGGGGGGGTGGGGCAACCATCAAGGGTAAGGGAGGGCGGGTGGGGCAACCATCAAGGGTGAGGGTGGCGGGTGGGGCAACCATCAAGGGTAAGGGTGGGCGGGTGAGGCGACCATCAATGGTGAGGGTGGCGGGTGAGGTGAGCATCAAGGGTGAGGGCGGGTGGGTGAGGCGAGCATCAAGGGTGAGGGTGAGGGTGGGCGGTGGGGCAAGCATCATGGGTGATGGCGGGCAGCTGGGGCAAGCCTCAAGTGTGAGCGCAGGTGGGCGGGGCAAGCATCACAGAGAGGTTGGGCAGGTGAGGGCAAACATCACAGAGAGGACTGCAGTTGGGGGCAAGCGCCATGGAGAGGGCAGGTGGGTGGGGATAGCATCAGGGAGAGGGCGGGTGGGTGGGTGCAAGCATCATGGAGAGGGCGGGTGGGTGTGGGCAACCGTCACGGAGTGAATGGACGGGTGGAAGAAAGCATCACGGAAAGGGCAGGCGGGTGTGAGCAGGTGTAACAGAGAGGGCAGGCGGGTGGGTGCAAGTGTCACGGAGAGGGTGGGCAGGTGGGGGCAAGCGTCATGGAGAGGGCGGGCAGGTGGGGGCAAGTGTCACTGGGAGGGTGGGCGGGTGGGGGCAATTGTCACGGAGAGGGCAGGCGGGTGGGGGCAATTGTCACGGAGAGGGCAGGCGGGTGGGGGCAATCGTCACGGAGAGGGCAGGCAGGTGGGGCCAAGCGTCACGGAGATTTATGGCAAGACTCACATAGAGGGTGGGCGGGTGGGGGCAAGCGTCACGGAGAGGGCGGGTGGGTGGGGGCAAGCATCAATGGGAGCAAGCATCAAGGGTGAGGATGGGTGGGGGCAAGCAGCAAGGGTGAGGGTGGGCGGGTGGCGCAAGCAGCAAGGGTGAGGGTGGGCGGGTGGGACAAGCAGCAAGGGTGAGGGTGAGGGTGGGTGGGTGGGGATAGCATCAAGGGTGAGGGTGGGCGGGTGGGGCAAGCATCAAGAATGAGGGTTGGTAGGTGGGGCGAGCATCAAGGGTGAGGGTGGGTGGGTGGGGCAAGCATCAAGGGTAATGGGCGGCTGGAGGGGGCAAGCGTCACAGAGAGGGCAGGTGGCAGTGGGCAAGCATCACCGATGGGGCTGTTGGGTGGGGGAAGCATCACGGAGAGGGCGGGCAGGTGGGTCAAGCAGAAAGGGTGATGGCGGATGGGTGGGGCAAGCATCAAGGGTAAGGGCTGGTGGGTGGGGCAAGCATCAAGGGTAAATGCAAACATCAAGGGTAAGGGCAGGCGGGTGGGGCAAGCATCAAGGGTAAGGGCGGGCGGGTGGGGCAAGCATCAAGGGTAAGGGCGGGCGGGTGGGGCAAGCATCAAGGGTAAGGGCGGGTGGGTGGGGCAAGCATCAAGGGTGCGGGTGGGTGGGGCAAGCATCTAGGGTAAGGGTGGGCGGGTAGGGCAAGCATCAAGGGTAAGGGCGGGCTTGTGGGGCAAGCATCAATGGTAAGGGTGGGCGAGTGGGGCAAGCATCAAGGGTAAGGGGGGGCAGGTGGGCCAAGCATCAAGGGTAAGGGTGGGTGGGTGGTGCAAGCATCAAGGGTAAGGGTGGGGGGGCATGCATTAAGGGTGAAGGTGGGCAGGTGGGGCAAGTGTAATGTGTGAGAGCTGGTGGGTGGGGAAAGGGTCAAGGGTGAGGGCAGGTGGGTGGGGCAAGCATCAAGGGTAAGGGTGGGTGGGGCATGCATCAAGGGTGAAGGGGGCAGGTGGGGCAAGTGTAATGTGTGAGGGCGGGTGGGTGGGGGCAAGCATCAAGGGTGAGGGCGGGTGGGTGGGAGCAAGCATCAAGGGTGAGGGCAGGTGGGTGCGGGCAAGCATCAAGGGTGAGGACGGGTGGGTGGGGGCAAGCATCGAGGGTGAGGGCGGGTGGGTGGGGGCAAGCATCGAGGGTGAGGGCGGGTGGGTGGGGGCAAGCATCGAGGGTGAGGGCGGGTGGGTGGGGGCAAGCATCAAGGGTTAGGGCGGGTGGGTGGGGGCAAGCATCATGGGTCAGGGCGGGTGGGTGGGGGGTGGGGCAAGCATCAAGGATTAGGGCGGGTGGGTGGGGGCAAGCATCAAGGGTTAGGGCGGGTGGGTGGGGGCAAGCATCAAGGGTTAGGGCGGGTGGGTGGGGGCAAGCATCAAGGTTTAGGGCGGGTGGGTGGGGGCAAGCATCAAGGGTTAGGGCGGGTGGGTGGGGGCAAGCATCAAGGGTTAGGGCGGGTGGGTGGGGGCAAGCATCAAGGGTTAGGGCGGGTGGGTGGGGGCAAGCATCAAGGGTTAGGGCGGGTGGGTGGGGGCAAGCATCAAGGGTTAGGGCGGGTGGGTGGGGACAAGCATCAAGGGTTAGGGCGGGTGGGTGTGGCCAAGCATCAAGGGTGAGGGCGGGTGGGTGGAGGCAAGCATCAAGGGTGAGGGCGGGTGGGTGGGGGCAAGCATCAAGTGTGAGGGCTGGTGGGTGGTTACAAGCATCAAAGTTGAGGGCGGGTGGTTGGGGGCAAGCAGCAAGGGTGAGGGCGGGTGGGTGGGGGCAAGCAGCAAGGGTGAGGGCGGGTGGGTGGGGGCAAGCAGCAAGGGTGAGGGCGGGTGGGTGGGGGCAAGCAGCAAGGGTGAGGGCGGGTGGGTGGGGGCAAGCAGCAAGGGTTAGGGCGGGTGGGTGGGTGGGGGCAAGCAACAAGGGTGAGGGCAAGCAGCAAGGGTGAGGGCGGGTGGGTGGGGGCAAGCATCAAGGTTTAGGGCGGGTGGGTGGGGGCAAGCATCAAGGGTTAGGGCGGGTGGGTGGGGGCAAGCATCAAGGGTTAGGGCGGGTGGGTGGGGGCAAGCATCAAGGTTTAGGGCGGGTGGGTGGGGGCAAGCATCAAGGGTTAGGGCGGGTGGGTGGGGGCAAGCATCAAGGGTTAGGGCGGGTGGGTGGGGGCAAGCATCAAGGGTTAGGGCGGGTGGGTGGGGGCAAGCATCAAGGGTTAGGGCGGGTGGGTGGGGGCAAGCATCAAGGGTTAGGGCGGGTGGGTGGGGACAAGCATCAAGGGTTAGGGCGGGCGGGTGGGGCAACCATCAAGGGTGAGGGTGACGGGTGGGGCAACCATCAAGGGTAAGGGTGGGCGGGTGAGGCGACCATCAAGGGTGAAGGTGGCGGGTGAGGTGAGCATCAAGGGTGAGGGCGGGTGGGTGAGGCGAGCATCAAGGGTGAGGGTGAGGGTGGGCGGTGGGGCAAGCATCATGGGTGATGGCGGGCAGCTGGGGCAAGCATCAAGTGTGAGCGCAGGTGGGCGGGGCAAGCATCACAGAGAGGTTGGGCAGGTGAGGGCAAACATCACAGAGAGGACTGCAGTTGGGGGCAAGCGCCATGGAGAGGGCAGGTGGGTGGGGATAGCACCAGGTAGAGGGCGGGTGGGTGGGTGCAAGCATCATGGGGAGGGCGGGTGGGTGTGGGCAACCGTCACGGAGAAAATGGACGGGTGGAAGAAAGCATCACGGAAAGGGCAGGGGGGTGTGAGCAGGTGTAACAGAGAGGGCAGGCGGGTGGGTGCAAGTGTCACGGAGAGGGTGGGCAGGTGGGGGCAAGCGTCATGGAGAGGGCGGGCAGGTGGGGGCAAGTGTCACTGGGAGGGCGGGCGGGTGGGGGCAATTGTCACGGAGTTGGCAGGCGGGTGGGGGCAATTGTCACGGAGAGGGCAGGCGGGTGGGGGCAATCGTCACGGAGAGGGCAGGCAGGTGGGGCCAAGCGTCACGGAGATTTATGGCAAGACTCACATAGAGGGTGGGCGGGTGGGGGCAAGCGTCACGGAGAGGGCGGGTGGGTGGGGGCAAGCATCAATGGGAGCAAGCATCAAGGGTGAGGATGGGTGGGGCAAGCAGCAAGGGTGAGGGTGGGCGGGTGGCACAAGCAGCAAGGGTGAGGGTGGGCGGGTGGGGCAAGCAGCAAGGGTGAGGGTGAGGGTGGGTGGGTGGGGATAGCATCAAGGGTGAGGTTGGGCGGGTGGGGCAAGCATCAAGCATGAGGGTTGGTAGGTGGGGCGAGCATCAAGGGTGAGGGTGGGTGGGTGGGGCGAGCATCAAGGGTGAGGGTGGGTGGGTGGGGCAAGCATCAAGGGTAATGGGCGGCTGGAGGGGGCAAGCGTCACAGAGAGGGCAGGTGGCAGTGGGCAAGCATCACCGATGGGGCTGTTGGGTGGGGGAAGCATCACGGAGAGGGTGGGCAGGTGGGTCAAGCAGAAAGGGTGATGGCGGATGGGTGGGGCAAGCATCAAGGGTAAGGGCTGGTGGGTGGGGCAAGCATCAAGAGTAAATGCAAACATCAAGGGTAAGGGCAGGCGGGTGGGGCAAGCATCAAGGGTAAGGGCGGGCGGGTGGGGCAAGCATCAAGGGTAAGGGCGGGTGGGTGGGGAAAGCATCAAGGGTGCGGGTGGGTGGGGCAAGCATCTAGGGTAAGGGTGGGCGGGTAGGGCAAGCATCAAGGGTAAGGGCGGGCTTGTGGGGCAAGCATCAATGGTAAGGGTGGGCGAGTGGGGCAAGCATCAAGGGTAAGGGCGGGCAGGTGGGCCAAGCATCAAGGGTAAGGGTGGGTGGGTGGTGCAAGCATCAAGGGTAAGGGTGGGGGGGCATGCATTAAGGGTGAAGGTGGGCAGGTGGGGCAAGTGTAATGTGTGAGAGCTGGTGTGTGGGGAAAGCGTCAAGGGTGAGGGCAGGTGGGTGGGGCAAGCATCAAGGGTAAGGGTGGGAGGGGCATGCATCAAGGGTGAAGGGGGCAGGTGGGGCAAGTGTAATGTGTGAGGGCGGGTGGGTGGGGGCAAGCATCAAGGGTGAGGGCAGGTGGGTGCGGGCAAGCATCAAGGGTGAGGACGGGTGGGTGGGGGCAAGCATCGAGGGTGAGGGCGGGTGGGTAGGGGCAAGCATCGAGGGTGATTGGCAAGCATCGAGGGTGAGGGCGGGTGGGTGGGGGCAAGCATCGAGGGTGAGGGCGGGTGGGTGGGGGCAAGCATCAAGGGTTAGGGCGGGTGGGTGGGGGCAAGCATCATGGGTCAGGGTGGGTGGGTGGGGGGTGTAGCAAGCATCAAGGATTAGGGCGGGTGGGTGGGGGCAAGCATCAAGGGTTAGGGCGGGTGGGTGGGGGCAAGCATCAAGGGTTAGGGCGGGTGGGTGGGGGCAAGCATCAAGGTTTAGGGCGGGTGGGTGGGGGCAAGCATCAAGGATTAGGGCGGGTGGGTGGGGGCAAGCATCAAGGGTTAGGGCGGGTGGGTGGGGGCAAGCATCAAGGGTTAGGGCGGGTGGGTGTGGCCAAGCATCAAGGGTTAGGGCGGGTGGGTGTGGCCAAGCATCAAGGGTGAGGGCGGGTGGGTGGAGGCAAGCATCAAGGGTGAGGGCGGGTGGGTGGGGGCAAGCATCAAGTGTGAGGGCTGGTGGGTGGTTACAAGCATCAACGTTGAGGGCGGGTGGTTGGGGGCAAGCAGCAAGGGTGAGGGCAGGTGGGTGGGGGTAAGCAGCAAGGGTGAGGGCGGGTGGGTGGGGGCAAGCAGCAAGGGTTAGGGCGGGTGGGTGGGTGGGGGCAAGCAACAAGGGTGAGGGCAAGCAGCAAGGGTGAGGGCGGGTGGGTGGGGTCAAGCATCACAGATCAGGGTGGGTGGGTGGAGTCAAGCATCACGGATCATGGTGGGTGGGTGGGGTCAAGCATCACTGGTGAAGGTGGGTGGATTTGGTAAAGCATTACACATGAGGGTGGGTGTGTGGAGTAAAGCATTACATATGAGGGTGGGTGGGTGGGGTCAAGCATCACCGGTGAGGGTGGGTGGTGTCAAGCATCATGGGTGAGGGTGGGTGGGTGGTGTCAAGCATCACAGGTGAGGGTGGTTGGCGTCAAGCATCACGGGTGAAGGTAGGTGGGTGGGGTAAAGCATTATATGTGAGGGTGGGTGGGGTCAAGCATCATGGGTGAGGATGGGTGGGTGGGGTCAAGCATCATGGGTGAGGGTGGGTGGGGGCAAGCATCATGGGTGAGGGTGGGTGGGGTCAAGCATCACAAGTGAGGGTGGGTGGGGTCAAGCTTCACATGTGAGGATGGGTGGGGTCAAGGACGAGGGAAGCAGAAGGGGCAAGCAAGCATCACAGACAAGGGTGGGGCACTCAGCATGGGCAAGGGTGAGCGGGGGCAAGCATCACCAATATTCAAGGGCAAGCATCGAGGGCGAGGGCAGGCCCAAGTATCAGGGACAGGCGTTGGGGCAAAGCAACACAGACAATGTGGGTAAGGAACACAGGTGAGGGATGGAATGAGGAATATGAAGGAAGGATAAGTACAGAGAGAGCCAACTAAAAAAGAGACACTCTGGTAGAGTGCTTAAACTCAAAAAAGTAGCACCTACAAAATAAGCAGTGGAAGGACACAGGTAAAGCATTCATGCTCCTGGAGGAGAGACAAATACATGAAGAGGAAGAAAACCTATGGCAGAGAAAAAGAGTGACAATGAAGCAGATCAATGGTAAGCAACGGGCCGCCTCTAGACCCACAGTTGGAAAGCAAAATGTTTTTAAGAGATAGTGTATGCGCTGTCTAGGCAAGATCTCAAAAGTAGTTCCCTGAATGTAGGCAGTGAAGGACACCAGCCCTCGATTAAAATGGATGGTAAGGAAGCTATGCTCTAAGGGAGGAACAAACACAAGAAAAAGGGAAGGCATTATATAAGAATCAAGTAAAGAAGATTGTCAAGAAAGCCACCAATAGTAAATAGTGGGTTGAGCCAAAGTGCAGCGGAAGTACCAGTATAGTACACAATAGGTCTTTGACAATAAGCAGCTAAAAGCGGAAAGTAGACAAGACCCACCCCCTAAACAGTACTATAAATGATATCATTTTGTGGCAGACCTTTCGCAAATGTTAAGTGGTCATCCTTCAGTTGTAACTAATGAGGTGAAACGTTTGCCCATAACCTACAGAGGTGTATTAAAATTACAAATAGTGAAACTATAGTATCACACAATGGACTATAAAGAAGAAGAAGGAGGCTCACAGTTTTAAATCAAACACATTATATGTATTATTGATTAGGTGCATTGCTTAGAAATTGATTTTACCCTACCCTAACCACCACTACCTGACCTTTACTACCAACACCCTTATCACCACCGCCAACAACACTCTAATCATCACACCCTAACCAGCACCACCATAACCACCAATACCCTAACCATTACCAACACCCTAACCCGAACATCACCCAAACCACCTCTCTAAACATCACTACCACCACCCTAACCACTGCTACTCTACACCACCACCCTAACCATCATCCCCTAACCACCACCACCACCTGACTACCTCCACCACCCTCGCCATTACCATCTTAACCACCACCCTAACCAACACCACTCCAACGTTCTACCCTAACCACCCTAACCATAAGCACCACCATCCTACCTTAACCCTCACCATTCTAACCACAACCTCCCTACCACCACTACCACAACCCTCACTGGCCTTATGACCACCAACACTCTCACCATCCTCACATTCATCAACCTCACTGCCACCATTTCCTTAGCCCAACTGGCCGGCCCTTACACTAAACATGGCTTTAATTTCCTTAATTGTTGTTTTCATGGAAAGTTGTGGCTTAAGTTTACTCTTGAGTAACCTGTTCTTGCCTGAAACTATGCATCTAGGTAGCCAGTAAAACTAAGTCATATCAAGGATTAAGAAACATTTACATGTTATTTATATCTATCTATCAACCTGCTGGTCTTATCTAAGGAAATCAATATGTGAACAATTAGAATTAACTCTATGGTAAAATGTTGCTGTGAACTCTAGGCCAAGTGCTGGCTGTGCAGATTTGCATTTTGTAAGACCGTGCATTATTAGTTGGAGTAATTGTTAGACCTCGCCAAGTCATAATGTATTTTTCTGTATTAGGTCCAGTTAGGTCTCTTTAAATCAAGCTTTTGCTCAGTCCTGGGTAGCAGTGGCATAGAGCATTAGGCTTATCTCAAAGAAAAACAAGTGAAAAACCGTATTGAAACAGTCAATAGGTAAGAAACTCAACATACTAAAAATCCCACACCAAATTTCTGAAAATAGTATAGATTTTTATCTTTAAATGGACACCAAAGTGACCACAATTAGATGACAGGAACCAGATTTATGATTTTTTATAAGAATTTAATAAATCATTGATTTTCAATCTAAAAAGTTTTGAAAGTTTAAAAAGCTTTTGTAAAAGGTTGGATCGCCCATGCACTACTGACAGTCCTTCTGTTATCAAAGACCAAACGGGCTTATCTCAGTACAGGGAAACATCCTTTACAATGCAAGTTTTACCACGCAGTGCTTTTACATCGCAACTTTTACAACGCAAACCATTACAACGCATTGCGCTGGGGGGGCGCTCTAGGATAGGGAATAGATTTAATTTACTATCCAACACCTTCCCTACTATCCACGGGGACTGGAGTTGGAATAGTAAATTAAACTATTCACTATCCAGCACCCCAAAGCGCTATACGTTGTAACAGCATGCGTTGTAAAAACTGCCATGTAAAAGCATGCGTTGTAATGTCATACATCCCTCAGTACAAGCTGGGTCTGAAATGAATTGCTGGGACACTGTGGATCTGCCTGTGTTTTTGTCATCACTGACTTCAATAAGGTCGAGCTCTCCAAGAGATCCTTTCTTCCTGGTCAAGCTTAGTTCCTTAGTGCCGAATGTTTTGCAAGTTCTTGTGGGACTCCTTAACAACTTCCTTACATGAGGGAAGATTCCACAGGCATGGAAACATGCCTGCGTTCTGCCCCTTTTGAAGAAAAGGAATTTAGACCCAGAGAACTGGTCTAATTACAGACCCATATCAATGCTTCCCATCATGGCAAAAGTAATGGAGAAGCAAGTCAATAGGCAACTCTCCAATTTTGTGGAGTAACAAGGATATTTGCACCCCTCTCAATCTGGGTTTAGGATGGCACACAGTACTGAATGTGCCCTTCTAGGAGTGACACAACATCTTAGACTTCTCTTAGATGGGGGTGAGACAGTCACGTTGATTCTACTTGATCTCCGAGCCGCCTTCAGTACTGTGACTTAGAAGATCAGTCTTTTCGGGTGGTTTCAGTCACGGCTTCCTCCAAGTTACATGCTCTCAACTCAGCAGTTCCTCACGGATCCTCCCTTAGTCCAGAACTATTTAATATCTATGTGCGCACACTGGAGGAATTGGTTGCAAGCTGTGGTTTGATGTTATTCTCATACAAGGATGACACGCAAATCATATTTTCTCTGTCATCTGCGCAATACCAGAACTCTGAAGCCTTGAACTAATGTTTGTGCATGGTTGCAGAGTGGATGAACAACTTTTCACTAAAAATTAACGAAGACAAGACCAAGGTTTTGGTGCTAGGAAGAAATCCGTCCCTTTAGGGTCTCCAACACTGGTCTAAAATCGTGGGCCCACTCCCAGATCCAGCCCTCAAGGACAGGAACCTGGGGATTTTGCTGGACAATAAGTTGTCAATTAAGCCTCACCCAAACCGTAATCCCTAGAAATGTATCATCAAACGCAACAGTCATCCAAACCGTAAAACCCTAGAAATGAGCCCTTAAATGCAACGGCCATCCAAACCATAATCCCTTGAATTACGTCCTCAAACCAACAGTCATCCAAACCGTAAAACCCTAGAAATGAGTCCTCAAACACAACAGTCATCCAAACCGTAATCCCTAGAAATGAGTCCTCAAACGAAAAGGTCAACCAAACTGTAAAACCCTAGAAATGAGTGACAGTCATTCCACAACACACCTAAAGTTGGGTGAGTCATCGCAAACACATCGCCCACTCACAACTACACTAAAACAAGGTCATCCTGCACAACAACAGAGATAGGTGATAAATAACCATGCACCCCTCACTTCAGCAAGAACGGGCGACTCACCATACCAGTCATCTCAATCTCGAGCAACACCCTAAAACACCGTGAACGACTTATCCTGACTCAGTTCTCACAATTAAGCAGACAATAGCCTACCCAACACAAATACCCTGGAATAAGTGGCATAAAGTAAGCATACTATTAGACCACACTAAGACCTACAGATGAATAAGTACATACAGTTTAATCTAACATAAAACATTTGGAAGCATAATAAACATCATGACCAACTACTAAAAAGCACATAAAACTAATCCAAAACAAATACATTTTAACTCTGGTGAGCAATTTCTCACCCGAATTACACCACTGTTCCTGTACCATACAGGCATAAGAAAAAGCAATGCAGCATAACTTCACAGAAGCTCTCTGAATGTAAATTCTGTTGTGCACGTAGAATATAAGTCCCATGTTTTCTCACCACCACTGGAAGTCATTTCAAAAGCACACCGTAGAAGAAAACATTAACAGACTACCTTCAAGATCCGCGTTCAAAATGAAGACCAGCGATGAATTGCGGTAACCTTAACTTCCTTGGAGTGTGTTCTATCCTCACCGAAGGAGGACACCATCTAGACGGTATAAAGGCAGCAACAATTCAAGATTGCTGGATGATCTCCTTCATGGGCAGCATCAGATTCGAACTCCTCACCTTACACCAACACCACGAGAGGCATTACAATAATAGAGCTCCAGTCTTCCTCCAATTCATCATACCGTGTAGCACAGTGAGAGGCAAAGAAACATTGCAAACCAAGATGTCAGCCCGCTAATGTGAAAGGTGCCTGCTGGCTTTCGGTGCATAAGCACACCAACCAGGGTCGGATTGGGATCACAATTTGGCCCGGGCACTGACAAAAAAGTGGCCCACAATTAAGGGGCGTGGCCCACATTCAAGGTGCGTGCCCTTTCATGAAACACCATTTGGTTACTCTTTGAGGTCTAATTTGTAGAGAAATATTTAGTAAATTAAGCCTTTTAAAGCTTACAGAGCAAGTAACATTGATAAAGACTAGGAGCACTGCAGTTCTGAAAACTAAATACTCACTTGCAGTCTTAACGCTCTGCACAATGTCGTTAGATACTCTTTCCCAACCAGCTATGTCCTAGACTCTAATCATCACATAAATCAGAAATCTAGTACAAAGTCAGGGAGAAAGGGTAAGACTTGAATCTCTGGGAATAGAACATGTAATAACAAAAGTAAGAATTCACAAGTCAGGAAAAGGCAGTCTGGGTGTAAAGAATGCTGAAAAATGTATCTGTACAATCTAGTCATAAATTTATTTCACAGCCAGCAGGTGATGTCCATATCCCAAAAACACAGTTTTATTCATATCTGTTGCTGCCTTTAAGTCTTGGCCATGGGGAGACTGAGGATTACTCAATCAAAAGATCCTGCAGCAATAAACTTTTTTTTGCAACTAAGTCAATAATGTCATCAGTTTTCAACTGAGACAGCACAGTGCATTCAACTGACTTGAGCATAAAGGCTTCAAGGTTTTCCTGACCAATTTGGTTTCTTAGGCGGGTTTTGATGCACTTCAGTTTGGAAAAACTTCTCTCACAGGCTACTTGTGTACAGGATAAGGTCAAGACATATTTGTATGCCAAATACAAATGCCGATAGGCACTGCTGAAAAGAACGTATTTTTTTGAGATAGAGTAACAACAGACAGCACAGTCACGGCAAGTATTGCACTTTGTTGGCCCAGCCTCAGGTTTTTGGTCAAATTCTTCCACTTGAAGTGGTTTGTCTTTATTAGTCTGGTCTCCTCTGTCATACTCTTCAGGTAGTGTCCTTTTTAAATTTGACCATTTAGCAGCAAAATCCTGAAGTTCTACCTGCAAAGTTTGCACGGTTATGGAGCTATCTATGTTTTGCAACAAGGAGCAAAGTCTCCCAAGAGCATTACCTGGGAGAGCCTGATTGAAGTTTTCTGGGTCTAGGCATGCTATATCTGCTGCCAAAGTTAAGTGTGTCTTGAAACGAGTGGTCATACTTTGAAATGTTATCTTAGTGCAAGCTTAGACTCTCCCAGAATAACAAAAAGAACATAGAAATAGAATGGTGCACCCGATAAGAGGTACAGAATGACTTAAGGGTCAGAGCGCAGCCTCCACAACATAAGACAACCAGACAGGGAGACACCAAGGAGAATGAAATAAAAATAAACATTTTGCATCAGAAAAGCTGCGTTAAAAAATATGAACATGTTTTTATAAAGTGTCCTCTTTAATTATCATGGTCCCTTTGCAGAATCATAAAGCATGAACAAATGGTTATTTTTTATAGTTGTTTTTCCATTTGACAGTTTTATATAGTACGAATTCAGCCCAAGACAAAGGCTATTTGAGTTCTATTTATGAGTACCAATTACAGCACACATGATCCGATTTTTTTATTTAAGGGCCTGGGCGATGAAGTGATCTGCCCAGAATCACAGGCTGTTGAGCAGACGCTGGGACTCAAACTTGAATCCTGATCTCTGCAACTTTGGCGTCAGGCCACATATGCCTATGCACAGACCAGAGACGTTTTAAGGCATAGGCAATGTGGGCTCTGGCCCAGGGCCCCAGCCTTTCAGGGATCCCCCTGATAGAGCCAGCTCTGTTCTGCAGAGAATCTTGCCCTAATGACCATGCATACTCCTTAAACAGATTGTTTTAAATACCATTTTTTCAAATTTATTTTTAATATCGGCGATGAGTAAGAACCTATCACAGAGATTTTGCAGAAAAATTTGTTTGTTTCATGCAACATCCATAAAAAATGTCTTTGAGATCAAACAGGCCATCACATATGATAAATGGGAGGATGTTACTGAGATTATTTTCAGTAATTTTAGTGAGCTGCTACTGTGTTGTAATATTGAAAACACACATCAAGGTCTTTGAATATTAGATGAAAATACATTAAGAATTTGGGCAAGTATGGTAGTGCACTGTCCAGTGACCAGCTGAAAGAGGGCATCAAAGAGCAGAAATTGGATTATAAATTCAAATCTGTTCCGAACAGGGGCCGAAAAATATGTTTGGCCAGGGCCCCCAAAATCCTTAAGATGTTTGGCACAGACAAGGAATGAAAGTGAGAGGATACTGTTCTTGCACAGGACACAGGGCCAAGGTGACAATGGCCTACATGCTGAGCAACTAAAAAAACAGCAAGGCCCCTTTCTGTCACAAAATTATTCGAGCCCTCCAGGGAAGGAGCAACTAAGAAGCAAGGAAGCCCCTGCTTTTACTAACCTACTCAGCCCTCCCCAGACCTTCAGCTCAGGAGCACATGAATAGCAGTAAGGCCCCTGCAATTAGTAAATTAATCAGCCCTCCCCAGCCCTCCAGGCCTCAGGGCAATGTCCTGGCAGGGGAGCACAAACCACAGCTGCTGGGTCATCCATGGTAGCCAGGGGGAGGCTGAGGTGAAGATGGTGCAAGTTCCAAAGATCACCTGGCCCCCACAGCGAGACCCATTCTTCCTGCCCACTATGCCCTGAATGTGAAGGGCTGTGGGCGAGGTGTTAAAACTATCACTGTTTATGTGCTGCGTGGGCCCCAGGGGGGCTGAGGTGAAAATGGCTCAAAGGCCTGAGCAACACCTGGCCCCCAGAGAGGCCGATTTGTGCAAATAATCACCCCCTCCCCAGCCACCCTCAGCGTGATTGTTGCTTTGCAGGGCAGGGGGCGAAGGAGAGGCCACAGCGGGTAATCACTGTGGCCGCACAGTGAAGGTGCATTCATTTCTCTGTCTCTGTCTCCGTGCCCTCTGTGGGCCGGTTTTTTTTTCTCCCCTTTCCTAGTCCACAGAGAGCACAGATAGAGAAATGAATGCAGCTTCACTGTGCGGCTGGAAAAGGGGAGAAAAAATAAACGGCCCACAGAGGGCACGGAGACACCGGCCCTTCGGCCGATGCCCGAATGCCCGCATTGCCAATCCGCCCCTGGCACCAACGCCTCATGATCAGCAACAATGGGTCATCACAGTTTGACTCGTGACCCTCCTCTCGCGCTGCACTCCTCTAATGCGCAGGACTGCTCTTGTGCGCAGAGTGCGCTAGAACTCCAGTGACTGAAATGACGTGCTCAACAAACGGCAAACCTAGTACTTGACTCGCGCTACAACCACGGCACATTGTTTCCCCTTTTCTTTTCTTTTTTTTAACTGCTACGCCCCACAGGATGTAAATAACAAAAGTACTCAGCCTCATAAAAACAAGTCCTTCCACCTCTCTGACACGCTGTGAGCCTCTCGACGCAGATGTATACAAACTGCAAAGTCCACCTCACAATACGCTGCCAGCCCCTCAAAACTGACAAAGAGCTCCGACGGTTGACTCCACCAAAAAGTCAAAACATTCAGGCTGAACAGATACTCACCCTGGGCTATCCAGATGAAAAGGACACTGGTGGGGCACAGGTCGTTCTCAAGTTCTCTTTAAAGTTCTTGTATGGTTTCTTCAGACTTAATTCTTGTAAAGTCAGTTTCATAGGTTTCGTCCTTAAGATCAACAGCTTAAAATAACTCACGTAGGTTCTCCTTAAAATCGTCGCCAAAGTGTTGTGAGCAAATGAAGTCCAGTAGTCCAGGTGTAGATTAAGATGTTTTATTAGTAGTTTCCATGAAGAGCCCCACCAGAAGCAGCCTTCCTGCTGCTCAACCCATTCTCCAACTGACTCTCTCAAACATCCAACATTACACAGCATCACCACACACCAACTTTCCACTCCTCAGTCACACTGGCTGAGCAGCAGGTATAACACTGCTCGCGAAATCTCTTGTAAATGAAACATTTTTTAAAACAGGCTTGAAGGCCACCCATTATCTATCTTTACTTACCATTGGTTGCTTCCCACATCACTTTTGTTAACTTGCTTTCTATTTGTCAGCTGCTCCTCTTGTCCTCTGCTTTCTTGTGGGCTTCTGAGTCTTTGTTCATGAAGAGGAGCTTGGACCAACTAATGCTTCCTGTAGCCAGCGTCCTTCCACTGGCCACAGGCTCCTGCAAGTACTATTTTTTTAAAATATACTTTTGCGAGTACATGTGTCGGTAATCCCTCTTCCTTTGTGTTTTGACCCACCCCCTCCCACTCTCTGATGTATGTTAAACTCCCCCAACTCCCTCCGCTCTCTGCTTTGTTTTAAACCCCAACCACCCTCCCATTCTCAGTTATGTTTTTAAACATCCCCTCCTGCTCTCCATCGTGATTTTAAAACCCCCCCAACCCCCTCCACGCTCCCAGTAATGTATGCAAACACCCCAACCCCACTAATGCTCTCCTTTGGACTTTCAAACAAGATGAAATGTACATTAGAGCTGCGTTTTCCCTAGTGGACGCCTTCCGCATTAACACTGGACAATATTATGAAGCATCTATGAAAGTTGCATTGTTACCAATGAGTGCCTCTGATATTTGGGGCTCAGGTGACCCTCAAGCATTCACCCGGAGCCAGAGCAGCTGAACTCTCCATGAATTCTTACATTTTGAAACAGTGCTTCGGAACTTGCTGGGCTTGTGAGAATATTAATGCTCTATCCATTTCGTTTGCAGGATTCTTTTATTTCTAATTTCCATCCGCGATGGTTGTGTGTAATCTTTCTCATTTTCTGCCTTTCGTTCACTTTAGTTGATGGATTTTCATCAGCGCTGGAATGAGAACGCAACCCAGCCCTGGCAATCAAGCCAGACCAGTCCCCAGGGAGGGGGTGCTGGTGGGAAACACTGCTGCTGCTTTTTGTTACAGTGGACCGATATTGCAGCACTGCTGCAAAACCCGCTCCCAGTAACAACAAGCATTGGCAAAGCCAACAAGTCTTGCATATGTAAGATCTATTAGCTTTGTCAATGTTTTTTAGCCATATTGTATACCAGCGCTGGCTTCAATGCAGCATGGCTTAAAGTTTTTTAAAAATACAAGAAACAAAAGAGCTATGACGCTGTTAACGCTGGCTGTGCCATACAGATTTTTTTCTATACTTTCAGCCATGCTGCAACATGGCCAAGAAACATTGGCAAAGCCAATGTATCTTACATAGGCAAGACCTATTGGCTTTGCCACTGCTGGTCTTTGCTTTCAGCTATGCTGCTTTGCAACCTGGTTAAGAAGACATTGACAAAGCCATTAGATCTTGCATAGGCAAGACCTATTGGCTTTGCCAATGCTTGTTCCTTGTGCTTCCAGTTTGCCTTACCAAATACTCAAAAATAAATAAATATTACTGCCATTTTTAAAGTAGCTAACTTAATAAATGTGTTCGCAAAAAGTCAGACAATTGTTTTTATTCTCTTTTTATGATCCCATCACTAAACTTCCAGAACTATCAATACAGTAAGTTACCCAAGTGAATATGCAAATGTGGAACTCATATGGAGTCAGTGCAGCTGTGTAGATACAACGAGAAGTATCAGGAAACCCCAGATTTCAAAGACTAAGAAATGTAGTTTTCAATTTGAGTGAATGCAAAAATACTCATATTCATTCCAATTAGACCATCCATTCTTAATTTCAAACTCGCTAACACTCTGTATGCTAGCTAATATTCGGCTGAGCATTCACAATGCACACTAGCAAATTAAAAATTATTGTGTTGTCACTATAGCGTCTGCTAGATGCTTGTTGATGCGCCATCAGAATGCAGCTCCCTGGTGAACAAGGTGGCAACTATCCGTGCAAACTGGTAGTGTTGTGGAATGGTTGTTGGTACCGTTTGTGGGACACGCTGCATGCAAAAATGGTAGAATGAATTAAGCTCATACATAATTTTCGATCCATTTCCACTGACATTCTTGCTCCATAGATATCAGAGCTCTAGGATGTCAAAAGGTATGGTCCTTCACACTGTTTTTTAACCTTTGATCGTGGCAGACCTTAATAAAATTGACAGTCTGTCTACGCATCAATTTTATATTGTTTTCACTTCACGTTTGCGCTGCACTTTCATATTTGTCCCATACACTCCATTATCTACATTCTGCTCATCTTGGTAACCATACCTTTTGACATCCAAGAGCTCTGATATCTATGGAGCAAGAATGTCAGTTTTTACAAAAGGATACCCAAATGATGAAGCTAATCACCAGGTTTGGTGAGTGATGGGAATCCATACATATAAATCATATGCTACCTTTTTGAATCACTGGCTTTGTTGAGCTTTTCCCTTCTTTCCCTATCTTTGAGACGCTGGTATATATTTTGTATTTACATGCACTACATACTGGCCCGCAGAGCTAAGAGTATTCATGATAATTCAGGACACAACAAAGGTTTCGCAGTGAATGGAGTAAATGAATGAAAGACAACTGTTAATCTGCAAGCTTCAGTGAGTCTGTGTCAGCGGTAATTGGAAAAACTGAAAGTAGATTACGGAGCACCTTTTAAAGTCCACTTAAAGTTTAAATATTCACGAAAGTTTCACACTGTGTGCCAGAATTCTCTCACAGAGACACGGACACACTTTATCAAATGCAAGAGAGAACACGCTGTCACAATTGTGAAATAAATATAGTGCTTACCGACTAATGAAGGAGACAGTGTAACGCCGCAAGTAAAATATCCAGTCCTGATGGGCGGTCGCAGAAGGAGACAGGGCGGTAACAAGGAGGGACTAAGAATCCTAATTTTCAATCGGAAGCCAGCATTTACAATGGACGGTGACGCCAGCCAATGAAAAATATGGGGGGAGCTTCCACGGCACTTCCACATCTATCCCTACTACAATTTTGCCTTGCAGAGCAAGCAGCGCATGCACTGTAATGCTAGGCTCGACCTAAAAATGTCTCCCAACCAGAACCTGCCGCCACCCTTCCGGCCCACCGGGAATACAACTGGTGCTCGCTATTGAGTAAGTATTTATTAATCGACTTGGGGCCAGATTTACTAACACTAGGTATACAGATTTCCTAATTGGGCTTCTCCACAAATCACAATTAGGAAATTGCTATTCTTACTGTATGAAACCCTTTTGAGTTTCATTAGTCATTCCGAGTAGGTCGCAAATAGACCTACCTTGTTCATATTAATGAGGTAGGTTGCACTTTGCGACCCATTAGAAATTGCAGCAATCACAGGTATGGTGGCCTGATGAAGCCAGCATACCACCAAGTCTGTGACTGATTTTTAGTAAAGCAATTTTTACTTTTTTATTTTAATGCAGCCTGTTTTTCTTAAAGAAAAATACGATGTGTTTAAAAATGAAAAAGTGAAACTTTTCAGTTTCATTTTTTAAGTGTAGGCAGTGGTCTGTGGGACCACTGCCTACTCTTAAAAAATGATTTGTTTTCTATTCTTCCCTGGGGACCCCTTCCCATCGGCAAATGGGCTACCATCTCCTTCAAGGAGTCAGTGACCGAGACCGAGATTCCGTCGCCAAACATTCATACATCACATTCAGACACCTTCCTGCACAAAAACAATCATTAAAGGCATTTATTTTCCTCTTTCTATGAGTGCTACAGAATAGAAAGAGGAAACAATTAGGAGAAATAAAAGTATGTCTCTTCATTGCGCCATGCATAGGTTTCTGATACATTCCGAATTGTACAGAAATGATGTAAACCTAGGAATGCATGAGGTTCCACGGATGGATGTTGTGTGGGAACACCCACAGCAACACCCATTGAACGCCCCTTTCATGCAGAGTAATGTGTGAAAGGAGCTCATTTTTACAAGACCATGAAAAGTCATGCAGGGTTACTTTACGTGGCCTTGTAAATATGTGCAAGCCCATTGCGCCACCGGAGCGTCAAAATAAATGATGCACCTGCGGCACAATGGGCTTGTAAATAAGCCTCTTCATGTTTAGAAAACAATAATTAGAATTTAGTGTTATAGAGGTTCAGTAGCTTTACGACTGAGACCTTCACTGCCAGGCTTTCTCCGGTCCTGTCTTGCCCATTTCTTCCCTGCTGTTGCTACAAAGTATAATGTGACCATAAGGTGGGTGGTGTGGTGTTGGGGGTCAGACTATTGTTTTCAGGGTCAGACCTCAGCTGTTTACATAAACTTGCCCACTCCTACCTCATTTTCACCTGAATCACACACAGCTTAACACCTTCCGGCAAGTGCCAAATTGTAAATTAGGAGGGTGAGGAGATGGGAGAACGAGAGGAATTTAATGGGGCGCATGCAGCCTGTACAAGAAAAGACAGAATGATTAACCACAGTGTGGGCCGGCTCGCTGAAGCCATTTCAGAGTAAAACTGCTCCATGCGGGCTGGGCTTGAGCATGGGCACCAATATTCAAAGGGGCGCAGCAGGGAGCTGCCTTACAATGTCATGCAAACAGCAGCTCGTCCATCTTACTTGACCTGAATCGGGTCACGTTAAAGACTTTGTAATCAGCCCTTAACCACATCGGTGCGGCGCATTTTCCCGCTGTGCGCTGACTTTTTAAAAAAAACGCGGTTCATGACGAGCTCAGCTCGTCATGAGCGTACGAGAGGTGTACCTCCTGACGAGCTGAGCTCGTCATCAGCGTCGAAGGGGTTAATGTACCTCAGCGTAATTGTTAGCACTTTATAAACCCCCTACCCTCCTCCCATCTTCCTCACACCTCCTGCCGTCACACCACAACGATCCCCTGCTCCACAGCAAACACCAAATTTTCTTTCCGCCTAGGGCGCTGTCCGGGTCAATCCGATTTAGGGCGGGCCCTGGATGCATGACCTGCATGGAGACAGCTCCTTGGCCCCCTGTGAATGTCAATGCCCTGGACATGGGCCCAGCTGGCCTGTAGTGAACTGAATCCTAGGTCGGCAGTGCATCCATAGGCTGTAGGATCAGTGGATACAGCACAGAAAGCATTCTTCTCCGAGTTATATACTGGGCTGCTGCACTAGTGCAGCACAGCCCCTTTTATTGTCTCCCTTCGCCAATGCCCAGGTTCCGGGTGAGTGTGGCCATGTAACATCAAGGCAAAGGGCTGGGTAGCCCACTACATCCCTCTTCAACTAAATAAATATTACAAAATAAACTCAACTGTGTCTGTTCTCAGAAACAGTCTCAAAACTAGTAGTCTCTTAGTCTAAGAGATGACTGGGGATTCAGCTCTAGATTGCACTGTTCCTGGCCTCGAGTCCCTGAAGTGCACCGGGTTCTGCTCTTGTGCGACTCCCATTACAGACCCTCACAGTTCTGAGGGTCGGTTAAATGGCGGCAGTGTGTAACTGAGCGTTGAGCTCCCCCATGCATCCCTCTCGAGTCTTTCATCCAGTTCTTCAGTTGCCTTTCCATGGTAAGGATTGTGGCTACAATATGTAATCAATTAAAAAAAGTGAGATGTTCCGGACCAACGGATGGCGACTATAGTGGCCATTCCGAAACCGGGAAAACCGCCTAATGAGTGTACGTCCTATAGACCTATCTCACTGCTGAACCCCGAAGCAAAAATTCTGGCGAAACTATTGGCAAACAGGCTCATGCTGTACTTGGATCAGTTGATCCACCCAGACCAATCTGGCTTTATGCCGCATAGGAGCACGGCTTTGAACCTTCGTAGAGTGCAGGGAGTATTGGCGAGAACCCCACTGTTGACGGAACCGGCAGCGATACTATCATTGGATGCCAAAATGGCATTCGATATGGTGGAGTGGAGCTACCTCTTTGCGGTCCTCACTTCCATGGGGTTCGGACCCAAATTTATCTCTTGGATCCGATTACTGTACAAAGACCCAGTAGCGCGAGTGGTAGCAAATGGCCACATATCGCGTGACATAAAATTGGCACGGGGGACCAGGCAGGGATGCCCACTCTCGCCCATCCTTTTCGCATTGGTTTTAGAACCTCTTGCCATCACTATTCGAAACACGCCACTACTGAAGGGGATTAGATGGGATCTTAGCTGGGAAGACAGAGTGTCATTATACGCTGATGATATGTTGCTCTACCTCACAGACCTGGGCAACAGCATCCCAAACCTCCTATCCATCTGCAACTCACATGGGCGGGTGTCTGGCTACACTATTAATTGGTCGAAATCGACAATTTATGAGCTCAAGGGTCCACTCCCGACCCTCCCGGACTCCTGCACACTGGAGGTGGCTACCACGTCCTTCAAGTACCTAGGACTATATGTCACCCGAGATGCTGCAGAGTTCTCTAATCGTAATCTGCAACCCCCCCTCATCAGACTACGTAATGACGTACAGCACTGGCAGGGACTTCCGCTGACGCTGTTGGGCAGAGCAGCATTGTTCAAAATGATGGCACTGCCACGTTTTCTATACGTGCTCGAAAATACCCCGACATTAATACCTTCCAGTTACTTTCAGAAAGTGACTGCACTGATATCGGGTTTACTGTGGGGGAATCGGCCAGCGAGAATCGCACACGCGAAACTCAACAGGAGCTGGTACGACGGTGGTATTGCATTACCTAATATGCAACTGTACTACTGGGCGGCACAGCTCAAGATTCTTAACAAATGGATCCACGCCCCACAGGATGACCCGGCGTTTAAGGCTGACAGGGCCCAACTGGGTGCTGGCAGCTTGTTGGCGCCTCTGTATCATAAGGGTATTGCGGCGAAACTGATAGGACCCACCAAACATACAGTACAGTTGTGGTATAAGGCGCGATCGAAACTACATTGGGACGGGGTCATTACAAAACTCACCCCGCTGTGGGACACTAAGGCTTTAGGTCACTTGAGGTGTACTAAGGGCTTCACCCAGTGGGACAACATTGGGATATCAACAGTGGGGGACATGTGGTCTAGGGAGGGAGTGGTCTCATTCGCCTCCCTTCAACAGCAGTACGAGTTGGGTAACACGGAACAGTTTAGATACATACAAATTAGGCATGCCCTTCTGGCGGTGATCCCACCAGGCACCACACCCCCGGAGTCCTCACCACTGGAAGACCGTCTGCTTACGGACTGTATGCAGGAGGGTGCGACTTCCCTAACATACCGTAAGCTGCTCAATAATCTACCTGACCCACAGGGAAAGCGAAAAGATAAATGGGTGGAGGACGTCGGGGATTTTGACAAATCTGATTGGAACGCAGCTATTTCATCCCCACGTGAAGCGGGCATATCAGCTAGGTTCCGCCTGGTACAACTGAAAATCCTTCACAGGATTTATTACACGAGACTGACTCTACATAAATTGCAGAGGGCGGACCATCCTTATTGTCTTAGGGGGTGCGGTGAAGAGGGCACTTTCTTACATACACTTTGGAGCTGCGCATGCATCGTGGGATACTGGCAGCAGGTACTCCGTACCATTGCGCAGACACTAAATACCACTCTAACACTAGACCCACGTATGTGCCTGCTGAATGTTTGGGGGCCTACTGATTTGCCATATTATGGTAAGCTGTGGGCCATGATAGGTTTCATGACGGCCAAACGGGACATTGCTCAGAAATGGGGGACGGCGGAGCTCCCCACATTGGCGCAATGGAGCAAGAACATGGACACACTTATGATAACAGAGAGGGCAGTATACAAGATGAGAGACAACCCGCGCAAGTGGAATGGGATCTGGCAACAATGGAACTCCTACAGAGGGGACATATGTGAGCCATTGCCGGAGGGAGATAGCGATAGTTCTGAAGTTGAGACAGAAAATGATTAATTGTTACGGAGTATGGAATGACATACACGAGGGCCTTGGACCTTATATGACACAGACAGTAGAGTAGGGAGGGGTTGGGCACAAGGGGAGGTGGAATCAAATGAGGCCTGCAGAGGCGATACCTAACAGAAATGAACAGATACCGAGAAGCAAGAGTACTATTGTGTCTGTTATTACTGAGTCACGTATTTAGTTCTTTTCTTTATTGTTTTACATAAAATACAAAATGCGAGCGGTTAAACTGACCGTATACTAATTGTTTTTGGAGTTCCAACAGGTTTGTCGATCCGTAGACGATTAACAGCCAGAGAAGGCATGTGCAATTGCTTATATGTCAAATATATGACACCCTTTCAGCCGGCCTCAGGGTTGTAGGCACCTGTATGTAATGTTGTTGGAATCGTCAATAAAGTCTTGCTTTAAAAAAAAAAAAAAAAAAAAAAGTGAGATGTTCCTGGATACCACTTCATTTCCTTGATGGGCTGTGGTTATGGTGCCTACTCTGGCCTGAACAGGCTACCTTCTTGAGGTGTCCTGAATTTGAGCCCTGGAGAACTACCTTGGACTAGGGAGAGGTGTGGCCCCGCGGACAGGGCGACTGACTCCGGAATCTGGGGAGCACAGTTCGATCCCCAGCGCCAGCAGCAGATTAGCCCAGCACCATGTGACTCTGGGCAATAGCTTGCTTAATCTTCCCGCCGGCCCCCAGTTCCTGAAGACCCTTACGGGTGATTGTTCGCGCTTTACAAATGTGGATTATTATTACTAGTACCTGATTAGCTACTGTTACTTGGCTTCATGGTGAGTGCCTTGTCTGGCGGTCATAGGCGCAGTTTTGAAATGCTCTCTGTTGGCTTCTGTGTAGTTCATGCATCATGGGGGAGCTCTGCTGGGCAATGGGGATTACATCTCTGATCGGTTGGCTCAACAAGGAATTTGCCAGAGCAAACTTTCCGGTGCAATGAGGGATCAGTTTATAGGTGTTTGGCCCATTCAATGTTGATGTCTTGTCCGCTGCTATGATGAGAGAATATTATTTGTTGTTCTCATCATTCTTTCAACTTCTCCATTGGCTTGAAGCCAACAATGGCTGATATTCCGGTGTGCAATGCTTAGTACAGCTTGTGGTCTGCGCATGGAAAATTTGGCCCATTATCCACCTTCACCGTCACCGGAATGCCAGATGCAGTGAAGATTTTCTCCCGCTTTGGTTGTACATACTCAAAGGCTGTGGTGGGCACTATCTCTGCTACTTTGTGTGTACATCTGTGACTGCGAGCATCTGGCTCCCATTTGGCAAATACAAAAATCAGCACTGAGTGTAGTCCATGACATTACGCCGGCCTATTCCATGATTAGAGGCGCAGGAAACTCTTGTCCTTCACTCAGCAAAGGAGACCGTTAGTGACCACAGCTTCTCCCTTAGTTGGGCTTTGTTTTTGATGTCCCCTTGATGGACTTGGTGTGTCAACTGAGTTATGTGTATTGTCTGGGCTAATGGAACCATATGTTGTGTTCTCTCAGCATCCGGCGTTCATTTGCTTGGTTTAGTTCATCCCTGAACCCGCACAGGGCTCTGAAAGTCTGCTGACTTTCTAGATCTTTGTTCCTTGGGGTGGACAGAAACATTTCCCGTTGTTTCTAATGGCTGTTTCTATAGCCAGCAGGTATCTCTTGATGTACCGTCCACGAGCTTGTGATTGGACACCACTTTTGGACATACTGTCGGGAATACAAGATTGATGTATTCTTCTTCATTGTCTTGTCACAAGTGGTGCGCGGTTCTCCCAGTGGCATGAGAGAAACCAGCCAAGATGGCACATCACACTAAAATGATATATTTGTAGTTAAAGAATCAATTTTTCTATTCTAGGCGGGTGTGTTGGAACGTACCTGTGAAGAGCTGATCAAGTGGTGTGTGGGCTGTGATGATAATAAACCCATGCCCAAGCAGACAGAGGCTGAAGGGATAGCAGCAACATCTAATCGTCAATGCCGCTCTCTCGATAAGTGAATATTGAATTTTTGTGTCAGAGAGGGCATGGCTTGCAAATGTTACTGGTGCCCAGATGCTTGCCTGCTGTGCTTGGAATAACACTGCCCCAAGACACACAGGGATTTAGTTCACCACCAGCACAGTCTTTAGATTTGGGTTGACATATTTCATAGCAGTGTCACTGAGTAGGGCTGCCCTGATTTTTTAGCATGCTTCCTGGTGTCAAGACATCCATTCTCATAGGCATTTGCCCTTTGTCAAATGCCCCTGTGATTCTGGGAGGGTGGCGAGGTTGTGGATGAATATCTCACAGTAGGTAGCCATCCGAAGGAAGCTCTTGACTTCTGATGCACTTTGTGCAGCTTTAGTATCCCTCATGTTACAGACTTTGTGAGGTTTGTTAAGCACTCCTTGCTTCAAGAGCACGGATCCACAGAAACTGATTTTGTCCATGAGGATGGCACATTTTGTACGGTGCAGCATGAGATGGCTACTGAAAATCCTTTGCTGGGTGCTCCTCAGTCTCTGGTGGTGCTCAAGAATGGACTTAGCGTATATTGTGATGTGATCACTGATATTAGAAGGCCTTCCAGCTTGGATACCGTCTCTTTGATGGCATTCTGGAAGACTTCCTCTGCAGACCATATCACAAAATGTATGGCACTTATATCAGCATAGGCCCAGTGGGCCGAAGACTTTGGTAATATAGTGACCAACTTCCTCAAGTTGCAACTGTGATACCCTCATTAAAATCAATGAAAATCTCATAAATTTTTGGGAAAATGTGAAGTTCTCTTTTGATGAACTTGTTAGACAGGCACATGTCAATGCGTTTTTCACTTTGGTTTCATGGTCACCACCATTGGGGATACCCAGAGAAATGGGTCAGTCACCTTTGCGATTACATGAATGTCTTCCAGCTTAACACTTCAGGGGGAGTAGTTCCTCTTATGTGTGAAAGTCTACAGCACAGCTTTCCAAACTTTCCATGTTGGTGACACACCTTTTTGTGAAAAAAATTTCAGGGACACGGTAACGCGAGCACAAACCATCCAAGGGGGGTTTTGGGGGGTTCTCCCTCCGAGAAATTTTTGAAAAAATTGTGGGCCAATGGTGCATTTCCATGCAAATTTGAGAAAACATGAAGGTTAATAAAGCAATTGTTAGTCTGGTCTAACAAAGCCAGTGACTGGCAAAACTGAGTGTAAGAAAGGTTAGGTTTGTACATGAAACAAGAATATATTAATGCACACATTGACTTATGCCCCAGTGATTTATGGCAAAAAAAGGGCAGGTGCACGCCATGCCAACCCTTTCAACCACGCACAAAGTCCACCTGCTGCCTTGTTGAATATGAGTTATACAAAAATTGAGGTTCTGTGATTTTGCGTGCTTTTAAAGTGCACAACTTTCTTTTCTAAACATAGGTTTTTGCCATGCGTTGTGACTGCCATCTGGAGTTGCCTTTTACGTAGGCCTCAGAAGTTAGTCTGCGAGCAAAGCAGTCTGACCTTTTGTGGGTCATGTGTACATTAACTAAGGTTTTATTTGTGCGCTGGAGTTAATTTCAGAAGCTGGCTTTTCACCTGGAATTGACCCTGCCAAGCCAATTTCCCTGCAAGATCGTTATCCACTTTCCCAATCACAATTCAAGACATTTGTTAACTTTTAAGTTTCTTTACGTATCTGTTATCTTGCACATTATCTGAAACTACTTTTCTTTACTGTTTCTTCATTTCATGGGTTACGCTTTCAATTAAGGGTTTGTCCGGGCCTTCCAGATTATTATTTAGATATGCCTAAATATTAACTTGTGGGTTGGGACACTCTAAAATGAGCTTTACTATATGATGCTGTGTGATGTCATGTATTTTCTATTGGTTGAATTTTGGTGCAGGGGCGTGCATTTTAAATGTACCCTTTTGTGTATAAATAGGGATGTCTCGCCTTAGTAAAATTGAGCAGTTTCTTGAGTTGTACACCGTGTTGTATTACTGGGATTTCTGCTACTAGCTGCAGCTAATAAATCTGATCTCTGACGCCACCTAGAAGTATTCCGTGTGTCTGTATACCAAGGCAAGGGAACCCAGAGGACTTTGGGTGTGTCCCTGGCACCGCTGGGTACTTGAAATCCCAGTTCTTCAGTTGGCGCAGCCAACGTGGGACGACTTCAGTGGTACCGGTCCAAGCCCGAAGATTGCGAGGAGCCACGTGAGGAAACTCTGGAGGAGGGCCCCCACTTCATCGACCCCTGCATGTCGACGTGGACCGAAGGTCTTTTCTGCGAGGCTTCCCGCTTTCCAACGGCTACGAAGGACTGCTGCCCTGACTGTCGGCTCGTCTTGGACCCTCCGATTGATGTTTGTAAAGCGAGACGATAGACGGTCTTCTGGTGGCGTGACAGATATTTGTTTAAGTATAAGTGGGTCGCTCCCACAACTTTGTCTGGTTCCTTGGCTTTGAGTTGGTTGCTGCAGTACCCAAAGCCGAAGGGCTTGTATATTTACGAGTGTATCATTTTTTGATTTCCTTTGAAGTTTGAAACCAGACTAGTGAGCAAGATGCCTGGTCTTGGTAAATTTGGTAATTGGTTTGTTTGTGGTAGTAACAGGGATTCCCGATTGGAGGATTCATGTCCGTTACCTCCGGTTGGAACTCCAACTTATGAGCTCTATTCTAAACACGGAGTGGGTCCCATTACTTATAATGAAGTATGGGTCCACTACACTAAAAAGGATGGTGTTTTGCAATGGCCCCCACATGGTAGTTTTGAAACAGAGATTTTAGACAATCTAGAAGTTAGGCTATTTAGGAAGAAAGCCCGGCCGGCAATGTTTGACTCTTTCCGCCTTTGGCGTAAGGAAGCCAAACAGAGGGAAATTAAACTAGCAAAGAGAGATAGGAAAGATAAGAATATGTCAGTACTACAAGCTGCTAGACAGTTTAAGGAAGATGGAGAAGAGCGTGCGAGTGAAGTTTTAGATAGACAGCGTTGTATGGCCATAGATAAATGTTATCCGGCCTTGCCGTCTTCTCCTCCAAAAGTGATTGAAGACCTTGAAAAAGATCCTTTGATCTCTCATTTACTGAGATTGCCACCTCCCCATGTGCAGGGTGCTACTGCGCCTCTATTACCCCCGGTTGTTCCACCCTTTGTTGTTCAACCTCCTGCTGTTGTTCAGCCACCCGGTGCTCCACAGATGGTTTTGCCTCCTCCTGCGCAACCCATTCTAGGGTCGCCAGCCTTGCTACCAGCTTTGCCTCAAACTCCTTTGCCTTCTGCTTCTGCATCTTCGATTTCTACTGTTCTTGTCCCTACACCTTCTTTGCCTCAAAATACTTATTCTCCTGTTCTTATGTCTGCTTCTTCTCCTTCTGTTCGAAAACGAATGACAGAAACGGTTTCTAATTTGTTGTCACCATTGTTTGGGTCACTGAATATGACCCCTGTTTCGGAGCGTAGGCAGAGTCGTAGTCAGCTTCCTGGTTCTGAGGAACGGACTGTGTTGGATTTGTTGGCTCGTAAATGGATTATAAATGCCCCAAGGTATAGTTTGCCAGCGGTTATGGATGTTTTCTTTCAGTGGGAGCCGCCTAAGCAAAGGTATGTTTTTAATGTGATATGTATGTTTTTGCGTCAGGAATGGGAAGATAATGATTTGGGTTTGATCCCGCAGGAACTACTTGATGTTAAGTCGGATTTTGCTAAAGGGATGATAGTAGAATCTGATATTACAGACGCCATAGAGACGATACTGGCTTTTAGGTCTAGACTTCCGCCTCAGACATTGTACGAACCTGATTCTTCTGTTAGAAGAAAAGCGAGACAGTATCCAATGAGAGAAGTTCCCCCAATTTGGAAGGAAGGGGACCCAAACGCTAATCCAGTTATTCTGCCGCATTTTCAGCGAATATGGGTACATGTTCCTTGGAAGAGATCAGAGGTCTTGGCTCTTAAGCAGACCTTACCTGACCCTCGTAAGAATCCTGCTGGTTATTACAAGGAGTTGTCCCAGACGGTTGAAGCGTGTATTATGAATTTAGCTGACATCGATATGTTGATGGGTAATGTAGTCCCCCAACCTTTGTGGGTGAAGATTCGTCATGAGAATCATGCTGCTGAATTAGGTGATACCTGGGCGAATATTGTTGCCGCAGATGGTAGACAGGAGGGAGGTGCTAAACCTGAACCTCTAGTTTCAGAATTACCAGGTAGAATTATTAATCTGATGAAAACGATGATGCCTGCTTTACGAGTAAATTGGGATAAGTTAGCAGCATGTAAGCAGAAGAGAGACAAGAGTGTATCTGATTTCTTCACTAGGTTTGAAGAGACGTTTATTGATCATAGTGGTCAGGATATGAGTACGGAGGGTGGTCAAAGGTTGTTTGTGGATAAATTTGTCTTTAATTTGCTTCCCAAACTTTCTAATAAGTTAAAGGACTCTGAGAGTTCATGGGCTGTCTCTTCGTCGGCCCAGATATTGGCTACTGCACAATATTACGAGAATAGGGATAAAGATGAGAAGGATAAAGTGGAGAAGAAAACTAAAAAGTTAAAGACGAAAGTTCTTTTGCAGCAAGCTTATCCGCCTCGTCAGAATCAGCCTCAGTTTCAGCAACCTCCATAATTTCAGAGATTGTTACAGAAGCCTGTGCCTTATGTTCAGCAATTCTTTCCTGGCTCTAATCAGTGTGCTTATTGCAGAGAGGAAGGTCATTACAAGAATAGTTGCTCGGCTTTGTTACAGCGTGCGAATGGTGTATCTGGTCAGAGAGGTCGTGGTAGTTTTCAGCAAGCTCCTAGGGGTAGGGGACGTGGTGTGATCTCTCAGAATGAGCGTTCCTCTTCCCTACAGAATTCTGCGAATTATTTTGACAGACAGAATGTTCCAAGTGGTCAGTCTGCCCAGTATTATGTTGAGGATTACTATGTCGAAGGTGAGAGTTCTGGTTATAATGATAACTAGGACAGCCAAGGACAAAGAGAGGGAGTAGTGTCAGTTCCAGTAGACCAGAGTGGACCTTATGTTGAAGTGATTACATCAGGTGTGGTAGAACCTTTTCTTTTGGATACTGGTGCGATGAAGAGTTCTATTATGCACTCTAAACTTCCTGGCGCACCTTTGTCTGGCCTGACCAATGTTTCAGTAGGATTTTCAGGCGCCCCAGTTCGTAATCCGGTTTCTAGTCCTTTGTCCCTTACCATTGGCCCTTGTGAATTGGAAGCTCCACTTATTTTAACGACTGGTTGTGGTGAGAATCTGTTGGGTTTGGACTTGCTGAAAAGATTGTATGCAACATTGCATTGTTCTCCTTCGGGAGTACAACTTACCCATGGTAAGAAAGTGATTTCTCCAATGTATTTGTCTAAGGATTGTTTGCCACTGGAATTGCGTTCGCTTCCTGATACACTTTGGGCTACAGGTCCAAATGATGTTGGTCTTTTGTAGATTCCACCTTATGTTGTCACCCTTAAGTCAAATGCTAGGCTACCTCGTATTCCCCAATACAAGATTTCGAGCGATGGTGAGAGAGCTCTTTTAGCGATTGTCTATGATCTGGTTGAGAAGGGTGTAGTTGAGGAAACGAGAGATAATGTGTGTAACAGTCCTGTTTTGCCTGTTCTTAAACGTACTGATGCTTCTCAGCCACCTGTGTACAGGTTTGTGATCGACCTTCGAGAGGTCAATAAGATAGTAGTGCCACAGTTTCCTGTGGTACCTGATATCACTGCTTTGTTGACTTTGATTCCTGCTTCGGCAGCTTGGTTTTCTGTCATCGATTTGAAGAATGCTTTCTTTCCTATTGCTGAGGAGAGTAGGGATATTTTTGGCTTCTCATTAGGAGGCCGAAGCTTCCGGTTTAAGAGAGCTCCCCAAGGTTATTGTGAAAGTCCCTCCATCTATAGTCAAGCGTTGAAAACTCAGCTTGACGGTTTTGTGTTACCTGTTGGTGCTACTCTTATTCAGTACGTCGATGATTTGTTGGTTACTGCTGATGATGAAAAGATTTGTAAAGAGGCTACTCTTTCTTTGTTGCGGTATTTGTCTGACCTTCATCATAAAGTGTCACCTTCAAAGTTGCAATATTGTCGCCAAGAAGTGACCTACTTAGGTCATCTCTTGTCGAAGGAGGGCAGGAGATTGACCCCAGAACGAATTCAAGCGATTGCGCAAATGAATGTACCATCCACACAGAGAGAAGTGCGTGCCTTTTTAGGTATTACATCATATTGTAGACAGTGGATCCCCAATTTTTCCTTGCTAGCGGAACCTCTGTTGGCATTGACTCTGAAAGATACTCCGCATCCTCTTCCTTGGTCTGACGAATGTCAGAAAAGTTTTTCTGAACTACGCAATGCATTGTGTTCGGCTCCTGTGTTGGGTACTCCAGAGTATAGTTAGCCTTTCACGTTGTACGTGCACGAGAGAGAGGGTTGTGCGTTGTCAGTGTTGACACAACCATTTGGGGACAAGCAGCGTCCATGCGCGTATTTTTCAGCAACGTTAGACCCAGTTGCTAAGGCGTTGCCGAGTTGTCTGAGAGCTACAGCTGCAGCGGCTGTTTCTATTCGACAGTCTGCTGATTTGGTATTGGACAATACGTTGATTGTGATGGTCCCACATGCAGTGGATACCTTATTGAACAGGACTAAGACACAGCACCTTACTAGTGCACGTTTGTAAGGTTACGAGTCGACATTTTTGGCTAGTCATGTTCACATTAAACGATGTAATGTGCTGAATCCAGCTACGTTGTTACCGATCTCTACCTAGACGGATCCTCAGGAACAGCATGATTGTTTTCTTCGTACAGAGGAAGAAACGAAAGCTAGAGTCGATCTAAGAGATACTCCCCTTACGGATGTTGATGGTACCCTATGGGTAGATGGTTCGTGTTTTAAGCTTCCGAATGGTGAAACGACTGCAGTGTATGCTATTACAACTTTACATACAGTTGTTGAGACAGCACGCATACCACAGAATTCTGCCCAAGCAGCAGAGTTGATTGCACTGACTAGAGCGTGCCTGTTGTCAGAAGGAAAGCGAGTGAATGTTTACACCGATAGCCAGTATGCGTTTGGTGTTGCCCATAGTTTTGGGCGTTTGTGGAGAGAGCGTGGGTTCCTTACTTCGCATGGGACAAAAATACAGCATGGGCAGTTGGTGAATGAACTTTTGGAATCTCTCACTCTCCCAAAGCAGATTGCAATTGTGAAGTGTAGTGCGCATAAGAAAGTTGTGGATGATGTTGGTCGAGGGAATGCGTTTGCAGATGAAGTTGCGAAGGAAACGGCGAAAGACATGATGAGCCGTATGTATGTTGCAGGCCCAGCTAATTGGGTTATGGCTGGTGGAATGTGTGAAGACACAATAGAAAGTGTGAAAACGATTCAGGCTGAAGCGACTGAGAAAGAAGTGAGTGTTTGGAGAGAAACTACGGGTATGTTGGATTCGACAGGTTGTTGGGTTGAGTTGTCAGAACACCAGCGATGGTTGTTGCCTGATGCGTATGTGCTCCCAGTGGTTACAATGGCTCATGGAATGGCTCACATAAGTTCGAAGGGAATATGCAAGTTGTTGGCTCCAGTTTGGCAGAATGCTGGAATTCCGAAATGTGCAGAGAACGTGGTGAAACATTGTATGATTTGTCTGAAGTATAATCCTGGTAAGGGAACTCCAACTCCAGCTGGTCATTTTGCTCCTCCAACGTATCCGTTTGAAGTGATACAGTTAGACTACATTCACATGGAGAGATGCAATAATTTGAAGTATGTCCTTGTGGTTGTTTGTGCCTTTTCCAGGTGGATAGAGGCCTACCCCATAAAAGATAATACTGCCTTGTCTACAGCCAAGGTTTTGCTGAGAGAGTACTTCCCTAGGTATGGTTTGCCGAGAATTGTATGGTCGGACAATGGGAGTGAATTGGTGGGTCAAATCATGAAGAAAGTGTGTGCTGGATTGGGAATAAATCAAAAGTTCCATGCAGCGAATCACCCCCAGTCTGCTGGACTTGTTGAATGTTACAATGGTACCTTGATGCTGAAATTAGCTAAGGTACAAGCGAGCACTGGTCTTACATTGGCTCTTTTGTCAACAAGGACGACTGTGCATTCTCGAGTTGGACTTAGTCCGTATGAAATCGTGTTTGGTCGTCCTGCGAATGTTTGGGGTGTGCCTCATCCTAAAGAATACAGCAGTATTGAGTACCCTATGTTGGTGGATTACTTACATGACTTGACTGCTAAATTACGTGTTCTCCACCAACAGGTCTATGACAGTCTACCGACAGCAACTGCGGATCCAGGACACACAATTCAACCTGGCGATTATATTCTCACGAAGAATTTTCAACGAACAAAACATTTGGAGCCGAGGTGGACTGGACCACATTTAGTTTTGTTAGTGACTCGAACTGCTGTTAGAGTAGCTGGCAAGAAGAACTGGGTGCATGCCACCCACTGTAAAAAAGTTCTATTGCCCTTACCATATAACAAGTGGGTGAGGGGAGGTATAGCCGATTCTGAATGTGAAAAAACTCTTAGATTTGTTCCATTTAGTGATGCTCATTTGACATGGACACGGTCAGAACGCGAGGATGATGATGTTCTGCAAGCTGCTGTGCCTCCTCATCTAAAGATTGACACCACCAATCCGGAACTTTTATTTAAGGATCCAACTGTACCTAATAAAGAACGCTACGATCTAAGAACGCGAAAGACTGTACATATGGACAAATAAAGTTGAAACTGGATTTTTTTATATAGTGAATTACACCTCGTCAGATCAAGAGACTTTTTTTTGCTTTTTCCTTTTTCGAGTCACCATCCGGACTCAGCTGTAAGGTCGCGGTGTAAAGACTTGGGAGTGCAAGCCGAAGACACAAGGTCGAGGTTCTGGTTGGTCTCAGGGCGTTCCCTGGACTGACAGACGCATTCCTTAGCACGGAACACCCAACCGCCGCGAACAGCACGGTTAGAGGATGGAGTCTTTTGGGTCTGAGAAAGGTGTTGAGAAAAGTGGTTTCAAAATGAAAATGTGTACATTGGTTCGTAGCAAATGTTTTTTAATAATGTGTTTCCTTATGCTTGTGAATATTAAGTTAGCTTATGTGGGTTGGATTTTCTATGTCACACAATTGACGCTTACATCTACCTCCCAACCTACTCTTTCTTTTTCTACTGCATCTCTACATGAGTTTCATACTTTACCTGAACATGAACAGACACCAAGATCAGAATTTGTGAATAATTTGTTTATACAGATGTTGCATCAGCATCAGCTAGTCATAAATACCACGAATTGTTGGGTGTGTGGGCTTATGCCACATACTGCAGACAAGGGAATGCCATATTTGGTTTTGCCTTTTTCACCTAATGGGTCAGTTTGGGCACTCCAATCGATGTTTATCTATGCGAACGAAGCCTCTCCAGTGCGTTCTGTTAACGATAACGTGAGCAAGAATGCTTTGATACGGGGAATAGTCGATACGATTAGAGAAATTGACGCGTATAATGCTATCCCTAAAGATGAGGTACGAGCATATGGCGGTTGGAATAAGACGACGGAGAAAGAAAGGCAGCGAAGGTCTCCTCCTATTTGGATTATACCCCACCGAGGTCATCTTTGTTTGCAAGGTAATGATATTATACTTGCAGATAGAGGTGGGGTATGCAAATTAATTAGATCTAGTTGCTGCGTTTTCATACCAGATAATGCCCCGACAGTGTACCAAGCCATCTCTAGACTACATAAGATCTCTGAGTCTATTCATGTGGACGAAGGAGACTGGTCGTTGATGGGATGGTTATGGGAATTGTTGTCCAAATGGGGATGGAAGATTCTGATGTTCCTTGGTATGGCGTTAGCTATCCTTTTCTCGTGTTGTTTATGCATCCAGTGTGGTCCCGCCATTTGTAGTCTTTGTGCTACGATCTGTGTGAGAAGACCAGTCCCGAGAGAAGTGAAGGATAATAAGATGATGTTACAGCAACACCTTGATGACCTGATGAGAATAGATATAGACCTAGATTCAGATTGACATGAGTTTAGGCTATTGCCTACGTAAGGCAAAAGGAGGGTCTGAGGTTCTGTGATTTTGCGTGCTTTTAAAGTGCACGACTTTCTTTTCTAAACATGGGTTTTTGCCATGCGTCGTGACTGCCATCTGGTGTTGCCTTTTACGTAGGCCTCAGAAGTTAGTCTGCGAGCAAAGCAGTCTGACCTTTTGTGGGTCATGTGTACATTAACAAAGGTTTCCTTCGTGCGCTGGAGTTAATTTCAGAAGCTGGATTTTCACCTGGAATTGACCCTGCCAAGCAAATTTCCCTGCAAGATCGTTATCCACTTTCCCAATCACCATTCAAGACATTTGTTAACTTTTAAGTTTCTTTACGTTTCTGTTATCTTGCACATTATCTGATACGACTTTTCTTTACTGTTTCTTCATTTCATGGGTTACGCTTTCAATTAAGGGTTTGTCCGGGCCTTCCAGATTATTATTTAGATATGCCTAAATATTAACTTGTGGGTTGGGACACTGTAAAATGAGCTTTACTATATGATGCTGTGTGATGTCATGTATTTTCTATTGGTTGAATTTTCGTGCAGGGGCGTGCATTTTAAATGTACCTTTTTGTGTATAAATAGGGATGTCTCGCCTTAGTAAAATTGAGCAGTTTCTTGAGTTGTACACCGTGTTGTTTTACTGGGATTTCTGCTACTAGCTGCAGCTAATAAATTTGATCTCTGAAGCCACCTAGAAGTATTCCGTGTCTCTGTATACCAAGGCAAGGGAACCCAGAGGACTTTGGGCGTGTCCCTGGCGCCGCTGGGTACTTGAAATCCCAGTTCTTCAAAATCCATTCTGGAAGGGGGAATTGTGAGTGATAAAACAATCATGCAACTTATCAACCGGTCTCTGCGCATTGAACTCAGGTGGGACAGCTTTCCTCTGCGCAGCGCGCCAAAAGGCAACAGAGAATAGGACTAGTCATATGTTTTCCATTCAGCACTTTGAGCTAAAATTAACTGCATGTAAGAGAGAAGGACACATACATATGTCATAGAAATTGTAAATATAAAAATGTATGGGGACACAACATATCGCACGAAAACCGTTCATTGATTTTTTAAAAAAATTTATGATTTGTAATATAACACACATACATTTCCAAAACATGATGTCGTTTATGACTAACAATATGTAAATATGTGCAAGAATGGAAAACTTTGAATAAAAACAACAGCACTTACTATTTTATTGAGATGAATGAGGTGGATAAGATTAACACAGCTGGTCAGTATTTGGTGGAATATTAGATAAGACACTGATGCAATCAGTCTTGGATTTCAGCATTTGGAAAGTGTCTCATAGCTCAAGAATTACAACATGTGAATAAAAACAACAGCACTTGTCTTACTTTTTCAATAGGATATATGAGGCTGATAGGACGAACCCAGTTGGTCAATATTTGCTTGAATATTTGATAAAGACACTCGCATTTCATCATCAAGCATTTTTAAGCATCCACGTTTCAGTTAAGTTTGTCATTGTTGAAAAGGATACTTCACAAATGTATGTAGTAGAAAACTGCAAGAGAATTTTTAACGCTTTTTTACCTAGGTTTGGATGCATTTTTGTAACACGAACCAACCCAAAAGCTGTCTAAATCACCCTCTGAATGCATCACGAGCATACTTCGATCATTTTTTATTTCAGCTAATTCTTCTTCTTCAATAAGAGAGAAGTTCCCAGCTGAAAGGAATGGATTTCTGATCCAATCATAGTCTTGGATTGCAATATTTGGAAAGTAATGAGAAACTTTCTCTCCGAGCAATGTTAAATGGTCAACAATCAGCGGGCTGATATCGCATTTCATCTGGTACTCATCTTTTTTGGAAAACATTTCAAAACTACCTTCTTTCACTTTCCTTTCCCAAATTTTTATTTTGTCTCTCAAACCACAAATTTTATCTACTGCTGTTAAGATATTTTCTCCTTTTCCTTGCATACTGGTGTTAATTTTATTCAAATGTTCAAATACATCAGCAAGATATGCCAATTTTGTGCACCAAAGTTTGTTTTGAATTAGACCACAAAATTCGTGCTGCTTATTGTCCTCAAAAAGTTTAAGCATCATGTCACGCAATTCGTATACAAGACAAAGCACTCGACCTCTTGAGAGCCAACGAACGTCTGTGTGCAGTAGGCGCTTTTTAAACCTTGCCCCCATTTGTTCACAAATATGAGCAAATATTCTTGATTCAAGAGGTCGACTTTTAATGTAATTCACCATTTGAATCACTTTGTCCATAACTTCCCTTAATTCATTCCCAATGGTTTGCGCGATTAGTGCCTCGCGATGTAAAAAGCAATGAGTAAATATGATAGTTTCATTTTCTTTCTTTGCTAAAGCTATAAAACCTTTTGTTGAGCCAATCATTGACGGTGCCCCATCCGTGCATATCCCAACACAATTTAACAAGCGCAAATTATTTTCCTTCATGAAGCAATCTAAAGTTTGAAATATATCCTCACCTCTAGTTCTCAGTGGAAGTTCTAAGCAACACAGGAATTGCTCAATAATTGTGTCAGTATGAATGAAACATATAAAAACCAGTAATTGAGCTAACCCACTGACATCTGTTGATTCATCTAGTTGCAATGCAAAGATCATATTGTCATCTTGAAAAATATCCTTCATTTGCAGCTTAACGTTAGCAGACATTTCTTGAATCCGCCTTCCAATTGTGTTATCTGCCAAAGGGATTTTATTAACTTCAATCTCAAATTCTGGCCCAAACATTGAGGTCTATTAGGATGGCGGACGGACCTACGTCCGTCCGCCACCCCAGAGTTGGAGGGACCGTCCGCAGGGGCAGCGGCGGTCCCTCCATTGCAATTAAGATGTGACCGCCACCCTGGCGGTCACATCCTGTATCTTTAACCTTGCGGCGGGTGCTGCTTGAAGCAGCACCCGCCACAAGGTTAAAAATGCATGATTTGCATTTACATGCACAACGCGGCAGGCACCGCGCGGTGCCTGCCGCTTTGTGCATTTAAATGCAGGGGGGTACCATAGGTACCCCCCATGTGCACCCCCCGTCTTCACCCTGGGGGCCCGCAAGGGGCCCCCAGAAGCAAAGTTCCACATGCTTTTCCACGGCGGAAAAGCAGCCGCGGAAAAGCATGTTTCACCACACATCCTAATTTGGCTGACGGTGTCTTGCAGACACCGCCACCAAATAGCGCTCATCATCCCGCGGATCAGCGGCGGACGGACCTGCTGTCCGCCGCTGTTCCCAACGCCATCCCACCGCCATCCTAATCTGGTGGTGGGTGTTTTCTGTCACCGCGGCGGTGAATCTGCATCCTCCGGGCCGGCGGTGGCTTCCACCGGCCCGGAGGATGCGGATTCACCGCCATCATAATCGACCCCATTGTTCGAACAATAGCACAGCAAGATTGCCTAATGGTGGTTTCGGCAACAGTGTGTGGTTCCTTGTTTTTGGCAATTATTTGAGCAACCAAGTAACTTGCCTTTTGAGCTTTCTCTGATGTCTTCATTCTCTTTGTGAATGATGCAGACTGCTTCCTTATACATCTTGCAAGCTCAATAATGTATTCCACTGGTTTTTCTGACAAATGGCTGTGTTTTGTGATAAAATGGCGTTTTAATTTATTTGGCACCATACTTTCATTTGCCAGTATTTCCCCACAAACTAAACACTGGGGACAAGGATGGTTTTCATTACCAGAAATTGTGAACCCCAGTTCCATATAAGCTTTTTTATATAAACGGGGATTGGCGATTTTCCCTTTACACTTCTTACGTACTGAGAAAGACTGTTCAGTTGATTCTTGGGTGCTCTGCTCAATAGCTGCTACATTTTGTTCTTCGCAAACGTCATAGTCACCAGCTTTTCGCTTCTGAATTATAAACTTATCCATTTTGAGTTTCTGTTTGCCTTCCGGGAAAATGAAATGTGGAAATCTAGAGATAGGAAGAACATGAGATACAAAGTTTAAAAATCTTACGCCTCGCTTACAGTCTGGATTCTCTCCAGTAACATTTCAGGATTTGAGTAGTAGATAATCATGTGAAATCAGAGCTCAAATTGTATTCAATATACTCGCTAAAAACAAGCACAAGAAAGGTTCAAGCTGCGGCCAGTGCAACTAAGCACGAAAGGCCTTTGGCATGGGGTGGACATGAAAACTGACCATGGGCATAACACAGAAAAACATGGTTGTCAAGGCTCTGCTGTGCAAGCCAAGCAGGGCATGAGTGGAGGGGTACATTAACGCTATTGGCATAAAATTAATATGCCGCCAATCTCAGAGGTGTAGTTTGTATCCCATGGTGCTAAGTTAGTTAACTATAATGGCGCCAATCTCGGAGATGTAGTTACAACTAGGTGCTCATTGTGTCAATTAATTGCATCTCAGTTTAGAATGCCAATCAGAGTGGGGTCTCATTTAGTATAATATGCCTCTTTTAACTAGGGATGAACCGGTCTTGTAGAATCTCATTACGAAGTTACCAAGTTATTCCAGTTTTGCTGTACAGACAGTTCAGTCCTGGTCCATAATTTATATATTGGTCCTGCGCCAGTGCTGTGTCACACATTTTTCTTTCATGGAGCAAGGAGTGCATAGCTATCATGCTACCACTGATCCACGAGTTCATGCTTTGCACAGGCAACAGAAGTGTTTAGGCATTCTATCTGAACTAAAATGATGTCATTTGCATACTTCCTAACTTGGTTAATTCCCTCACTTCTGTTTTTAGGTCTAGCCTGACCCAGAGATGCTTTTAGTATTACTGTCACACACACAACCCCACACACACTCAACCCCACACACATACACTCAACCCCACACACACGTACTCAACCACACACACAGCCCCACACACACCCACAACCCCCCCACACACACACAACCCCACACAACCCCCCCACACACACACACACACCCCACACAGTCTTGTAGTTTTGTTTATTCCATTGCAAAACTGGACTACAAGTCCCAGGTTTCAAGAAAAAAAAACCTGGCCTGAAACAGCACATCAGACAAAGACCTTGGAAGCTATGCATGCACTTGTATTGAGGCAGATGAGATATTGGCCACGATTGTGACCTAAGTATTGTTCCTGTACTAAGGGTCTCACTGCACTCACGTTCAGTGAGTGACATCATTTTCTGACTAGCAAGCATTACTTTTATGTTCCTTCCCGGTGTGTCAAACCATTTCTTTATTCAGCGCCAAGATACCCTTGGGTGAACTTACGTTTTACAAATGCCCGTTATGTTATGATAACCACTGACCATCTCCCTTCAGGTCAGTATGGACGCTGTTTCCAGCCCTGTACTTTTGTGTGCTGTACGTATTATACTTCGCATTCTGTCTTACGATTGTAACAGTTCATATCTCTTGCATGAGAAATAAGACTGTTCAATAAACCCTTTTTATTGAAACGCCCGTCTCTCTATTTCTGCGCAACTCTGTAGAAACAAAGCATGCACGATTGACTTAGTGAAACGGTTATCTATTGTTTCCACGACTCTGAAGAGATTGTTCCAATTCTGAGGGAAACAAAGTTGTTATGTTTATGCGGTTGTCAGAAACTAATCCCTTCTTGTATATTCGAGAAGTTTCTAGTGACCTTTAAGTTAGCTGGCACACACAAGTAATTAAGTTCATGTATTCATTAGAGGCATACTGACCTCAGTCCTATGCCAAATCTATAGTGTATATTATTCCAATGCACAGAGCCTATCAGGGATATAGGAACTACACTACAAAACAAGGGCTTAGTCAAACCTAATGTTAGGCACTATATTGCACGCAGTGGATTAAATCAGACACAACCAGGATTACGGAGAGCAGTAGTTTTGCATTCCTATGTGGGTAAGAATTTTGGCCACCGTGGTACTCCTATACAGGAGGCCAACTGGCAGAGAGAATGTGATAGTGTTGGCCACAGTGCACCATAGAGTATTCACCCTGAACTGCGGTCAAAGTAGAGAGCAGTTGTTTCAATTCTGGGCAGGCCATCGAACAAGCCTATGGATGGGTAAATAAATCCATGGTTAAAACTGAACAGTAGTCCCCAATTTAAGTGGAGGCCAGCTGACTTGCCTTCAATGGGGTAAATAAGCTGTGCACAAGCCCATCAAGCAGGAGGGCTTAATGCAAATTGAATGCAAAATCAAATAAAACAAGAAGGGCTTGGTAAATAAGGTGTAGTCGCTTGAGTGGATACGCCACTAGGTTTCCCCAATAGGAACGGGGTACACCTTCAGAGGTAGAAGGAAAGTGTCCAGCTAGAAAGACTGGTAATCACAAGTTGCAGGAGGTTATGAAGCCTGCTATGGTGGGGTGGGGGCCCTGGATACGACGGCAGACTTACAGGGTGATCCTGAGGCTGATTGGTACGAGGGGCACCCTTTCAGGAGCACCACAAGGGTGCATTATGCCAAAATCCCACGAGCGCCTTGCTAGTCTAGAACAATGGCGGCCCGCTAGTCCCTCGGCGGTTGTAAGCTTAAGCAACCGGGGGCTTGCCTGGTTACGCTCTGCCCCTAAAAAGGCGTGAGTAAAAGGTATGGAATGGTGGTCCATGATATGTAAGGGGTATAACCCCCACAAAATGGAGGCACCGATTGGATTGGCCACGGTGCAGTTGGTTCATCAGGTGGGCAGGGCAGCTTAGGTGAGTAACCGCTGCCTGCCCTTGGATCGCCCGTAAGTTAAACCACCAAGTTGGCACACTATACTCCTTGTATGTAATAAACCTGCAGCACAATTTTCCCAACAAAAACTTGTGTGGACTGTATTATTTTCTGCAGCACGACTATTTACTGCTAAGCGGGGTGTTGCTGATATAGGCACAAAGGCTCAGATTTTCTCTGCGGGTAACTTTGTTTCAATATAATAACATGGCGCTTGTTTCAGGGGCTGGAAGACACGCTCCAATAATGAGGCTATTGTTGCTGAAACTAAGTGTGTACAGTTGTCAACATTATTGAAAGCCGAAGATTGAGCCAACCATACCAAGATGGACAACAGTTTGTACTGAAGTGAATGGTGGTGGTAGTCTCATTTAAACAAACTACTGATATCCAGCGCTTAATCGATGACATTGGTGGGAGGTAGTAGACACTAACAATCATTTTGGCAGCCGGAACTTAAACAAGAGAAAGTGAAATTTAAGGAGGAATAGAAGGATAGAGAAAGAGTGAAAGAGTAAAAAGAGAAGGATGAAGGAGTGAAAAAGAATCCACAAGGGTGAAATAAAAAGGCAAGATGTGTAGGATGGAGGAGTAAGATCCCTGAGGTCAATGCAAGACTAAGCAGCCCTGGAATTTGTCAGCATTCAGCAGCACTAGAGCTGGGCTCCTAAGAAAAACGGTGAGGCTCTTCACTTATGTATTTATTATTATTAATAATAATACAAATTAAGCACTGCGGATATCTAGCATGATGGGACGCAAAGACAGTGTTTATTAGGAGGTCAACATGTGCAAAAGCTGTGTAATTCTTCTTGGTTCAACAACTGTGCTACTAATTTCATCTCCAAGCCTAAAGTATTGGTATCTTTAGTCAGACTGATTGAAACAAACTGGCATGATGCATAGCATTTCGAAGTCACAGACACTTCCTCGTGAACTGGCTGTGACTCGCTGAAAGGGAAGACAAAACAAGAGCCTGTATTTTACGCAAAACACTTTACACGTGCTTGCGCAAACATAAAACACATTATGAACTGGAGATTGTCCAAAACACACACTCGAAATAAAGCACTCTTGCTCATCTCAAATTGGTAGAGAGAAGCCACGAGGGTATCACAGGGATGCAGCTGTTGTATGGTGAGGAAATGGAATCTGTCTGTCTGCTGCGAGCAGGCAACGTGCGTGTATGTATGGAGGGGGGTGGGGGTGTATTGGCGTGTGAGCGCGCTACTTTCAGGCAGACTATAAGGAGCTTACCTGCTGTATAGGCCTGCACACCGCCGCTGAGACTCTTACAATGCCCCCACTGTAGGATCCGGAACTCACTGCAACACCGCACCCACTGAGTCCGGGATCTTGCTCCAGATCACGAGGCTTCGCAGCTGCTCTGCCTTCCGCCTTCTGCCTTGTCGCATGCACGTTGCAATCCTTTAGTGAGGGGGCAGCATTCCACGGCCTAATATCGACCGGCCTACGTCATCGCGTCGCATCCCGCGACACACCTACGTGTGGGGCGCAACACAGTAACTTGTCACGCCACACAGTTTGGAAAGCACTGGTCTACAGACTGGTGGAATCACAAAGCCGACCACCGGGATCTCAGGGGGTCCGAATGGTCAGATCTTAATGCCCTCACACACCTGGTAGGGTGTCATGCTTCCTCATAGGGTGTTCCTTGTCAAGCCGGCACTGCAATGTCTGACGGACCTGGGGGCTCTTTATTGGAGATCTTTTGATCTGTAAACCCTGTTGGATGAGTGCATGAAAGGCTATTGTGCAAAAGATAGGGTGGTGATAGGGGTAACCAAAAGAGTGTTTATGGGGTAAAGGTACCTTGACTAAATAAAAACAGAAGTGCTATCCTTCAGTAGCAATGTACCTTGATAGCTACAAATTAAAATGATATGGTGGGGTCGACATGTGTTATGCCTACGTTGTCAGGAGGGTCAATTTGCATTTCATCAGGACCGAAACAAATTAATCCTACACAATGTTAATCAGTGGAACACTCTCTGGGTAAAGTGTGGTCACTTATGAAATACAATACTGCACCTGAATTGATGCAGGGAGCAGATTCCACCTGGTAGAAAGAACGGATAAAAACATAACTCAGCAGGCATCACACCTTGAGGAAGGACCTTCCTTCACTATTCAAAGAAAATGACACCACACATTCATAGTCACTAATTAATTATACTCCCTAAATAACGGAGTCCCATCTCAAAATGGAAAGCAATGTCTAAAAAGAGCACTCACAGTTTGAGTGTTAAGTAGCAAACATAAGTGACTGCAGTAAATTAGTAGTTAAGGCAGTAATTTTGGGGATGAATCATGAGTTGATATGGGAGAAATCTCCCCATGGGTTGGTACAGGTTAAATGTAAATTTGTATGTGCCTCAAGGCCTTACCCGAAGGTTTGAAAGGAATAGCCCCTTAGGTAAGACAGAGGGCCTGGGCGTAGCGACGGGACCGCTGGTAGCCCAAAAAAATGAAGAGAAACTAAAGTGCCAAAGAATTCGGTAATCAGCATAGTTAGCGGTATTTGGTACAGTACATCCTAGACTAACAATGGTGTAAAATAATCTAAAGAAGCACTTATGTGATGAACGCTGGGCATTCTCCCTAGACCTACCTTCCTGTAGATGCAGAATGCATGGGGGGCTGCACGTAAAATAGAGTTGGGAGGGGGGGAGGGGGTAACATGGTGCAGCCAGTACAGATGCTCATGAGTGCCAAGAATACAGCAGACCAAAACCTACGAGCCGAGAAATGATTTTCTGTTCAGGTGGGTCCGTTAGGTTGTAAAGTGCTATGTCCGAAATAGCAGGACAGCGGGCAAAAAAAAAGGTTGCCGGTCACCAGTGCTCATTCCAAACATTCGTTATCCTAGGAAGCTCATGTGAGCTCCCCAACATTTTACCTAGAGACATCCCTGTTTTTTTGCAGGAGAAGTCTTAACAGCAATGAAGACCTGCATCCCTGGATCAGTTATGCTCTCACTTCCTTGGGCAAAGTGTCCCTCGTGCATGTGCAGTCCAGGTCTCTCAGGTGGACGAAGAATCCACCTATTGATTGTTCACATGTTGTTTGGCTTGCCTCAACTGTAACTACTCATAGTCATGGTTCAGCTGCAGATTAAGGTGGACTCACGGAAAACTCAAGGTGAACTTCACCTTCGTTGTTGAGCATGTTTCTGAAGAACTTGAATATTTCCTACAGGGACATATTAATACCACTGTCCATGTATTTTGTCACTTTTAGGAAAGTGACCATAGTGGCCATCCATACATTCCATGTAGGTGTTGCTGCACACAGTAGCCTGTTCACTGAAAGGCATTCAGAAGTTCCCAGTTAAATTTCCCTCTTGCTATATTGGGGTTGGTGACTCAGGGCCCGATTCACAGAACTAACTTAAGACAAAATCCTAAATGTACTACCATTTTGGTATTCATAGAAGGCACTTACTCATTTTGGTATTCACAGAAGGCACTTACTCATTTCGGTATTCACAGAAGTTAGGAGCCCTAACTTTAGGACTCCTAAATGCCTTCTGTGAATACCGAAAGTCTTAAAGTTAGGATTTTTCTCAATTCAGGAGTAGTAAAGTTAGGACTCCTAACTTTAGGACTCGTAAATGCCTTCTGTAAATACCGAAAGTCTTAAAGTTAGGATTTTTCTCAATTTAGGAGTAGTAAAGTTAGGACTCCTAACTTTAGGACACCTAAATGCCATCTGTGAATATCGAAAGTCTTAAAGTTAGGATTTTTCTCAATGTAGGAGTAGTAAAGTTAGGACTCCTAACTTTAGGACTCCTAAACTGAGAAAAATCCTAACTTTCAGACTTTTGGTATTCACAGAAGGCATTTAGGAATCCTAAAGTTAGGACTCCTAGCTTCTGTGACTACCGAAATGAGTAAGTGCCTTCTGTGAATACCAAAATGGTAGTAAGTTTAGGATTTTGTCTTAAGTTAGTTCTGTGAATCGGGCCCCCTGTGTGTCCCATTGCATTGTAATTTTGGGGTAGGCCTTGCGGCTTTTCCGCAATCTTGCCCAAGGTTGTCTTCGAGGTCCCTATCTACAGCTAGGTCATTGTTGCTCATAGTGGTGATGTTCAGGCAGTCAGTCTCACTGTAGTAGGTATCTGAGTATTTGTGACTTTTGCCGGGCCAGCTTCGGCTGGCTGTGGTCTTGTGCTGGTCGACTTAGTTGTCACATTTTAACAATCCTGTGAGACGTTAGGAGCAGATGTGGTGTTTGTGGTGCTAGTAGCATGCCTCCACCCCAGTCTGGAGTTTGTTGAGTATGAGGATGCATTGGGTGCCACCCAGTGCTTTAAATGGGCCGGTACTCACCTGTACTGAGTACCGGCACTTTCCATTTTTATCGAGCTGAGTACCAGCACTTCTCCACTGCTAAGGAGAGTACCGGTACTCACGAAATCTAAGCTTATTGCTGTCAGAGTGGACCCTATCTGTACTGCACTGTGACAGCCAACGCGCCTCTCTGACCCTTAGCTTAGCCACTACTGAACCATTCAGCAGCGGCTCATTTGCATTATGCTAGGGATGTCCGGGTGTTTGGAATTTCACCGTCCTGCTGTGTGACAGCGTGGGCCCCATACAGGCCCTGCTCTGTCAATCGATTTGCACTGTGGCTGCTCAGTAACTCAGGAATAATCCAAAGTGATCCTTTTGTGTATTTCTCTGCTTGTGTATGTGTGTGTTTGCTTGATTGTGTGTATGTTTGGGTTCGAGAGAGAAACCAGATCAGAGAGAAAGGGAATCTGAACACTCTGGGGATATTTGAAAAGAAATGTGTGAAATCCTTGTTTCTGTTTGTTTTCTGTGTGCACTCTAAAAGATATAAGGAATTCACTTAAGGCAAGCAAGTAGGAAGAGTATGACATTAAAAAGCTGCAAATATTACAAAACAAAGAAACATTAACGTTTCGTGTTTGCCCTTCATTTTATACACTGAGTTGGCACGTTTTGTTTATATTATTTGGTATGTCCGGCAACTGGTGTAGAACTTAGTTCAAAATACCCATAATTAATGATGCAGCGCTAGACTCTCTTTCGTCCTGGGGCACATTGATTTTTTAGCCTGAAAGTGCTTAGAGCACTGTAGATGGCTTAGCTGCAATCAGAGTTTAGAAACTCCTTCCATTATGATTTAGGGTTTGTCCCCAGCAAGTCTAAACGCCACCCTTTATTAGCATATGTAGCTGGTAATCTGCACACATGGAACGTTTGAGACCACTATCAAGGGCAGTTCCAGGTCAAAATAAATGCTCAATAGAAGTGTCTTCATATCCTCATGTCTCGCCCCACCTTTAACCCCGCCCACTAGCCACACCCCTAGCCCAATTTAATGAGTACCTGCACTTATATTTTTCCATTTAAAGCACTGGTGCCACCAGGTGCCTTGCTTTCTTAATGTTATCAATGTGCTGTATTGGAATGTCTGTGTTGGCCCCGAGTACCTCCTTGATGTTTCATGCAGCCTGGCTTCTCCAAAGTCCTTCTGCTCAGGTACTCTCAATTCTTTTTGAATGAGAGTGGGCTTCGGCAGGTGCGCCTCTTGGTGAGTGCTGGGCTGATGTCCTCTGCACTGCGGACAGTGTAGGCAGTGTCTGGCAAAAATAGAGTGTCCTCCTGAGGCTCTGGCTACTGACTACTGGCTACTGATTGTACTGTTCCAGGGACAATCCTTTCTATGTGTGGCTGCAGTCTGCGCCACGTGCATCAGCAGTGGCTGCCATAACGCACAGACATAGAGGTTTGTTGGCGCTCCTGGCCTTCGGGTCAGCAACCCTTGCTGATGGTCTTGGAGCTCTCATCTTGGCTGGAGTTCTACTCCAAGGGGCACAGCTTCTCGGGGGTGTTTGGGGTGTTACAACCCTCCCTAATAAATGTATTTTCAGATGAATATTTGGTTACAGGTGCTTTCAGTTGGGTATGGTGAGGTGTCTGCTGGATTTCACCTGTGATTTTTTAATGGACACACTGACAAAAACACACACACTCTCATCTCTGTTTTGAAAGCCCCAAGAAATGTTTCTTTTACAAAATATTGTTTCTCTCATTTAGTACTCCTATTAATCTGCATTCCTCCCCCTTTCCACTGCCTCTTAAGCCCCTCTCATGCGCCCTGTTTGTCATATAATGTCTTTCAACATAATATGCCAGCGTGATGCTCCAGAAATCTGATGCTCCCCCTCCCCCCTCCAATCTTAGTGACCAAGGTACGCCCCTGTCTACTCTTGGCACACACCTGTGAGTACTGCGGGAGTGGCGCTGCGTGCAGGTTGTTGCCCGTATCATTGCTATTGTAGTGAGCTGCTGCCTATGCTGGAGGCTGTGCATAGGCAGCAGAGTCAGCTCAGACAGAAAGCACTCTCCTGTCACTACAAGCAGGGCCACTTTTCTGACCGCTGCGTGATGGCTACACACCCCTTTTAGTGTCTCCCATGGGCTGTGTCCGGCCTTAGAGGGTGTGCAGCCATGTAACATCATGGCGTTGTGACGGTGACACCCTACATGTTCCGGGGAAAGAGACTGGATGCTGAGGGGCTCATTTACAAGCCCCTTGAGGTGCAGGTACGTCACTTTTCCACATATAAAAAGTGAAGCAACGGCGGTGCAAGGGGCTTGCAAATAAGCCCATTGATGCACAAATGACCTCGCCCTAATATTGCTCGCGTGGCTTGTTATCAGCTTGACCTGGTTGCGGATCCCTAGCCCTGGGACACTGTACCCGTGCCATGATGGTGGGCTATGGTGCATGGAATGCGCAGCCTGACAGCTTCCACGCCAGTGGAGAGACTCTTGTGGCTGGTGCCTCGGCTGGTTCGGGGCTTCTGCAATCGCCTGAGAAGGAAAGGGGAAGGGTTCAACTAACATACCAACACAAAGTGTATGTGTGCGGGGGGTGCTCCTTCGGGACATGGCAGTCTCTCTTTGAAATTAAGAGTCCCTATAACAAGCGTGTGCAATGCAGTAGGTCTTGCATTTGCGAGAGTTAATGCTATTGGCATTGTAAATGACAATGCCTTTTATGTATCTGTTTCGCTAATTTACACATATATCATTTACAAAGCCAAAAGCTCAAACTCTTGTAAATGTGGGACATATTTAAAGAAGTGGCCGCCATTGTCCCGGGCTGCTCCGAAAGTGAAAACGCACATGGTGTGCTGAATGTTGCAGGAAAGCATGTTGTGCCTGCAGTAGGAGAAACTGATCAAAGAAAACAGTGCTTACAGACTAAAAAAGACTTACCGTATAATAACCCAAGGAAAAGGGCAGTCCTCGAGGGAGGTCAGAAATGAAGACAGGGCGGTACTAAGGAAGGACTAACAAGCCTATTAACGAATCAGAAGCCAGCATTTATGAAGGACAATTACACAAGCCAATGGCAAAGATGGGCGGGAGTGGGAGGGGCATCTATTCCATACTCCAATACAGCACGCCTCGCTCGACCTAAAAAAGGCTAGTACCGGACTTTGAGAAAGTGGAACGTTAAATATAGGTGCTCCGAGTTAGGGGCAGCCCATTTTTTTTATCTTGAAAATTTTCACGTATGGTAGAGAATTTGAAAACACTTGTAACGATTGCACTGGTATTGCGGATCAGGCGCGCAATTCCCATTGGGTTCAGAGGGCCTCAGCCCCGCCCACCGTCGTGTGTCAATCTGGGCTGAGACAGCTTCCTGGGCACACACACACAGCCGCACTTGAGTACTTCACAGGTCTTTAAAAGGCCATTTACTTGCTAACGAGGCTCTGTCGTGTTTTCACCCCTTCTTAGAGCCCCTGCATCTCCACTCTGCATATTGCTGGAGGAATCCGCCCTCTCCCCCCTCCCCCGAAATTTTTAGTAGCCCCTCCCGAAATGTGGCTCTAGTTGTGCCTCTGTCGTGGATGACTTCAATTTTTTTCCTACCAGATAGAATTAAAATTTGTTATCGTTTTGGGGCGATATATGGTTCAAAGAAGAACATAAAGTATGCTATCCACCAAAGACAGCCCTAGGACATGAAGGCAGCGGACTCGTAGCGGAGCGAAATAAACGAAAACTAGCTCTGGACAGGGGAGAAGGATTATGATGCAGAGCAAGTAGAACAGTTTCCAGCTGCATTGCTTAGGCCTTTTTCAGATGTGCGGCTATTAGTGCCAGCTGCTCCTCCTAAGTTACTTTTCCGTGGGGACAGGTCTGATTAAGTTAGAGTCCTGCTGCAGGAACAGCACCACTGACACTATGATTTCAGGGCATTTCAGTCCCCCTCTGAGATGGCCAGTTGGCCTGGGAGTCTGCAAGGTTTCTAGGGTCGCCAGGCCAGTACCTTTATGTTGGTGCTAGAAACCGCTTTTCATGTAGCATGTTATCTGCACCCTGTTCCGAGCACCTCTGAAGATGATGATGCTGTTGTGCATTCGTAGGCTTTGCTAGTCCCGGACGGCACATTAGCTCTGTTATTCTCATCTTATCATCTGTACTATGTGCCCCCTTTATGCCCTTTTATTTCTCTTCTCCACCGCCCTCCCAATAACACCTTCCCCCTTTCCCCCCCCACCCTTCTCCGTCACATCTTCCCATCATGGCCACCACTCGAGTTAAGGTTGGAGCTAATTGCTTTAAAATCATCTATCCTCCTAGCCTGACTAAAGCTGCAACAAAACGATTGAAGCACAATACTATTGAACGTTTCCCGGATTCCCTTTTTGTTGATCAATATCACAATAGTCGTTTTGGGAGGCTCAAAAATGATTTCATTTTCTTCACTCACGACACCTCCTCCTGGTCCACCAGCTTATACCGTTCCCTTAACGTCACCTCCTCCTCCTCTATCCCTCATGGGAAACAGCTAAAAATCTCCCCCTCCACCCGTTTCAACGGCTACCTCACTATCTCGCTCTATAACAACGGTACTGTCATGATCCAAGGCAATGACACCTGTCTCTCGCTCTTTGACCACCTCTTCCCCTCTCTACTCCCCTCCGCTGCGACCGGGTTTTCACCCGACTCTTCTTCTAGCTCCACCCATTATTCCCTTTCGCCTCCCTTGTCCCCCCCACACTCCAATTGGCTGCACTCTCAAGAATCACAGGTCGGCCCTCCTCCCGCCCCCTCCCCTGTGACCTCCTCTCCTATCCCTCCCCCCTCAAAATTTGCCCCACCCCACTTCACTTCAGCCTCACCGCTAGCTAATGCGCTCCTCATCCAATCTGCACCATCCCGTTACACCAATCTTCTCTCCCCCCCATTTTCCATCCAGTCACCCCCCTTTTTATTCCAGCTCTCCTCCAACCTTCTCCCCCAGTGAACTTTCCCTATGCTCCCCTTATCCCTTCTTCCATACTTCCTGTCCACCTCCCCCCCCCTCGTTATTCACCCGGATTTCGAATCAATCCCACTGCTTCTCTCTCCTCCCTCCCACTCCTCCAGCAATGCTTTGCTTCTCCCTTTCCCCCCCTGGTAACCCTGTCCATTTCACTCCCTCGGGTCCAACAGTACCACTTCCTTTCCCCAACTTCCCTCTCTCTCAACCCCCCCCACTCTGCCAGCTGCCCGTTCCCTCACTGCCTCCTTGCCTACCTGACATCCCCTCCACAAATACCTCACCTCTTTTTCTCCCAAACCCCCTTCATTCCCTTGACTCCACACAGCCCTCCCCTCTCCTTCTTCCCTCCCGCTGTGTTCTGCACCCTTCTCCCCCTAAAATTATCCCTAATTCCTCTCCTTCTTGCAACACCAACAAAGGCAACTCTCCCTTAACCTCCGATTTGTTAACTCCCGCTCTCAACATCCACCCTTCCCCGCGTTTGAACCTTTCACCCCTACTCACCTCCTATCCCCCCACCTCTCCCTGCCTTCCACCACAAATTCCACCCCCACCTGTGTCCATCGATCCACCCAACCTTCCGTGCCCTGCATTACTCTCGATGGAAAACAAACTAGGTTCCCTTATCACTTACATCTCACAACTTACTGATGCAATCTCACTGCTTAGCTCTAAGATTTCCACCTTTTTGTGCACCCCCCCTCCGTCCCAACCTCCTACGAGATGCACCTCGCCCCCTCACCTCAACTTAGCCAAGCTCAATCAGTCGTCAGCAAACTCTGTTAATTCGCACAAGCCTTTGAACGCCGCCCTTCCTCAACCTGCATACCCTAGCAACCCTACTATCTACACTATTCCAACCATCTCCTCTGTTAGAACCAAGCAACCACCTAAACCCTCCCGAGCACCCCCACATAAACACAACATCCCGATCACCCTTCAGAGCCCAAGTGCCCCGTCACCAAAACAGTCCTGACAGAGCTGCGCTGTCTGCTCCACAACTGCAGATCTGCAGTAAAACACAAACTTGAAATCTCAGATATCATCACCCACCACAATATTGACATGCTCTTCCTCACAGAGACCTGGTTAAAAGATACCTCGCATGCTGTGTTTGATCTCCTATTTCCTACAGGCTATTCTATACTTAAGAATGACAGAACAGAAAGCACGGGGGGAGGTGTTGCAGTCATCTTTAGAAACTCCCTTCAACTTAAGGCCTCTCCTATCAGCTCCTTTCTCACCTTTGAATGCCTTTCATTGGAGTTACAAGTGCATCACCGTTCACCCCTTAGGTTCCATGTCATTTACCGTCCGCCTCGTAGCGGCCCTGCGTTTTTGGAGGAACTCACTGACTTCATCAGTGACCAATACTCGCAAAGTGACAATCAGACTTTCGTAGGTGATTTCAATCTACACTGGGGCTCACCACAAGACTCGTCCGCAAACTCCCTTGCCACCTTCCTCTCTGATAACGATCTCATCCAACACTGCACAGAATCAACACACTCTAAGGGCTCAATCCTGGACCTTGTTATTTCTAAAGCAGGCTTGCTTTCCATCTCTACCCCTATTCACGTAGATTGGTCTGACCACCTCCTCATCCCATTCTCTATTCAACTATCACACGCTATTACACTTGGCCAACCCAAGAGGGCTATCTCCTGGTTCCGTGATGTTAAAAATATTGATGTCGGTCCCCTCTGTGAATCAGCTTTGTTATCACTTCCAAGGCTAGACCCGAACCTAGATGTGGACGATCTCACCTCCCAATGTCTCACAGTTCTTGCAGATGAAATCAACAACGTCACTCCACTCAAAAGCAAAAGATTAAGGCCCACCCCCTCAGCACCTTGGTTCAACAAATCCCTCTATGAAGAAAGGAAGCAGCTAAGATTCCTGGAGAAACAATGGAGGCAAGTGCTATCCACCGATAACTTGTCCACGCTCCGCTCCGCAAGATCCAAGTACCACAAACACATCTTCCTTGGGAAAGCGGCACACTTCAAAACCCTCCTTGACTCAGCCAAAAATAGACCCAAAAAAACTATTCTACGTATGGTAGAGAATTTGAAAACACTTGTAACGATTGCACTGGTATTGCGGATCAGGCGCGCAATTCCCATTGGGTTCAGAGGGCCTCAGCCCCGCCCACCGTCGTGTGTCAATCTGGGCTGAGACAGCTTCCTGGGCACACACACACAGCCGCACTTGAGTACTTCACAGGTCTTTAAAAGGCCATTTACTTGCTAACGAGGCTCTGTCGTGTTTTCACCCCTTCTTAGAGCCCCTGCATCTCCACTCTGCATATTGCTGGAGGAATCCGCCCTCTCCCCCCTCCCCCGAAATTTTTAGTAGCCCCTCCCGAAATGTGGCTCTAGTTGTGCCTCTGTCGTGGATGACTTCAATTTTTTTCCTACCAGATAGAATTAAAATTTGTTATCGTTTTGGGGCGATATATGGTTCAAAGAAGAACATAAAGTATGCTATCCACCAAAGACAGCCCTAGGACATGAAGGCAGCGGACTCGTAGCGGAGCGAAATAAACGAAAACTAGCTCTGGACAGGGGAGAAGGATTATGATGCAGAGCAAGTAGAACAGTTTCCAGCTGCATTGCTTAGGCCTTTTTCAGATGTGCGGCTATTAGTGCCAGCTGCTCCTCCTAAGTTACTTTTCCGTGGGGACAGGTCTGATTAAGTTAGAGTCCTGCTGCAGGAAAAGCACCACTGACACTATGATTTCAGGGCATTTCAGTCCCCCTCTGAGATGGCCAGTTGGCCTGGGAGTCTGCAAGGTTTCTAGGGTCGCCAGGCCAGTACCTTTATGTTGGTGCTAGAAACCGCTTTTCATGTAGCATGTTATCTGCACCCTGTTCCGAGCACCTCTGAAGATGATGATGCTGTTGTGCATTCGTAGGCTTTGCTAGTCCCGGACGGCACATTAGCTCTGTTATTCTCATCTTATCATCTGTACTATGTGCCCCCTTTATGCCCTTTTATTTCTCTTCTCCACCGCCCTCCCAATAACACCTTCCCCCTTTCCCCCCCCACCCTTCTCCGTCACATCTTCCCATCATGGCCACCACTCGAGTTAAGGTTGGAGCTAATTGCTTTAAAATCATCTATCCTCCTAGCCTGACTAAAGCTGCAACAAAACGATTGAAGCACAATACTATTGAACGTTTCCCGGATTCCCTTTTTGTTGATCAATATCACAATAGTCGTTTTGGGAGGCTCAAAAATGATTTCATTTTCTTCACTCACGACACCTCCTCCTGGTCCACCAGCTTATACCGTTCCCTTAACGTCACCTCCTCCTCCTCTATCCCTCATGGGAAACAGCTAAAAATCTCCCCCTCCACCCGTTTCAACGGCTACCTCACTATCTCGCTCTATAACAACGGTACTGTCATGATCCAAGGCAATGACACCTGTCTCTCGCTCTTTGACCGCCTCTTCCCCTCTCTACTCCCCTCCGCTGCGACCAGGTTTTCACCCGACTCTTCTTCTAGCTCCACCCATTATTCCCTTTCGCCTCCCTTGTCCCCCCCACACTCCAATTGGCTGCACTCTCAAGATACCTCAGATATCATCACCCACCACAATATTGACATGCTCTTCCTCACAGAGACCTGGTTAAAAGATACCTCGCATGCTGTGTTTGATCTCCTATTTCCTACAGGCTATTCTATACTTAAGAATGACAGAACAGAAAGCACGGGGGGAGGTGTTGCAGTCATCTTTAGAAACTCCCTTCAACTTAAGGCCTCTCCTATCAGCTCCTTTCTCACCTTTGAATGCCTTTCATTGGAGTTACAAGTGCATCACCGTTCACCCCTTAGGTTCCATGTCATTTACCGTCCGCCTCGTAGCGGCCCTGCGTTTTTGGAGGAACTCACTGACTTCATCAGTGACCAATACTCGCAAAGTGACAATCAGACTTTCGTAGGTGATTTCAATCTACACTGGGGCTCACCACAAGACTCGTCCGCAAACTCCCTTGCCACCTTCCTCTCTGATAACGATCTCATCCAACACTGCACAGAATCAACACACTCTAAGGGCTCAATCCTGGACCTTGTTATTTCTAAAGCAGGCTTGCTTTCCATCTCTACCCCTATTCACGTAGATTGGTCTGACCACCTCCTCATCCCATTCTCTATTCAACTATCACACGCTATTACACTTGGCCAACCCAAGAGGGCTATCTCCTGGTTCCGTGATGTTAAAAATATTGATGTCGGTCCCCTCTGTGAATCAGCTTTGTTATCACTTCCAAGGCTAGACCCGAACCTAGATGTGGACGATCTCACCTCCCAATGTCTCACAGTTCTTGCAGATGAAATCAACAACGTCACTCCACTCAAAAGCAAAAGATTAAGGCCCACCCCCTCAGCACCTTGGTTCAACAAATCCCTCTATGAAGAAAGGAAGCAGCTAAGATTCCTGGAGAAACAATGGAGGCAAGTGCTATCCACCGATAACTTGTCCACGCTCCGCTCCGCAAGATCCAAGTACCACAAACACATCTTCCTTGGGAAAGCGGCACACTTCAAAACCCTCCTTGACTCAGCCAAAAATAGACCCAAAAAAACTATTCGATCTCATCAAGTGTCCTGACCGCTCTCCCCCTTCCTCCAAGTTGGAGGACTCTGCAAAGAGAGCAGCGGATTTTGCTTTATTCTTCGACGAAAAAGTGAAATCTCTTGTGGATCAGGTCGCTCATCCTACCCCTCCCGAGGAGTGCAAGTCCTCAGCTGTTTGGCATAACTTTGACTCCATTTCTGAAGATGCCCTTCTCAAGTGCATCCGGGAAACAAAGCCCTCCAACCATCATCTGGACCCCATCCCCAGTGCCATTGCCATTGACTTTTATTCCCTTTCCATCTCCTACTGGTCCACTCTGGTCAACCTCTCCCTCTATCAAGGCTCCCTTCCTGTCTCCTTCAAAACTGGGCAGGTCACCCGCTTCTTAAAAAACCAACTGCTGATGCGTCTGACCTCAACAACTTCCGCCCCATCACTAACTTACCCTTTCTTGCGAAGGTTACAGAAAGATGTGTAGCAAAACAACTCTGTCGTCATATCAAAGACAATGATCTTCTTGACAATTTCCAGTCTGGCTTCATTCAAAACTGCAGCACTGAAACCGCCCTACTGCAAGTGGTTGATGACGCTCTGAGGATCCTCGACTCAGGGGGGTCCTGTCTCTTCATTCTCCTTGACCTTTCTGCAGCCTTTGACACTGTCAATCACAACACCCTCCTCAACATTCTTAAACAGAGAATGGGCATGGAGGGCACTGTGCATAAATGGTTTGCTTCCTTCCTCTCTGATAGATCACAAATGATCAAAATAGCGAACAGTCTTTCATCTCCTGTGGCGGTAGGTCAAGGTGTTCCTCAAGGCTCTATACTTGCACCCACTTTGTTCAACCTTTATTTAGAACCACTAGGAAATCTCCTAAGCAAATCCGGGATCCATTATCATCTCTATGCTGACGATACTCAAATCTACCTCAAGGTTGCCTCTACTCACGATCTCTCGATCCTAAGCTCCACGCTTGACACCATTCATAACTGGATGTTTACTCATCAACTGATTCTGAACCCCTCCAAAACCGAATTCCCCCTCTTCTCCTCTTCAATCTCTCCCCCCCAGTGCAATCTTGGATGGATCAGCTGAATCTACTGAACACTAAACCCATCATTGCCGACAGCGCAAAATCCCTGGGTGTCATCCTCGACAAAAAACTCAATCTAACCCCTCACATCAACTCCATTGCAAAGTCTGCTCGTTACCATCTGCGCCTTCTTTGGGGAATCCGTCACTTCTTCCCGGAGCAGGACCTTATAACCCTGGTGCAATCGCTGGTCCTCTCAAGACTGGACTACTGCAATTCTCTTCTTACTGGCCTCCCCAAATCCCACCTGTCCCCCCTTAAATTTGTTCTCCATTCAGCAGCTCGTTTCATTTATGGGGCCAAAAGAAGCGACCACATCACTCCCATGTTATCCACCCTCCGCTGGCTTCCAATCGAGGCTAGAGCCATCTACAAGACTGCTTGTATCACCCACAAAGCCTTGCACTCCTCCTCTCCTCGCTACCTGGCGAATAAACTGAAACTCTCTGGTGGCTCTAGACCTTCACGCAATGCGGAAAATCTTCTGCTTGAACCTCCCACTTTCAAGAAGGAAAGAACGATGGCCCAATCCTTTTCGGGCAATGCGGTGAGAATCTGGAACTCCCTTCCACCGCAGCTCCGGACCACCTCCTCCTCCCAGGCTTTCAAAACTGACCTCAAAGCTCTCCTCCTTCAAAGACACTTCCAAATGTAACTCATGCCCTCTCTATTATCCGTAGGAAGCCCTTCCATTTTAGAAAAATCTACTGTACATGACTATGGAAGTGTTTTCCCAGTGTGTTTTTGTGATCTGAGAGTCTGCCATTTTGTGCAGTACTATCTTTCTACCTGTGTCTGGTACTCATGTGTATCTTTCACCCGTCACTTTCTCTTGTAACACACTGTTTTCTACCTCCTACAATTGTTTATTTTTGATACCTGCACAAGTGCCACTATTCCCTTCTTATTGGTTCTTGTGCTTGAGTGCCCCCCATGTATTGCAGTATTATAGCTTTATGTTTACTTTGTATGCTTTTGTAACTTGCACACGTCACTTTGTCCTCCTGTAATGCACCGTTTGCTACCTCTTTTATTTTGTTGGTTCACGATTGTCACTTTTGTAATGCACCGTTTGCTACCTCTTTTATTTTGTTGTTTCACGAGTGTCACTTTTGGAATGCACCGTTTGCTACCTCTTGTATTTTGCTGGCTCACGATTGTCATTTTTGCTTCATTTAATGTAACGTTTGCCTTTTTATTTGGTTCACTTGTATTGTTCTCATGTACCAGTTCTGTTCCTATTGTGAAGCGCTCTGACACCTTCGGGTAAAGTCCGCGCTATATAAAAATGCACAAATAAATAAATAAATAAACTGTAGGAGATACCAGGAATGGCCAGCAGGGGTCTCTAGAACTCCAGGAATCGCCTTTTCGAGGATTCGACGAGAATACAATAACGCTTCGCCTCAGCCTGTCCTGTAATGATTTCTCTCCCTGTTCCCACCCCCTCACTCAGTCCCAGGCCTCTTAACATTCCTGCTGCATTGTAATCGAGCAAGACAAAAATAAATAAAAAGAGCAGGCGTGCAGGTAGGATGGGAGACAAAGGTACCGCGCTGGAGTCTGACCTTCAGACTACCTTAGCAATCACCTTGGGAGCTCGGAGCCGGTGCACACCTGTGATTTATGCCCAGCAAAGTCACAACTCCTTGGCATCCATTCCCTGGGTGCAGCATACGTTTGCCTCGTTCTGAACGCCCATGATCCCAATGCCCCTCTTCCACTTTCTCAGTTGATTGTCGTGACAGGAAATGTCTGTCTGACAGGAAGGAAGTACTAGCCCAGCTGCAATGATCTGACAATCAGGCTAGAAGTCCATTATTTGGGGGGGGGCGGCTGGCAGGGGTGGCTTTTTCAATCTTCCGCATAGTTTGTAGACGTGAGATCCTAGCGCCTGTGTACTGTGTTACCAGGCCCGGTTACAGAATTTTTTATCTGATTGGGTCAAGGGTGGGCCAATGCAGGGGCGGCTGGTGACATTTGAAAGTGGTGAGGCGTAAACTAATTTGCATATTGCACCGCAGCGAGCGAACGAGCCCGAACCACCTTGCATCCATCCATACATCATTCATGCATCCACCCACCCATCCATCCATCCACCCACCCACCCACCAATTCTGCATCCATCCTGCATCCATCATTCATTCATGCATCCACCCATCCATCCAGCATCCATCATTCATTCATGCATTCACCCATCCCTCCATCCTGCATCCATCATTCATTCATGCATCCACACATCCATCCTGCATCCATCCATCCATCATTCATTCATGCATCCACCCATCCATCCACCCATCCATCCTGCATCCATCCATCATTCATTCATGCATCCATCCATCCACCCATCCATCCACCCACCCATCCATCATCCATCCTGCATCCATTCCTGCATCCATTCATGTGTCCACCCATCCATCCACCCATCCTGCATTCATCCTTCATTCATGCACCCATCCACCCATCCATCCTGCATCCATCATTCATTCATCTACCCATCCACCCATCATTCATTCATGCATGCATCCATCCATCCACCAACCCATCCATCCATCATCCATTCCTGCATCCATTCCTGCATCCATCATTCATGTATTTTTATGACCATATAACTTGCACACAGCTTGTCAGTGTTTAATACCAGTCTCGAACCTTGTACTCCAGCACCAATGATACATGATTAATATTAATTGTTTTTAAAAACATGTATTTATTCGACACCAATTTCACACCTTAGTCGGAACATCATTTTTATTTGTTTTTTTTTAAATATCTATTTATTTAACACCAAAGTAAGTCATGTATACATTTTTATGGTTCGATAAGAGGCTCGAACCTGGTTTCCCAGCACCAAAGTCGACCGTGCTATCCGTCAGGGGTTATGTAACCGGGCTATGTAGTGACCAGCCAATCCTGCGCCAGGATTGGCTGGGGGGGCACCATGACTCCTCGCCCAGTCGCCCTGTGTAACCCCGGGGGCTGCGGCCAGCCCCCTGGTCCTCTCTCTAAGGGGGAATTCACAAGAAAACGATCTGCGCATGCGCGGGCATGTTTGTGCCCAAAAATACACTTGCGCAGCTGCAGCAGCCCGATCCTCTAACCCCCCCTCCCCCCCCCCCCCACCTTGCGCACTGCGGGAAGGTCGGGTGTCTCCCGGTTTCCTGGCCTGCAGATAGCGCGATTTTTAAAAATAATTGTGTTTGGCTTCTAGTGAGGACGTGGTGGGTCCATGGGGCTTAGTGGGGCTTCGCCCCTACGCCCCAATGGACGCACCGCGCCTGGGCCAATGCAGGTCCAATTTATAACAATTCTGAAGGTAGACTACAGGCCTTAGAGTTACACATGGACATCGATTCACCAAAATGCTAGGCGTAGTGGAAATGACATCACACATCCATAACCTTAATGACATCACAAGAAGGGACATCATATGACCTTTGATCCTCAATCTTCCTACAAAGTGGTCACATGACCTTAACCCTAACAACATCACAATAATTGACATTGCTAAAGTTATAATAAAAGCCATAATAACACATGACTAATACAATAGCAGAACGTTGAAAAATGTCTGTTTTATATACCACTTGTACTAGGGGCTGACGTCATATGAAAGGAGATCATTAATCGTGTTTCTTAGTTTTACATGAAAAATGATGTGTTCATCTTAAGAGGATAATTGTGGTGAAAAGGACACTGACAGCTCTGGGCCTGGTGCCACTGAACCTGCTGCATCATTGGCAGGTCCCTGACCCACTCCCCCAAACACACCGCCGAAGTGCAGCTTGCCTCCGACACGAGGTACAGTTGCCACTAAGAAGGGGGCCCCCTAGGAATGGATGATAGGCAGGACAGATAAGGGAGAACAACCAAATTACTATGGAAAGGTCAACCTGCCTATATAAACAATAAACTGTGCCACAAGGAGGGTAACTAGATATAAACCATTACTGGGCTAACAACCATAATATGCAAGAAACAAAGTTTTTTTATATATATTTATTTTTCATAATTAGTATTTCATTAAGTTGATCACAATTCATCTATATAAAGTTACTGGCATAAATACATCAAACATGTAGAAATAAATTATGTCCCACCAGTGCTTAATTTGTAAAATATGAAGTCCAGGTGCTCAAATGTTTGTTGGAGGCCAACACCCACTTTCCCCGGCTCCACCCACTCACTCTATTGGCTCCACCCACATCCTCAACTGGCACTGCTGAAAGCCAGATGGAATACGCGATCTGAATTTCAGCATAGGAGCCTTCCTCAAGTAAGATTTTGATGGAAGTCCCCCGCCCCTGATCTCTCCATAGCCCCTTTCTCGTGAATTTCATTTGTTTTATGGCGCTTCTCATACCAGATTATGATGTTGGAGCACTTTATATCAAACACACATAAAGACAATGAATATTATATGTGTAAGCCAGTGTATAGAAAATGTAACATAAGGCCAAGGGCACTACCAGCTGAAGGCATTTTTTAAGAGTGCTTGGGCAGGAGAAGCACAAACTTGAGATTTAAAATGTAACACAGTGGTTAGGGTTACATTTACTAATAAGAATTTACTTCTACCCAAACAAACCCTTTTTAGCAACATTAGGATAATGAAAGACTGAAATAAACATAACTTCGTAACCTGTACCATGTAGTTTGCATGCAGTTCTTTGATGGCAGTTCATAGCTCACCGAGCTAGATTATTATTGTAACATATGAACTGTACAGAAACAAAAGGAACTTTTGTGACAAAAGTAGTAACCCACAGAGCTATTCACATAAATTACATTTATGTGTTCTGCATGGTCCACATTCTTGCAGCACAGTTGAGTTCTCCGCCAGTGAACACCTTTGTCATGAGGCTCCTGTTTTAAGCTGGGTGTTGTCACCTCTTTTGGGCCTTGTTTGGGAGGGATGGGGGAAATAGGAAGCTCTTGCAGAAGCCTCGCTGTGAGACCACCTTTCCCAGGGGAAAAAACAAATTGGATGTAGCTCATAGTCAGAGCTACTGACAGAACGAGGTGCAAGTCAGCTCAACGTCCTATGATTCTGGGCAAATCCTGTAATCTACCTTTAAATAAGATTGTCTCACCAAAAAGAAAAATAAATTGGATCTTGTGTAATGTTACTGGTGCTCATGTACACTACCCCAGTGCCTATGGGCTGAGTTGATGCTATATAAAACTACAAAAACAATAACAAAAAATAGCCTGCCAGATTCCAATGAGACTAACTAGATGGTATGATTAATGAAACGGACGATCCGGGAATGTGGGCCAGTTTTTTGGGTCTCGCCTAGCGTTGCAGCGCGCTGCTTGCGTAGTGAGATTTATTGGGTAAAGTATTTTGTGTAGAGGAACTTCTGTTAACACCCATGCTTTCAATTGGGCAATGTTGATATTTATGTTAAACTTTTGTTTGTGATTGGTGTTCCGCGGGTTTTTGTTACCACACTATATTTTTTTTACATGCCCATGGGTCAGCGAGTCTACGGCATGTCTTGCTCACGCTGCTTGCACGCGCCAGTACGCTCTGTGATTGGTTGACGACTTGCAAAAAAACATTGTGATTGGTGGACCTTGTCAACCAATCACAGAGCGTACTGGCGCGTGCAAGCAGCGTGAACAAGACACACTGTAGACTCGCTGTCCCAAGGGCTGCAACGGCGCCTATTCCTTTTAGGTCTCGTGGCTCCTTTCCCCCGCCCCTCAGGAGAAACAGACGCTACACACGTCTTCTGTTTCCCTCCGCAAAAAAAATAAAGCTTGTCGCCCGCTGGTGCTCTTTAAAGGGAAATCATTCCTTTCATCCATGCTCTAAGCACTTCCTGGTAGCATAAGAAGACAGCGAGTATACGGCATGTCTAACTCATGCTGCCTGCACGCATCAGTACGCTCTGTGATTGGTTGGCAACTTGCAAATAGGCAGTGTGATTGACCTTGTCAACCAACCACAGAGCGAACTGGCGCGTGCAAGCAGCGTGAGCAAGACACGCTGTAGACTTGCTGTCCCAAGGGCAGCAACGGCGCCTATTCCTTTTAGGTCTCGCGGCTCCCTTCCACCTGCCCCCCAGGAGAAACAGATGCTTCACGTGTCTTCTGTTTCCCTCCGCAATAAAAATTAAAGCTCATCGCCCGCTAGTACTCTTTAAAGGGAAATCATTCCTTTCATCAGTGCTCTAAGCACTTCCTGGTAGCACAACAACCAATCTCACGGCAGAACATAGGCTGAGTAGGCGGGACTTCTGTCAAGTATGGTGACCAATGAATGTAGAATTGTAGGCATCTCAGCCAATCTTAGCCCGCCATACAAATTTAGAATTTTCGATTGGCTGTGGAGCCAGCACATGCTTTTCACAAGTCGTCCTCCTGCAATCGGCGCCACCCAGCTTGGACCTCACATCGGGCTGGACTTGATTGGACGTCCAACCGGGGTGAGTAACTGTAAGTTATTCACAGACTGCTGCCAAGTGCCATTTTGGGTGGGAGCGAGAAAGGAAGCGCAGACTAGGGTCCTAGGTTGTGAGAGTTAGCGATGCAATACCTGTTTACATTAGAGGTGGGCAGTGCAACATGTTCACAGGGAGAGCCGAGCCTTGTTTGTCTTGAAAGTGGAAGCGTTTCTCTTCCTGCAGGCATGGCATACGCTTTACAGGCCATTACAAAACATGGGCGCCGCTTCCCGCCTCCGCTGGATTACAAGTCTCACTAGACATGCACTCACTGGTGCATATACATTGTCCACTCTTGTAAGGTGGAAAAAGAACATGCACAGGGTAAAGTGCTAAGTCGCCACCACTCTATAAACAACATGCTATCTATATCTAAATTAATAAACACATACACGCTAATTTGAAGAACAATCTCACACTCATGTAAATGCAATGTAGTAGGTATTGCATTTACAAAACTTTTGACTATTTGAATTTGAAATTTCAATGCCTTTTATTTATGTTTTACAAAAGAAAAACAATATAAAAACAATGTCATTTACAATGTTAATAGCTCACAATAATGTCATTGAGAGACCTATTGCATTGTAAATGCTTGTTTGGGGATTGCCCGGGCCTAATTGTGTTCCAATCCGACCCTGCTTATGAATCTCACTGAGAGACTGGAGTCTCGGTGGTCCCTCACCACATTCTGCAGAGGGGCCCCATTACTTTGCGTCAGGCTAGTAGTTAAACTGTGGCCTCACTGTGACAGTGACTTCCCCATGCACATAGGAGCTGGCCACACAGCACTCACCTGGCAATGCGTACCTGGATGCTTTTGTCTTCCTCTTTCCACCTCAGCCCATTTTAGGTGAATTCCAAGGCCAGAAATGTCGCTGCAGCCTCTATGTGCCCAAACCATATGCTGACGTCCATCTGGACCCAGCCAGGCATGACACCCACCACTGCGCCGGGACACTTGTCTCACCGCGAGCTGCCATTATTATTCAACAGCCCCGGCCAGGGTCGGATTGGGACTGAAAATCGGCCCGGGCACACAAAAAAAATCGGCCCCCATTTGCATAATGCCTTTCCTCAAATCACTGCTTCAGCGTAATTGCATTAAAAAGAAGGAGGGAGGGGTAAAAAAAAAATCACGCATTAGTTTACACTAGTGAAACACACCTGAAAACAAGTGAGGCCACTTCTACTGAGGCCCCCTGCCTCGCTCAGTATGTGCACACATTAATGGGCCGGCCAGCGAGACAAAGGGAGTGATACCTCTGCCTGTTGCTAAACCGGGGGTGGGGGATCGGCGGTGTTGGTGGCGAGGGAGGGTGGTAATGAGCGCCCATCTGCCTGCAGAAAAGCCACTCAGCCACCCACTGGGCCGCTGGCTGTATTGCGAAAATAGAAACACCGCCCAAAATCGGCCCCAGACTGCTCAAAAAAGCAGCCCACAGCAGGAACTCAGACACCGGCCCCTCAGGCATTGCCCGAATGCCCGCGTTACCAATCCGAGGCTGGCCCCGGCTATAGCTGAAACTAACCCCAGTTTGGCATTGACGGCCAGGCCAAGAGGCATGAAATATTTCTGCATAGGGTGAGTTTCAGCCTGCCGCCTTTTTACTCTAAAGCACAGTGTTTACTCAGAAGCACAGTGTTAACAAAACAGCATGCCCGAGCTTCAATAGCAAAGTTGAATTATTACTCATGGGTTGATATTTTTAATATGATCTACAAAACGAGTACAGTTTTGTTTCTGACAAAACTTTTTTTTTTTTTATAGCACCGGGGACTGTTTAGGATTAATGTGTGTTAAAATTCTGCAGCACTCCACTGGCTGGCTACGTTCAGTGAAGGGGCAAGTGCCTGCCGTACATTAAACTCCAGTGCCAGTGCACAGTAGGGCCAAAACTGAGGATGGGAGTGGGTAGTAAATGATCCTTCAGTGAACAAGGCGGTAATCAGAGAGCAGAGAAACAAAATCATATTTGAGTGGGGTGCTTTTTTTCCTGCCACGGGACAACGTCAGATCTGCCAACACCTTTCTAGTACTGAACAAGTCACTGCTTCCGAGATGCGAAGAGGAGTCTAACGGGCACGTAACTAACTGTCTAAACCCAAATCTTGCATACTGTAACTGTAACATGCATGCAAACCACCACGCTCAAAAGAATAAACTGGTGGTTACTTACTGGTTACCAGCTGCTGCACGACACGCAGCTTCAAATAATAGTGCTGATCTGCCTGTGCGTCAGGCCTGTGTCCTGATCATAAGGCGAGCGGCGGCGTCCGATTTCACAAAGGTTACATACGCTGCCTCACGCAGCCCCACATGACCAAATCCAGCCCAATCAGTGGCCTGCCTACTGGCAACACTGACTGAAGAAATGGATTTATGACCAGCACAGCTCTTCATTGAGACTCGGAGACAGAGTGAGAATGTGAACACTTATTTTATTGTGTGACACACGTTATGCAGTCACACGCAGGTCTAGACCCGGCCCTGATAAATAAGTGCCAGTGCTAAGCACCGGAAAGCACCGGCACAAATTAAGCACTGGGTCCCACACACACATTCAAACCAGCATCCATTCAGGTTTTCAACCATACAAGCATACTCAGACAAAACTATCAATCAAACACAATCAAGTCGCACTTAGAACAATAAAGTGAATAGACAAAGCAGGTTCCATCAATAAGCATATGACGGACTCCCGTGTGTTTTCTTGCTTGGAGGTGGTAGTTAACTCCAAACACACGAGGTAATTCAGCGCCAACGCACGTTTCGATGCCTCACCCAGATGTGAGCTACATCTTCATCAGGGCGACATAAAGAGCATAGTGTGGGACACAGAGGAAAATAACAAGCATAAACATGATAAGTACGTTCCTAGGGTTCCAGGTACATATTAAAGTTGCAACTTGATATTAGAGGTAGATGATCGTTGGAAGCGGAAGCCCTGCCTCCCGCCACCATCCGAAGAATCCATGCCACGGCGTAGCGTACTTTCATCGTAGATGTCTATGCAACTGGTGTTATTTACGCCGATGAGCCTATCTACATAAGGATATCACCTCCAAGCAAGAGAACCGACGGGAGTCTGTCATATGCTTATTGATGGAACCTGCTTTTCCATTCACCTTATTGTTCTATGTGCGATTTAAATGTGTTTTTTTGATAGTTTTGTCTGAGTATACTTGTATGGTTGAAAACCTGAATGGATGCTGGTTTGAATGTGTGTGTGTGGGACTCAATTTATTTCTAATTTTTTTTGTTGTTGTTATTTTTTTTTTTATGTATTGAGCAGAGCATTAGGTTCGAGAAATACATAATATACTAAAAATCCTTTTAATTAAAACCAGTGTTCTACAAAAAATCGAGATGGTAGCCTTGCATTGCATAATACAAAATGACAAAGAACTAAAGCTAGAGCAGTTAATTGTGTACTCATTCACAAGGCTAAAGGCAAATTTATATTAAAACACAGCAGCAATAAGGAAAATTCCTAATACATCTAAAGTGCAAATGCCAATAAAGTGCAAGTGCCATCTTATCGCCTAAAGCCGCCACAGAAACAACTTGTTTTCATTTTTTCCCCCTTTTCCCCCCTTTTTCATTTAAATAAAAAAAAAAAGGAATCTGTGGGTATAGGGATTCCTCACATCATTGACCAAAGTACAGAATACATTCTATAAAGTGCTAAAGTGCTAGTGCTGCTAAATTGCAATAAAAAAAGTGCAAATGCATTTTAACAAAAAAGCTGCTACATTAATTTACCAACCCTAGTGCTTCCAATTCATTAAAAAGCTTCCAATTGTTATCAAATGTTTTCATATTTCATGTTTCATGTTCAAATTCTACATGTTTGATGTATTTATGTCAGTAACTTTGTATAGATGAATTGTGATCACCTTAATGAAATACTAATTGTGAAAAATAAATATATATATAATTTTTTTTGTAAACTTTGTTTCTTGCATATTATGGTTGTTAGCCCAGTAATGGTTTATATATAGTGACCCTCCTTGGGCACAGTTTATTGTTTATATAGGCAGGTTGTCCTTTCCATAGTAATGAGGTACAGTTGCCACATTGCAATTATCTTCCAACATGAATATTTTAATGCGTCAGCCAGTGTAAAAATGGAGAAAATCACCTAAAATCAGCATTTTTTCCCTTTACAGTGCATATTAAGAACAGTATTTATAAAAAAAACAATGCGCTTTAAAATGTGTTCTAGAGGTTCCTTAATTACACCTGACTAGGGTTGCCACCTAATTAGCAAAACCACCTAAAGCAAGAATTTTTAGCCCTTATCTGTAACTAATTCAAACAGCAAATATAAATGGAAAACACTTTTAAATGGAAACACTATTAAATGGATTCTAGAGCTGCAAAGATTCCTGACTATTAAATATAGTTACAAAAAAAGACGGAAAGGTCATGGTACAAATGTATACTTACAATTGTATTCATAGTTCCATTTAGTATCATGTCCATGCCTGTGCACTCTCTTAAAACAACAACAAATAGCCTGTATTTTCTTTTGGAAAGGTGACAACCTTACCCCATATTGATAATTCATGTAAACAAAGCAACACAATGTTTGGCAGTCCTCGTGGCCTTGTCTGCCGACTGAGAGGGCCAAAGGTCATGTTTGGATGGGCCTGGGTGTTACCATTGCATATGGAACCGAAGCGAGTCATTGAAAGGACGAGACGGTTGGGCTGCATGTTCCAATCTGCCTGCTGGCTGCAGGGAGTGCAAAGACCCCCGCAGAGACAGAGGTGCGGCCAGGCGTACTCGAGGGCGAGGCTATTGCAAGAGACACCATCCCTGTGGGATTAAGCCAGGCCTTGTCAGGTGTTCATAAGAGAGCTGGCATGTGCGCCACACAGCCACTTGAGAGCACTTCCAGGCACTGTAGGCGCACAGCACTGCTAAAGGAAGGGGGCGTCCAGAGGCAAAGGGAGCCGAGAGGGCATCGTGTGATTGACACTGGGTGACATGTTGTCTCCAGGCTCCTGAATCCCTAAAGAGACCCCAAGGGGCACCGAACGGCCATGGGCGTCCGCAGAAATTTTTCCAGGGGGGGGGGCAACATTTTTACTTCATCACCATCCTCCGACATGATTGAGCACAATTATTAAATAAACTAATACAAAAATCTAATAAGACAAAGAGCTTAAATAAACAAAGAAACCCATGGGGTGGGAGAAAAATCATGTGAGTCTTCACAGCAGATTACCTGGCAACCACAATGACACAGAGCATTGGCATAGCCAATAGATCTCGCCTTTGGGAGCTTATAAGTGTTTAGCCATGCAACACTTGAAGTTGTTGCACCAAGGATATTGTACTAGACAACTAAACCCTTATAAGGTCCCAAAGGGGAGACCTATTGGCTATGTCAATGCTGGTTTTTTTTTAAATGACAAGCAGTGCTATATGGCTCCGGCTGCCACTTAGTCCACCACATCCCACGTAGATGCTGAAGCCATCTTTGAATGGTTTTAAAGCCAATTCAAAAGCTGTTACCAGTGTATGTTAATCCCTATCTCAACTGTGAGACTAGTCTCCTGCTTCCTAATTCTATTAAATACAAATGCTGTAAAAAGAACATACATTTCTGAGCTGCACGGCTCATCCTACCCACGTTTCATGCGCAGATTTGAAATACTGATGGTTTGGGCTTCCCGGAATTCAACTGGTTGAGAGGTAGACAGGTGTAGAGAGGTAGAGAGAGGCAGAGAGAGAGAGGCGTAGAGAGGTAGAGAGACAGAGGTAGATAGAAGTAGAGAGAGAGGTAGAGAGAGAGAGGTAGAGAGGTAGAAAGAGGTAGAGGTAGCGGTAGGGAGAGAGAGAGAGGTAGAGAGAGAGGTAGAGGTGTAAAGGTAGAGAGAGAGGTATAAAGATAGAGGGAGAGGTAGAGAGAGAGAGGTAGAGAGGTAGGGGTAGAGAGAGAGTGGGAGAGGTAGAAAGGGTGAGAGAGGTAAAGAGATAAAGAGGTAGAGAGAGAGGTAGAGAGAGAGGTAGAGAGAGGTAGAGAGAGAGAGGAAGAGAGAGAGGTAGAGAGAGAGGTAGAGAGGGGTAGAGTGAGAGGTAGAGAGAGGTAGAGAGAGAGGTAGAGAGAGAGGTAGAGGTAGAGGTAGGGAGAGAGAGAGAGAGGTAGAGAGGTAGAGAGAGAGGTAGAGAGAAAGAGGGGTAGAGAGAGAGAGGTAGAGAGAGAGAAAGGTAGAGAGAGAGAGAGAGAGAGAGAGCAGTAGAGAGAGAGAGAGAGAGAGAGGTAGAGAGAGACATACAGGTAGAGCGAGAGAGAGAGAGAGAGTGGTAAAGGTAGAGAGAGAGGTAGAGAGAGAGGTAGGGAGAGAGAGGGGGAGAGAGGGAGAGAGGTAGAGGTAGAGGTATAGGTGGAGGTAGAGGTGGAGGTAGAGGTAGAGGTGGAGGTAGAGGTAGAGAGGTAGAGAGAGAATGGTAGAGGGAGAGGGAGAGAGAGAGAGGTAGAGAGAGAGGGAGAGAGAGAGAGGGGGAGAGGGAGAGGAAGAGGGAGAGGAAGAGAGAGGTAGAGAGGGGTAGAGAGGTAGAGAGAGGGTTAGAGAGAGCGGTAGAGAGAGAGGTAGAGAGAGAGAGGTAGAGTGAGAGAGGTAGAGGTAGAGGTAGGGAGAGAGAGAGAGGTAGAGAGAGAGGTAGAGAGAGAGAGGTAGAGAGAGAGATAGAGGTAGAGAGAGAGAGAGAGAGGTAGAGAGGGAGAGGAAGAGGGAGAGGAAGAGAGAGGTAGAGAGGGGTAGAGAGGTAGAGAGAGGGCTAGAGAGAGTGGTAGAGAGAGAGGTAGAGTGAGAGAGGTAGAGAGAGAGGTAGAGAGAGAGAGGTAGAGAGAGGTAGAGGTAGAGAGAGAGAGGGGTAGAGAGAGAGAGAGGTAGAGAGAGAGGTAGAGAGAGAGAGGTAGAGGTCGAGAGAGAGAGAGAGAGAGAGAGTGGCAGAGAGAGAGAGAGGTAGAGAGAGAGAGGTAGAGAGAAGTAGAGAGAGAGAGGTAGAGGTAGGGAGAGAGAGGTAGAGGTAGGGGTAGGGAGAGAGAGGTAGGGAGAGAGGTAGAGGTAGAGAGGTAGAGGTAGGGAGAGGTTAAGAGAGAGGTAGAGAGAGAGAGGTAGAGGAAGAGAGAGAGAGAGGTAGAGAGAAAGATGTAGAGGTAGAGAGAGAGAGAGGTAGAGAGAGAGAGGTAGAGGTAGAGAGGTAGTGGTAGAGAGGTAGAGAGAGTGAGAGGTGGGGAGAGAGAGGTAGAGGTAGAGAGGTAGTGGTAGAGAGGTAAAAAGAGAGAGAGGTGGGGAGAGAGAGGTAGAGAGAGAGAGGTAGAGAGAGGTAGAGAGAGAGAGGTAGAGAGAGGTAGAGAGAGAGAGGTAGAGAGAGACAGAGGTAGAGAGAGAGAGAGAGAGAGAGCGACAGCGAGAGGTAGAGAGGTGTTACGAGAGGTGTAGAGAGGTAGGTAGAGGTAAAGAGAGACATAGAGAGAGAGAGGTAGAGAGAGGTAGAGAGAGGTAGAGAGAGAGGTAGAGGTAGAGAGGTAGTGGTAGAGAGGTAGAGAGAGAGAGGTAGAGAGAGAGAGGTAGAGAGAGAGAGCTAGAGAGAGAGGTAGAGAGAGAGGTAGAGAGAGAGAGAGAGAGATAGAGAGGGAGAGGTAGAGAGGGAGAGGTAGAGAGAGAGAGGTAGAGAGAGAGGTAGAGGTAGAGAGGTAGAGGTAGAGAGGTAGAGAGAGAGAGGTAGAGAGAGACGGAGGTAGAGAGAGAGAGAGAGATAGCGAGAGGTAGAGAGGTGTAGAGAGAGAGGTAGAGGTAAAGAGAGACATAGAGAGACGTAGAGAGAGAGGTAGAGAGAGGTAGAGAGGGAGAGAGAGGTAGAGAGAGGTAGAGAGAAAGGTAGAGAGAGAGAGGTAGAGAGAGAGAGGTAGATTGGAGATCCTAGCATTTCCAGAGCATTAAAGGCACTACTCATTTGTAACGTCATTCCTTTCACTGCACATCCTGCTTTATATAAATAACTAGGGCCCTCAAATACAAAAGGATGTTGTTGTCATAAAGCTTACAATTTGCAGCATCACAGTGGTTGCTACTGCAAATCCCCTTTTTAGAGTTGTGTATTACCTTCATGATTGACAAAAGGGGTTCTGCATCTTACTTCATATTGGAATTTGGAGGGGCAGTGGAAAGGGTGCTATCTTCAAATTGCAATTTACAATGACATATATCAATGGTTTTCAAACGCAATGGCAGTAGCAAACCGTTGATCTGATACCAACACTGAGCTGCAGTTGGTACATGATTCAGAAAAGAAAAGTTGTCCCTGTGCGACAGCTTTCCCTTCGTGAATCATGGCAGGCGACAGTGAGTACAGACAGTGGTCCAGGGGCTACACTCGATACTGCAATGAACATGAGGGACTGCCCCTTTGGAGCTCAAGGCGTAAACTCTTTAATCCATCTCATATGCAGACCCTTTTGTAATACTAGTGCTTATGGTGCAAAAAACAGGCCTATCGTGTGTGGTGCAGACACTTCTGTTCAGTTTTAACTCTTTTTCAGTTGTCAACAAAATATTTTAATTCATATTTTGGTTTCCATTGTTAACTGTTTTTAAATATATCCATTATTTTATTTTAGAAATAATGGATATATTAAAAAACGTATAACAACAGTTAACAATGGAAACCAAAATATGAATTAAAGTATTTTGTTGACAACTGAAAAAGAGTTAAAACTGATTATTACCATGGAAAAGAAATTGATGAAACTTTAATGTTCGCTGAAAAGTGCACACATCCATCGGAACAGAAGTGTCTGGACCACACACGATATGGTATACGAAAGGGCACCTAAAGAGTAGGTACCAGGATGTAGTAGCACCAACAAAAGAAAGGAATATACCTTGAGTACGAATAAATCACGAGTGCACAGAAGGACTTTCCAATTGATCTCGCAAAAAACAGGCAGACACACCCATTGCATCTCTGGGCGAATTGTGTAATTCGGTGCCGGCGTTAATGAGGCTTTGATGGTTTTCACCCCTTCCTAGGGCCCCTGGCTGCAGCTCCACTCTTCCTTAACTTGAAAAATGTGCCCCCCTCCCCGAAATTTGACTCTAGGTGCACCTCTGCTTCAAGCTGTGGGAGCAGCCAGGCCCGGACCTTCTCTCTTGCCCATCAGCAGGAGCGTCATTGCAAGCGCTTTCTCACGCTTTTAAAATTGACGGCCCTGCAGACAAACACCACTGTGGGGGCTGTCAATAGTGACGGACCGAATGGGGAGGAGCCTACCTCGCGGCCGTAATGGTCGCCCTTTAGCTCGGCTCCCGCAGCCCTCCATCCTGACTGCCTATCCTGTCTTTTATCCTGTCCCAGGACGGCGCATTTTCGGGGAATTGGAAACATAACGGCTTGTTTGTCCTTACCATCTGACCCCGGGGTCTCGGCGTGCAGTGGCTCCGGAGTTGTGGCCTCCGAGAGATCGGGGCCTCTGCGAGACTTGGACCGGGACCTGGCCGGTGGGATCCGACGGCTCTCGGCCCCGGCCGAGAGCGAGAACCAGTGTTGGGAGCCGATGTGCGAAGATCCCGGCGATCCTGACCCGGTCCTGCCCTGGTGGCCGCGTGGCCGACGCGGGTGAGAAGCCCCGGGACCTGATTCTGAGAGGGGGTCTCCCCCCGCCGCTGCTTTGTCCGGCGGCCCTGGTCCTCGGGGCCCGGACTCCGCTTGTTTGGGGCACCGGTGCTGGTGCTGGCGGAGACCCATTTTGGGCGGACATCCTTTTGGCATCGAGGCCGCCCTTGCTGGGACCCCCGGCGCTTGTAAAGTCCTACATTTGAGAACTGTTATTTCCGGGGGTCCTCGTGGGCGGCGATTGGGCTGATTCACGAAATGGCGGCTGGCCCTCTGGAGCGAGAGTCACCCTGTGGCGGCGGGCCCGAGTTGCCTGATTGTGTGGGGATCGGATCTGGTGGGCGTGAGCCGACAGTCAGAGATATCCTGGAAGCCCTGAGATCCCTGCACGCTTCCCTGGCCCTGGGCGTCTCGGTGGGTCCGCCACGATCCGCCGCCATTTTGGGCGGCCGTTTCTTCTTGTCGCCCTCTTGTTTTGATGACTTCGTTGCCTCACCCCCCTCGATTGACCTGGGTGTCTCCACCGCTGATCGAGGATCGTGTAGTGTGCTGGTGACTTTGGGGCGCCCTGCCTTTCAAGGTTCGGACCCCGGGGACTCGGATGCTGTACTGCGACCCTGTTCGACATTGTTGCCTGAAACTATGGGTGGACTTCCTCCTGTCCCTGCTTCGATGACTTTGCCTGTGACTATAATTGGGACCACCTCGCCCGCTCCAGTGGCGCATCTGAACTCCTGTTTTTCATGGCTCGTGCTTCGATTGTTGATGCATCGGTATTTTCAGTTTGGACTACTGCTCACTTGTGGATCTATCTACACCCCACGTAGCTATGCTAGTCACCATTCCACTCGATTATATGCTGCTTTCGTATTTAGTATGTGGTTGTACATTGCCATGTGGTGGGTGGGGTTTGTCGCTCGGAAGGGTTGGGGGTGAAATGTACGACTTCTGCTTGATTCCCGGTATGCGATTTCGTTGCACAATTGTTTCTGATCGTAGGAGGGTGGGAGGTCCCCTTCTCCTGATATTTTGTGGCGCGTGATGGGATGTCGTCCTGGTCTGTTTTTGATTGTACTTGTCGGGTTGGGCGGAGGGCTGCGGCCTACCGTTTGTATTATAGTTATTTTGCTCCTCCCTCCTGTTTTCTTTTCTCCGCTTTTGTGGCTTTTTTGTCTCGTTTTTCTTTCTTTCTTCTCGCTATATTTCGGGTTCTGGTTTAGGGCGACAGGCACGCTGTTTGAAGGGTAGGCCATAGCCTTCTACAGGGGTGCAGGGTGGGATGGGTGGGTTGGGTTCTGTTTTTTGTTTGTCTTCTGGTTCTATGGCCCTTTTGTATCTCTTTTTCGTGAGGCCGCGTCTGTCCCGACCTCCTATGGTGTGTTTCGGGTGGGGGTATGGCATCGTTACTTCTCCTGCTAAATTTCGGCTGTCTTTCTTCCCGATCGCCATGCCCCGCTTGGGCCGCTAATCCTTTTGGCTCCTGTCCTCCCGCCACGGGGGCCCGTGTCGGCGTGTCTTTTACCTTACTTTTTTCATATTTCCTGATTTTCCCTTTTTATTGTTCTGTTTTTCTTCCCTCCATTTTCCTTTCCCTTCCTCTTCCCCCCTCCCTACCTAGTCCCCCCCCTTTTTCCTTCCTACGTCCCAGAGGGTACTATGACGGGCGGGTTTTAATGCATCGTCTTCCGATCCCTCTGATCTGGCTTGGTAGTGTCTCGGGTGGCGGGCGTGTTACGATGATAATGCTCAGGGGCTGACTGTATCTCACATATCCTGATTTCTTGACTGCATTGTGTTGTCCCCCTGATATTTTGCCCCATGCCCCCTTCTTAATGTTGAGGCTGGTTACGGGATGTTGGATGCCTCCGTATTGCAAGTGTGCCTGTCATGTGTCCTCTCCCCTTATTGTAAAATTAAGCCTTATTTACTCCTGTGTTTTAGCCCTTTAGTTTCTGTATCTCTTCTCCCCTATTGTGATTGTGCTGCCTCTGCTTTGTATTGATTGCTTATGTAATATTTGCCTGGTGACTCCTGACTGTTTTGTACACTGCGGCAGGCCGGCTTGGTTGTGGGCCTCGATTTGTCTTCTTTTAATGTCAATAAAGGTTTTCAAAAAAAAAAAAAATAGTGACCGACCGGTGTTCCAGGGGGGGGCAAGTGGCCCCCCTTGCCCTCCCCTGCAGACGCCCATGCGAACGGCCACGAACTGCTAAATCACCCGCATGAGACTAGAGACGCGGTCAGACGACGGCGAACTTCCGCGCAAGGGTCCACTGAGCGCTAATGCAGCAGCCCGGTTGAAAGAAAAGAGTCCCAACTCCAGCCCCCACCTGTGTATACCTAGGGCGCCGGGCGGCCACGATCCAGCAGTGGTTGGTTACACAACAGGGGCAGCCTTACTCCCCAGAACCTGGGGTCAATAAACAGTATAACAGCTACAAGGGTTCAGGAAGAAACTTGTTTAAAGCAATATATCTAACCACCCTACATTACAGATTATATCATGTCATAACAGCAGTGATGTACAATACCAAAATAGAGGAAACTAATAATTTATAAAATTGTGCCACTGAAAAATAGACATACTAATATAAATAACAAGCAATATAAAAAGGAACCCAAAATGAATTTTCAATCCAGTAGTGGACATCTGCTAGGAAAATACTAATACCAAGAAATAACATTAAAACATGTCAAGGCCCTGACTTTCGTTTTTTAAAATTATATTTCAGAAACAAATCCTCAAAGCGGGGGAAAGCCAGGGCACAAGAACTAAACAAGCATTGGAAATGCAATAGGTCTCGCATTAGAAAAGTTGGAGCTATTGGTCTTGTAAATGACAAATATTGTATTTATTTGTTAGTTCTTAAAACAGCTAAATTGATAGCTTTGTCATTTACAATGCCAATAGTTATAACTTTCGCGAATGTGACCCCTTTAGCATTTGGAATGCAACACTGATTAAGAATTCTATTTTCAGACTGCCATGTGATGCTAAAAAGAAAGAAAATGAACGTTGTTATCAGGTAATTCGAAATAAAGGGAGACACGGCCTGGAGGCCGTGAGAGAGAGGGGAGGTGCGAAAACAAACAGAGCCGCTCCTATCGTGGTAAACAGAGAGAAACCAGCATGCTAAGAAGCCGCTCCTATGGTGGTAAACAGAGACACTGTAGCCCTTAGGAATGCTCAAACGCACAGATAAACAAAGTCCGAGAAGCAATGTGCTAAACGTGCCATGATGCAATTTACTGTTCTTGCGTTCTGTGCTGAACCAGCCACTTCATCAGAAATGTATCTTTAAATATATTCCTCACCAGACGTACATGCATGTCGTCCCTTTGTTCGATAAATGCCATAGCAATGTGGGGCCGTTAATCCAACTGACAAAAGTGGCGGCAGGATTACACAAGCTCTCAGCATTGCGGGGGGGGGGTGCTCATTCCTGAGTCACGGCCTGGCGGCCGTGAAGTGTGAAGCAGTGGGCGGGGAAGCAGATCCCTTTGAAGCTCTCGGAGGCAGGAGCAAATGGTAGACTGGATGTAGCGCTACTGCCGACTTTGGATCTGGGGCACCAGATTCTAGTCTTGGCGTCCACTGAACATCCTGTGATTGTGGGCAAATCACTTAATGTTCCTGTGGCCTGTGCCTGAAAACAACAAAACAAAATCAATGTGTCCTTGTATAATGTAAACGGTGCTTGTGTAAAGCGCTCCTATAACATTGGGTTCAGATTGGGCAATATAAAACTATAACAACAAACAAAAGGGATGAAAACGAATCCATGACATAAAGGGGCGGGGGAGGGTATGTCAGTGGCAGAAAGAGGCAGAGGTGAAATATGACCTTAATATTTGGCAACGCACGACATTCGGCATCGCACTAGTATGCTTCTGAGAAAATGTGGGCGCCGACAGAGAATATTCTTAAAATTAGGCACAGCCTGTAGAGCCATTAGGCATCAACAGTCAGCTCCAAGAGGCCACTGGACTTAACCGGAAGTTTCTCCACAGCAGATCGGTACATGCCCAACACTCCCTGCAGCAGCGCTGGGATCAAAGCGAAATTAACTGTAACTGCAAATGGCGTTTTCACCCGGGTGAATATAGATCTGACGTTTCTCTGCAGTGAGATCCAGCCTGTAATATCCCGGTAATCTGATCTCGCGTGAAAGAAAGGGCGCACATGCCATGGCAATGTGGGGCCGTTAATCCATCAGAGTACAACAAGGCAAGTCGCAGTGAATGCCATAGCAATGTGGGGCCGTTAATCCATCAGAGTACAACAAGGCAAGTCGCAGTGATGGTTAGCACACAGACTGCGCACTCCCTAAAGAAGGCACGGACGCCAATCTGATGACAAAAAAAAAATAACACACAAAAGAAGAAAAAAAACAAGCCAAAAAAAAATAAAACAAAACACGGCCTGCCGGCCGTGAAAGTGAAAGTACGGCCGGCCGGCCGGGAATAATTAGGGGAGGAGCAGCCAGGAGAGAGCAGGAGCGGAGGTGCCAAGCTGGGGAACAGATGGCTGGCGATTTGATGATGTGCACGCGCGCATTTTAGCTCAATGCGCTTGCGCATTGACCTAAAAGCGCACGGGCACAGCATCAAATCGCCAGTCTAGTTGAACTCTGTTTAAGCCCCTATAGTCTCGCTCCGCTCAATGCGCATGCGCATTGACAGACGAGACCTAAAAAAGAAGTGGGGGGACGCTGTCACCGGAAGGGACGTCATGACAGGAAGTGAAGTCACGAAAGGTGTCTTGCACCATCGGGCTCATTGCCCTCCCCTCGCTCACCCCTTAGATGTGATTGCATCTAAGAAGCCAGCGCGTTCGGGCTGGACTGTTCCCATGAGGCACAGGGTCAGACTGATTTGCATATGGCCATGTGTGAACTGGGGTGGCTGAGTGAGCTAAAGAATGGTGATGGATTAAACCCAGATCAGTTGACTGGGGGTGAGTGTTTGATTTGCTCAAACGCTCCGTCCATCATCCCCTTTTGTATCGCTTTGCATGGTGGTCCAGGCAGGAGAACTATGCCCTGAAAAGTCTGTGCCATACAGGGAGCTCTCAGTGGCACTGACCCGGGCCTGTGGGGCATGGACTGCAGTGTCCTAGGATTCCAGCAGTCGCCAAGGCTCCCCCTGTAGAAACCCAACGATTCTTCCACCTACACAAAAGACAGGGTAACATGATTGTCACTATTGGGACAATGGAGCTTTGCGACAAGGTTTAGCCCACTGCGTTGTCGGCTCTTCACAAGGTCGGGGCGCCTGACTGGGGCACCACTTCACTTGCCTTGTCTGAGGTGTGAAATAGGGACTGAATGGGTGGAGTGGGTGGGGGAGAGTAGTGAAATGCTGGAATACTAGACTGATTCTAGGCATAAATAAACCTGTACAAGCAGCGATGCACCACAAATGGACTACACAGGTGGCAGACGGATGGAGTGAGTGGCCAAACTTTTTTTAAGTGTTTACCATTTCAGAAACAATGAGGTAATGGGGTGAAGCTACATGGCAGATGGGATATTTGTACTCTGGTTGGACAACATGTGTACGTTGCGGAACAGGGCTGGACTGGGAACCCAAAGCAGTCCTGGCAATTTTCTCAGACCAGCCCCTGCCTGGTCCCAGGAGACTGGACACGTTTGCCTGCTGCTTTTGCTACAGGGGGCCGATATTGCAGCACAGTGAACAGTACGGCCAGTTCGGCCCGGAGCTGGAACCCTGTCAATGTATCGGGGGCTTCTGCTTGGATAAACCATACACCATACTCCATTTGGGGGGTGGGAGGGAGCCGTAGAAAAAAAAACACTTTATAAAACAGCACTGCTTTGGGGCTAGATGAAGCACATCATGGTCACAACCGGAAGAACATCAAAGTTGCAGTGGTTTGAGAGTGAGCGCCACACCGGTTTTCTCCAGACCAAGGAGATTTGCTGTTGATCCTCAAAGTTTCCACAAATTAAGATTTACAATTTTGGTTATGAACATGCAAATGCTTCCCATTCACAAACGCTGTAAGCAAATGTATGTCATGAACATTAATTGTGTACATCCAGAATACTGGGCTTAATTCGGTTTAAGAACCCCTTAGGATATGGTGAACTAAATGTAGGCTCATCAAGCACCGAGAAAGCAGTGTAGAGCGTCCTGCACCACAGTAATGTGCAAACATGGCTTCAGGATGCAAGCATTGGCAAAGTCAATAGGACTCTTCTTTAAGACCTATTGTCTTAACTAATGGTTTTAGCCACGCCCCACAGTATCCCTAATGTTCTACCACATGGCTAAATAATAATAATAAAAAAGCTTTTCACATAGACAGCCATGTCGTTTTGCAGGCACATGCATCATGCACACGCTGACAAAATGACACTGCATCTTTTCCTTTTCTTTTTCGTTACCAATCTGATTTGTCAGTAATGAAACAGAAAAAAAAATACTTTCTAAAAAAAAAAATAAGAGGGTGCAAGCAACACAGGCGGAACATGGAGGGGAAGCTACATGGGGCAGAAGCAAAACAGAGGCATGTGTGGGGATGGAAACAAGATGGGGCACAGGTGAGAGAGGGGAACAAAATGTAGGGTCCACTCAGCCTTACATCCATCTGAGGTTGATAAGATGAGTATCATTGAGTTCGGTAACAATAAATATCTGTTATTCAGTGCCAAGATACCCCGTTTGGGGTGAACGTGCGCTTTACAAATACACATGTTATGTTATGTTAGGTAGGGTAGGCGAAACCAACACAAGGGCATGGTGGGGGGTATCAACCAGGTGGACCTGATCGGGATAAAGCACATAGATGTCAGTGGGGGAGTGGATGACAATCACATGAGCATCAGGGAGGAACACAGAGCACAGCAGATGGGGGTAGAGAAGCACACAAGGTAGATAGCTGGAAAACACATACACTCATAGAATGCTTAAATAACAAGCATTTGCAATGCAATCGGTCTCGCCTTTGGTACCTTATATATATTTAGCTATGCAGCACATTAGCCTGGTTGCTGAATCATCTACTGTTCTTTAACATGGAGGGAAAGTAAGCACCAAACTAAGGGGCCGATTAGGATGGCGGTTTTTCCGCATCCTCCAGGCCGGCGGAAGTGTCCGCCGGCCTGGAGGATGCGGAAAAACCACGGCGGAGACTCCAAAGACCCACCGCCAAATTAGGATGGCTGGTGGGTCTGGAATTCCGTCCGCCGCTTTTCCGCCGCGGTCGGAGCCGACCGCGGCGGAAAAGCCATAACATGGCAGGCGGTGTCTATGAGACACCGTCCGCCATATTATGATGTGTGTGTAAATATGCTTTTCCACGGCGGCATTGCCGCCATGGAAAAGCATACGGACCTTCACTTCGGGGGCCCGTTGCGGGCCCCCTGGGTGAAGGGGTGGTGGTGGGTGCACATGGGGGGTACCTATGGTACCCCCCTGCATTTGCGTGCACAATGCAGCAGGCACCGCGCGGTGCCTGCCGCTTTGTGCACGGAAATGCCGTGCATGCATTTTTAACATTGGGGCGGGTGCAGCTTGAAGCTGCACCCGCCGCAATGTTAGAGATAGAGGATGTGACCGCCACCCTGGCGGTCACATCCTAATCAGATCGGAGGGAACGCCGCAGCCCATGCGGACGTTCCCTCCTCCTCAGGGGTCGCGGACGGACTCAAGTCCGTCCGCGATCCTAATCGACCCCTGAGTGACATTCCAGGTATGGGAACACATGGAGAGAAATATTGCCTTTCAGCGGGAAATGGTATATCCAAAGCTCTGTTTTTAATATAAAAGCAGGGCCATCGGTGGTCTTATCAATGAAAATCCAAGATTTGAAAAAATAATTACTGTCTACGGGTGCTCATGGAAGACAATTTCTATATACTAGAATCTAGAGAATGCTAAAGTGGTTCTGGTATTTTACTGACCTCTGCTGTTCGTTTTCCATCAAGAAAGTCAAATAGATGCAGTTGCCAGTGTAGAACCGGCTCTTGGAGACCCCTCCACACTAGGAGAGTCAAAGCCAGTGGCGCAGGGAAACGCCTTGAATCTACGGGTCCTTCTTAAATCAATCATACATTATCAAAGAGACCAGGACAACCAGCCGTGGAGGGAAGCAAGTAATTTATTAGCTCGAGCTAAGGACAGGGTCCCAGAATGGTACAAAGACAATTCTACGGAGACTGCTGTTTTACTCCACAGCATTTACACATATTTATAGCGCTAGCCACGCCCATTTACACAATACAAGTTCTGCTTTATTCTTTAAGCTCCTCTTTTGACATGTTCTCCGTCAGCCTCGCGTGGTGTGATCGTGCCGGGGGACATCTGTCCATGTATACACAATGTCCTCAGCCTCGTGCTATCTTGCCCAACCAGCGTGATCAAGTGGCATGGCCTCGTGCTACCTTGCTTCATTCGGCGTGATCATGTGGCACGGCCTTGTGCTACCTTGCTTCATCCGGCGTGATTATGAGGCATCGCTTCATGCTTCCCCTTTCTCGTTGTGGTCACGGGGCAGTTGGTTCGTGACTGGCGGGATTTACCAACAATGGTCAGGAAGTAGCCGAGTCTCTGACACAGCTGGGGCGAGGCACACGGGCGATTTCTCGGAATTGGCCCGACCACAAGGAGCAGGGGGTTTGTGTAAGTTCTTAGAAGAGACGTGGCAGTAGGTTGCCGAGGGCATGGCAACACAAAGTGGAGTCGTGTAGGCACTACGAAAATTCAGTTCAACACCAGAAAAATAAAATAATAAAGTCCCTCAGCAGAAAGCAATTCTGGTATTTTACTGACCTCTGCTGGTCGTTTTCTATCAAGACAGTTAAATAGATGCAGTTGAACAAAAAAAGTTTCTAAGCGGAAGCAGACAAGCCCTAGGGCTGATCTCCAGAGCCAACAAAGTACATACACATATAAATATATACAAGAGTATATATACTAAAGTATATACTAAAGTATATACAAGAGGTCTTGAATGCTCGACCTAAAAAGAAAAAGTAGCACTTGAAAAAGTGTGATGTGAAGGAACACAGTAACGCGTCCATGCTCTAGGGGAGGGACCAACACAAGAAGAGGAAGGAAAGGCCAAACAAATGATTAATAGGACGAAAGCTAACAAGAGTGACAATGAAGACAATGGTAAGTAATGGGTGGGCTCTGAGCCCACTATAAGCTAGCATTACAATCATGCAACAGGCAGCGCATGCACTATCTAGTAGGTGAGACCTAGCAAGAGTCCATGAGTCATGCCTCTAATCTGACATTAGCAACTTAACATAGTGGGGCTCGAAAAACATCTCACCAAACTGCACAAGGGAAAAACAATGGTAATTGCTGAAAGCAAAAGATAGCTAACACCATCCTTCTCCCAGATGCTCCTACTCCTTAATCGCAACTGTAGAAACCCGCAAGCCATTGAGTAATGCGCGCTGTGGTGTTGTTCCTGTTATAAAACATTTCGATAGTCCCCCAGCAGCATCTTAAGGAAAGAATCCAAAGTCTCAAAAGCCGCAGGTCCGGAAACTACACTGGTCGAAGATGGTAAGTTAACATGAACTAATGCTCTACTCATGGTGCGGACCATTATTATATTTTGATCCGCATGGCAAAGAGATCATTTATAACTTCTAAATGTTTGCAAAATTATTTAGATACTGAGGATAACCACAAATAATATAAATGATGATATTTTAAATCACTTATGTCGTTCACTAATAAACATCAGAGGGATTGCTTCATTCACTCACAGGCTGATAAAAACAAGTTCAGACAAAATTTCAGCAGGGATCTAGAAAGGAAAAGTTCATTTTCCACTGGGTGTGACTTTAGTAGGCAAGCAATCATTCTCCCATGTTGTTTTGCAGCAGTAGCATCATGGTACCTAATGAATGTGCTCCATCCTCTTAAGTGAAGAGCCCCGATGAGCACACACAAGTCCATACCATCACTGATCAGGAGGGATAACAATGACCAATTTGCTCTGCTGTCAGGTTGCAAAGCCATGGTGGTAGAGCACTTCACGGTGGGAATAAAAACAGCCTGTGCTGGTAAGGGGGTGGTAGAAATCCCAAATCAAGGAGCTTTCGTCGGTGTTCCTTCTACAGAGGTGGCTCGCCCTGGACCTCTTGTAGTTGGGTGCATGGTGACAGGAAGCCAGAGATGGGAAACAACAACACTTTGCAACACGTGAGAAAAGGGTAAGAAGCTGACCATGTCTTACATTACTTCTCACATTAAATTCAGCTAATTGGGTAACTTACATGCCCACAAAGCAAACTCATAGCTCCTTACCCCCCCCCCATATTTGGGATTGGTCTCATGCGTTGAATGTCCTCAAGGAAAGGCACATTTGGTTCTGGGTTCCATAGAGGGCTTTAAGGTTCAACACACACAAGAAGGCATACATCTAAAGCCTGATCGGATTTTTGCACAGTGAGTGGGTAAAGTACAGAAGAAAAGGGGGTTGTGAATGGTGGAAGACCTCTCAACCTCCTCTCCATTGGGGAATTTTAAAATGCCACTTCTTCAATTGGTGCCCATCAAATACCCCACAAATTTCACATGAGTTGGCAGTCATTCCCAGAGCATGAATTTTGTGAACCCATTTTAGGACGGTGATTTTCACTTCATTGGACAGTGCAGTTGTGCAGGTGTGCAACATCGGCAGCCATCTTGAATTGGCTGCTGAATAACATCAGCATTCAGCCTACTGCCATTGCAGCCAGAGAAATACCCATTGCCAAGGGTGCACTGGACGCCATTTTTATTTTGAAACGTGCTTGCCCTGGGGTGTGCCTCACTACGCTTGAGTGGTCAGGGTGCTTGGACACTGGGCTACAGAGGGTCATTCACAGAATACAATACTATCTTCTTTACGGGAAGTGAAACTAAAGGCAAAACATTATTTTCCAAAATGGCAGTCAGAGTTGGACTGAGTATAGGCAAGATCTAAGCGGGAAATAACAAAACCTGCCTTTTTTTATATGATCATCAGGTTGCAAGTGGTAAAAACAGGAAATACAGGCCACCTAATATAGGCCAAGGTAGAAGAGAAAGGGGCAATATGATGCAACCACTATTGGGACAATGGAGCTTTGCAACAAGGTTTAGCCCACTGGGACGTTGGTTTGTCAGGAGGCCGGGGCACATGACTGGGGCCTTCAACAAAAGCTCCACTTCACTTGCCTTGGCTGAGGTGTGAAGAGGGACTGAAGGGATGGAGTGAATGGGGAGAGTAGTGAAATGCTGGAATTCTAGACTGATTCTGGGCATAAACCTGTGCAAGCAGCGTTGCACCACAAATGGACTACACAGGTAGCAGAGTGAGAGGGCAAACATTTTTTTAACTTGTTTTCCATTTCAGAAACAATGAGCTAATGGGGTGAAGCTACATGGCAGAGAGGAGACATGTACTATAGTTGGACAACATGTTTATGCTACGGTATAAAATGTTTGTATAGTGAACGTACACCTTCAAGTGTTTTACGCCAGTGTGTGGGATCTTCCGTGTAAAGCTAGCCATACTGCTCAGGAGACATCAAGAACAGACCCCGGACCTGATACACCCCCGAACAGATGGGCGAGTCTAAGTTTTCTTGAAGATGGGAGAGAGAGGAAATTGCAGAGGATGGGAATAACTACCAGGTGGGCTTACAATACGGACACAATCCAATCCATCATGTCTAGGGGCACACGGAAAAAACACATATTGCCCTTGAATCTATTATTGTTATCACAGCATCATTTATTAATTAATGTATCACTTCACGCCCTAGGCAATCATATGCTGTGTGACAGAGAGAAACGCCTGAAGGGTAAGTGCCTAAGTAGCTGTTGTTTAATGTGCAATACATGCATAGTGCCACGTGCTTAAGTCTTAATCACTCATAGTCGTTACTCTGGCATCTCCTTCCATAAGCGCCAATGGTTGAATCCGGAAGGCTCCGTCTCCTGTCATGATACAGCAAACTTTCCAATGAGGGGTATTCGTTTTCTGCCTCTTGACCTTACTTCTCCTCCTGGGCAGTAGAGAGGCAGGCAGTCCTTCAGCTATTTAGCTGCCTGGCCATAAGTAGCTTTACAGGCTAGAGTTAAGACTTAAAACCTCTTCTTTCCATTGGAGGGAGCCAATACATAGACCGCTCACCCTGTGTGACGTGATCTCTAAGTGCAATGGTGCCCTCCAATTGTAAGCCTCCCCATACCCTGGTATTATGAACCAGATTTAAACCTCCACAATGGGCTTAAGTCCATGTTTAGGGCACCTGAGGCCAAGAAAAAACAATTGTTCCACGGGGTAAAATATACACAGAACTGTAGAACATCGGAGGGGACTTGAGACATAACATGACTTCATTAACTAGTAGAAGCCACATATGCCAGAGTAACCCAAGCAGCACAGGAATACCGCAACTGCTGAATCTCTGAGGGACTCAAGGCTCAACATTTACAGCAGGCATCAGGAATTGGAGAGACAGTGCCAAAGCAATGGCTGCTGGCCTTTACAGATTGAAGCGATCAGGTGATGATGGGCAGAGAATGGTACAATTATATTCTCTGCTGGAAGTTTTCTTGGGTGGTGGCAGGGACGTAAGATAATCCTGGTTGTACTGGACCACCGCCTGGTTTGTCCCAGAAACTAGACCATATAGGCATAACCAGGAGCAAGCAGAAGAGCATAGCCAACAGCAAAGCAACATCAGTGGGTTTCTGATGAATGCTGCAGAAGTTGATACCAGACTTCGGAAGGTGGATTAGGGATTGGTAGAGCACTCATCCTCAACCGCTGTGGCACATGACAACATTGACTGTCGCAGGGTGGAGAATGAGGGCCTGATTCACAAGGGGCCTTCGCACTCGCAGCGGAGGCTCCGCAGTTGTGGGGGATTCTCTGCACTCAGGGGGATATCTCCGCAATGAGAACTCTCATTACAGAGATTCTGCCTGAGTGCAAAGACTCCCTCATGACTGCGGGCCTCTGCCAGGAGTATGGAAGCCCGAGTGTCTCAAAGAGTTCATGCAGGGAACACTCACCGTGCCAGGAATGGTGTAATATGGTGATGATGGGCAGAGAATGGTACAATTATGTTCTCTGCTGGAAGTTTTCCTGGGTGGTGGCAGAGACGTAAGATAATCCTGGTTGTAATGGACCACCGCCTGGTTTGTCCCAGAAACTAGACCATATAAGCCATAACCAGGAGCAAGCAGAAGAGCATGGCCAACAGCAAAGCTACATAACTCCACATTGAGAACTCTCATTACAGATATTCTGCCTGAGTGCGAAGACTCCCTCACGACTGTGGGGCCTCTGCCACGAGTATGGAAGCCCGAGTGTCTCAAAGAGTTCATGCAGGAAACACTCACAGTGCCAAGAATTGTGTAATATGGTGTAAACACACGTCATAGCCTACAATCTCCCTCAAGCCTTACCCCTAAATGTTGGATATAGTTGCTGGACTGGTCCAAGAGGTAGATCACCCCAGGTGTGAGCAGTCAATCATGTTGTTAGTGATGTCGCTGAAGGTGCCCGCTGGTATTTTGGGGATTGGACTGGAGGCAAGGGAATAGTGCTGCGTGTCGTGGTGATGGCATCCCTGAGCTTCTGATGGGTTAAATGCAGCAACTCCTTTCTGGGCATTGTGGTCACAGGGGTGATGTGCACTGCAAGCCAATGCGAAGGTCTGCACACTTGTGCAGGTGAGAAAAAAATGGCGATAGAGAAAACTGCACGACTATTTGCAGTACGGACCCAATTCCTGCACTTTTCATCAGGAAGGACTGACAGATGATGAGAGAGGTGAAGGGCAGAAGTAAGAAGAATAAACGGATGAGAATATGAGTAGAAGTGTGAATGAGCGGAAAGATAGTGAGCTGAAATACATGCCACTATTGTTTATGAGGTTCATATGTAAAATCATACCAACAGCAATGAGTGAACTGGCCAATAATAAAGTCAAGAATCAAAATGTGACTTGACTATTGGCTTTCGATGGCCATCAGACTGATTGATTTTAGTCCTGATGACAACTTTCAAAGCATTCACTACAGAACAAGAATTTGCAAATCTAGAAACAAGAGCTTCGATCTACAAGAAGAAAAGGTCTATCAAAGGTATCTCATGTTCTTGTACCACTTCCTCTGATAGATGACTTCAGTATGACAAAGAAGGAATGCCACCATGTGTGGCCCTTACTTATCACAGCTGACCATTCGGCACCATTAATTACAAAGCCCTATTAACGAAACAGGAGAAGCTGGGGGTCGATCCTCTTATGAGGTCAACAGTACTAAAGCTGTACATGAACAAAACAGCCCCATCCATCTTTGGTCTAAATGGCTAGCTAGCCAGGGTCACTAGATGCTACGGAGGCGTGAAGCGATGCGATCTACAAGCCATTGATATATAGCGACAAAGTCTGATGCAACTGAAAAAATCCTGAGAATAAGAAAAGAGAAAACTTTCTGTACTCCTGTGCACGGTTCAGATTTCCAGTAAGAACACCTAAAGCATTTAGAACCCTCATGGAAGTGCTGGAGAACTACTGGCCACAAATGTAAATGATCATTATGAAGACCAGGCAACACCGATGGTGTTATTCAAGTAAAGAGCCACCTCTGAAAACAGGTTTTAATTCAATGAGAAAGCGCTTGAAACAGTTATCCCTTATCCATATCTCGGTCTACAAACTGCAAACAAATTCTCACAGACTAATCACATAGAAGACGTGATCAGACAAGGCAAAAATGCTGCCAGAGGCAAAAAGAGTTTTGCCAACCTCTGGGTCCTCAGGAGATACTGAGGACTTGCATTGCCTTGGTCTAGATGAAAAGCATTGGCTTGAGGTAGATGACCAAGCCTGTCCTCCAGTAACACTTCATGGGACGGTGATCTTGATACAGCCTTGCTTGAGCCTGTTAGCTGTGTCATTTCTTTCTGTTACTGAACTCAAAGAATTGTTCCGTCGCTTGACTCACAAATCCTCTTGTACGGTTTGTATGAACTTCAGCAGAGCTGGGCCTATTCCAAGGCCACTGGAATCATGGGATTCTGCGGCTGCAGCGTTTTCCCGCATAAATTAAGGATTGCTGTATAACCAATCATCTGCTCCAGGATTTACAAATGTTAACAACATAAATGTTTCTACTTCAAACGGATTAAAATGTACTATGGGCAACATTGTGTCACAGTGGAAGGCCTTTTGTATATTTGACTGATCACCTGGCTTATTGCTGTATTTGGATTTTAAATTGGTACTTATCGGGTGAAATCCTTGTCCAGACAATGTTAACATGTGTGCAAATGGCAAAATAATGAAGTAATAATATCACAAAGTGTGCCACAATATGCAGTATTGGCCTCTTTTACTCGCATAATTTAGTCAACCATGCTGCATAACTTGGTCCTCCCTTGCCGCATAATTACAGTGGACCTGGTCTAAGCCTATGAAACATAGTTTCTATCACCAATTACTGTGTCCACTCTGTTGAAGGATTTACTGTAGTCAACAAAGCCTACGACACTTATCTAGAAATCAGGTGCCCTGGATGACTTAGCTTGCTCTATTAGAATTAGATCACCTCCTATGTCTAGGAAGGAACACTTTTTCTCATGCACTTTTGCCAGCTTAATCCCAATTTGGGGGTGGTCTCAGACAATTGAGTTATATGGACTGACCAATCAGAGGCTTACAAAAATGCCCATGCCTTCTGACACTGGTGCCCAGAGTTTCCTATCATCTTTTACATACAATTTTTTCTTCAGCTTGCTGCGTTCACGTTGTTTAAATGTATCTCAGGAGCCTGAGGCCATCATCTGCGTGTGCCCGATAATTTACAGTCCAAGATTTGGAATATAGATTTCACTATTTTACATACAAAAAGTTTGGGGAATCAAACATTGTCCTATATGTCTGTTATTGTGTGCATTTCTCTTACAATCCCGTTAACACGAAGAGTTGATTTTCTTTTCAACAAACGGCAGAGAAAGGTGAAAGTTGCTGAATAGATTAGAGACCAAATCCACCCAGCAAAGTGTACAAATAAACCACTGTTTAAAACTCGTTTTCACTGTCATACCTCGGTGTTTCACTCAACAAACAAGGAACACTTATTATCCAACTGCACGGCAGAAAGGAGGCTTAGCAAAATCAACGAAAACACGTTCAAATAATATTTTTTGCTAGAATATGCAAACATTTTGGAGAAATGTGTTTTGCAGGGCTGTAACTTAAGGATGGAATAACACAAAAATAAAGCAAGGATAGCTCCTGGAAGCCATCCCTCTGCTAAATGTTTCCAACTTGAACACGGAAGACAATGGGTGACCACTAACAGTTCCTCGGTATGGTGGCTTGGAAGACAAACTGGCCAGTCGTTAAGACTCAAGCATCACAAATGGAAGATTTGGCCCGAAATCTCGATTTCTCGTTTTATTCATTTTAATTAAGTCTCGGGCAATTTATTTTTTACCGTGTCTTGGTTCTGTTACTTGTAAAAAAAATCTTTTTCCAGGATGTCTACGTAGCCAAGAAAATTAATGTATTTGCATTGGAGCTTCGAGGTTGGCTGCTCTAACCATAAAGCTGCATCCTCTCCCTAATTTATTTTTGGTGGAGTAATCCTAGTTCACTTTAACTGAATACACTGGACTAAAGTTTTAGATTAGAGTGTAGTAAAATTAAAACTTGAAAAGAATATGCTATCCACAAAGAAATGTATATATCTGAAAACCTTACACACGCTAGATAGGCGTGAAGGGATACCCATAATGGGTGACATCTGTATGGTCTACGAGCTGCAAGCTCAGACGCCAGCAGTGTCCCCCCCACCACCAGTTTCTCCTTGAAGGCCAATTTATTGAGTGCAGTAACACGATTGAATGCCAAAAACTGCAATACTAAACACCACACAGAGAATAAGTTATGGAATTGTGTCAAGCTACCAGTTCCTCTTGGTCTCTGGTTTAATGGCACTGGGTTTTTCCTGCATGCTGCTCTGTGTGGGGTCCATAGTTACAATGACAGCTAACCTCTGGAGTACTAATAGAGCACCCATACATTTCAGTCCATTGTGTAGGAAGGTAGATCCCTGACTATGGTTGCCCCCAACTTTTTGCCTGGTGTTTTGCTGGTTTTCTGACTTAGTTGACCTGGGGCCCTGCCATTCAGGACCCCAGGCCCACTGCGCTCTCTGTTAAAATGGATTCCATGTACCCTAGGTACATATCTAATTGGATACTGAGTCACCTTATCAGCCCCTGTACAGTGTACCTTAGGTACCCAGGGCATAGGTGCACCCAGGGCCTACCAGGGGCTGAAGCATGTATTGTGCCACCCCTGGCTGGCCATCCAAAACTGACACAACTGGCTGCTTCACAGCTGGGGCAAGGTGGTGTACACACCCTTTGCTTTAGATATAGTATTCCTATATCTAACCCTAAAATGGACACATATATTCCTATCAGTCACTCCTATGGCAGGCCTTATCAATCCTGAAGGCAGAGTGCTTGGAATAATGTGAAATGGTGCTCTGGCATGAGCTGAGCCCGTTTGCAGCTTGCGGAACCAAGTCCTAATAGCTGTTCCATGATAACGCTATACCATATACTCTTAAGTGCATTATGTACCTCGCAGTCATATGCTAACTTTGGTATAACATTATCAAAACATGTTGAGTAAGGTGTCATACGAATTGGAATACTAACCCCTCGCCAATTCTGGCGACGGGGTTAGCATTCCACCCTTCTAGAGGGACACAACATGTATGTAACCTGTAACCCCGGTTAAAGTCGGACATTGCCTCAGCTCCACAAAATGGATGCTGCCACCGAGACACAAGTCTGCCCTCCTGCTGCTGGGAGTCCTTCCAGCAACGGAGGCAAGGACAAAGGGTTTCCTGTCAGGGGCGGTGCCAGCACCATCCCAGACAGAATTTTGTGTATCCCAGGTAGGCAGGGCTTTAGAGGAAGGTGACTGCAAGTGGCACCCCGGTGCTCACTGTGCATAGGCCGGCTCAAACCAGTTCTGGGGGCACACCAGCCCCTGAGCTGGGGAGAGACCGGACAAAGGAGAGGGGTGTAACCACCCCCCTCCTAGTCCCACCCAGAGGGCAGGACTTAGTCGCGTGCCAGCCCCTTTTCTCAGGATAAAGGTAGGAGCAGGCCCCCTTCCAAACTAGATCATCTTTGAATCCTGAAACTACTTTCCACGAAAGGAACTCAAGACTTCTTCTTAAGATTTCTCCCTTGTGACTAAGGAGTAGTCACCCTGCACCCGCAGGCACCATCCAAGCATCGCGGTTTGCTGTAAGTCTCTCCTCCGGATCAAGACTGCCCAGCTCGACGAGAACCGGCTTCCCTGGCACCTCTGACCTCTACCTGCATCATCAGCCCAGCTGAGATTCGTGGGTGTGACGAGACCTCGAGGGACCGTCCATCTTCAGGACTGCACGACGCTTGCCCAGCACGACCGCCGAGGGACCCTCGAGTGGGTGCACTGGGGTAAGAGAAGCCCCAACCCCAAGCAGCACGAGCACCGAAGACCAGCCCCCCAGCATCCTCCAGATCTGCGTGGGGCCCTTTTGCTTCTGCGCTGCTTGCCACGTTGTCCGGGCACTTGCCCGTTGGCTAGTGACCCTCCAGACGACGTCCTACGTTTGTTTCACCGCTGGTCTAGCTCCTCTAGACTAGCCCTAGTCTCCTCCTGAAGGGGACCCTCCTCGGACCCTCCTGGTCCACTCCAGACGCCATTTTGTGTCGCCACGTGGGCTTGCCTTAGCCAAGGCTTGTTGCCTCCTTCACCGGATCCAGCCTTGCCAGCAGCAGACATCCGACGTGGGACAGCTCACAGACCTCCAGCCTGGTCGACATCCTCGCCCTGGTCCGTGCAGCAGCAGAATCCAGTGTCGCCTCTTCACCTGGCTGAGTGACCTCGTCCGGTGCCATCCTGGTGCCCACCTAATCACTGGCTAGTGATTCAGAACTTGGTCCCCTCTGCTTACAGGTATCCTTCTTCACTGATCCAGTCCTTGGATCAGCCCGGAACATCTTCACTGGTCGCCTGCCAGCAACTTCTTCTTTCAGGCTCCATAGACTGCAACGAGGATTCCCGACGTCTTTTCAGACCTATGCAGCCGCAGCCCCTGGGCTAGGTAACCTGAGCATTTCGGTGCTCCAGCATAGCTTAACTATCTAAGTGTCCAGATCCTTTTTCGTTTCAGCTCTATCTAGTCGGATTCGTCCGATAACACTAACTTTACGAAATCTAGCATCCATAGACTTTGTTCCGCATCCCGCGTGAGAGTGCACACTCTGCACCCGATCCCCCTAGGCCTCCTGCTAGTAATCTAAAGGTTCAGTAGTCCAGTCCTAGCGATCCCAAAGCCTCTGAGATTAGTTACTTACCTGCTAGTATTTCGCATTCCACTTGTGTAGTATATGGTTTTCCGTGCCCCTCGGGCATTTGTGTAAATTGTGCGACTTTCAGTATTTCTTAAGAGTTTTGTATTGTGCTTAGCACCTTGTCCTCATAAAGAGTCCAGGGTTGTTGTGTTATAAATAAATATCCTTTTATTTTCATAACAACTTGTGTGGTGTCCTTTCACTTGGTGTTCAAGGGGTATATGTGATGGTAAAACAGCTGGCTTAACACGCCCTCTAGAGTTTCGCCTTAGACTGCTCTTGTCCATGCTACTAGGATAGCTGGTCTAAAAAGGTTGACTTACAACCAATCATCAATAAGGGTTGTTTGGACTGATACAGAGTGCTCACTAGAATAGTAAACATTATATATCAGGCCAACTTCTCACATTGGTGAGCAGCGGTTGGGATTTGAGCTTGCTGTTGTTTTACCACACGTATCCTAAGAATATCATTTGAAAGATCACATAAGTACCAAGGTACATATAACTTAGCTTAGAATACTCTAAGTTCTACTGAACCAGCTGTTGTAGTTCAACAGGGCTTAGCACACCCTGACTACAACTCTTAGCAAGGGATCAGTAGGCAAACAAATAGTGTAGGTAAGTGCACCACTTACACCACACTAGAAGCATGTCTACCCATGGAGAGTCTTCAGAGACTCCCCTAGTGGCTAATGACCCTCCACAGGTCATCTCAAGATATGCAGCTCTCAGTTTCCAGGAGATGAGACAAGTGTGTACCTCCAGGAAACTGAAACAGGGGTCTAACCCCACCATTCCCTTTCTGATAGGTCTCTTAGAGACATATGATGCTAGGAAAGCTTCTCATACAGATGGGAATATGCCAGCCTTAGAGGGCACCCTTGGTGATCCAGACCTCCTTGACACTGACAAAGCAGTTGAGGAGGAGGAAGAAGAGGAACCCTCTGGGGATGGGGCAGACAACAGGCCTGAACTAGTCAGCAGACTTACTAGGGCCAACTTAGACCTACTTAGGGAAGGATCTAGGGGACCCCCAGTACTGACCCTAATGAGGCCTAACCTTGGAGTTAGGAGAGATAGATCTCCTTCTAGGGACTCCAATAGATCTCTGCACTCTAATGCCTCCTCTCAGAGGAGAAGGATTTCTCCCCAGTGGAGATTGACTTCCCCTCAGAGAAGAGAACATGAAGCAAGGATGAAACAGGCTAATCTAAGGATTGAAAGGGAAGAACTTGCCCTGGCCAAAGAAAAGCTTGCCTTTGCTAGAGAGCAGCAGATGAGTGGGACAGTCCCCACTGGTGGCAGCAATCTCCCTAGAGATAAAGAAAGGAGTTTAGATACTAAACACCTGAGTAAGATAGTGCCCCCCTTTAAACAAGGGGATGACATCCACAAATGGATGGCTGCTTTGGAGAGGGCCTGCACTGTCCAGTGCATCCCCCAAAGTCAGTGGGCAGCTATACTGTGGCGGATGTATGACGTTACAACGCATGCTTTTACCACGCATGCTGTTACAACGCGGTTTTTACATCGCATACCATTACAACGCATAGCGCTTTTGGGTGTTGGATAGTGAATAGTTTAATTTACTATTCCAACTCCAGTCCCCGTGGACACTAGGGAAGGTTATTGGATAGTAAATTAACCTATTCCCTATCCTAGAGCGCCCCCCAGCGCAATGCGTTGTAATAGTTTGCGTTGTAATGACCGCGTTCTAATGGTAGTGCGTTGTAAATGTTTCGTTGTAAGTGATGTTTCCCTACTGTGGCTCTCCTTTGAAGGCAAAGGTAGAGATAAGCTCCTCACTACTAGAGTTGAGGATGCTAACAATTACCAAGTCCTGAAAAATACACTGATTGATGGGTTTGGCTTAACCACTGAGCAGTACAGGTTGCTGTTCAGGGACACCCAGAAAATTCAGTCTCAGGATTGGGCTGACTTTGTTGATTGTGCCACTAAGGCTTTTGAAGGCTGGCTACTGGGTAGGAAGGTTACTGATTTCAAAGGATTGTATAATCTAATTATGAGAGAGCAAGTCTTAAATAATTGTCAGAACCAGTTATTACACTAGCACCTGGTAGACTCTGATCTGACCTCTCCACAGGAATTGGGTAAGAGGGCAGACAAATGGGTCAGAACCAGGGTTAGGCCTAAGAACCAAGGTGGTGATCAAAAGAAGGAATCAACCAAGCCTCAAGAGAAGGGTGGGAATAAATCTTCAGATCAAACCACATCAGGGCCCCAAAAATCCTCTGAAGGGGGTGGGTCCCAGAATCCTTCCAATACCCGAAAGAAACCTTATTGCCAAACCTGCAAGGAGGTGGGTCATTGGAAAACTGACATCAGTTGCCCATAGAACCCCAATAAGGAAAACATACCCCCAAGTAACACTTCCAAGCCACCTGTTACTACTAGTAGTAATCCCCCAGGTGGTGGGAGTGCCCCCAAGAATTTGGGTGCATTTACTTTGGGAGTTCCTGGGGACTCTGGCCTAACCAGGTCCCCTGACTTAGATACTCTTGTCTGTGAAAATGGCATGGGGTTTGCCAACTTCACTGCTTGTCCCAACACTTTGAGCAAGTACAGACAGGAGCCCCTCATCAATGGTATAAAAGTTGAGGCCTATAGAGATACAGGGGCTAGCATCACCATGGTGACTGAGAGCCTAGTCCCCTCAAGGCAACTTTTTCCTGGAGCCACATACCAGGTAACCAACATTGATGGAGTACAGAGAGATCATCCCATAGCAGTGGTAAATCTCAGCTGGGGAGGTGTGACTGGCCCCAAGAGAGTGGCAGTGTCATCAAACTTGCCTGTAGATTGCATACTGGGGAATGATTTAGAGATCTCAGCCTGGGCTGAGGTAGAGCAGGAAACCCATTTGAAAATGGTGAACCTCCATGGTAAGGTTAGTAGGGCAGTGATAGCCACAGCCCCAGTCCAAGATGTCCTCCCTGAACAGGTCAGGAGGGCTGTGCCAGTCACAGCCCAATCTCAGACAGCTTCCTTCCCAGAAAAGGTTAGCAGGGCTGTGATGGTCACAGCCCATACCCAAACTGAGTCCCCTCCTGAAAACGTTGGTGGAGTTGTGATGGCCACAGCTCAAACTCAGACAGATAATAGTGTTGTGAAGCCTGAAACTATGGATCACTCCACTCAGACAGAGAGCATTGAGGAGGAAGAGAAATCTCCCTCCCACCAGACTTTAGGAAAGGATCAGCCTCCTCAGGGAACTGATCTGACCCCTTGTGAAGAAACTGCCCCAGAGGTAGTCAGGCCTAGCCTGGCAGAGCCTCTGATGTCAGTGGACCCTTCCAAGGTGGGACCCAGTCTGGAGCAGGTAACCTGCCCCTCTCTACCCTGCCTCAGTCAGCCCAGGGCTGTAGAGGTCAGGGAGGCCAGTGTTGGACCCCAAAGGGCCCCCTGTCCAAAAGAATCTCCCAATCAGCAGATTAAGGGCACTGAAGCTAGCAGACCTAGCCAAGTGAAAATAAAACACACTCCTGAGGGATCCCCTTTAAAATTAGTTAGGGACCTCCCACAGATGGACACTGTTGGGCACAGCCAAACTTGGGACCTGAGGGCCCCAGACCTGACCTGTCCCTCCAGTAAGCCAAACAAAGGGACCCAGCCTCCAGCTTTAGGTAGCCAGAGGTTGACCCTGAGAGCTCACAGCAACTCAGTCCTGGAAAGAAAGGCACACATGGTAGATGGTGATTGAAGGAAGTTGAGCCCAACATTAGTGGAGTCTCACTTCAGTACTCCATCCCAGCACCAGCCTTTTACTTTGCCAAAACCCACCACAGGTAGAGATTCCCTATGGTGGAGACCCTCAGATACCCTTAGGGTGATGGATTGCTTAGTGGACCATGAGATAGGGGGTAACCATGCCAGTGCTGGTACTTCCTTATATGGCCACTTAGGCAAAATAGGCTTACCTGGTCAAGGATAGCCTTATCTCCTTTCGTTGGGGGGGGGGGGGTTATGTAGGAAGGTAGATCCCTGACTATGGTTGCCCCCAACTTTTTGCCTGGTGTTTTGCTGGTTTTCTGACTTAGTTGACCTGGGGCCCTGCCATTCAGGACCCCAGGCCCACTGCGCTCTCTGTTAAAATGGATTCCATGTACCCTAGGTACATATCTAATTGGATACTGAGTCACCTTATCAGCCCCTGTACAGTGTACCTTAGGTACCCAGGGCATAGGTGCACCCAGGGCGTACCAGGGGCTGAAGCATGTATTGTGCCACCCCTGGCTGGCCATCCAAAACTGACACAACTGGCTGCTTCACAGCTGGGGCAAGGTGGTGTACACACCCTTTGCTTTAGATATAGTATTCCTATATCTAACCCTAAAATGGACACATATATTCCTATCAGTCACTCCTATGGCAGGCCTTATCAATCCTGAAGGCAGAGTGCTTGGAATAATGTGAAATGGTGCTCTGGCATGAGCTGAGCCCGTTTGCAGCTTGCGGAACCAAGTCCTAATAGCTGTTCCATGATAACGCTATACCATATACTCTTAAGTGCATTATGTACCTCGCAGTCATATGCTAACTTTGGTATAACATTATCAAAACATGTCGAGTAAGGTGTCATATACGAATTGGAATACTAACCCCTCGCCAATTCAGGCGACGGGGTTAGCATTCCACCCTTCTAGAGGGACACGACATGTATGTAACCTGTAACCCCGGTTAAAGTCGGACATAGCCTCAGCTCCACAAAATGGATGCTGCCACTGAGAGACAAGTCTGCCCTCCTGCTGCTGGGAGTCCTTCCGGCAACGGAGGCAAGGACAAAGGGTTTCCTGTCAGGGGCGGTGCCAGCACCATCCCAGACAGGATTTTGTGTATCCCAGGTAGGTAGGGCTTTAGAGGAAGGTGACTGCAAGTGGCACCCCGGTGCTCACTGTGCATAGGCCGGCTCAAACCAGTTCTGGGGGCACACCAGCCCCTGAGCTGGGGAGAGACCGGACAAAGGAGAGGGGTGTAACCACCCCCCTCCTAGTCCCACCCAGAGGGCAGGACTTAGTCGTGTGCCAGCCCCTTTTCTTAGGATAAAGGTAGGAGCAGGCCCCCTTCCAAACTAGATCATCTTTGAATCCTGAAACTACTTTCCACGAAAGGAACTCAAGACTTCTTCTTAAGATTTCTCCCTTGTGACTAAGGAGTAGTCACCCTGCACCCGTAGGCACCATCCAAGCATCGCGGTTTGCTGTAAGTCTCTCCTCCGGATCAAGACTGCCCAGCTCGACGAGAACTGGCTTCCCTGGCACCTCTGACCTCTACCTGCATCATCAGCCCAGCTGAGATTCGTTGGTGTGACGAGACCTCGAGGGACCGGCCATCTTCAGGACTGCACGACGCTTGCCCAGCACGACCGCCGAGGGACCCCCGAGTGGGTGCACTGGGGTAAGAGAAGCCCCAACCCCAAGCAGCACGAGCACCGAAGACCAGCCCCCCAGCATCCTCCAGATCTGGGTGGGGTCCTTTTGCTTCTGCGCTGCTTGCCACGTTGTCCGGTCACTTGCCCGTTGGCTAGTGACCCTCCAGACGACGTCCTACGTTTGTTTCACCGCTGGTCTAGCTCCTCTAGACTAGCCCTAGTCTCCTCCTGAAGGGGACCCTCCTCGGACCCTCCTGGTCCACTCCAGACGCCATTTTGTGTCGCCACTTGGGCTTGCCTTAGCCAAGGCTTGTTGCCTCCTTCACCGGATCCAGCCTTGCCAGCAGCAGACATCCGACGTGGGACAGCTCACAGACCTCCAGCCTGGTCGACATCCTCGCCCTGGTCCGTGCAGCAGCAGAATCCAGTGTCGCCTCTTCACCTGGCTGAGTGACCTCGTCCGGTGCCATCCTGGTGCCCACCTAATCACTGGCTAGTGATTCAGAACTTGGTCCCCTCTGCTTACAGGTATCCTTCTTCACTGATCCAGTCCTTGGATCAGCCCGGAACATCTTCACTGGTCGCCTGCCAGCAACTTTTACTTCAGGCTCCTGGTTCGTCAACGAGGATTCCCGACGACACTTGAACCCTATGCAGCCGCAGCCCCTGGGCTAGGTAAACCGAGTACCACGGTGCTCCACCGTAGAACCACTCTCTAAGTGTCTAGATCCACTTTCGTTTTCGACCTACCTAGTCGGGTTCGCCCGAGAACACTAACTTTGCATTTACTAGCATCCATAGACTTTGTTCCGCATCCCGCGTGAGAGTGCACACTCTGCACCCGATCCCCCTAGGTCTCCTGCTCGTAATCTAAAGGTTCAGTAGTCTAGCCCTAGCGATCCCAAAGCCTCTGAGAATAGTTACTTACCTGCTAGTATTTCGCATTCCACTTTCATAGTATATGGTTTGTCGTGCCCCTCGGGCATTTGTGTAAATTGTGCGACTTGAAGTATTTTCTTAAGAGTTTTGTATTGTGCTTAGCACCCTGTCCTCATAAAGAGTCCAGGGTTGTTGTGTTATAAATAAATATCCTTTTATTTTCATAACAACTTGTGTGGTGTCCTTTCACTTGGTGTTCAAGGGGTATATGTGATGGTAAAACAGCTGGCTTAACACGCCCTCTAGAGTTTCGCCTTAGACTGCTCTTGTCCATGCTACTAGGATAGCTGGTCTAAAAAGGTTGACTTACAACCAATCATCAATAAGGGTTGTTTGGACTGATACAGAGTGCTCACTAGATTAGTGAACATTATATATCAGGCCAACTTCTCACACATTGGACCTCGAGCCTGCTACCCAAGTGGAAGAATCATTGTGGGCCGAGTTGTGTTTCATCAACAGGTGGAAGCGGCCTGCACTGCAGGGGTGTAAATGGTCATGTGATATCCTTAGCTCTAAACAGCGTCAGGTGTGATTGCACAGAAGCAGCAGTCTTCCAACATACGGTGCAATAAACTGTAAGACCAAAAGAGAGGAATGCATCAAAGGATGCCTGCAAAAGGCCCCCCTAGAAAAAAGTGATTTACACTGTGACTAGAGAATGTATGGAATAAATGTTATAACACATATCTTAACACAACTCTTAATACTAAGAGTTTGTTTCTTAGCAGTGTATTTCCTGGCAGGGGCAAGAGGAGTATTTGTTGGCACAGGAGGGTGCTTGGTATAGTGTTAGAGGGGTCTGGTGACTTAGGGGAAGACGCGCAGGATTAGGATCCCACCACAACTGTCGTCCTGGATAGCCACAAAACCTGGGACCTCCAGGGTCCCGCCTTTTCAGCTGTGGGTTAGCAGTATTAATGTGATATCTAGGTGTGAAGTCACTGCTCAAATGCCACAGCCTGCACCGAAGAACTGGGCAGCACAGCCTACAGCGTACTCATCATACTTGAACCCCTGGTCAATTCGGTCCATGGAGTCAACATTTCATGAGCCTCACCAGCCCCAGAGTTAGACCGCACACTGCACACACTAATGTATGGCCATGTCAGAAGATGCATCAGTGTTGATAGTCTGCACACAGAGCTCTAGTAAGACTGGCTGTCTTGGCTGTATGTCATAGGCCTAAGGTTTGGCGCTGCGGTCCACACAGCTGGATTGGAGCTGGAGGAGCAGCCAGGCCAACACAGATCAATGAAGATGTTCAGGATCCCATGACCTTGTCACTGACCTTGCAGCAGCATGCCATTCTCTAGCACCACCACATTAACCCATGACAGCACCAATCCAGCTGGAAACAGTATGATGAGGCCCAGCTAGCATCACTGTACCACCTTCCTCCAGAGCATCCTAGTGGAGTAAGGCAAAGCAGCCTGACAGGCCCAGCAGCAGCTGCAGGCATTAGCCAAGAGGCCTACAGAGCAAGCACCCTCCTCAAAGCCCCCACAGAGAACCTGGACAGGACAGGATGTTGTTATCACATGTGGTGCTGTTGTTTGTCATGGCTCCAGTTCCTCTGACTGTTTATGGTCATGATAATCTTCTCATCCGCTTGACAGCATCCACAGTATCATCTGCTAGATGCCTCGTCAGCGCGCATGCGCTGCCATTTTGTTTCTTTCAAGCAAGACTTTGCTAGTAATGGCGGCCCAGCCACCCAATGCAAAGATGTGTTCCGTCTGTTTAGTTTTAACTGGCACTCCATAGAAAGGCATAAACTAAATAACTTAAATTTTATCTTGAATCACAGTCCGATACCTTATTTGTCATGGAACATGGCTGAACGACAGTTCTACCCCAGACAGAGCCCCCTCCATGATGGCAGTGGCGGTTCCTCTATGAGGGCGTAGCTCCGCTCCCCCTTTATTTGTTGCCGCACTGGCCCATGTTAAAGGATACTATTTTCCCTCTGCCGCTGACTGGGTTGGGTGCACACAGGTGGATGCCTTTATTAATGAGGGTGCACTGCATTGCGTCATGCGGGCAGGGGTGGGGGCTTAATTATTCTCAGTAAGCACAGCACGCACATGTTCCCTGGGTTAACGCTCAGTGCGCATGTCAGGTTAGAGGTGTGTCTTTCTATGGCCAACCCGACATGCGCACTTGAGACCTCTTTATTGCCTCACTGTTAATGATCTGGGTATTTTCAGCCACAGCCTCACGGTCTCCTGAGAAGAGCTGGGTTTGCCTGCTCCTGCCAACCATGGTGCTGCTTGGAAGCAGCATCCAGATTGGCTCAAGAGACACGAGGAGGGCGGTGCGGGTGTGGGCATACTCATTGCACAGCAGCACAAGAGCAGAGAGGTGAGGGCTGAAAGAGTGGAAGACGTAAATGATAGGGGAAGCAGACTTCACCAGCAATTAGGATGGTAAGAGGCGCAGCCCAACTGAGCAGAGCAGATAACCACACGGAGGGATTATTTACGAGGAATAGGCATGCTTCTTGTTTTGTGTTTCCCAGCGGGAGCAAGCTAGCCGTTCTTTGCATTTGACTATGATTCTTCCAGGGCATGTCACGCGCACTTCACCCTTTGAGTATGAGGCGCTATCAGGTGAAGTTCATTGAGGGTGTCCCCACTGTCCCTCTATGGATGTGTGGGGTAGGGAAGCGACCAGAGCAAGGAGCAGCAGCCGAAAGGGCTGAGCAAGGTGGCAGATCTGACATGGGGCAATTGGCAACCTATCACTGTCGCTGCCTCTCAGCCAAAGCAATCATACCCAGGTTACTGTGATGCAATAGCATATAAGGCATATGGCTGTCTGTCATGAGTATGTCTTAACGTATTCCGGTATTTCAGCCTTCTATACTATACCTCCAGGGACTTGCAGTTTTACTTTTCCTGACTAAAGGTACCAGATACTGCTAAACTCTGATTCTGTAATATCGTTTAACACCCGTTGCATTTTGGGACTTGTAGTCTTTGTTTACACCAGCATCCAGGGAGGTCTGACTGGAAACTATCCTTGCCCTGCCCTTTCGGCTGCTGCTCCTTGCTCTGGTTGTCTGCCTGTCCCACACATCAAGAACGTTTAAGCCGCACCACTTTCAAATGTCACCAGCCGCCGCTACATGATGGCTATTATATTGCCTGGTATGATTGCTTGAACAGAAGGGTAGGTGTCATTGCATTTATTTTTAAATCAGATTTTATCTGTACAACTGAAGATCTTCTGGTTTCAGACCGTGAAGGTCTTATTTTCTCCTTTAAACTGTCTAACAACTTTCCTGTCTTGGGCTGTCTAATTTATTGTCCTCCTAGGCCAAGACCAGATTTCTTCATGCTTTATTAGAAGTTATTGCTCCCTTCGCTCTTAAATGTTCTAATTTTAATTTCCTGGGAGAGCTCAATCTTCATTTCAAGGGTGAAATTTGTACCTCTAATTGCAATTCAATCAGAGATCTAGAAGCCCTGCAACACGTTCAGTTGGATAAAAGACCAACGCACCTTGCAGGACATACTTTGGATCCTGTTTTCTCCAAATTATCCATGCTGGTTGTCAACTTTGGTCTGGATGGAGCGCTTTGTGATCCCCATGTCCATAAAAACTGGTCTTTCACCTCCTCCTAATCCCTCTCCACCATCCGCTACTAGACGTTGCTGGAAATTTACTCGGCTGCTTTTTGTAATCAATTAAGTACCTCTAGACTCACTTTAGACACTCATATCGAGGAGTCTGACAAAGGAGTTAACACACAGCTTTCTTCAGCCTCAGATAAATTGATCCCAGTGACCACTGTAATGAAGGCCACGGTCAAATCACATGCACCGTGGTTCAAAGTACTGGAATGAGCATGGCGTAAGTATTATGACCCTAACGCAAGAGCTAAGTATATAGCCACTATTCAAAGTCCCTCTAAAGATATTAGGAAAACCTGCCTTGCTTTCTATGTGGAGGAAATTGATGGCGCACGTAACTTAAATGTGGTAATATTTTCTAGTGCCAAATTTCTGAATGATCCCACGCTGAAGGCACCCACTACTCCTGTCCTGGAGGTGAGATGCCATGAATTGGCAGATTTCTTTTGAAACAAAATTGCAGGCAGTTTCAACAACTTTCACTGCTGAGGTCCTCAATGTTATGCTCCCTCGCGATAGCTGGCAAGAAAACACCAGTGGGCCCTGTTTGTCCTCCTTCAATCCAGTTCTCTTGGAATACCTTGATGGCCTCATAAACACCATCAAACCAGGCTCCCCTTTAGACCCAGCAACTCCCACTACCCCCCCCCCCCAAAAAAAACCAAGAGAGGATACATCATCTTCTCAATTTTTCATTGTTCTCGGCAACTGTTTCGTTGACCTGTAAACATACAGTTGTGATACTTTGTTAAAAAGCCGTCTCTAGATTCCACCAAATTGGAGAATTATTTCCCCATCTCTCCCTTGTGTTACTGGAAAAAATCATGGAAAAACACATTATCTGACAACTGACTGAGTGAATCACATAACCTTCTGCATTACTCACAGTAAGGCTTTAGCCCCCTTTATAACAAGTCCACTCTCTTAATGGTCATTGAAGAACTCAGATGAACCCTAGATCAAGGTGGTTCAGTGGCTCTCATTCTGTTGGATTTGAGTCCCTCTTTTGAAATGGTGCAAAAACAACAGTTGATGGACAGAATGCCGAACAATGTCATACATTCACCCCAGGACAGTGATCTGGGCCTAAATCCATCGCTTTTTGCTCACCATGCAATACCAGTTTTAACCTCGCCATATGCAAATCAGTCTTGACCCTGTGCCCCATGGGAACAGTTCAGCCCGAACTGCCAAGCCAGGTCCTCCCTGGACTGGAAAAAAGCATTGTAGGACCGGTTTTGTGCTTTCAGCCCTCATCAGCCAGGATAGCTTGATTGGGGGTGAGTGCTTGCAAAGTTCAACACTCTGTCCATCATCCCCTTTGGTTTTGCTTTGTTCACCCTAAGTTGGCAGGGTATGCCCAGACGTGGATCCCTTGCCCACTTTGCCACTGGATTCATGCTAGCTTTGCTGATGACGGCTGATTAGCCAGAAACTGGTCACAGGATGCTTGTTTCCGGTCCAGAGAAGACATGGCTTGGCAGTTTGGGCTGGACTGTTCCCATGAGGCACAGAGTCAGACTGATTTGCATATGGCCATGTCTGAACTGGGGTGGCGGAGTGAGCTAAAGAATGATGATGGATTAAACCCAGATCAATTGACTGGGGGTGAGTGCTTGCAATGTTCTACACTCCATCCATCATCCCCTTTGGTTTTGCTTTGTTCGCCCTAAGTTGGCAGGGTATGCTCAGACGTGAGTCCCTTGCTCACTTTGCCACTGGAGTCAAGCAAGCCCGGCTGAAGACGGCTGCAATGCCAGAAACCGGTCCTGGGAAGCTTGATTCCGGTCCAGGGAAGACATGGCTTGGCAGTTCGGGCTGGACTGTTCCCATGAGGCACAGGGTCAGACTGATTTGCATATTGCCATGTCTGAACTGGGGTGGCGGAGTGAGCTAAAAAACGGTGATGGATTAAACCCAGATCAGTTGACTGGGGGGGTGAGTGTTTGTATTGTCAACGCTCCGTCCATCACCACCTTTGGTTTTTCTTTATCATCTGATACCGCCACTGCCTGCTGCAATGTTCATTGAACCGTGTGATTTTAGTCTGAACTGAGAAAAAGGCAGGTCCGTGCACTATTTCGAATGTTTCTTCTCTAGCATGGGTGGCGATATATTTACACGTCGAACAACAGATCGATTCCCTGTCTGACAAGACTCAAATGTTATTCAGAATTGCTGGTTAATGTTTGTGCCACTTCCTTTTATTCTGTTGTGAGCAATGATTAGCACTAATTCTCTTTTTCGCGGTCTCTGTCATAAAAGCATTTTTTGAATAAAAGATCACACACTAAGGGAAGATAATGACTTTCCATTTATGCTTAACCAACAAGAAGCAAGGTCTTGGTACTAATAAACGTCAGCCGTGAGTGGTTAACCCACTGAGCCATCTTGTCAGCTGATGCAGAGAAAGGGTGCATCAACCTTCCTGTCCTCCAGATCTAGGCCCCTGTGAGAGCAATTTGCCTACAAAGCATAAACCATTCCTCCTTTTTAAACAGCTGAACTTCTGCAACCTCTCACCTGACATTGAGTAAACGGTTCTTTGGGGGGCAATGTGTCCTGTGTACAAAAAGTTACCATAAAGGAGTCTGAAGACAAAATGTCGGCAGTACAATATTCATCTTTCAGGGGCTGAGTGATTTCACTTGAGATGAGAAACAATTTGAAATATTTCAATAGCACGTCTGCAAGGGTAGCGGGTAATTTTTAAACTTTCTTCTACTGGTTTCCGTTTAATTTAATTTTAGGTTTATTATTTTCTTCCAGATATAAACCATATAAACGTCAATATTTAATAAACAAGATGATTAAAACATGACATTTGCCTACAAATTGCAATCATGTGTACTCGCATTCCTGCTAATGGTGGTTGAGGGGCAGTACAGGAAGTTCCTGAAAAACAACATCTGCAAACTCTTTCTACTTGGGCAATACCCATTCATGCCCTTAGTTGCCATACATAGCATTTATTACTTGAGTAACTGCTGTATAGCTTAGGGCCAGCAGCGGCCCGTCCCTACGGGCAGGAGGGGCCATGCCCACCACCTGTTTCCAGGCATAAAGAGTGTCTGTCAGGTTGAACAAAGGTCAGCCTGGCAGACACTCTTCTTGTTCAGGTCAGGCAGCCAGGAGCTAGATATATGCAAAATGTGCATACTCCTGGTTGCATGAGCTGAACTTTGCAAGGCTGAGCATTCCACAACCCTGTGGGCTTGACCTCCTCATCCTTGCAAAAGTGCCCGAGGCCCGCCCCTCGTGAGGAGCTGGAGCCTAACGATTACCCTCGTGACGAGCTGGAGCATCACGATTACCTCCGACCTAGGGTTTCAGTTTTAAGCCCTGAAGTGCCCGGGCCGAGTGTCAATCAGTGACACCTTGTTTCAGAGTAGGGTGGGGTCAGCAGACTCACTGACCCCATCCCACTCTGTGATGAGATTGGGACTGCTGCCTTTCCTCATTGGCTGACCTAAGCTCAGCCAATGAGGGAAGGTAGCAGTCCCAATCCTCCTGGGACCTCCAAGGCTTCCTTGTCGGAGAGCTGCTGTTGAGGTATGTTTTATGTGGTTTTTGTTGTTGTTGTTTGGTGTGTACGTGGGTGTATGTTGGAATGTATGTGTATTTTTTAGTGAGTGTTGTGAGTGGGGGTGTGAATTAATGGCTGTGAGTGAGGTGTATGTGTGCATGTGTGTCCCCAAACCCCGCACCCCTTCCTAGTGAAATTATCAGCTGCCACTGATCTTACCATAGGTCTTATACCTATTTCCCAGTTCTGGTGTACTTGGGTATTACCAAGTGGAATTTAGGTGGGGATCGTAATTTACCACTGCGTCACAGAGGGTCTTGGTCTTCATATGCTTTGCTAAGACTCCTTTTTAGGTCTGACTTGACAGCACAGCTGTGCCAGGCCTTATGATATCAACATGAAAAAGAGATTGCAGGAGTACTACAGAGATAGGCTTTAGCTCTCCTCACATTTTGGTGGACAGAAATGGGGGTGTGTGTCCACAGAAAAAGTGCTTACCCTGCAAGAGCTGTGATCATTTGTTCATCAAGTTGTGTGAATCAGAGCTCCCTATCAAATCTAGATATTGTGTTACAACAGAGCTTGACTCTAGGTCAAGCACATGCCCTGCAATGCTATATGCCTCCTAGATCATTAGACCATTATGGTGTTTCTTCTTCAGTTGCAGTAACACAGATTGGAGGAGGGCAGTCAGTTGAAATATGTTGCGGCATTGCAGTGCTAGTCACCTCCCCCTCATCCATTTCCATCATCACATTCAGAGGTATTTCAACATAGCACTCCTTGTGAAAATAGTGAGGGGTTTTCTTTCTAATCCCTAGTTTTAAAATGTTTGCCTTGAAGAGACTTTTTAAGCTGCCAACATTTTTGAATTATTCATTTGATTTCTAGAAATTACATTACCAATATTATATTTAGTTAACTTCATACTTAATATCTTAAATATTACATTTAATTCATTTGCTTTTTTAATATGCTGTAATGTTAAATTACCCTTTCCGGAATCTTAAAAACCCCTTACTGCCCTTTGATGTTCACATTTCCTGAACCCTAAAAACCCCTTCCAACCACTTAATGCTACCCTTCTATCAACACTAAAAACCCTTTGCTACCCCTTAACACTATGCACACAAGAAGCCTAAAAACCCCCTAATATTTATTTATTCAATTTGTAAAGCGCACTGTCACCTAGCAGGCATCCTGGCGCTAAAGTAGCTCAAGGGGGGGAAAGAGAGAACAGGGACCGGCCACTCAGTTTTGGGGAACAGCCAGGTTTTTACACTTTTTCTGAAGGGGGGGATATACTCCTTAACATTACCCTAGTTTGAACACTAAAAAACCTTACTACCCATTTAGTGCTCCTCTTACGTCAACTCTAAAAAAACCTTACTGCTTCTTCAAGTCACCCTTCCCTGAACAACAAAAACCCCTTACTATCCCCTGGTGCTACCCATCCCTGAACCGTAAAAACCCTTACTACCCCTTACAGCTACCCCTCCTTGAACCCTAAAAACCCATACAATTGATTACCACTACCCTTCCTGGAAATCTACAAACCCTTAATATCCCTTAACAATACCCATCCCTGATCCTAAAGACCATTACTTTCCCCTTATGCTAGCCATCCCTGAATCCTAAGCACCTTCACTATCTGTAATGCTACTCTTCTCTGAACCCTGAAAATGTTACTTACCCAAACACTGCCCCCTCCATGAACCCTAAAAAAATATCTTAGCCATCCCTTATTGCTACCCTTTCGTTAACCCTAAAAACCTTACTATCACTAAATGCTACCCTTCTGTGTCATAAGAATACCTTACTAATGCTTAACGCCATCTTCCCTGAACCATAAAAACCCCTTACTACCCCGCAAGGCCACCCTTCTCTGAACCCTAAAATTCCTTAATGTCCATTAACACTACCCTTCCCTCAAACCTACAACCTTTAACGGCCTCCTACAAACCCTTTAATATCTCTTAACACTACACATACCGGAGCCCTAAAACCACTAAGTACCCCTTAACCTAACTCTACCTGAACCCTAAAAACACCATACTAGCACTTGATGCTACCCTTTTCTGAATATTAAAAATCCCTTACCACCCCTTAAAGTTATCTTTCCCTGAACCCCAAAAACCTTGTGCTACCACTTAGTGCTCAACTTTACTGAACCCTAAACACTCTGTGCTACCCTTTAATGCTGCCATTCCATGAAATCTAAAACAAAAAATATACTACACCTCAATGCTACCCTTCCTTAAACCCTTAACCCCATACCATCACTTTACTCTACCCATTCCCAAACCCTAAAAGCCCTTTATACCCCTCAATGTTACCACTCACTGACCACTAAAAAACCCTTACTACCCCTTAACGCTACCCATCCTAGAACTATATACAACTCTTACTATTCCGTAATGCTTCTCTTCCATGAACTCTAAAAAATCCGTATCACCACTTAACACTCCCATTCTCTGAATTTTAAAATCCTTAACTACCCCTAAACACTATCCTTCACTGAACTCTAAAAACGCTGCTACCCCCCACCATGCACTCCCTTAACCCCTTACTACTAACATTCCCAGACCTCTGCAGACCCCTTGCTATCCTATAATGCTACCCATCACTGACTACCTCTTATCACTACCCTTCCTTGAACACTAAAAATCCATTACTATTCTTTAACAGTATGGGTCCCTGGCCCCTAAACCCCCTACTACCGCTTATCACTGTCCTTACCTGAACCCTAAAAAGCGAATATTACTTTTTAATGCTACTCTTTCTTGAACCGTAAATATTCCCTACTAGCCCAGAACCCTTACTCTGGGTCTAAGGGTGAAATACTGGAATAATTAGGAATCAAATTACTAATTTTCCACGGTAATTCCTAATTTCTAAGGTGGTCCACTTGTGATCCCTGTCATTTCTATCACCGCCTCTTTCCCCGCAGTTATCGGTGACTTGGTATAGGGAACTTTGGGAAATCTGGGTAGGAGTTACTACGTAATGTCAGAGATGTCATTAATTTATAAAGCTTTTGGTGGTGTTGAGCAACACAGAAAAGCTGACCTCTCTAAAGAGAAAAGTAAACGTTTTTAGGACATCAGTGGAAGCACTTTTAGATCCACATCCTGCAGTTTATCTACAGTGGAGCTGTGCTGCGTTACCATTTATGGGAAATGAGCATCGCCCCACTAATGAAGGGATTTACAGAATGCTGTATGTTTTACTTGTACACCACAATTTGGTAATAGCATCACCACAGCCAGTTTATTTTTAACAGATTTTATTGGCATTTGGTTCATATAGCATTCAAATGAGCATTCATCAAAACATTTACATGTTCATATGGTTGTGTTGCATTGCTCTTCCTCTTTTCTGTTTTAATGTCTTTGCCAAAGAAACTGTTCAACAGGTTCTAACTTTCAATCCCTCCTCCCTCCCCTTTGAGCGAGTAGCTTAATCCTCAGTGTGTAGTTTCCAGCGGATTGTGTTGCTTCTTCATCTATTGGTTCTATCTGTGCCTGGGGTTTGTGTGTGGTGAGGGGGGTCCTCTCAGCCCTCGTTTTATATTACCACAACCAGTGTCATGAGATTATCACAAATGTAAGGCTAAATGTGCAAGCCTTGTTTCAATTTCTTCTTCCACAAATATTGGTGCTTAATTAGGTCCAGCTTTTTGCTTGTGGTTTTGTACTTATAGGCATGGAATGCTATACTTTTTTCTTAATGCTAAATCAATGTTAAATGCACTGAAAACAATTTTATACACATTTCACCTGATTTTTACAGTATGATATATTCTACATTGAACCACAAAGCAGTATGCCCATGAACGACAAAATACTTCAAATATTATTACATGACTATTCACATATCTTGTGATAATGACTTATCTAGGTAAATTAAACATCCCTTTTTAAATCTAGCTTTACAGCTGTCTGTATGAAGTATTCTTTGCAATTCTTTAAATATGCATAGAGTGGGCTTTGGCCTGGCTTCATCCAGAGGAGTTTTACTGTATTTGCTCATGCTAGCAGCTGTCAATGTATCATTCCGCCTTTCAGGAAGTGCTTCCAGTAGAATTAGGGGTGGGCATAACTCGCGTAATTCTGTGTAGTGTAGTAACGCGAAATTACCCAAGAACTCCACTTGAAATATGGAAACAACCTTTACAACACAACTTTTACAACACACTACCATTACAACGCAGTCATTACAACGCAATATCCCTTACATAGCATGCCATTACAACACAACCATTACAACGCATGACACTACAACGCATACAATTACAACGCATGTCATTACAACGCAGTCATTACAACGTATACCATTACAACGCATACCATTACAAAGCATAGTATCCTTACACTATCCAACACTTACCCTACTGTTGCAACCCTGGAGTCAGAATAGTAATTTTTCCCCCTCACTATCCAACACTTACCCTACTGTTGCACCCCTCTGGAGTTAGAATAGTACATTTTACCCCTATACTATCCAATACTTACCATACATGCAATGTAATGGTATGCGTTGTAATGGTATGCGTTGTAAAGGTAGTATGCGTTGTAATGGAATGCGTTGTAAAGGTAGTTTTTAGACAATTAATTGTAATGTCATGCGTTGCAATGGAATGCGTTATAAAGGATGTTGCGTTGTAAAAAATGCGTTGTAAAGGCATGCGTTGTAAAAGTATGCGTTGTAACGTCATACAACCCTTGAAATATGCAAAAAGAGTAATTCTGCATTTACCACTATTTCTTAGAGCAAAAATGCCCACTTTAAAATCGAAGCAATGATACATTTAGTGCTAAAAAATCGTGCTAAATGCAACAGAACACGAAGAGCGAGCGCAAGCACCCTAAATGTGCACTTGGGGTAGGATTTATTGGTACAGTACAGCCGGACCTATTGGATTTCTGATGCAAGATGAGGAGAGCAGGTAAGTTCTTAAAAGCAGTTTATTAAAGTATCAACAAGTAGATGAGAGTACGGGAGACAACAATGAGAACAGCTACTCCCAGGCCGCTCCAAACAACTCTCTCTTCAACCAACCGCCCACCTACAACCGTGCACACGAACGTCCCTCAGCGGAATCCTCCTGAGCATGATTCGGACATAACACTTTTCCAATGCTTGTTTATACATAACTCTCTAGTAGTAGATTAGAGGAGAAGTTAAGATTTGCTGCATGAGGGGTATCGCGGGGAACCCAGATGCAGCATGACTCAGTATTCCCACAAAGTACAGGTCAATGTCAACTCAGAGATATACTAAAATATTTTATTTGCAAGAAAAAAAGCAGATCCTTACAATAATGATCATGAGATAAAGCCAGTGGGTCCTGAGCAGAAGTATGGCTCCAACAGTATTATAATAGTCTGATGGAAAGACGCGATAACTGTTAAGCAAATGAGCCTGTGGTCAATGCTCTGTTGAGGATAGGAGCTGGGGTGGCTTCTGAAGTCTTCTTGAGATCTTGGTTTGTATAAGCCTCAATCTTTGACAAGGGGGACTTCAGTGAATCAAAGGCCAAACCTAGCTGTTGCTCTTGTATGTGTAACCTTTTACACAGTTGCAATGCTTGGCAAGAAGACTCATCACATTGTGCCCTGGTGTTGTGTTCCAAGACACCAAACCCCAAAACTTACCTTTCAAAGTGGAAGGGATCTCTGTCCTGAAATGGGTGTTCTCTGGCTGAAACAAATGAGTTGCTGAGAGGCTGTGGTGCCTGGTAAAACAGCGGGTTGAAGTCTGGTGGTCGGTTTTGCACCAGAAGTTCTTCACTGGTGTCAGCTGGTGAGACACGGCTTGCAAAAGGCAATGCCATGGTTCCATGGGATCTGAAAAAGGAGATTGCAACAACTGTTGACTGTCAGAGGGGTTCGCAGCTGCCAAGAGCCTGCATCTTCCAACTGGCAGTCGTGGTTGAAAAATTTGCATTATTGTGAACAGCCAGTTAATGAGGGCAGCATCCACCAGGAACAAGGATTCCCAGTTTTAGGCTTATCATGTCATGAGACCCGCATTTTGTAACCTCAATACCTAGAGAACCGTACATCACATGGTTTACTTGTAGTTTTTGGTGGGAGGGGTAATTTAGTGCTTCTCTGAGTCTTTGGAATGAAAGACAACCCTACCCCCAAAGAGTCAAGGATCTTGTCGGGGGCAGGAAACAGAGGAGTCTCATGTTCAGCACCCACTGGGACTCACGTCCAGTACTCTCTTCCATCCTCAGCTAAGGTCATGTCCTGAGGAACTGTCCAGTGAAAGACACAAGCGAGCAAGCAAGAAATTATTTGGTCCTGCCCCTTGTTGCTCCGGTGGCTGTGGCTCTTTCATGAATCCCTTGATGTAGACCACAGTGTCGCATGACCCTCGGCAGTCCAACCTCTGATCTTCCACTAGATCACAGGACCTGCACGATTTTCTAAGTTTCACTGGATTGGTTCAATTCCATCGCTAAAAGTTAAATAATCTTACACTATGTCTTCTCTCAGGTGGGGCTACAGACCTTCTCCGTGAAGCCAAAGTGAGTACAAAGTAAGGACTCCAGAGGGCCAGTTCTTATGTGAATATAGGCGATGCAGGAAGATGCCAGTGCCATATCGAAAGGTGTGCCACCTTCATATGTAAGCACCCCAGCCAACCAATGCGGAAAACATTTTCAGGATCCCTATCCAGGTCCTCTAGAGGAAAGAGGTGAGAGGGTTACACAAATTGACGTCTGAAGGGATGTTGGTTGAGTATCTGAACTTGGACATCAGATTGTTATGGTTTCCCAATGTACACGGTGTGGCTGCACGCGCAGAACAGGGGGACCTGCCCTATAACTGGGCAACAGACGCCATGGTATGGATTCTACAGCCCATCTATACGCTACAAGGTCCTAGGGGTGCAGGCCAGTGGGACCACTCCACGGGCTAGAAGGGAAGCCTTTAGGTTAATGCAATATACACATACTGCTGACAGTGGGGGGGGAGTGAAGGAATCGAATTGAGCTATGATCCTGCCACATCCAAATAATGCTCTTCTCTGCAAACCTCATAGTAATCAAAGTAAGCGACACAGAGCAGCTAAAGGTTTTAAAATTGATAAACAATGCGTCTTTGATACTCAGTTGTAGTTTTGTAATTTAATAAAACAATACAAATAGTTATTTCAAAAATTAGAATGTTTTCAGCCTGTAGGCTTTTTACAGCATGGTGGGAGGGCAGCAGCCAGCCTCCATGTGGGGTGGGCTACACCTATAATATTCCCTCATTCCACGACGCTGGAGGAGAGATGGAGAAACATGGGGGCATATTTACAAGGGCTTATCGCCACAGTAAAGTCACTTTTTGCAATGTTCCTGTGGCAATAAAGCCCTTCGCCTTATTTACAAGGCAGCATTAAGCCACTTAACGGGGCTTAGCGTTGCCTTGTAAATAAGTCCCCCTTTCATGCTACACTTAGCGTGAAATGGGGCAGGCAATGGGTGGTGCAGTAGGCGTTCCGCCGCAACACCCATTGATTTCAACGCTGCCTCCTATTTACAAGGGTGGCATAAATATGGGGCAGTGGCAAAATTAAGACCAGGGAAAACCTGGTCTTAACATGGCGAAATGAGGAGAAATATTTCATTTCTCCTCTTTTTTTGTTTCTATGTTTGCTGCATTGTGCAGCACACATAGAAACAGCAAATCGCCATGAATGATTGTTTATATGCAGGAAGGTGTCCCTACATAAACAATCATTAAAAAATGAGGATTTACAAATTCTGTGTGTACTGCATAATGCAGCACACATATGAGTTACAAATCACCATTAGTGATTGTTTATGTGCAGGAAGGGACACCTTCCTGCACATAAACAATACTTGCCTCAACACCGGCACCCTTGCACTAGGGTGCAAGGGTGCCCTCATTGGAGCTAGGCAGCTGAGTTTAGTGCCAGCGCTAGTGAAAACGCAGGGATGTGCCGTACCATTGTTAATACCGCGCTTCCCTGCATTTTCAGAACGACAGAGCGTGAATTTAGCAATTTTTGCTTAACATGGTGTTAAGCCATTCACTTCTAAATATTTCCCGTGATGCCTTCCGTGGGCCTGATGATGCTGAGGCCTCTGAGCGAGGAGGGGGCACATGCTTAGTCAGATTTTATTTTAAAGGATAAGGTATAACAGTTGTCCACGAAATGTGGAGCCTCTCTTCCTCACTTTATGCAATGGTGAAAAAGAAACCCAATACCATAAGAAACGAGCTCGTAAAATAGCTAACACTTCAGTTCGAAGTTAGCCCATAACACATCTAAAAGATTAAAGCATGTAAACAAACTTCTGAATTAAAGAAGAAGCTACTTGATTGTTTGAATTAAGTTACACCTCCCGTAGATGCTCACTAAACGTTTTAGTCATTGGCACCAATTTAGGCGTTGTCTTAGTTCTACCTTGCTTTTGAAAAGTTTTATTTGGGAAATGGGACATTATGTACAGAAGAGTGTCTCGATGGATTGGTACTACACTTATGTTGTGTTATGGAGATGTGCGGCAGTGAATTTGAAAGCTACTCATTTTCAAATAATTGTATAGTTTAAATTGCGAAAATAGTTACAATAAAGTCTATATTCAATTTAGGGAACGATTCCTTGATTCATAGAATGCCACTAAAACTAGTAATAATAAGGACATCCATCATTTCTGATCCCAAAACATCAAATGCACTAGTAAGAATACAATGCTGTAGTGGAATGGGACCGAGGGTAACAAAACAAGTATACACAGGCAACCTGGAGCTCGCCCCAGCTGAGCACAGCAATCCTCCATCAGAACCTGGGGATTACTGGTCCTACAGGAGTCACAGAGACTAGATCAGTGAGAGTCCCCAGAGACCTGCAGAGAGCCTTAAGGCATGGGGTTCAACACAGCAAGTGTACAACATCGGCCTTATTAATTATAAAATCCCAGCAACTTGGTTCAGGAACGCGTTTCAGTCGTCTCATGCAGCCTTTGTCAACCTTTTGAAAAGCCGGTTTAGCTCATTTAAATAGAAAGTGCACGCGAATCAAATGATTGCCATAGTGGAAATACTTTACTCTTCACTTCACTCCATTCTACAGAATAGTCCCGGACCAGTGTCCCTTTAAATAATTATTTGACTATTGCCTGTGCAGTGCGAGCATATATCAAAATTCACTGTGCAAATTATGCAAATTAATTCAAACTGGATTTCTTTTCAAGTTGCCATCGAACATTTTAAAACCCCATTTCAGTCGTACATGACTTGCTGTTGTGTGCCTTGCGCCTCACCCTAAGGAAGCAGCCTTTTTTGGCCCCAGCTCCGGAGATAACTCTGTCATCAGGTCGAGGTTTCTCTCGTTCCTTCCGTCACCCCTCCGGGGGCCCTCATGTTTCACAAGTCGTGACCCACTGCCTTTTTGCAGTTTTCCATATGGGTTCCCAAACGCTGGTGGTGCAGAAAAAGACGTCCCCACTGTAGTCTGCTACATACTCCTAATTCCTCCCACAGTAAAGAAGATATATATATATATATATATATATATATATATATATATATATATATATATATATATATATATATATATATATATTCACTGAAAAAACCATAGGTTATAGACCATATATAGTTAGGAATTAGCCTTTAAAAAACCTTATTTTACTCACACAAAACCATTGAAATTCCATATATAGTTAGTTGCACTAACTATATATCACGCACCCGCAATCCACTGCTGATGATGTCACATATTACATCATTCATGACATGGTCAGTGACATCACTGATGACATCTCAAATGACATCACTGATGGCATCACTGATGACATCTCAAATGACATCATTCTTGTGTTAATACGATAAACCTCTTCAGACTCTAATATAACCTTAGATACACTCAGTGTATACAGACACTCACACACTGTCACTCATCCATGGAGTTACTCACACACCTAGTCAGTCATGCAAAGAATCAATCACACCTCCATTTCCTCAACTATACAGTTATACACACCTTACTTATTCAAACATATACTAACACATATTTACTCTCTTATACAATTGCTGATACAAGTTCACAATGATCCATACAGCCACTCACACATTCACTGGCTATTATGCACAGTTATTTATATATGTCAAATCTCACATGTAATGTGTTTTACAAATGTACTTACTTTGACATGTAGCACTGAGATATCCATTCACTCACCAATGCACTCATGCACACAGTCAACCACCCATACAGCTGTTTCCACATGCACTTTTGAACCCATACATCTAGTGAATCAACTGCTCACAGATCTATGCACATAGTCATACACCTCCCAGCCACTCACACACACACTCAGTCTCCCATACAAATACTTGAGCAACCAATCAATAACCCATATACTTACTCATATAGCTACTGATCAACACATGCAGCAGTTTACAGAACAACAAACATAATGATGCACAAATTAAGAAAGTTCAGTCACTAACCCATGCACTCAGAGAGACATATTTAACCACTCACTCATACAGTCAGTCATGCACCTACTAAATCCTTCATCCAGACACTTTTACATCCACTCATTCTTCAATATGTAAGACATATTTTAACTTTACAGAAATACACAGTCACTGGATGTTGTCATCAGTGATGTCATTTGAGATGTCATCAGTGATGTCATCAGTGATGTCATTTGAGATGTCATCAGTGATGTCATCAGTGATGTCACTGACCATGTCATGAATGATGTAATATGTGACATCATCAGCAGTGGATTGCGGGTGCGCGATATATAGTTAGTGCAACTAACTATATATGGAATTTCAATGGTTTTGTGTGAGTAAAATAAGGTTTTTTAAATGCTAATTCCTAACTATATATGGTCTATAACCTATGGTTTTTTCAGTGTATTTTCAAGGTTTTGTAAATGCTAATTCCTAACTATATATGGTCTATAACCTATGGTTTTTTCAGTGAATTTGATTGGTTTTTTAAAAGCTAATATCTATAGCTGTAAAATGTATTCTTCTTTAAATCCAAAAATATATTTTATATGTTTATTAATAGTTTTTTTTATTATTATTTTTTTTTGTTCGCTCCCGGTTCGCGAACCGGGAAGCTTCCCGTTAGCTTAATTTGGTGCCGCGACCCGGTCCGCGAACCAGTAAACGTTCCGTTTGCGCAACTGCCGCGTTAGAAATCAACATCGTGACGCGTCGCGGAAGCGCGACGTATCACGTTGTCGCGTAATACGTCTTATGACGCGCCGCGTTAGCGCACCCGGAAGTGCTCCGGTACGCGAACTGAGATGCGAAGCGCAGCTCCCCGGAAGCGATTCGGGGCGCGTCGCGAAACCGCGACGTATCGCGTTGCCGCATAATGCGTCTTATGACGCGCCGCGTTAGCGCACCCGGAAGTGCTCCGGAGCGCGAACCGAGGCGCGAAGCGCAGCGATCCGGGCCGCGTTCCGCAGCGCGTAACATAAGCGTAACAGGTCATGTGACTTGTTAATAAAACTTTTCATTGGTTCATCTCACTTTTGGTTTCCTAATGATGTAAGGCTAGGTCATGTGATCTAAAAATAACACTTTTCATTGGTTTAGAACTTTTTTTTTGTCCCAAATGATGAAAACCCCTCCTTCTTTCCTCACTCTGACTTTCATCTTTGTGAGAGGAAGACCCTTTGTGATTACTGAGCAATGGCTTCATTGGTAGCTTCAGCTGGTGTACCCCCACCACCACCACCACCGCCTCATGGGAAGAGAGGAACACCTCCACAGTTCATTAGCAACACAGAGGAGGAAGAGGATGAACAAGAGGAAGAGGAGATAGAGGGACCACAGTTTTTACAAGAGGAGCCCCGGGTTTCTCATCGTAAAACTAGTTTTATTTGGCAGTTTTTTTCAATCCCTGAAGGGCAGAAAAAAGTTAATGCTAGATATGTGACGTGCCTGATATGTAAAGAGGACTTATCTAGAGGCACCTTAAAGAAGTATAGCTTCGGCAACTATACCATGCACCGTCACATGCAGAGGTGGCATCCACTAAACTACAGCCGGGCAGAGATGCGTGACCTGCAGGACAATCCAGAAACTCCTGTGGCCAGGACATCAACAGAGGTAACTTTGTCAGGACCAGAGGCACGGGAAACCGTGCCAAACATTCAGGACAACTTTGTCCATATGAAGATTACATGTTTATATTGCGGTACATTACTGTCATGTGCCAATATGAGCATTAACTTAATCAACAGAGCATTTGAAAATCACAAGTGCTCTAAACGCCCCAGAAAGTAAATTTTTTTTGTGCTCCTGTTGAGCCCTCTCCAATGCCTGTTTTTTGTTGTTTCCCCTCCCAAAAAAACAAAAAAAACATAAAACTGTTCAAAAAATACAAAAAAACAAAAAAATTTCAGAAAAAAAAAATATATATATAAAACAACAAAAACATTAAAAAAAAGTTCTTTTCAGAACTCCCTCCCCTTTCAAAAAAAATTGCTAGAATGTTAAGCACTCTGGCAAGCTGTATTTCTTTTGGTTCGCTTCCGGTTCGCTCACCGGTACGCGAACCGGGAGCGAACCAAACATTTTTTTTTTTTTAAAAAGAAGAGTAAGTATAAGGGAAGTAAACAGAGAGTAATGTTAAAACAAAGACAGCTATAGGGTCTAAACCAGAGATACTGTTTAATAGATTTATTTACCGAAGAAAAGAGGGAAGAGGATATAATTGTGAAAAACAAAATAGATAAGGAAGTGAAAGAAAAAAAGGAGAGTAGAAGAATAACAAAGAAGAGTTTCTTAGAGAATATGAGTGAATGTTCAAAATAAGATTAAAACATGTGGAATAACAGAGAGAAAAAACAGAAAGCAGAAAAGAAGAAGTAACAGAAAAAGATTAATTGAAACAGCAAAGAAATGTAAATAACATAGGGCCATATTATCAACATAGGCAATAAAAGTTTTGCAGCTTTTATCGGCAGAAATGTGTCGCTAAAGCCGCTTTTGCGGCAGAAAACTGCCGCTAAAACCACTTTTGCAGCAGTTTTCTGCCGATAAAAACAGCAATAATTTTATTGGCTGTGTTCATAATATGCCCCTTAGTGTGCTTCAACTACACAGAAAAAGCATAATGAACAAGTAGTGAAAGAGTGATCAGTCAAAGACACTAAGAGTAATAGAGATGAGTGAGTGAACAAGAGTGAGGAACTATGAGAAGAGAGGGAGTGAGAAAAGGAGTGGAAGGAGTAGAGTAATTGGGTAATAGAGAAAGGAATGAGGGAAGTAGCAAAGGCAGGAAACTGAGGGTTAAAGAAATGAAGCTGTGGAACTAACAGTAGGTGAATGTGATAGAAATGTAACGAAAAGAGTACAAAACATTTACCTTATAATTGTCGTTAACTTACTCACTTGTTATTTTTATACTTTCAATCTGTGAAAGAGAGAACAAACATTTGAAAAATATTAAAACATGTATTTAAAAATTAGAAAAGACAAGGGAAAAGATTGAAGGACAAATAGTTTTTCAACAACTTTGACACTTACAGAAGCTTCTTCTTCTCCAGGCCCCCTACACAGTCCTAAAGATATACATTTAAAACTAACAGTATCTTGATGCAGATGAAGTGAGGCCTATCTTGGAACATGGTGCATCTTTTGCACTGCTGTTGTCTCACAAAAGTGTCGCAAGACACTAACATTTTAAATGATTGTTTCAGGATGCCAATAAGATGTGTCCTATCCCGAGGTTTGTTTGAGGTGAGGCCTACTCAGGGTTCCAAATGAAATTTCGAGTTGTTGAAGAGAACAGAGGACATAATACATGTGAAGGTCTATCAATGAAGTAAGTCATGTCCACTTCACTCTTGAACAAACGCCAGACCTCTTCTGTGTCCGTGGACAGACTTAAAGTTCATCTGCACAATGTCATTCGTAAACTTAGGAAACACTGGTGATGTAATTGAAAAATGCGGAGTTTCTTTTCCTCATTTCACAATCACATCACCTGTGTTTCCTTTGCTTAGGTATCTCATAGTGCAGGTGGAGTCTAGCATATCAAAGAGTACACAAAAGTTGAGCAGTGTATACAACAATTTTGACATTTACAGAAGACTCAGCTTCTTATCTTGTTGGAGATGAAGTGAGGCCTGTCTTGCAACATGGTGCATCTTTTGCATCACTGCTGCATCGGTTTCATGTGGCACAGGTTTTTTACAGCATGACACATCTGCCTAGATGCATCAATTTGTAATTTTGTCGCCTCATAGCAAATCTTTTGCACCGCCACTGCGTCACAAAAGTGACGCACAGTGGCGCAAAAGAGGCATACACCTATCATAAATCTGTCCCTAACATTTTAAATGATTAATTCAGGATGACGATAAGGTGTGGCCTCTCCAGAGGTTTGTTTAAGATGAGGCCTACTCAGGGTTGCAGATCAAATTTACGCTTGTTGAAGAATACAAAGGAGATAATACATGTGAAAGCCTACCAATGAAGTAAGTCATGTCCACTTCACTCTTGAACAAAGGCCAGACCTCTTCTGTGTCAGTGGACAGACCTAAACTTCATCTGCACAATGTCATTCGTAAACTTAGGAAACACAGGTGATGTAATTGAAAAACGTGCAATTTCTTTTGCTCATTTCACAATCACATCACTTGTGTTTCCTTTGCTTAGGTATCTCATTGTGCAGATGTAGTCCAGCATATGAAACAGTACCCAGAAGTGCAGCACTGCATGCAACAACTTTGACACTTACAAAAGCTTCAGCTTCTGCATGCCCCCTACACAGTGCTAATTATATACATTTTAAACTGATGGTATCTTGCTGGAGATGAACTGAAACCTATCTTGCAACATGGTGCATCTTTTACACAAAAGTGACCCACAGCGGCGCAAAAGAGGCGCACGGCCATCATAAATCTGACCCTAACATTTTAAATGATTGTTTCAAGATGCCGATAAGGTGTAACCTATCCACAGATTTGTTTCAGGTAAGTCCTACTCAGGGTTGCAGATGAAATTTAGGTTTGTTGAAGAATACAGAGGAGATAATACATGTGCAGGCCTACCAACGAAGTGAGTCATGTCCACTGCACTCTTGAACAAATGTCAGACCTCCTCTGTCTCCTGGAACAGGCCTAAACCTCATCTACACAATGTGATGTGTAATGTTAGGAAACACAGGTAATATAATTGAAAAACGTGCAATTTTTTTTGCTCATTCCACAATCATATCACCTGTGTTTCCTTTGCTTAGGTATCTCATTGTGGAAATGTAGTCTATCATATGAAAGACTACGTAGAATGTGAGCACTGTATGCAACAACTTTGACACTTACAGAAGCCTCTCCTTCTCCATGCCTCATACACAGTTCTAAATGTACATCATAAATGCAAACAGTACAGAATTAATTATACATGTTAAATGGTTTATTTTTGCTGTTCTCAGAATGTATCAAATTTCACTAAAAACAGTGACTTGAAGGTATTCATCATATAACAGCGGGGAAAAAAAACCACAATCAAAATGATTGTGTTTAAAAAACCCATACAACATAACAAATCAGAATTCAGAACTCCTTAAAATTAGCTTACTTTCCATGACGTCGAAGGATGTCCTATGAACAGCTTACACTCTGTTGTGCTGTTATTACTTTCAGCCCGCCACTTTCTGAAAGAAAAGCTCCATCCTTTTGAAAAATATGTTACATACAATAAATGACTTCTCGCTCTCTACCACACGTTTCCACAAGGCCAAATCATGTAAGAGCCATTTATAACTCTTGGAATTCTTGTAAGCCAATCCCGTCATTTTGTATTTCCGCAACTTTCAGAATTAAAATGTTGAAGATCATTTTCACAATCCTGGACTAGTAATATCTTACCCTTCTTGCTCACTCATGTTCTACATTTCCTATGACACTGATACTGCTTACTATGAAGCAGACTTACACTACCTCTATGACTACTACAATTATTTAATTCTCTACATCACTTTTAATCACAAAGCAATATAAAACAGTAGACAGCATTGCAGACTTACATTCCCTCTACTCCATGTTTTGATTGGCTGCTTCAATTAGCTTATAAAAAGAAACTGTTTTTCTGAACTCATTCAAAGTGCAGTTATTTTTCCATGACGTCAAGTGTTATGGTAAGAAGTTATGTCTCTGTACTACACTTATCCTCAAGGCCAAATCGTGTAGGAGCCATTAGAACCTCTTGAAATTCCTCAGAGCACATCCCGAGATTCTTTCCCTAAAATTTTGGTTTTAAATACACCAGGTAAGAATTTTTAAGGTCATACGGCAATTTTTTTGTGAAAATTAAAACAGAATCGTTGCAGAATGACCAGCCATTTCTAGACTTTAAATAAGCTGTGTAATGTCCTGATGTTATTGAAGGACCGTCATGATATATAATTGCTGCAGTTACAAAAGTCCTTCCTGATATTGACAACTGTGAAGCCACAACATTTTTAATTAAAGTTGTCAATTTTGTTCCATCAGGCCTACATCGTTGGAACATTAAAATGACATACTGGCCATATGTTCGTATAAATAATGTTGACATCATTTCAGATTTACATTGGCTACACTCCATGTTGTGATCAGCTGCTCTTACTAGCTTATTAAAAGAAACTGATTTACTGTCTGGCAAAGTTAAATATATAAATCTTTCTGAGTCTACACTAGTAGTACTTGATATCCTACAGTTCTCGCAGTCATGCTGCCATTGATAAGAAAGCCCAAACAGGTGATCTACATCTACACCTTCAGCATGCAATACATCAAGCATATACATTAAAAACTCCTGACAATCTTGCTGAATATTTTGAGAGAATTGTGTTTGACCTGAACATCTGTCTAACAGATTTCGAATTTCAGACACACTTTCTATTTTTGTTCTATCAGTGCTACATTTCTCTAACACAGAATTTAACAAACTGCAAAATCTTTGATCAGAATTGACCACAATCTCTTGTTTTACATTTTCTAGAGAAAACAAAACATTAACCACTACATTAGCATAGCAGTTGACACCAGAACTGTTTTCAAATTGAAAATCAACAACATCTTCAACAGAATCCTTTTTGTTTCTGCTTATAATTTCAGGTTCATCGACTTTTCGTCTTTTTGCTACAACCTCCCTAGTATTGGTCACATTTCTTCGTTTCCGGCCTACCACACGTTTCTCAAACAAAGGATATTGAGGCAAATGTGGCGCATACTCTCTTCTTAACCTATTGTATTCCTTAACACAATCTAGATCCGCACAAATGTTTGTGACATCACACTCAATCAAGTACAATCCCGATAAAGTTCTAACTCGTGACAATGCCACATATGCCATACCCTCCTTGAACACAGAACTGCCAATATTCACCAATGCACTGTCTACACTTAAACCTTGCGATTTATGGATTGTCACCGCATATGCCAAGCAAACAGGAAACTGCTTACTGCGAACATATAAGTCTTTTACAAGCAAAAATCTAGCAGAACAACGACCAATTAGCCGTACTTCCTCAATGCCATCAAATTTAATTTTTAAAAATTCAATTCCATCTCTATTTCTGTATTTTACAAAATCAACAACATTACCCATTGATCCATTTACCAGACCTCTTTCAACATGTAAATTCCTTCTTAAAATTATACGGCAGTTTAAGCACACATTCAGAGTCTTTTCAAAACTTGCAGTTTTAGATATAGTCTTCTCTAATGAATCCAATTTTGATTTCAAATTCTCAGACAAAATAATTGTTGATCCCATATGCTCTACTCTGTCAATAGCTTCCAGTTTCACAATCTCTTGGTTTTCTAAATGCAACATTTTGTTGTTGAATTTGGCACATTCTGCAAGAGTTGGCATCAAACATATTCCAGATTTCTTCTCAGTAATTTTCTGAAAAATATTCTCAGGCACAACATCTTGTTCTGGATATAAATTTGACAGTAATCGTGCATGTAAAGCTTCTTTCCCATGCTCGGTCACTTTTCCAATTCTAACATCTTGTAGAATATTCTTGTAAACTTCATCCTTCGCCTGACGCATATTTTCATGCAGTTCAGCATAATTGAAGTTTAACCATATATTGACGTTGCCAATGCTCCCTAGGCACTTCCTGGTATCTTCATGCGTGAGCATTTTGAACACAGGTTGTCCTTTCACTGGTGTCAGCTGCAGAAGATCTCCGAAAACAATGATGTGTTTGCCACCAAATAAGACATCATACTCTGTTTTGAGAACTTCTTGCATTCTCAAATGCACAAAGGCAAGCATGACATTGGAAACCATGCTTACTTCGTCAATGATAAGAAGTTTCATTTTCCTCAAGACTCTTGAAACTTCACAACAAGCATTTCCAGATAGCTTGTGATATTGTAATTTGTTGTCATGCTCCACTGGCAGCATCAGTAAACGATGTAAAGTAATCCCTTTAATGTTATGTGCTGCCAGTCCAGTTGGAGCGGTGACAACACAAGACAGCGATGACTCAGTCCTTTCCTGCAAATAACATGAAATTGCTTTAATGAGGAAACTTTTTCCAGTTCCCGCTTCTCCACTCACGTACAGTCGGACAGGCTTCAACCATGGCCGTCCGCAGAAATTTTTCCAGGGGGGGGCAACATTTTTACTTCCTCACCATTCTCCGACATGATTGAGCACAAGTATTAAATAAACAAATAAAAAAATCTAATATGACAAAGAGCTTAAATTAACAAAGAAACCCATGGGGTGGGAGAAAAATCATGTGAGGCTTCACAGCAGATTACCTGGCAACCACAATGAAACAGAGGAAAAAACAAACAAGCATTGGCATAGCCAATAGGTCTCGCCTTTGGGACCTTATAAGTGTTTAGCCATGCAACACTAGAAATTGTTGCACCAGGGATATTGTACTAGACAACTAAACACTTATAAGGACCCAAAGGGGAGACCTATTGGCTATGTCAATGCTGTTTTTTTTTAATGACAAGCAGTGCTATATGGCTCCGGCTGCCACTTAGTCCACCACATCCCACGTAGATGCTGCACCCATCTTTGAATGGTTTTAAAGCCAATTCAAAAGCTGTCACCAGCGTATGTTAATCCCAATCTCAACTGTGAGACTGCTCTCCTGCTTCCCAATTCTATTAAATACAAATGATGTAAAAAGAACATCTCTTTCTGAGCTGCACGGCTCATCCTACCCACGTTTCATGCGCAGATTTGAAATGCTGATGGTTTGGGCTTCCCGGAATTCAACTGGTTGAGAGGTAAACAGGTGTAGAGAGGTAGAGAGAGGTAGAGAGAGAGAGGTGTAGAGAGGTAGAGAGACAGAGGTAGAGAGAAGTAGAGAGAGAGGTAGAGAGAGAGAGGTAGAGAGAGCGTGGTAGAAAGAGGTAGAGGTAGAGGTAGAGGTAGGGAGAGAGAGAGAGGTAGAGAGAGAGGTAGAGGTGTAAAGGTAGAGAGAGAGGTATAGAGATAGAGGGAGAGGTAGAGAGAGAGAGGTAGAGAGAGAGAGAGATAGAGAGAGAGAGGTAGAGAGAGAGAGAGGGGTAGAGGGAGAGAGGTGGAGCGAGAGGTAGAGGTAGAGAGGTAGAGGTAGAGAGAGAGTGGGAGAGGTAGAGAGGGTGAGAGAGGTAAAGAGGTAAAGAGATAAAGAGGTAGAGAGAGAGGTAGAGAGAGAGGTAGAGCTGGGTAGAGAGGGGTAGAGTGAGAGGTAGAGAGAGGTAGAGAGAGAGGTAGAGAGAGAGAGGTAGAGAGAGAGAGAGGTAGAGGTAGAGGTAGGGAGAGAGAGAGAGGTAGAGAGAGACGTACAGGTAGAGCGAGAGAGAGGGAGAGTGGTAGAGAGAGAGAGAGAGAGAGAGAGAGAGAGGTAGAGAGAGAGAGAGGTAGATTAATAGAGGTAGAGAGAGAGGTAGAGAGAGAGAGGTAGAGAGGTAGAGGTAGAGGTAGAGAGGTAGAGGTAGAGAGAGAGTGGTAGAGGGAGAGGGAGAGAGAGAGGGAGAGAGAGAGAGAGAGGTAGAGAGAGAGAGGGGTAGAGGGAGAGAGGTAAAGGTAGAGGTAGAGGTAGAGAGAGAGTGGTAGCGGGAGAGGGAGAGAGAGAGGGAGAGAGAGAGGTAGAGAGAGAGAGAGGTAGAGAGGGAGAGGAAGAGGGAGAGGAAGAGAGAGAGGTAGAGAGAGAGGTAGTGAGGGGTAGAGAGGTAGAGAGAGGGTTAGAGAGAGCGGTAGAGAGAGAGGTAGAGAGAGAGGTAGAGGTAGAGAGGTAGAGGTAGAGAGGTAGTGGTAGAGAGGTAGAGAGAGAGAGGTGGGGAGAGAGAGGTAGAGAGAGAGATGGAGAGAGAGATAGAGAGGGAGAGGTGGAGAGAGAGGTAGAGAGAGAGAGAGAGGTAGAGAGAGAGGTAGAGAGAGAGGTAGAAAGAGACAGAGGTAGAGGGAGGTAGAGAGAGAGAGAGAGAGATAGCGAGAGGTAGAGCGGTATAGAGAGAGGTAGGTAGAGGTAGAGGTAAAGAGAGACATAGAGAGAGAGATATAGAGAGAGAGGTAGAGAGAGGTAGAGAGAGAGAGGTAGAGAGAGAGGTAGAGAGAAAGAGGTAAAGAGAGAGGTAGAGGTAGAGAGGTAGTGGTAGAGAGGTAGTGGTAGAGAGGTAGGGAGAGAGAGGTGGAGAGGGAGAGGTAGAGAGATAGAGGTAGAGAGAGAGATAGAGAGGGAGAGGTAGAGAGAGGGGTAGAGGGAGAGGTAGAGAGGGAGAGGTAGAGAGAGAGAGGTAGAGAGAGAGAGGTAGAGAGAGAGGTAGAGGTAGAGAGGTAGAGAGAGAGAGGTAGAGAGAGAGAGAGAGAGAGAGATAGCGAAAGGTAGAGAGGTGCAGAGAGGTGTAGATGGAGAGGTAGAGGTAAAAAGAGACATAGAGAGAGAGAGGTAGAGAGAGAGGTAGAGCTGGGTAGAGAGGGGTAGAGAGGGGTAGAGAGGGGTAGAGTGAGAGGTAGAGAGAGGTAGAGAGAGAGGTAAAGAGAGGTAAAGAGAGGTAGAGAGAGAGAGGTAGAGAGAGAGCGGTAGAGGTAGGGAGAGAGAGAGAGGTAGAGAGGTAGAAAGAGAGGTAGAGGTAGAGAGGTAGAGAGAGAAAGAGGGGTAGAGAGAGAGAGAGAGAGAGAGAGAGAGAGAGAGAGCAGTAGAGAGAGAGAGAGAGAGAGAGAGAGGTAGAGAGAGACGTACAGGTAGAGCGAGAGAGAGGGAGAGTGGTAGAGAGAGAGAGAGAGAGAGAGAGAGAGGGGGAGAGGAAGACAGAGTGGAAGAGAGAGAGGTAGAGAGAGAGGTAGAGGGGTAGAGAGGTAGAGAGAGGGTTAGAGAGAGCGGTAGAGAGAGAGGTAGAGGTAGAGAGGTAGTGGTAGAGAAGTAGTGGTAGAGAGGTAGAGAGGTGGAGAGAGAGAGGTAGAGAGAGAGAGGTAGAGAGAGAGAGAGAGGGATAGAGAGGGAGAGGTGGAGAGAGAGGTAGAGAGAGAGAGAGAGGTAGAGAGAGAGGTAGAGGTAGAGAGAGAGAGGTAGAGAGAGACAGAGGTAGAGAGAGGTAGAGAGAGAGAAAGAGAGAGATAGCGAGAGGTAGAGCGGTATAGAGAGAGGTGTAGAGAGGTAGGTAGAGGTAGAGGTAAAGAGAGACATAGAGAGAGAGACGTAGAGAGAGAGGTAGAGGTAGAGAGGTAGTGGTAGAGAGGTAGAGAGAGAGGTGGAGAAAGAGAGGTAGAGAGAGAGGTAGAGAGATAGAGGTAGAGAGAGAGGTAGAGAGATAGAGGTAGAGAGAGAGGTAGAGGTAGAGGTAGAGAGAGAGAGGTAGAGAGAGAGAGGTAGAGAGAGATAGGTAGAGGTAGAGAGAGAGAGGTAGAGAGAGAGGTAGAGGTAGAGAGAGAGAGGTAGAGAGAGAGATAGCGAAAGGTAGAGAGGTGTAGAGAGAGGTGTAGATAGAGAGGTAGAGGTAAAGAGAGACATAGAGAGAGAGACGTAGAGAGAGAGGTAAAGAGAGGTAGAGAGGTAGAGAGAGTGGTAGAGAGAGAGAGGTAGAGAGGTAGATTGGAGATCCTAGCATTTCCAGAGCATTAAAGGCAGTATTCATTTGTAACGTCATTCCTTTCACTGCACATCCTGCTTTACCTAAATAACTAGGGCCCTCAAATACAAAAGGATGTTGTGGTCATAAAGCTTACAATTTGCAGCATCACAGTGGTTGCTACTGCAAAACCCCTTTTTAGAGTTGTGTTTAACCTTCATGATTGACAAAAGGGGTTCTGCATCTTACTTCATATTGGAATTTGGAGGGGCAGTGCTATCTTCAAATTGCAATTTCCAATGACATATATGTCAATGGTTTTCAAACGCAATGGCAGTTGCAAACCGTTGATCTGATACCAACACTGAGCTGCAGTTGGTACATGATTCAGAAAAGAAAAGTTGTCCCTGTGGGACAGCTTTCCCTTCGTGAATCATGGCAGGCGACAGTGAGTACAGACAGTGGTCCAGGGGCTACACTCGATACTGCAATGAACATGAGGGACTGCCCCTTTGGAGCTCAAGGCGTAAACTCTTTAATCCATCTCATATGCAGACCCTTCTGTAATACTAGTGCTTATGGTGCAAAAACAGGCATATCGTGTGTGGTGCAGACACTTCTGTTCAGTTTTAACTCTTTTTCAGTTGTCAACAAAATATTTTAATTCATATTTTGGTTTCCATTGTTAACTGTTTTTTAATATATCCATTATTTTATTTTATTTTATAAATAATGGATATATTAAAAAACGTATAACAACAGTTAACAATGGAAACCAAAATATGAATTAAAACTGATTATTACCATGGACAAGAAATTGATGAAACTTTAATGTTCGCTGAAAAGTGCACACATCCATCAGAACAGAAGTGTCTGCACCACATGGTATACGAAAGGGCACATGAGTAGGTACCAGGATGTAGCCCAACAAAAGAAAGGAATATAGCTTGAGTACGAATAAATCACGAGTGCACAGAAGGACTTTCCAATTGATCCCAAAAAAAACAGGCAGACACACCCATTGCATCTCTGGGTGAATTGTGTAATTCGGTGCCGGCGACGTTAATGAGGCTTTGATGGTTTTCACCCCTTCCTAGGGCCCCTGGCTGCAGCTCCACTCTTCTTAGCTTGAAAAATGTGCCCCCCTCCCCAGAAATTTGACTCTAGGTGCGCCTCTGCTTCAAGCTGTGGGAGCAGCCAGGCACGGACCTTCTCTCTTGCGCATCAGCAGGACCGTCATTGCAAGCGCTTTCTCACGCTTTTAAAATTGACGGCCCTGCAGACAAACACCACTGTGGGGGCTGTCAATAGTGACAGACCGGTGTTCCGGGGGGGGCAAGTGCCCCCCCTTGCCCTCCCCTGCGGACGCCCATGGCTTCAACGACGTACATGAGCACTCTTTCTTCTCATGACTTAATCCATGATCAATTTGCTTGGTAACTTCGTCATATATTTTCCTCTGCTCAACGTTGAGTTGTCTTTCCAAGTCTTCTAAGTTAACCGCATCCTCCTGAGCATGTGCCATGGCTCTTTCCACTTCATTCATGGCAGTGGCAGCTTCATTTTCGATAACAGGTCCTCCTAGTGGATCTTGACTCAATGAAACAGAACTCTGACTGTCCTGAGAACTGTCTCTGGCAATCTCGGCTGCAATCGTTGCTTCCTGCTCGATTTCCGCATTCAACATTTCTACATATTTGGGAAAAGCAGGACATTCTATGGTCTCCTTGGCGGCAGTGAAAGAGTCTTCGTAACAGAGGAAATCTCCAAGCAGTTCCTCTTCTGCACGCCAAGGCTTGAAAAGTTGCAAAAGTGCTAAATAGAAAAACTCCTTTTTTTCAGGAGATTCGCCACTCAATTTTCCATGGTTTACCAAGTGGCATTTTCTTTGCTTGACCAGACATCCCTCACTTCCAATTACAGCATACACTCCTTTCTCAGTATCTTCTTTGATGTTCCTCTTGAATATGTAATTTTGTAGAACCTCATACAGACAAACATTCTCGAGGTCACTGCTTCGATTTGGATAATATGTATCCAACATGTTGGTCTTCAAAATGTCGGTACTGTTTGGCTCCTTTTCCGCCAAATACTCAATTTCCCGCACAGGTTTCAGAACTCGATTACGCGTTGCAGCAAGACCAAGACTCGCCAAAACGATACTCCTAGATTTGGCATAGAGACTTGCTGAAGACAACCGGTCAGAACATTCGTAAGCTCCGATTTCTCGATGCGACAACATCTTCAGACTGAAACTGTACAACTTCTTACTGAGGCTCTTTTCATGGGAAATGTCCTCCCACATATCCTTCAATTCTGTCTTTTCTTTTTTGGTGATGTAAGATGTCACATACCGAGCCACAGCCATACAGTTATCAGCCACAAACTGTATATCCATGTTAGCATTCCACATGGACAAAATCACTGGGTTGTAGTCGTTGATGTACTTGGACTCTTCGTTCCTCTTCAAATTGTATGTGTTTTTAGGTGATTTCTTCATCACATTATGTCGCAGCGAAGACATCAAACTGTTTACTCTTCCTTTAGAAATCACCGGTCGTGGAAAGCCGAAACGACATTTGGTGTAGAACTTGTCCTTGTTTCGGAATTTACGACGACAGTACTTTCCACAACGATGGCTTTGGAAACGTAGAACTTTTTCTCTTAGGCTTTTCTTCTCCTTTGCGTTTGGAACAGCACACGTAGAATACTGTTGTATGAAACTCATCACTGAGTCTTCTGAATCTGTTCCAAATTTAGGTGCATCCTTGATCCACAGCAGCATATGTATATGAGGAGCACCTCTTGCTTGGTTCTCCTTTCTCCAGAAGAAATCCAACACCTCTCCAAGAGGTGGATTCTTCTTATTCATCATGAAAGACATCATAGCTTCAAATCTATGATTGAAGTACCTGCATACATTGACTGGATCCAAGGAGCACAGTTCTCCGGGTGTCTTGAATTCGATGTTTTCAATGTTTCCATTTGCCTCTCGTAGAAATTCAAGTAAGTCTTCCCAGCCATACTCGGCACAGCTCAGAGTGAGGAACCATGTGGGACTTCCTAAGTTCCTCAGCATACATTTTAAATCACCATGGCGACGGTACCAGTACTCATTAGTACCACGCTGACACGCCATGAGATTAATCAGGTGACAATCCAAAATACTGTCTTGGACATTGACTTTATCCATAAAGTCACTTGCCGATATGTTTTGCATGTGTATACCACTTTTCAAGATGTGGTTCACTGCATATGACAGTCCAGACAGATCGCTTTCAAACAGGAGATGAAACAAATAGGGAATACATTGTCGAAACCTAGCATCTCCTGCATACAATCGCAAAGTCCGGTATTCAGAAGCAGGAATTTGATGAGGTCGCTCATCATATCTTCCTCCCTGACCTGTTGGAAAAAGCTGTGGGAAACACCGAGCTTCCAAACTTTCCTCCCAAACACTAATGGGACTCCCTTTGGCTTGTTTCATTTGAAACAACTCAATAGCATTCCCCATGACTTCCTTGGAATGCAAAGGATGAACACTATAATGTTCATATATTTCTTCACTAGTAGAGGGTTCTACTTTCTCAATTTGACCAGCACACAAATCGCTATCCTCTTCCTCACTTACTTCCTCTTCTGCAACATATACATTCTTATAATACTTATTATTTTTTTTCAAATACAATGTTGCCTTTTTGACTTTCCTAACATCCACTAAATCTTGCCATATTTTCTTATTCTTTGTCGGAACCCCATTAACTAAGATGACCAGAGGTTCCTCTTCCACTTTTTCTACTCCAATTGTGTTAATGTTTTTCTTCAAATCTAGAGGCAAATAAACAACTCTTCCCTTTAATCCTCTCTGTAAATCTGATGGAGGCAATTTCCCTGTCTTTGGCTCCATTCTTACAATAGCCTGAAAGGGATGGATACTTTGAATCAAAATAGATTCATAAGTATTTAAATCCTTCAATTCAGAAGGAATCTCAACCAATTCCAGATTATTATGAACTGCTCTAGCAGGCATCTGGTTTTGATTTAATTTGTTACAACAATAAGTACACACACGTTGATCCGATCCCAAATCAAAACAATTTTCTACCATCAAGTATGTTGTGAAATCCTTCCATTCACTATTATTTTCCCTTTCACTTTTTGCATATAAATCCACTAACTTAGTCTGATTCTTATAATAAGTGCGTCGACAACACACACAAGTGAAATTAGGCCTCACTTGATTTCACCTGAAACGTCGCAATTTCCCTCTGAAAATTATCTGTACTGGAAACCTGTACACTATCTTCCACATTACCCTCTTCTTCTTGGTCAATTTCAACATTCTCCTCTTTACTTCCAAAGTAACAAAACTCAATTTCTGCACAAATATTCTTCACATCTACTTCTGAACCATGCAAAAGAGCAGCGCATAATTGTTTAAGCATAATTGCTGGACTCTTAGCATAATACAACATTCTAACTAATTTCCTCACTTTATTATGATGCACTGCTAGCATCCTGAAATGATGAAAAACACTCTGGCATACTCTCCTGGAAAGACAAACCAGTGAATGACCATGCAAACCTGTCACTTCTCTCACTCTGCAAGGATCTAATTCTTGCAACAACTTCATTTTCTGCTTCAAACTTTTCTTATTAAATGTCCGTACAAAATCACAAAGCAAATTGATGGAATCCTGTCGCACACTGCAAATACTACTACACTTCCAGGTGTACACAGGACCCTTAGGACGTCTTCCTAAAACCTCATTACCTAACACCTCTTCTGTCTCTGTTGTCACAAGTTTTTCTTTTTCAACTGGACAACCATCTTTCACTTCATAAGCTCGACCACTGGTGTCAACTGCATGCACCAAATCATTATCCTGGAAATAACTCTCCTCATTAAAAAATGCCTCACAACTTGAACTATGCATCCATTCTCCGGAAAAAACTTCACAAAAATTACTACGATTAACTATTCTCTTCCATCTACTATTTCTTTTGAAATCATAAATTGCCTTGTTTAGCTTCCTAATTCTATTGATTATCAAAATAAATAACTTACGTTTAATTTCAAATGCCTGATCAATAACTTTCTCAACTTTTTTTTTCTCTTATAAAAAACCACTTTCTGTTGACCTTTCTTAATATTTTTTAACAAATTGCCAATTATCCTGTTGCGGAACATTCGTTTACGAATGTCCCTAAACTGTTGTTTCCTTCTACTATCATGCACAGAGTTATCTCTTGCTCTAGCAGTAACATTTTTCATTGGCCTTTCCTTTCCGTTTAAATTGCTTCTCTTATTCTGGACTGAAACATTTTCTGTAGTAATACTTTTTTTACTACAAATATTACTTATGAATGATTTCGTGCTCTTACCCGGTGCTTTCTTGGTGACTTGACAACTTTTTTTTGTAGAGGACTGCTGCAGTATTTGATACACCTGCTGTCTTTGACGTTTTTTAGCCTTTCTAATTCGAGCCTTAGTTGGCATTTTAAAATTTTGAAATGGTCTGCAGTTGAATCTGTGGTAAAATATAATAAAAATGTTATTAACCACTATTACCAAACAGTAAATCAATAACAGTCGTCAAAAACTTAACACACTACTTGACATTTTTACATAGAATATTTTTTAGTGCTTTGGCAAATTTAGAATACACAAATAGCAGAAAAGAAATGGAATTCTTCTTCATTTACCTGTCCTGTTTTATATGTGAATCTGATCTAATTTTATGAGCATATTTTAATATTTTATTGAAGACACTACACATAACCTGTTTTTGAAGGTGTGTTTAATTTAAAATTAAACAATTTACATTTTTACTTTTCATTTATTGTAAATTTTAAAAATAAATGTTTATAGTTCCATAGGCTCAAGCAGGTCAGCTTCCCACCCTATGTCATACAATTCTGACAAATCTGCATCCTCATCATGTTCTTCTTCATCCTCAGGATTTAAATCATCCAAGGGATCTACTTCCACTGATGTTTCAATTACGAGTTCAATGATGAGGTCGAGATCAACTGATTGCTGATTGTCGCTTATGTTGATGTTGTCGTTATCTTTAAAGAAAGATAACAACAATGAGATGTTGCAGAGTAAGAGACAAATCTCAGAGATTATAATAGTAAAATTGTTTAACAAGAGTAACATTTTGCAGCTATTATTTAGCCATGTCCAGCGATGCTGAGGAGGTGAGGCCTATGTCCAGGTTTTCAGTGAACAGGACTCATCTCTTCTTAACCTTGGATAAGCCTCACCGACTCTGTATCCCCTGCTCATACTTAAATGTACAGGGGCAGATTTATGCTAAGTGGTGCATCCCCACGGATGCACCAGTTAATGTGCACCGCTGCTCTGCCAGCCATAGTGTGCCGAATTTACAATGTGGAGCACCATTGAGCAAAAACAGCACAGATGCGTCACACATCTGTGCCGCAAAAGCAGCACATTGCAGGAATCACGTCATAAGCGCGACATGTCTACTGCAATGCACAGGAGGAACCCTCACATTGCATGGTGTATCACTTCTTATGCCTGTTTCAAACAGGCGTAAGGATTTGATTCAGCAATGCTATAAAGCTGACTCAGTGAAATCTTCTAAATTTCACTGTGTTAGTTTTACAGGGCTTTCTTGCAAATTAATGCATACCTTGCAACAAAACACCTATATGAAAACTGACGCAGGTTTCATGTGGCACAGGACTTTACAGCATGACACATCTGCCTAGATGCATCAATTTTTAAATATGTTGCCACATAGCAAATCTTTTGCACCACCGCTGCGTCACAAAAGTGACGCACAGCGGCGCAAAAGAGGCACACGCCTATCATAAATCTGTCCCTAACATGTTAAATGATTGATTCAGGATAACGATAAGGTGTGGCCTATCCAGAGGTTTGTTTAAGGTGAGGCCTACTCAGGGTTGCAGATTAAATTTACGCTTGTTGAAGACTATAGAGGAGATAATACATGTGAAGACCTACCAATGAAGTAAGTCATGTTCACTTCACTCTTGAACAAAGGCCAGACCTCTTCTGTGTCCGTGGACAGACCTAAACCTCATCTGCACAATGTCATTCGTAAACTTAGCAAACACAGGTAATGTCATTGAAAAATGTGGAGTTTCTTTTCCTCATTTCACAATCACATCACCTGTGTTTCCTTTGCTTAGGTATCTCATAGTGCAGACTCTAGCATATGAAAGAGTACACAGAAGTTGAGCAGTGTATACAACAATTTTGACATTTACAGAAGATTCAGCTTCTTATCTTGTTGGAGATGAAATGAGGCCTGTCTTGCAACATGGTGCATCTTTTCCATCACTGCTGCATCGGTTTCATGTGGCACGGGACTTTACAGCATGACACATCTTCCTAGATGCATCAATTTTTAAATATGTCGCCACATAGCAAATCTTTTGCACCGCCACTGCGTCAAAAAAGTGACGCACAGTGGCGCAAAACAGGCATACACCTATCATAAATCTGTCCCTAACATTTTAAATGATTAATTCAGGATGACGATAAGGTGTGGCCTATCCAGAGGTTTGTTTAAGGTGAGGCCTACTCAGGGTTGCAGATCAAATTTAGCTTGTTGAAGAATACAAAGGAGATAATACATGTGAAAGCCTACCAATGAAGTAACTCATGTCCACTTCACTCTTGAACAAAGGCCAGACCTCTTTTGTCTCTGTGGACAAACCTAAACTTCATCTGCACAATGTCATTCGTAAGCTTAGGAAACACAGGTGATGTAATTGAAAAATGTGGAGTTTCTTTTCCTCATTTCACAATCACATCACCTGTGTTTCCTTTGCTTAGGTATCTCATAGTGCAGATGGAGTGTAGCATATCAAAGAGTACACAGAAGTTGAGCAGTGTATACAACAATTTTGACATTTACAGAAGACTCAGGGGCAGATTTATGAAGGCCTTGCGCCGCCGGTGCGTCACTTTATTTGACGCAACGGCGGCGCAAACAATGCGCCCTATTTACAACGTGACGCATCTAGGAGATGCGTCACGTTGTAAAGCCCTGCGCCATAAGGAGGCGTTCCTGCGCAGGGGGGGGCGTTCCTGCGCAGGAACCGCTCCTAAAAGTGGCTCAGTGAAATCTATGAGATTTCACTCAGTCACTTTTAGGACAATGCTGCGTCAAAACCCTGCGCCTGCTTGAAGCAGGCATAGGTCTTGACGCAGCATTGTGGAGATGGGGCACCCCTGAGCCTTGCTGGAGCTGCGTCGCGCTTGTGATGCAGCTCCAGCAATGCACCACCTTTACGGCACAGATGCGTCACACATCTGTGCCATTTTTGCCCCATGGTGCGCCGCATTGTAAATGTGGCGCACCATGGGTGGCGGAGCAGCGGCGCAGGATGACTGGCGCATCCCTGGGGATGCGCCAGTCATCATAAATCTGCCCCTAAGCTTCTTATCTTGTTGGAGATGAAGTGAGGCCTGTCTTGCAACATGGTGCATCTTTTGCATCACTGCTGCATCGGTTTCATGTGGCACGGGTTTTTTACAGCATGACACATCTGCCTAGATGCATCAATTTGTAATTTTGTCACCTCATAGCAAATCTTTTCCACCGCCACTGCGTCACAAAAGTGACGCACAGTGGCGCAAAAGAGGCATACACCTATCATAAATCTGTCCCTAACATTTTAAATGATTAATTCAGGATGACGATAAGGTGTGGCCTCTCCAGAGGTTTGTTTAAGGTGAGGCCTACTCAGAGTTGCAGATCAAATTTACGCTTGTTGAAGAATACAAAGGAGATAATACATGTGAAAGCCTACCAATGAAGTAAGTCATGTCCACTTCACTCTTGAACAAAGGCCAGACCTCTTTTGTGTCCGTGGACAGAGCTAAACTTCATCTGCACAATGTCATTCGTAAACTTAGGAAACACAGGTGATGTAATTGAAAAATGTGGAGTTTCTTTTCCTCATTTCACAATCACATCACCTGTGTTTCCTTTGCTTAGGTATCTCATAGTGCAGATGTAGTCCAGCATATGAAACAGTACCCAGAAGTGCAGCACTGCATGCAACAACTTTGACACTTACAAAAGCTTCAGCTTCTGCATGCCCCCTACACATTGCTAATTATATACATTTTAAACTGATGGTATCTTGCTGGAGATGAACTGAAACCTATCTTGCAACATGGTGCATCTTTTACCCAAAAGTGACCCACAGCGGCGCAAAAGAGGCGCACAGCCATCATATGCATTTGAAAGACGCATTTCTGGGTCACTTTTAACATGGCTATGTTAGTCAAAGAATTAAAATCTAAATTTGCCAAGCACAGATGGGGGCATATTTACAAGGACCTTGCTCCACGGGGAAAGGTCTTAAGTTAAAATGGGAAAAATAAAATCAGAGAGACTCAAATGCCTAATAAATATGCCCCAAGCAACCTATGAAGCTCTAACAGTACATTTCAAGAAACCTAATATTTTTCCAAAAACGATTTTAAACACATCAACAAAATCAATGATATACCTACATTCAAGGGGAAATGACTTAAAATGGCCTAAGACACATGAAAGCGTTTTTTTAAGGCCCTTGCACCATTTCTGGGTCACTTTTAACATGGCTATGTTAGTCAAAGAATTAAAATCTAAATTTGCCAAGCACAGATGGGGGCATATTTACAAGGACCTTGCTCCACGGGGAAAGGTCTTAAATTAAAATGGGAAAAATAACATCAGAGAGACTCAAATGCCTTATAAATATGCCCCAAGCAACCTATGAAGCTCTAACAGTACATTTCAAGAAACCTAATATTTTTAAAAAAACGATTTTAACACAGCAACAAAATCAATGATATGCCTACATTCAAGGGGAAATGACTTACAATGCCCTAAGACACATGAAAGCGTTTTTTTAAGGCCCTTGCACCATTTCTGGGTCACTTTTAACATGGCTATGTTAGTCAAAGAATTAAATCTAAATTTGCCAAGCACAGATGGGGGCATATTTACAAGGACCTTGCTCCCCGGGGAAAGGTCTTAAGTTAAAATGGGAAAAATAAAATCAGAGAGACTCAAATGCCTTATAAATATGCCCCAAGCAACCTATGAAGCTCTAACAGTACATTTCAAGAAACCTAATATTTTTCAAAAAACGATTTTAAACACATCAACAAAATCAATGATATACCTACATTCAAGGGGAAATGACTTACAATGCCCTAAGACACATGAAAGCGTTTTTTAAGGCCCTTGCACCATTTCTGGGTCACTTTTAACATGGCTATGTTAGTCAAAGAATTTAAATCTAAATTTGCCAAGCACAGATGGGAGCATATTTACAAGGACCTTGCTCCACGGGGAAAGGTCTTAAGTTAAAATGGGAAAAATAAAATCAGAGAGACTCAAATGCCTTATAAATATGCCCCAAGCAACCTATGAAGCTCTAACAGTACATTTCAAGAAACCTAATATTTTTCAAAAAACGATTTTAAACACATCATATAAATCAATTTTATACCTACATTCATCGGGACATGACTTACAATGCCATAAGACACATGAAAGCGTTTTTTTAAGGGTCACTTTTAACATGGCTATGTAACTCAAAGAAACAAAATCTATTTGTAAAACACTTGACACAAAGCAACATTTTAAATACACAACTTTCTTCATAATTTTCTCCCTAAACCATACTATTCTCTATCTAAATTAAATGAATCTTTTCTCACCTTAGCAAATACTTTATGAGTTTCAAAACAGTCTCAGAAACACACCAAATTGTCTTTAGCAGAGCAAAAGGTATGCACTCCAGAGTCTGCAGCTATGAAAAGCACAGAAATGCTGTAATTCTTCACACATATCTCTCATGTCACCCAATCAAAACTCTTCCCTCACTTTTTTCAAATCAACACCCTTCCCGCCTCTGGCCTCTTGTGGTAAATAAATAATTAATTACCGGTTCTATTTTTCAGGATACTCTATAAACAGGTAGCTCAATAAATAAGAGTCAGGATTCGAGGTATCTTGAGTCGTCAGGCTTTAATCAGGCATAAAGGACAGGAACAGGACAGCCTGCACGGGAAGGGAATGAAGGAAGAAAGGCAGCTGCCTGGGGACGGACAAGGGAATAAGGGTAACTTTTAATATGGGTGCATAGTATATATACTTAAACAAATACATTACATTCAATACAGTAGGCGTAGCAGTAGGCGTGACTCGTAGCAGTCGCGAAAGATAAGGGCAAAATGAAGTAACAAGAAGGCGTGTACAGGGCGTATACATAGACATGTGATGTAAACGTAACAGAAGTGTCATAAATGGGGCGGAAACATGGAGGGGGCTACCTGAGCAGCGGGGACCTCTAACCTAGTGGTGCGCGCAAACGGGCAATGACGTGTTACCAGGGAGAACTGGGGGCTATGACTTCTGCGCTAGAAGAGGAGACTAAAGTCTGGAGTGTCAGAGCGACATGTACCCAGGCATATCTAGTATCTGGTGTTTAGAGTACATGTTGATAGAATCCAAAAGTTATCAGGGCAAAGGCTAATGGACACTAAGACTGGTGCATGCATAATTCTATATGTATTGCGTGTGCGAGGAATATTCTATGAATATTAATACAGTATTTCTCTTACATGGAGACATAAAGGCTAGACCATGACGGAAACTATTGATGCGATTCAGTAGCTTAGGAATGCAGAGAAGGAGGGCTGGACTGATAACTAGAAACATAACATACTCTTGGCAGACTGGGAGGCAGAGCCAGGCCGGGCCGGGCACTGCGAGGCATGAAGTAAGCTACGGGTCAGGGATGCAGGTGGGGGCTGTATCGCTCCTTGGAGAGGGTTCAGGAGACAGGAGCTGAATCTGAGTCCGGGCCCTTTTGAGGCCTAGAAACGGGGACAATTCAATGAATTAACGTGCACACTGTAAAATGTGGCAACGTAGGTTTACATAGGCCTAATATTCGTTGTTTTCACGAAGACTGGAAACTGACATACTAGAGATGGACACAACTGTAATTGCGTCTTTAATCGATCAGAGGGGAATACATGCATATCAATCATGCACATATAACATAAGATGGGGAACACGTAGGCACATACAACATGGCAAAATTTACTTTTCCACATTCCCCCCTTGTGCCCTACGTTTCCATCAGGAAACATCTATATTCATGATACCATCTATCATTTCATATAGCATCATTTGCTCGTCTCGAATTGTCTTGGAACGGGACTTAGGACTAGGAATACAAGAGGTAGCACACATGCCGCAAATCGCAGGGCCACATTGTATACAGAGGCAGCAACTGAATATGATCATTACTGCAATACCTAGGAATGACAATACTTTCCATCCCCAGGCAGATATAATACTCCAGAGCCAACCGGACCATGTCCAGGTGCCTGGATTCTGGGGTAACTGATGGGCAATTTTATGAAGTCTGGTTATAGCTGAATAAACAGACGGCGCGTTATTAGGAATGAAAGTGCAGCAACTAGATCCGATGACTCTACATGCTCCTCCTCTATCGGCCAGTATGACGTCAAGAACGAGACGATTTTGGAGCACGACAAATCTCATAGCAGATTGCTCTTCAGTTAAGTTACCTAGAGCAGAATTAGTCTCATTCACTACTGCTTCAAGGGTTCTGGTTAACCTACGTATTAACTTACTATTCTGGACAGGTCCTATAAAGAAGAAGAAACCTTTATTAAAATCTTGATATTGTTCTAGAGTAGTTTCAGTTTGATCGACAATTGGGGACTCGATCTCCCTTCTAGGTCTGACGTGTACTAGATGTGTGTTTCTGTGATAATCAGATGGGGCTAAAAAAACTGGTGGCAGTAGGAAGGCAATGTAACATGTTCCATCCCAATCGAGGGGCAGACGAACATATGCGGTCTGGCCACAAACAAAATAAGAATGACGTGAGGCTTTGAAAATAGATTTCCCACTGTCACTATACTCGACAATAGTAGTACAATCACTATGTCCTACATGTGCGGAACCATTTTGTCTGACACATAATTCGCCTTTGACTGGTAGTACTGAAATAGCAGGCAAATCTGGAGTAGTATCAGACTGAACATTCAGGACCATGAAATTCGAAGAATAATTACCCAAATCATATACTTCATTTTCTAGATCTAACCCTGTTCTATGGGAAAGACCTTGCTTGTCTGGGAAACATGTACTATTTAAAAGGGACATATCATTGGAGGATGACGTTAACGTGGACCATGCTCCACACGAACCATTATGTGAAAACGGATAAGGAAAGAGTGGCAGGACTCCCTTCGGTGTCTGGAAAGGGGGGAGTCGACCACACACCCAACAATTAGTGGCATTGCTGGTCTGGTGTGAATAGTGTAACATTCTGATAAATGTATTATTTCGCATAGCAAGACGATAGGATAGCTCGTGAGGAGGCAGATCACTAAATGTGTGCTCTACTGTAGCATTAGAAAACTTGTTTACATGTGAACTTGGAAAACATAAATGTAAAGCATAACTTGTGCAGGTAACCATAAGACTCATATATAACAAAAAACTTAGAATGATGATACATCGTATAGAGTTTTGACTAACTCTCTCACTATGGGGGTCTATCTCATACATGTCAGGGACCTGTCTAACCGTTTCACCCGAGAGGGACTTAGACAATTAAACTGGCTGACTTATTTTACTAGACCGGAGCTTCAGTTTATACTCCTGTTGCGGAGTTTTCTCTAACAAGGGAACTTTAAGTTCAGAGTCTGTTTTTAGGCAGTCTTTAGGAATGCGGCAGTCCTTTGCAAAAGTCTTTTCACGAACTCCATGGAACTTCTTTATATGGGACAGGTGGACCCATCCTTTCCTGCCCTCGAGTTTGACTGCGGTCCTTGTTGTAAGCAAGACGAGGCGGGGCTCCTTCCAACGGGGCTCCAGCGGACTTGAACGATCAAAATTCCGCACCAACACGAGGTTTCCTGGAATGACTTCATGCGGTTTCACCTCGGTGTTGTCTGGAAATGCGGCGGCAACCTGTGAACGACAAGAGTGTAGGGCAGACATCAAGGAAGCTAGGTAATCTGTCAGCATATTACTGGAAACATCTGTAATACTGCGGGGTCTAGGTGTACCCCACATGTTTGGGGGGCGGCCGAATACGACCTCATACGGGGACAGACCTGATCTGGAATGTGCAACCATCCTCATAAAAAATAAAGCAACTGGCAGGGCAACTAGCCAGTCTACACCTTTCTCTTTACATATTTTGGCAATGCGAATTTTCAGGGTCTGATTATGTCTCTCTACGAGACCGGCTGCTTCAGGATGGCGCACACAATGGAACTTCCACTGGTAACCTAACAGAAGGGAAACATGTTTCATAAGTTCAGATGAGAATGGCTGGCCGTTATCAGAATACACGACCCTAGGGAGTCCATAGCGGGGAAAGAATTCACGAACCAACTGCCTGGCAGTGGTCGCGGCTGTGTAATCTGGAACAGGATATGCTTCTGTCCACCTGGACAAAGCGCATACAACTACGAGGACATACTTGAAACATCGCTCCATCTGAATATAATCCATCTGGAGGACTTCAAAAGGGTGGTCAGGAGGTTGGAATCCACCTTGTTCCACCGGGACACTTTTACCTGGATTGAACTGACAACATATCATACAGGTACGGACTTTCTGCTTGGCTGCAGCTCGTAAGTGCTTGTTGAACCAAAGGTTCTGAATACTGTCTAACATAGCTTTTTCTCCTAGATGTGCTGGACTATGTGCGGTATTAATAATGACTTGAACCATAGAGTCGGGGAGAAACCATGTGGCTTTTCCCTTCGTCAACCATCCTTGATCTGTCTGGACCCCTCCTTGTTCGGACCATTTCTTGATTTCTTCGGGAGTAGCATGTAGCTGTATGTCTATGACATCTTGTGTAGGGTCCTTAACTGTCATACAAGTAGTCGGATCTGGAGTGAATGTCTGTGTCGTGTTAACTGGAATGTCTGGGGTCTGAGCCGTAAGCTTGGCTGTTCGATCTGCTAGATCGTTACCTTGGGAAATGATGTCAGTAACTTTCGTATGTGCCTTGCACTTCATAATAGCGATAGCTGTCGGTAAATGTATTGCATCTAACAGAGCTTGGATGAGGAGACCATGCTGAATCTTGGTTCCATGAGAAGTCATGAAACCTCTCTCCTGCCAGAGCACTCCAAAGTCGTGTACGACTCCGAATGCGTAACGTGAATCTGTATATATGTTTACTTTCAGGTTTTTGGCACGTATGCAGGCTTGGGTCAGAGCAACTAGCTCTGCTGCTTGAGCAGACAGGGTGTCAATACGATGTGTTTCTATAACTTCAGTTTCAGTAGTCACTGCATACGCGACTACTAGTTCTCCTGTACTTGTTCTCATACATGAACCATCCACATAAAGTGTCAGGTCGGGATTAGGTAATGCAATGTCTGTCAGGTCTTGTCTTGGCTTAGCCATAGTGTTAACAACTTCCACACAGTCATGTGTGGCAGGATTTGAAGTAACTGACGGTAACAGTGTAGCAGGATTTAGAATGTTGCAGCGTCTGATTTCTATGTGTGGCTGGAACAGTGTCAGTTCATAACCTGTTAAGCGTGCAATGGTCAAGTGCTGAGTCTGTGTTCGGTTTAAAAGAACTTCCACGGAGTGTGGAACTTGTACTGTCAGGGAGTGTCCTAACACTATGGAATCACTTTGTCTGATAGCTAGAGCTGTGGCTGCAACTGACTTGAGGCACGCAGGCAGAGCCTGGGCTACTGGATCTAATGTGCTCGAAAAATAAGCACAGGGCTTGTATTGTCCTGCTTGATCTTGTGTGAGAACAGATAATGCAGTACCATCGCGTTCTGTGACAAAGAGTGTAAAAGGCTTACTGTAGTTCGGTGTTGCCAGAACAGGTGCTTGGCATAAGGCTTTCTTTAATTCATTGAAAACAAGTGTATGTTCCTGGGTCCAAGGGAGGACAGTCGATACGGCTGCCTCCTGTGTCGTTAACTGTATCAGTGGCTTGGCTAGAAATGCATACTGAGGAATCCATTGTCTGCAATAAGAAGTGAGGCCAATAAAAGCTCGTACCTCCTTCTGTGTCTTGGGCTGTGGAAGACTCGCTATTAACTGGATACGGTCTGGTGTCAACTGCCTACCCCACTTGGACAGTAAGTGGCCTAAGTAGATCACTTGCTGGACACAGAATTGTAATTTGGAAGGGGACACCTTGTGCCCCTGCTCGGCCAGAAAATACAGAACTGTAAGTGACGCACGCTCGCAGTCACGTTCAGAACGGGCTGTGATCAGTAGATCATCGACATACTGGAGCAGGGCAGTGTCAGTTGGCATGTGAATATTGTCTAGTTGTCTCTTAAGTGCTTGACTATAAATACTAGGGCTTTCCGTGAAACCTTGAGGAGCTCGTGTGAATTTATAGCTCCTTCCATTTAAACAAAAACCAAAAAGGTACTGGCTGTCTGGATGAATGGGGACACTGAGAAATGCATTCTTGAGATCGATAACAGTGAAAAATGTAGCTTCAGAATCAATGGCTGTCAATAGAGAAGAAATATCTGGGACTACTGGATACTGGGGTATGATACATTTATTAAGCTCTCGAAGGTCAATCACTAATCGATATACTGGAGGTGCATTTGGATCAGTACGTTTCAAGACTGGAATGATAGGAGAATTACATACATTGGAGTCAGTTTCTACAACCACTCCTTGAACAATAAGCTCGTCAATAATTTTGGATAAGGCTGCTACAGCCTCAGGTGGCAATCTGTACTGTCTGATTCGTGGCAAAACTATACCTCGTTTGAGAGTCACACGATGGGGTGTGATGTGCATACATCCTACATCAGTTGGACCTTGCGCCCATAAATGCTGCGGTACATTCAGTAATCTGGGATCAAAATCACGTAATACATAGTGACCTTTAAAGTCGCGTAAAAACAATCGGACTCCTTCTGGGGAGCAGCAAATTACTGCACCTAATTCTTTCAGTGTTTTAATGCCTAACAAATTTTCTGGACATGATTTCGTGAGTAACAAATCAGTAGTTCGGGACAATGGACCAACTTCTAGGGAAACTGGCTTCGAAATTTCATTAACCATAGGCTTTCCTGAAAATCCAAGGGAAACATTTTTAGAGTCTGAGAGCGGAGCCCCTGGAACCTCGTCATGACTGATAGTAGTCCTACTTGCCCCTGTATCAATCAAAAACTTTCTGTCTTTCCCTAATACTTGACTGTGTACATAGGGACCCTCTTGATCTACAGGTATCTCGATGAGAGGCAAGCCTACCTCCCTCTCTAGGCTGTTTCATGAATACTGTTGATACTCTGGATACTCCGACTGAGCATACTGGTACATTTGCTGTGTAACATGCTGTGTTGCAGCGATAGGCTGCGGTGCTGGAACTGTCTGTTGTGCATTCTGTGGTGACTGAGAAGTCTGTGAAACTTGTTCTTGTCTAGGCGGACGTGGTCTTTCTTTAGTCTTACCAGTAGCTATGTTGTGTTTCAGAACTGCACACTCGTTTATAAAATGACCTGGCTGTTTACAGTAATTGCAAGTCCCTTTAACGGGAGCTGCAGGATGACTGGCTTGATTCGGACCCCTCTTCTGACTGTCTTGTGGAACAGATTGTGCAACTAATACTTTCATTTTCGTGTCTTTCATACGTCTCCTTTCGTGTTCTTGCTCTTCCCTGATTCTGTTCTGGTGATACTGGAGCATCTGTAGCATTTGTGACGGAGTATTAGCTTGCCAACTACTTTCGACTTTCAATACTCGATTTTTAACTTGTGGACTTGAATTCTCGACTAGTTTTGTTACAAAAAGATGAGGGTACGATTCACTACTCGTCTTCAAACCACTGTTAATAATAAAACATTTTTCAAATCTAGAATAAAAATCACTAGTGTCTTCATCCTGTTTCTGTTTACAAGCTGAGATTGCATCCCAATCTTCCTTTTTCGTGGCTAGTAACCTTGGCAAAACCTGTATCAATAACTCGGGCAATTCTTTAACTTTACCCCCTAGACCGGTACCTGGTACTCGTGAAGTATCTTCAGCTTCTAGAGCCGTCCAATCTATCTTTTTCTCTCCCACCTCCCATTCTTTTTCCTTGAGTTTTTCATATACCCCTGCGGGCAACAGGACCTTTAACATTTTAATGATATCGGGATATGTGTATTCTCCCATACGGAGCATGTCTTTTAATTCTCGATGGAACCCTGCTGGATCCTTGTCATGACAGGGAATTAACTTTTTCATCTCTAAGAGATCCATCTTTGTGATAGGGGTGTAAACAAATACTCGTTCTAGATCACCACCCGTTGTCCTAACTGGGTGTACTTCTCGTAACGGATGCTGTCTATCTATGTAAAATGATTTACTTTCTGGAGGTGAGACATGAACAAAATGCGGATTCAGAAACGTTCTATATTTGTGGCGCTGTTCTAGAATGATACTAATTAAATCGGTACCTAGACCTCTCCATCTATACTGGAGTAACTCGTTCAGAACATCATGTAACGGACCTGGATCAGAATGTTGTCCCTCATACAGTGTAATGAGGTGCTGGATCATATACATACCCACCAGTCGCTGTTCGGCTGGGGGCAGTTTCAGAAACATTTGTGCCACTATTTCGTCTGGAAAAGTGGTAGAATCAGTAGTCCATCGGACCGCTGATCGGGCTAGTTCTTGTTCATGCATGGTACTAAGTTCACTATAACCGATTCGTGATTTCAGAATGTGATCGGTAGCTTGAAATACTTGCTCAAGAGAACCTTGTTCTGGTGCTGGAGGAGGAAAAACTTTCTTGTGTTCTAGGCGTGAATGTCGGTCGGGAAGTCTAGTTCTACCTACATACGCTATTCTGGAGGGATTCTCGTCGTTTACCTCTTCGGTATCAGAGTTGTCTTCTTTCTCGCTTACTTGTGCTGCTTTTCGTTTCTCGTGTAACTTTATTATTTCCCTACGGATTTTCTTGTACATACTGTCTATACAGTTCTGTGTCTTGTGTCTTCCCTCGGCTATATGGTCACTCCACCTGGTCAGGACTTTCATTTCTTCCGGATCTTTATCCGGATAATCTTGTTCTCTTATCAAACAATTAATTAGAAACTTTAAAAGCATGAGCTGAGTCTCGACTTTTCTTTGAGCCATGGCCTCGCCAATACTTCCTGGATCTACTCCTGTACGGATAAAACGATATATTCTGTCTAGATATTCTTTCATATTCGGTAGGGTGTCCAAATATTCTGTCACCCGTCTTACACGCAATGAATATATGACCATATCATCATCGCCTGGGACTGGATCATAACGGCATTCGGTAAGGGCTCGCTTGATATCGGCAACTGACTGATGCCTGGGCGAACGCTGTAACGCTCGGGCATGTAGCTCGAGTAATGTCACACGTCTGTGTTGAGGCGGGGTTCCAGGAGGACTTCCCCCCGTGGCCCCTGGACTAGAATCGTCGGTGTGTACTGTACGTGCTGGTAGAGTGACTGATGTAGCGGGTACATGTACTGTAGGCTGGACCGGGGGTACCGTAACAGGTGCTGTAACGGGTGCCCCGGTGGCTGGAGGAACAGGAATTACATTATTTACGGGAGCTGGCGGAACAGGATTTGCATATGCTGGGACTGTGTCGTCCAAATAGGACGAGAGAAAAATATCAGCTGCGGTCGGTTTGTGACGTAGCTTAATCGGAACTAATGGCGGCGGAAAATTACATGGTGCTTCCGGGGTTGCTTTCGGCAAGCCCTCGGCAAGAAGAGGATACATACCCTTAATAAGGGCATTTCTCTGTCTGTCTGACTGTTCGGCTTTAACTCGTTCACCTACTTCGATTAATTCCCTTTCTTGGGCTCTTTCTGAGGATTCCCTACTTAATTCTGTTTTTCTGATTTCTTTTTCGGTTCTTTTATGAGATTCTTTGCGCCATAACTCGATGGCATCTTTCTGGGACTGTCTGGCTTTCTTTTTCCATAATGCTTCTTCTACTCGCATGATGCACTCGGCATCCCACGTACCTGATACGGGCCATCTGTATTTCTCTTCTAATTCCTTGGTGTACTCCACCCATAAATCTAGATATAATATGGCACTTAAGCCATGCTTATGATACATAAAATGACCTGGACTGTCCCTAGGCGGGACAGGAACTGCTTCCTCGAGCAGACCTTTTCTGGTTTTTAACTGACGTAACTTCGAGAACAGAGGCATAATTTAGGCTGGAGTCTGGACACAATACAATACACGATAAAAACAAAAATAACTGAAAAACAAATCACTCATACCACGACATTGAAAACACATGAAATAACATTTAAAATAACAGTTCGGACAGAATACATGAATTTTCGAGAACTGAACTTACTAGAATGACTAGATGCACTGCTAAAACAGCACGAAACTTACCGGTCCCATAAAGAGACACGTCAGGACCCGCGTCCACCTAGGTGAACACTTCGTGTTGGATCTGCGTACCCAAACCCACGGACCAGAGACAAATTAATTTGACCCTGTCTAGATACTACCCCAGCAATGGTACTCACCGGGCAGCAAGAACGGAAGGCCTCGGACTGGACTGGACTGCTACGACGACGGACTACGAACTTCGGACTTCAGTTACAGGTGGGCCTCCGGATACCTCGGACCTTGGACTCTCGGCTTGGGCTCTGGTCGGGACTCGCCGCGTTCCTCACCGCCTCGTCTGGATGCTGGACCGCAACCTCCGTCTCCTCCGTGGGCCTGAGGGATACTTGAAGCAGAAATATCTGCACGTGCACGGTATGGTTCCGTCACGGCTGCAGAGGATCAGGGGGCCTGCGTGGCTTCTCCGGCGCGTGGGGAAAGGGCAAGTCCCTATTCGGGCGCCATTATGTGGTAAATAAATAATTAATTACCGGTTCTATTTTTCAGGATACTCTATAAACAGGTAGCTCAATAAATAAGAGTCAGGATTCGAGGTATCTTGAGTCGTCAGGCTTTAATCAGGCATAAAGGACAGGAACAGGACAGCCTGCACGGGAAGGGAATGAAGGAAGAAAGGCAGCTGCCTGGGGACGGACAAGGGAATAAGGGTAACTTTTAATATGGGTGCATAGTATATATACTTAAACAAATACATTACATTCAATACAGTAGGCGTAGCAGTAGGCGTGACTCGTAGCAGTCGCGAAAGATAAGGGCAAAATGAAGTAACAAGAAGGCGTGTACAGGGCGTATACATAGACATGTGATGTAAACGTAACAGAAGTGTCATAAATGGGGCGGAAACATGGAGGGGGCTACCTGAGCAGCAGGGACCTCTAACCTAGTGGTGCGCGCAAACGGGCAATGACGTGTTACCAGGGAGAACTGGGGGCTATGACTTCTGCGCTAGAAGAGGAGACTAAAGTCTGGAGTGTCAGAGCGACATGTACCCAGGCATATCTAGTATCTGGTGTTTAGAGTACATGTTGATAGAATCCAAAAGTTATCAGGGCAAAGGCTAATGGACACTAAGACTGGTGCATGCATAATTCTATATGTATTGCTTGTGCGAGGAATATTCTATGAATATTAATACAGTATTTCTCTTACATGGAGACATAAAGGCTAGACCATGACGGAAACTATTGATGCTATTCAGTAGCTTAGGAATGCAGAGAAGGAGGGCTGGACTGATAACTAGAAACATAACATACTCTTGGCAGACTGGGAGGCAGAGCCAGGCCGGGCCGGGCACTGCGAGGCATGAAGTAAGCTAAGGGTCAGGGATGCAGGTGGGGGCTGTATCGCTCCTTGGAGAGGGTTCAGGAGACAGGAGCTGAATCTGAGTCCGGGCCCTTTTGAGGCCTAGAAACGGGGACAATTCAATGAATTAACGTGCACACTGTAAAATGTGGCAACGTAGGTTTACATAGGCCTAATATTCGTTGTTTTCACGAAGACTGGAAACTGACATACTAGAGATGGACACAACTGTAATTGCGTCTTTAATCGATCAGAGGGGAATACATGCATATCGATCATGCACATATAACATAAGATGGGGAACACGTAGGCACATACAACATGGCAAAATTTACTTTTCCACACTCTCTGCCTTTTTGCATAGCAACCACCTCCTGAAAGACCTCTGATGTTTGCAAGTTCACACAACAATGTTTCAATTGAACTCTGAACTCTCAGTGCACCTGCGTATCCAGTGCAATCTTTCATTAAATGATTTTTTCTTGACCATTCAGATTACATCTTTCAAAGAACACATCCATGCACCCTAACTTTCTGTTTTCAGCAATCAAAATCCACCACTCACTGCTACTGCTTCCTTAACACAGAAACTCCACAGTTTTTTTCATTTTAAACTCTTATTTTTCCAACTGCCATTTCATTGCCACACTTCATCTGACTGCAGCAGAACATTCTCTCACCATGTTTTCTGTCTGGATTGTTGGACATAGTTACATCTACTGGGCTCAAAGGTATGCTGAGAACAGAAATTTACCTAACCTCAATTTACAAGATGTGGAAATTAAGTGGTTTGGCCACAGAGGATTAAAATGTCACCAATTGATACCATTGGTGAAAACCTTTATGCATTTGCCTAAACCTGACCTGTTAATTTTGCACTGTGGAGGTAATGACTTGGGCACTTTGACTGGTGTAGGTCTGGAAATGCTTTTAAAGGACACCTTTGAGCAATTGATGGCACTTTTTCCTCAAACTGCCTTGGTATATTCAAATATATGCCAAAGACAGAAATGGAGGTGGTCGAACCAATTTTGTCCACAAATTGAGAAATCGAGGAAGCATGTAAACAAATCTGTTTCAGCTTACATGAGAGACCATGGAATGGGCTCCATGTACAACAATAACTTGCGTTACTACATGCAAGATATCTACAGAGGAGATGGAGTTCACTTCTCAGATGAAGGGAACAGAGTTTTCATTCTGAATTTAAAACTGTGCATTGGTACCTACTTATAAGTACCTAAATGTACCATAAACCCAAAAGCTCTTCTCAGAGCTACCCTACATCTGATCACTCACAATGATTATTTTACTCTAACTTTTTTCACTAATTTTCAACAAAGTACGCTCCCCGGGGCGCTACCCGGTACGCGAACCGGAAGCTAACCGCGCGAAATTTAAAAAAAAAATGTATTTTTTTTCGCACATATGGGCCTCCTCAGCCATCCTCAGAAAACCTAGGGGGTCAAAATACGTCTACCGTGTCCCCTTCTACCCATTCTGAACATTATTTGCCCTCCATCTTGTATCTTAATTCGACCGAAACACAAAATGGTGGACTCCCGTAACGCTTCAGGTTCGCGTACCGGGGCGCTCGCCAGTTCGCGTACCGGGTCGCTCCCCGGGAAGCGCACCATCAAAAAAGGTGGGAAAGTAATTTACAGAAAAGCGACTGGAGACACTTTCACCAAATATAGATTAGCTCATACTACATACCAATCCCTACCATTTTCACAAATTTGATTGAAATTCCATTTAGCCATTTAGCCTGTAGACCTCTCTAAATACCGTGAGGTAAATTACTTCACAAAACACATCTGTAGTGTTGGAATTGACAACCAATGAAAATGTTACTTTCATTTTCAATTTTTTTTGCCAGACATTTGATTGGTTATATACCTGAATATATATAAAGGAAGAGAAGGAAACACAGCCATTTTGACTACTACTTCCTGGTGTACATTTCAATAGGATTTTCACTAATAACTTCAACTTCTTTGTAAAGGTAAGTTGTTATTTTAAAAACTGAAGTATATTGTGCACTTTAAGTTAATATGGTAAACTTTTTCTGATAGTTATATACTATCCCTCTGTAGTAGTTATAGATTTAGATAGACTTCTCTGTTATAGTTATGGATGGAGTTAGGTTTCTCTTGTATAATTATGATTTTACTTACGTTAAATCACATACACTTTTTTATATTCCTACTTCCACTCTGATACTATACACTGCCCAAAGATAAATTCACTGATAAAAACTGCCTATCTAAAAGTAATCCCAACAGTGCCCTATCTGTACTAATATATTTTTTTTTATCCAAATTTCAGGCAACATGGAAGGCGAACAGAAAGTTTAATTTCAAATTGTCCTGCAAGAGAGCAACCAAGAAATAATTGATCCAAATTATATAGAATTTATGGATGAAACTTGGGACCAAGAACTACTGCAATGTGTGCAAGCAGTAGATGTCCTCCTTGAAAATGAGGACATTTTACACACTCAAACATTACAAGCTATGTTCAATGAAAATAACGACATTTCAGACAGTGAAATGTTAGACATTTTATTAAATTTTGAAACACAATCACAATAATAAATAATTGTTTAAAAAAAAAATAAAAAAAAAAATCAACAAAACAAACAATCAATTAACATACAATATTAGAAAAGTCTATCATTCTTTTTTCCTTTTAGTACGCTTTTTTTTTTGCCCTGCGGGGCCCTTTTAAAGCCTCTACATCAAACCTAGGGGGTCAGGGAGGATCTACTATGCCCCCTTATGGTCATTTCCCCCTTTGTTTTGGCCTCCTCTTGTCTCTCGATCCTACCGAGAGACAAGATGGCGGCCGCTCCGGACTGTTTAGAATGTTGACAGACACCGGAGAGCCAATCAGCTTCGCTACGCGAAGTTCCGTTACGCGTCAAGTACGCGAACCGGAGCGCTGCCCGGAGCGCGCTTACAGATATATATCTTTTTTTGAACGTTAATTTCTCAAAATCCACTGGAGCACATATATTGAGACCTAGCAAAGGCACATCGGGCTAACAGTCCCTACAATTTTGCCAAGTTTCGTGCAAATCCATTCAGCCGTTCGGGCTAAAAGTGAGGCCAACCGCCCTATGGAAATTAACATGGGAAAAACACGTTTTGGGACCCCCCTTTTTTCTCAGCCCCCCCTTGACAAACCCCGCACCAAATTTTCTGTGGCTGATCAGAAACAAAATGTTCCATTTTCCTGAAAATTTCAGCCAATTCCGTCCACAAATGCCAAAGTTATTAGACATAGAATTTTCAAAAATCCCATAGGGAAAAAATCCTAACTATATATACCTACTGGCGACCGCCAGTAGGTAATATATATATATATATATATATATATATATATATATATATATATATATATATATATATATATATATTATTACCTACTGGCAGTCGCCAGTAGGTAGTTATAGAAAGGACTTTGCTTCCATAGGAAGAGCGTTTTTTCATTTGAAATTAACTTTGCCGATATTTACAAATCCTCAGGAAATTTTCAAAACTAATACGCCAGTCACCAGCGCTCCTGTCTTAAAAATTTCGGGGTGATCCGTCAAGCAGGGGCCGAGAAAAAGGGGGGTCCCAAAATGCTTTTCCTTCAAGTTAATTTCCATAGCAAACTTTAGACACGGCTACAGTCCGAACTGCTGAGCGGAAGTACGCAAAATGTGGCAAAAAGGTAGCTCTTGGTCCAGAAAGCTGTCTTTCTCTAAATGGTGTACATCTGTTCAGTAGTCCCTGAGAAACCTAAATATTTCTCAGATATACAATTGTGGCTGCGGTGGATCTGCAAAACTTTCCCGATCTCTTCCCTAAGATCTGATTGGCTGCCAACACTTCAAACCAGGAAGTGTTGGCAGCCATCTTGTGACTCAGTTGAACCGAGTCACAAGAAAAAACATTTTAAAAAAAGATAAGGGGGCAGGGTAGAAACACCCTTAGCCTTAGCCTGGGCCTCTTGGAGGGGGGCCCAAAAAGGATCTTTTTTCACAAAATTCGGCAAGATTCATGGTGGATCCCTGAATCCTGCTGGAAATGTTTTATATAAAAAAGCGCAGATTGCATCGCTTTGTTTAATTAGGTCCCTGGGTGGACCAGGTCCTGGGGCAATTAGAAATAATAATGCAGGGGCCACATGTGCCCCCGCATCCCCGGGGAACACCACCTCCTCGGGACTAGATGCAGATAAAAATGCATGAGGGCTAAGGGCTCCAGCCCCCCATGCAGACCCGGGGAATGCCACCTCCTCGGGGCTATATGCAGATTAAAATGCGGGGGGGCTGAGGGGCTCCAGCACCCCCCGCTGCCCCGGGTACCACCACCTCCCTGTGGCTATGAGAAAATATAATGCGTTGGGGGGGCTCCGGCCTCCCTCTTGAAGCCCCGGGATCCGCCACTTCCCCGGGGCTAATATATTAAAATGCAGGGGCCCGTGCCCCCCGCTGTCCCGGGGACTGCCACCTTCACAGGGCTATATGAATATATAATGTGTGTGGGGGGGTTCTTGCCCCCCACACAATTTGGGGGCTGCCACCTCCCCTGGGCTCTGCAGAAGATGGGAGGGGGCCAAGCGGCCCCCCTCCAGGAGGCCTGTATGGCCCTGGGTACCGCCACCCCCAGGTCCGGCACCAGTAATGTCCTGGGGTGTCGACCCCCGTGACATTGCAGTTTGCAATGGGATGACGGGAGCACTGCTCCCACCATCCCATAGCCAACAGTATGCTCCACTTTGAACAAGAATGAGCATTATGCTCTCGCTTGTTCAAAGCGGAGCACGCTTTGCTTTTTTACACCCAGGGAGCTGCATGTTAGCAGCTCCTTGGGTGTAAAAAGCAATGCTGGCTCCCACAAAAAGCACAAGCTGACCGGGACCGCGGAGGCCTTCAGGCTCCCCTCACAGTCTCAACCAGTTGGCAATGCCCCGAGGGCTGGGGTCCCCAGGGCGGAAAAATGGCCTGGGAGGGGGGCGTTTGGCTCCCTCCTTCTTCAGAATTTCTTTTTTTTAAATGGTCCCCTTGGCCGAAATTGGCCTTTAAAACAAATGCCCCCCCCCCCTTCCTTTCATTAATAAAAAAAAATGAAAGGTGGGGTCTGGGGTAAGGGGTCCCAAGAATGGGGGTCGCGAGCCCCCCCCTCCCGTTTTCAAAAAAGAGTCGGGCTCTACAGGATGGGGTCCCCGGGGCTCAAAATGGTTTAGGGAAGGGGGGGCCACACAGCTCCACATTCCTAAAAATAATAGGAAGAAATATCATCAGTGATATCAATAGAGATGTCATCAGTGATGTCACTGATCATGTCAAGAGTGATGTAATATGTGAGGTCATAAGCAGTGCATTGCGGGTGCCTGAGTTACAGTTAACTCAGGTAACTATAACGGCTGAATTTTCCTGGTTTTGCAAGAGTAAAATCTGACCCTAACTAAAATGTCCCTATAACCTTTGTTTTTTCTTGTGAATATATGTATGTATATATATATGTCACCGCGCTTGACAAGCACCCGATCGCGAGTGAATGGGAAGTAATGACGGACAACAGAGCTTAATATATATATATATATATATATATATATATATATATATATATATATATATATATATATATATCCAACACTCTCTCACAGGATGGGTGTTGCGCTGAGTGAGAGTTCCTGCTGACATTAATACTTCACAACAAACCAGTCCGAGAGACGCTCTCTGGTGCATTTCTGCATTTTATTTGCAAACCACACTTTTTTTTTTTTTTTGCATTTCCATATTTTATTTGCAAACTATAAGGCGTGTTTCGTCTCTCCCGATTCTTGCTCACTTGTTACTGTGCAGACATTGGTCTCTATTTTAAAAGTGCTGAAGTGCTCTCCGTTGTATAAACATAGTAAAAGGACTACATTTCATCATTTCATGGAATAAACAAAATACTAAACTCAGAGGTCTCGTTATAACAGCCCCAGAGGACAATAACTAGAATCATTATACCCAATCAAATAATTATCATCATTTCATTTAATCATTTATCAAGTATTTTATTAGGGCATACTGCAGAATTAATTGAATTTCATGTAATATCCATGGCAAGATTTGCCCAATCAATTGGTTACTTAACTCCCCTGAAGTACATATATAAAGTAACGCATCTGTGCCCTCACCATGCGCTGCTACTTACCTCATCACTCAAGGTATGCTCTATGACAGGCTCTATGATATCATTGATAACATCACTGATGACTTCTGAAAGGACATAATTGATGACAACACTGTGCGGGACGGGTGCGAGTTAACTATAACTGATGGATTACTGTGTTTTTTTGTTTTAAATGTAATGTTTTAACTGACACTTTCACCAAATAATAACACCACTTTGATATGTTTTTTACTACAGTAAATTTCTAAGGTTTTGTTTTCAAGGTAAAGTAAAATATTATAAGCATACCATCAACTGAGAAAGACACAATCTCCCTTCTGCTGGACAGATTTCATGTATATAAATATATATATATATATATATATATATATATATATATATATATATATATATTCCACAACGTTGCTGCCAGAATGATCCTCGGCACTCACACTAATATGTCATCACTTCCTCATCCTTGATCGAAAGCACTTGAACATAAGGCTAACCACCATGTAAGTACTAGCACATCTGACTCCTTCTAGTAGAGCTCTACTATTGCTAGAGATGGGAGCACCCATCTCACAAGACGGAATCTTTGAGAATGTGTGGTAGTTAGACTAGGGAGCTCCCGGTTATTAAAGACACAATCTGCATAATTCGCAGGATACAGAAACATCACGATAGTGGAATTCCACTAGATAGCAGTCTCGAACCCCGCTCGCATCCGGCGGGTGAACTACATTACCCGGCCGGCTTTGCGACCATCACATAAAGTTGCGAGTCACATGACACAACGCCAGTAAATCCAACGCCAGTCCCTCGCCGAAACCAATATCGCAATGGCATATAATAGTAAGAACTAGATTATATTGACACAGTTCAAATACAGCAATTGAATATTGTGATTATGTAATTTTGTGTTTGGTTTAAGAAAGGAAATATGATAGTATGTTTTCTATCTTTATGGTTTTGTCATCAAAGAAGGACTTAAATATGTTTGAATACAAAATGGTGGTAACTTGATAAAGGCAAACGCCGAAACGCGTCGTCCTTGTTCTATAAGTGCACAATAAAGGATTTGTGCTGGATTTCCCTGGTGTGCCATTTTCTGTGTCCAGCTATTGGAGGTGGATGGGAAGCAGGTTTAAATATATATATATATATATATATATATATGTGGGAGTAGCAGGTGCTCAGGAACGACGAACTGGAACATTGGACCAAATGCGTAAATGTCTGGCTCCGCTACATAGATGATGTCTTTTTTGTGTGGGAGGGGAGCGAGAGAGACTTAATTGATTTTGTAGGAGCACTTAATACGAACAACCTGAATCTAAGATTTACTATGCAGCATAGTCAACAGACGATCGATTTCCTAGATATCAGACTAGTGATTAAGAACAAAACGATCGAAACAGAAATCTTTAGAAAAACAACAGCAGGGAACTCAATGCTCCATTCGAATAGCTGCCACCCTCCTAGCTTTAGGTGGGCAATCCCCTTTGGCGAGTTTTTACGCGCCAGGAGGAACTGCAGCACCGAAGAGAAGTACCAGGAACACAAGAAAATAATGCATGACAGGTTCAAAGTGAGAGGTTACCACGCCAATATGTTGAAAAAAGGGGAAGATAGAGTAGCCCTCATCCAGAGAAACGAGGCATTATTTAAAGACTCCAGAGCCAGTCCCCACAACGCAAAAGCCCCTATAAGACTGATAACCACCTACAATACCCAGTCCTCAGCTTTCAGCCAGATCATAAGGAAAAGATGGGACATCCTCTTACAAGACAAGGTACTAAAAGAAAGGCTAGATCCACATCCCTCTATCACCTATAGGAGAGGAAAGTCTATCAAAGATTTAATAGTACAGAGTCACCTAGAAAGAAAGAAGACCTGGCTGTCAGCAAAAGGTGGGTTCTTCAAGTGTGGGAAGTGCAAGGCCTGCAGCCACAGCTCTAACGTAAGGGAGGTCGAGCTCAAAAGAATAAAAAGGAAATGGAAAATAACTAAAAACATCCAGTGTACCACTGACCATGTCATTTATGTTGTGACCTGCCCTTGCGGCAAATGGTACATAGGCTCAACCACTTTCCCCGTGAAAAAGCGAATTTTGGAGCACTGGCGTGCAATCACCAACAAGGACTTTGCATACAGTACGGCCAAACACTTCCACCAATACCATGATGGAGATTGGACCAAGGCGAAATTTTTCGCACTGGATTCTATCCCCAAACATATCAGAGGAGGGGATCGTCTGACAGCGTTACGCAGAGCAGAGTCCAAATTCATTTTACAGGCAGGGTGTATCTTTCCTTTTGGGATGAATATTGAAGAAGAAATGTATGTACATTTATAAACTACTGTTCGGCAGGCTTCCCAGCCTCCCTCTTAAGGTACTCTGATTTCATGACATATCTCTTTAATTATGTCTTTTTAACCGATATTGTTTGTTTTTCAGTATTTGTTTGGTTCCTTGCTGAATATAGGTTTTATTATCTTTAAAAATTCTAAACAGGTTGTAAGTTTGGAAAGTTATGACTTCGTGAAGATCGCTATGCTGTCTCTTAAATGTAAATGTACAGTTGATTTCAATGTACTAATATGTTCTGTTTTCACTTTTTCCTCTCCCTAGAGTATAAGACCTCGTCTTGATATGAAGCGACAAACCACTGATAGAAAGTATTGCTATGAGCACCACTGCTTCACTTGGATATAGATACAACTATGAGCACGAGGTCCTTCTCCCATTTCTCCTTCTAGGGGAGGGTAGAGTTAAATCACCTTTGTTTTCACTATATGACATTGTTGACTAGACATAGAACATAGCTCCTTTTTTCACTTACTTTAACATGAATGAAATGAGATTGGAACACACCAGATTTTGTTACAGAGGGTACTATACCCAAATGATCTTAGTCTTTATAGATATATTTACATCCTCTCTCTAACTATAATTTTTTCATCCCTCCCTGTTTAATTTCTCCTAGCTTTATAACCTGTTCTTTTTTGTAAACATACCATGGGTACTACACCCTTAATGGGCATTTTTTGTAACGTGACATTGTTTACTTGAAATGTTATGTTATCATTTACTATATATCTTTTCTTTTAAACCAAACATTTGGGAAAATGCATTAACTAAGATACTCTTCGAGTTTCTGTTTCTGCTGAGATAAAATGCATTGCTTTTAAAGGGATCTCCGTGTGATGTTTGTAAACATGGAGATCTTTCTTCCCTTTCCATGATAATACAACAGTATATATACATGAGTGAAAAAATACTGGTCATGTGACCAAGAGCCCGTGAGCTCGAAACGCGTCGTTTATGCCCAAATAAACAACCTTCTGAAGTACCTGATGGTGTGGCTTGTCATCCTTGATCGAAAACGAGAGGATTCTTTGGATATATATATATATATATATATATATATATATATATATATATATATATATATATTTCATTCATTTCAAGACTTGATTATGGCAATGCACTATACCTCGGCTTGCCACAGAAGCTGTTGAGGAAGCTGCAGGTAGTACAGAACGATGCCGCAAGGCTGATCCACTCCCTGCCTAGAAACTCTCACACCACCCCCCTGCTCCAAAAGTTGCACTGGGTACCGGTCATGTATAGAGTACAATTCAAATGTCTCTGTGTGGCCCACAAGGCTCTCTTTGGTAAAGCACCAGAGTACATAAAACAACATCTCATGAGATACGTTCCCGGTAGACCTCAAATGACTGGCCAATTCCTCGTCCATATTAAGACCCCCCGGGAATCTTGTTTGAAACTCAATTATGAGCCGGGATTCTCTTTGTCTGAGACTAAGTATCCTATCGCCTCCTCTGGGATGCCTAGGAACATGATCCAATATGAAGAAATTCAAATCCGCAGTATTGTAATAATGTTGTTGTTCGAAATGTCGGGCGACAGGGTACTTGGGGTCCCTGTTGGTGATGGCCCTCATGTGTTCGAGGATTCTTTTTTTGGCAGCACAGCTAGTACTGCCAATGTACCAGAGTTTGCAGGTACATTCAATGGCGTAGACAACAAAAGTTGTACTGCATGTTAGAAATTGAGAGAGTAAGATGCCCACGAGCTCCACTCAATCTTAACAATTTCCATGTACTTTTTGACTCTTCTTCTGCACATGTATTGTATGCTGTACATTTATTGATTTTAATTGCATTTGTTATGTTTTCATTCCACAGGAGGAAAGGAAGGGGCCCATCACTGAATTTTCACCTGCACGGGCGCACCTACCCTTTGCACTCTGGAATTCACCGCTCTCCACTTAAGTCACAATTTGTTTACCGGCATGTAAGGTCTGAGAATTAACAACAATCATTATCCAGAGTGGGACAGTCTTTATGCTATTAGTTTTCTCTGAGTATTTTGTGATTATATATATTTTTTGTATATATTTTTTTGAGAATTTGCAATGAGGACCCTTGAGATTTTCTATTCCATTTATGAACAAAAATGAATAATGTGGTGATTAGAAGAAACAGAATTTGAATATTGTGCTACCCATGTGTTGGCTTCACCATTTTTGTGATTGTCCTCACACCCCGATTCACGAGTAGATCAAGGGCAGGGCTGTGTATTTTACACATATATTTTTATTGTATGGAGTATTAGTTACACCTCCACAATGATACTGTTTGCCCTATATATATTTGAGTGGGACTGTAAGACTGCTCAGTTGGACTAGCCATATTAGACCAGGTGCAACTTTTGTAAATACTGTAAATATTGTCTTCAAATAGGCACTTAACACAGAACGGATGGGACAATGAATAAGATGTATTTTACATGAATTCAATTTGCTATGTATTTTGAATCACGTTTATGTCATTAGTTACCATTCTAAGATGTCTGCCAACTTCATGCACCAGTCCTATCTCAGTTTTAATGTATGTTTTCTCAACCCCGAAACTTTATTTAAATGCCGGTTTGTGTTTATGTTGGGTTACACGTGAACAAGGCTCTTTAGCTGAAACGCGTTGTGTAATTAAAACTGCAGATTCTACTACTGGGTTCCTTCACCTTTTTCCTGAGAGCGCATTACGAACTTTGTTGTTTCTTTGAATTGGTTAATTAACCGGACTGCTTCGCCGGTATTTGCGCCACCTTTCTCGGGACCCAGCACTCCGGAAGAAGCATTTCTTGGTTGTGAATATATATATTTATATATATAATCTTCTCTTCTCACCTGGACACTGTACATTTTTAACAAATCAAGAAGGACACAAGTTAAATCAAGTAGGAATATCTCTAAAAGTAAGGTGCAGCTTGGGGACGAGAGAGAAATTTGATAAACTTTATCCGTATGTAAATAGTGATCAAATGTATACCCCCAGCAATTGTAAATTAATTTGTGGAATGATCATCATACAAACAATGATTATTAGGTTTTGAATCTTTTGCAATACCGGTCTGTGTACTTTACAAAGAACTGGATGAACTGATTCATCAGGATAACCCGATAAAATGTAGGAACCCAATAAGATCTAAATGAACGTTGTAAATTCCAGTATAAATCATGGGGAGAACTTTGAGATGTAGCAAAAACGTTAGATCCAGGGTATTTGTTGGACAAACGATACAAGAGTCATCATTAAGTAAAATATTCACGAGAGCTCCTTACAATTTGCATTGGGCTGGTAACATTGTGACTAGTAGAATGCCCTCTATCTTTAAATTGCTCCATGAAAGAGATGGAAATATCACAGTCCACTTTTTTTTAAATAATTGAATGTACTTTACAATAAATGGGTTTGATAAAGTTGCACTATTAACAAATAAAGGTAAACATGGAGCAATGGAAAAGAATGTTGAGATAGAGTCCGATATGAATAAAGGAAAGCAATTAGTGAATGATGGGCTTATGCTGGGACATTAAATTGTGACACTCCTGAGGCACAGCCGGGAGCTTTGTTTGTTTAGCTGTTTTTAGAAAAATTGAAACTTTGATTTACTTTTAAAATATACCCTTCCTACCTTGCCTCTTGTACTTCTGGGCACTTTATACCACTCTGCGACCCCCGCGCAGCCGAGGTTAACGCTGCCGCGGGCTAGGGAAATCTTCACTCGGCGCCATCATCGAGCCTGACCACAGGCCACGCCCACTCACACTAGGCCACGCCCCCGCCTTTAAATACCGGGCTGCTTACGAGCTCGAGTTCAAGACCGTGACACTCCTGAGGCACAGCCAGGAGCTTTGTTTGTTTAGCTGTTTTTAGAAAAATTGAAACTTTGATTTACTTTTAAAATATACCCTTCCTACCTTGCCTCTTGTACTCCTGGGCACTTTATACCACTCTGCGACCCCCGCGCAGCCGAGGTTAACGCTGCCGCGGGCTAGGGAAATCTTCACTCGGCGCCATCATCGAGCCTGACCACAGGCCACGCCCACTCACACTAGGCCACGCCCCCCGCCTTTAAATACCGGCTGCTTACGAGCTCGAGTTCAAGACCGTTACACTCCTGAGGCACAGCCGGGAGCTTTGTTTGTTTAGCTGTTTTTAGAAAAATTGAAACTTTGATTTACTTTTAAAATATACCCTTCCTACCCTGCCTCTTGTACTTCTGGGCACTTTATACCACTCTGCGACCCCCGCGCAGCCGAGGTTAACGCTGCCGCGGGCTAGGGAAATCTTCACTCGGCGCCATCATCGAGCCTGACCACAGGCCACGCCCACTCACACTAGGCCACGCCCCCCGCCTTTAAATACCGGGCTGCTTACGAGCGCGAGTTCAAGACCGTGACACTCCTGAGGCACAGCCGGGAGCTTTGTTTGTTTTGCTGTTTTTAGAAAAATTGAAACTTTGATTTACTTTTAAAATATACCCTTCCTACCTTGCCTCTTGTACTTCTGGGCACTTTATACCACTCTGCGACCCCCGCGCAGCCGAGGTTAACGCTGCCGCGGGCTAGGGAAATCTTCACTCTGCGCCATCATCGAGCCTGACCACTGGCCACGCCCACTCACACTAGGCCACGCCCCCGCCTTTAAATATGCCGGGCTGCTTACGAGCTCGAGTTTGAAGACCGTGACACTCCTGAGGCACAGCCGAGAGCTTTGTTTGTTTAGCTGTTTTTAGGAAAATTGAAACTTTGATTTACTTTTAAAATATACCCTGCCTACCTTGCCTCTTGTACTTCTGGGCACTTTATACCACTCTGCGACCCCCGCGCAGCCGAGGTTAACGCTGCGGCCGGCTAGGGAAATCTTCACTCGGTGCCATCATCGAGCCTGACCACAGGCCACGCCCACTCACACTAGGCCACGCCCTGAACACGCCCTATAAAAAAGGTGTTTTCCACAGACGCGCAGCGGACGGGCGCAGCGGGCGCGCCTAAGGCAAGACCGTCTGTGCCCGTCCGGGCCCGGCCGGCCCCAGGCCCAGTCGCTATGCCCAATTCCTCCAAGAGTCTTCTTACCTACACCCAAGGTAGGCTCCTCTCACTTAACCCTCTGAAAAACAGAAATTGTAACTACACCTATACAGGAGAAAAACCCTTTGCTAATTGTGACCTCTGCAACCCTGCCCTCACCGACGCAGATTCCCACGGCCTACAGCTCGGCCTCCTTAACTGTAGGTCCCTCCCTAAACACTCCCTCGAGATAAACCTTCTTATACAGGATCTCGCCATCGACATTCTGTTCCTTACGGAAACTTGGCTCACCCCCAACTCCGATTCCGATATCGTTAATGCTCTACCTCCTGGCTACCAAATCCACTCTCAGAACAGACCCCTCGGCAGAGGAGGTGGCCTGGCAATAATATACAGAGAGCATTTCGCCTGCAGAACAAATAACGGCAATATCGATGACTGCGAAAGTTGCCACTTCGCTTTACAGATCTCACCTGCAATCTCCCTCTGTGGTCTACTCATATATCGCCCACCAGGAGCCCCCGCCAAGTTCTCTAGCGCTCTCGTTGATACTGTTACCCTTATGGCAACGACATCTTCTAACTTTTTAATCTTGGGAGACCTCAATCTCCATCTACCAGACCCCAAGGACCTAACTGCCTCCGACCTTCTTCTTGATCTTACCTCTTATGACCTTCGACTAGTGAACTCAGAGGCTACTCATGACAAAGGGCACCTTCTGGACCCCATTTTTACTAATATCCACGACCTCAAAACCAGCACTCCCCTCCCACTACCGTGGACAGACCATTTCTTGATTCCTATCGATTGGCATCTCTATGTCCCGCCACCCCAACCTCCCAAAAGCCGGGTCACCGATAGACGCTGGCACAAACTCTCGCCAGAAGAATGGGCCTCTAGGCTCACGGAATCCCTCCCCCCCCCCAGCTCAAGACCCAGTCACCGCCGATGTGCAATTTAACTCCTGGCTCACTCAATCACTGGACTGCCTCCTTCCCAAAACAAGTACCATGAAACGAGCCAAAAGAGTGAACCCGGCCCCCTGGTACACCCCTGAGCTTAATTTACTACGAAAGGAGTGTAAAAGGACAGAGCGCACCTGGAGGAAGGACAAATCCATAGCCAAAAAAGACGCCTTCCGTGCCTCTATAAGAACTTATAAACTCGGTTAAAGGGTTGCTTCACGCTGCTACTCCTCATTGACCAATAAAAGTGTCAGTTTAAAAGGACATCGTTGCTGTGGGCTCTATTTTCTCTCATATATATATATATATATATATATATATATATATATATACACGCATATATACGCATATATTGTATATCCAACTGCCAGAGGAGGCCGCCTTCAGAAAGGAACACAAGCAACCCCAGAATGGTGCCAGCCTTGTGCGGCCTCGTCATTGAGCTATAGCTTGGATCCTGTGGCACAGTGTGCCTGGGACCCATGTCTGGGCATATCCTTGGCCACTTAGGGCATACAATCAATCACATAAAAGGTGATGAGAGGAATGCTTGCAGAAAGACTAGCCACTGGCAATCACTCGCTGTAGCATTTCAGCCTATTGCACATGCCTGGATGTATTCGGACGTGGCATTTTGGTAAAAAGAAATGTGGATTGGACTTGTATCCCGTGCAACTGCCAGTGGTTAGACTAAATGCAAGCCTTCCTCCATCATTAATCCCTTCTGTCTATTTGATGTAATGGCCTAAGTGGTGAAGGGTGTGCCCAGATGTGAGTCCCTTGCTCACTGTGCCTCTGGAACCAAGCAGCACCTGACTGATGAGCCCCAATCGAGCAGACACCGGTCTTGGGTTGCTTGTATTCCAGTTTAGAGAGGACTTGACAGTTAGGGCTGGACTGTTCCCATTGGAGCAGGATCAAGGCTGATTTGCATTTAGCTTACTCTAATCTGAGGTGGCATGGCGGGCAATAGAACATTGGGTTAAAATGCTACCCCCTGAGATTGCTAATACAGACCCCCCAGGATATAGCGGCATAAACGTGCAAATTTAGCGGCACAAAAATGTAAATTTAGCGGCACAAAAATGTAAATTTAGCGGCATTATAGCGGCACTTTATTTTACTCGTAATCATTCCTTTTCAGCCCTAAATCAATGGAACCTGTTTTAGCATTGTATTCCTCTTTGAAATAGGCATGTGTAAAGTTTCTGCAGCTCTATGGAAGCACAGCTCAAATCTACTAACCTTGTGGGAGGGGTCGTATTTCTCCCTGGGATTTTTTAGCGCCCATGAGTGCACCGCTGCCGGGGAACCACTTTAACCGCTCCCTGGTTGCAGTCACACAGCCCCCATTTGCTCCCTTGATGCAGTCACACAGACCCCCCATCGCTCCCTGGGTGCAGAGGTACAGCCTCCTCTTGTGTTGCGTGCACGGACTCCCTTTGGGTAGTGCTGACAGGGCAGACATCTCGCAATAATCATCCTTCAGAACCAGGTTCCCCAGTTCCAAATTCAGTAGCTCTGACCATGGTGTCACAACCTCTCCCCCACTAAACACCATACCGCCCACTGAGAGAAACTCGCACTGCCTCAACTATAACCCAATTGTGCCCGCTATAAACACCTGGATGCGGCTCAATTTAAATTATGCACTAGACAAGAGCAATATGCTGCCTACAAAAAAAGTAACATCATCCTGGAAAAAGCGAATACTCATAGGGAATACAAAATTAAGTAAAGCATGTGAAATGTAAGCAGGAAAAACATGGTTACTTTAACACTTTTACACTCACTATTCAAAAATCAGTGAGTGCTTTTGCCTGAAAAGTTAAGGACATGACTACAGGGCACGGAATGGACCCATTTCAGTGTCCAGTGCCTATATCCTTACAGAATGTAAGCAGAATAGTAAACATTTTGTTTTCTAATCCACGTGTTGCAGTGCCTCCAGCAGTGGTGCACTAGTTCCCCGCCCGGGGGGAAAACAACGCTATTCAAAGAAAGACAAGTAAACAAAAGTAGAGCTTCACTGGCAAACTCTGTAGAGTGGTGCAAATGTGTTTGGGTATGAATAAAATCAATCTGCCCACTTTGCTATCACTCGGTTTGGCTTTATTTAGTTATTTTCATGTTTTGAACCTTTTATTCCCACAGCTACACTTTGGAACATTGCTTTCATTGGGCCGGTACTGTCCAGTACGAAGTACCCAGCACTTATTTAGAGAGAGAGAGAGAGAGTGCCGGCACTTCTCAGAAACAAGCAGGTACTCTGTTACAGAGTACCTGCACTTCTATTAATCCATTTCAAGCACTGTTTTGGAATTGTAAAATATCACAAAAATACATCAATTACAATGTTTTTCTTTTTTGGATCCATTTTACAAGGAAACAAATCACCAAACGAAGAAAAGAGAGGGGGAGAACCGTTTCTAAAAATAAGGTTTTTCAGTCAGAGAGAAGGTACTAGACAAAGCGAAGGAAGAAAAGGGAGGAAGAAAGAAAGGGGGGAGGGCAGTTGTAGCGGCAGAGCAGACAAACACAGTGTATTGTGTGTGCAAGAAAGGAAAATACAGTCCTTTTCCTAATCTGCGCGCCCCTCCCGTCCCGGGGCTGGAATCCTAATTTTTTACATTATTTCCAGTCGAGCCTGCAGCTGGAGAGAAGAGAAGCGTTACTTTGCTTTTCTCGCTCCTCTTTCATAAATAATCGAGGAAGCAAATACGGCTGTACAGCGCCGTTTCAATGGATGACGTATGGGCGCACAGCCAATAAAATTGCTTCATTTTGTCATGCCTACCGGGAGAGTGTTTTTTCGAGGGCAGTTTGGTAAATATCGCGCCCTTCGTGCTTGCCAGCTGATTTCGTGATTTTTTCGTCAATCCCGAAATCGCGAAATGCTGGAGGGTCTGCTAATAGTTAGATTGATTGCAAGCATTCCTCCCATCATCTTTTATTTCTTGTTGGACAAACTTATATACAAAAAGTTCAGCCACTGGCAGCAACATCATGTGCCAGGATAACCAACCTCATACTGGCTGAATCTAAACATGCATAGCTCTTTGTGGTTCCCTCACTGAAATATCTATGTGAGATGAATGTCTGGTGTAAAGAGGCATCGAGAATCAATCTTTAAGGAGACAGTGAGTGGCATTTAAAATGGGCAGTAGTTACAAGTGTTTCTTACAGCACCGAGAGGAGGCAAACCTGTGTCACCCTTGAAGCATTATCTAAAAATAAGAGAGACCCTAGTTAGAGTCAATAAAGGAGGGAGTTCTTACATAAATCTACTGGACAAGCGCGGGATCCAGCTAATCTAAAAATACCTTTGAGTTCCTCGGTTATCACCTTTATTCGTGAGGTATATTAAAAACAAGCATTTGCAATGCATTAGGTTTCACATTTGCGAGAGTTTAAGCTATTAGTATTGTAAATGTCAATGCTTTTTATTTATCTATTTTGATAAATAATAGATAAATAAAAAGCATTGTTATTAACAATCCTAATAGCTCAAACTCTTTTAAATGCGAGACCTATTTAGTTTCAAAGAAGCGCCGCCATTGTCCCGGGCTGCTTGGAAAGTGAAAGCGCACATGGTACGCAGAATGTTGCAGGAAAGCATGTTGTGCCGGCAGTAGGAGAAACTCATTAAAGAAAATGGTGCTTACAGACTAAGATGTACAGTGTAACAACAGAAGTAAAAGGGCCAGTCCTCATGGGGGTTTACAAATGAAGACAATACGGTACTCAAGAGGGATTAACAACTCTATTAACAAATCAGAAGCCAGCAATTACAAAGGACAATGGCGCAAACCAATCAAAAATCGGGGCGGAGAGTGGGCAGAGCTTCAAGTCCATTCTCTAATCCAGCATACCTCGCAGCGCATGCGCTGCCAAGGCTCGGCCTAACAATTCTTGTTGACGGGTATCATAGAGTACATTGACTCAAGCCTGTAAACAAGTCAAACCTCAAGAAGCCAACATAAGCCTAAACATGGCCTTACATATGGTATTAGTATTCTTTTTTTTTTTCAGTTCACAAAAATTTTTATTGAGAGAGATAAGCGAGCATTACAATAATGAGCATATATCAGGCATGGTTCAAGTGTCAACAAAAGCATATTATAACGGGAACAGAGGGGGGATAAATTAAATTAAATACAAACAATAAGGAAAAATAGGCATTGCATCAGTACATTTTCAAGCTTCACAACCATAAGGGGTGCTAGATAATCATACTACTTAGTGAGGTCAGTATCTTGGCTAAAGAGGCAATACGATCTATGACAAAGCGTAGACAACAATTTAGTTGGTAGGTATTGAAGGGGTTCTATCGGGAAGGGAGCATGTGTGCAACAGATAATCATGGCGGTTTGAATAGGTCGAAGTGAGCGTCTAGCGAGGACCATAGTTTCCTATAGGGGGGACGCCAAGGTGTAGCGGCAAGCGCTATATTGTCGGCTCCTCTGAGATTCGAAACCCAGTTGAGCCAGTGGGGGAAAGAGGCTTTGCCGGTGTCCTTCCAATTATTCAGTATGATTTTAACCGCCGCTGTCAAGAGTAGGTCAAGTAGGGTTCTGTCATTTTCATTGAGGGTGACAGCTTTGGTAAAACCCAAGACTAAGGTTGCAAATTCTCTCGGGAGCGAAACATGTAGCACTTTGGTAATGAAATCGAAGATTCTATCCCAGTAGCCGGAGAGACAAGGGCATTTGAATATTAGATGTTCAAGGTCCCCACCCTCCGCCATACAGTTCCAGCAGTAGTCATCTTCTTTGATGTTGTGCAAGAAGAGTCTCTTGGGGGTCCAGAAAGCTTTATGGAGAAGCCAGAATTTAGTTTGGGATAGCGTAGGGCTTATTTTGTGACGTGTGGTAGACTCCCATATTCTGGCCCACTCTGTTTCCGAAGTAGGTGTGGAAGAGTATGAATCCCAAAAGGACTGTGTGGATGTTGTCAGTTTGGAGCTCTGTGGGCGGATCAATTTGTACACTCTGGACACCTGATGACCCAGTCTATTAAGAGTGTGAAGGTAGCCAGGGAGGGAGGGGGTGGTGTCGTTCAGATCTGCTTTGGAGAGTGCCACTTTGAGATGTAAGAAGTAATAGAAATCTATGCTCTGGAGTTGAAACTTATTTTGTAGCTCGCAGAAAGTGAGCGGCGACGAACCATCAAATAGCTGGTGAGGGAAGTGTATACCCTTCTCTATCCAAGTAGGATTATTCAGTGGTTTCCCTTTGTATAGCAGTTTGGTATTGTGCCACAGCGATTCCCACATTGATTTACAAAATTGGTGGGGTAAAAATTTGCTTACATGAAGGAGGGCAGCCTTCGTGTGTCTGAATATGGTACCTGAGGATACAGTGGGTTGAGGTTTGGTAGTGAGGAGGGTGGAGGGGTTAAGGCCTTGAAGAAGGGATTTTTCCACCAACAGCCACACCGGGGTGTAGTCTGTGTGTGGAGTTAGCCAAAATGACCCTTGTCTGGCTAAAAATGCAGTTTGATAGAGCCTAAAGTCTGCCAGATTGACGCCTCCTAGGGATTTATCAAGCCGTAGTTTTTTCAGGCTAATTCTGGCCTTTTTCCCTTGCCAAAGGAAAGAGGTAATCATTTTATCTAGTTTGGAGAGGAATTCTTTGGAGAAGGTGAGGGGTAGCATAGGGCTCAGGTAGTTGATTAGTGGCGATATCATCATTTTTATAGTTTCAACCCTTCCCCTCCAAGTAATAAAGCGTGGGGACCAGCCATCAAGGATTCTTTTATCTTTTGTCAGTGTCAACGTTTCGTTGTGTTTGATGGTGCTCAATAATTTATCGGTAAACTCTATCCCTAAGTATTTTATAACTTCTGTTTGCCAAGCTAGACCCGAGTTACCAAGAACTTCTTTGGTGGTGAAGATGTTTAGTGGTTTAACTTCGGATTTGTCTTTGTTTAGCTTATATCCCGACAAGTTTGAGTATTTGCTGATTGAGGTCATAAGACCCTCGATTGATTTGGCCGGGTTTTCTGTCGCAATCAATATATCGTCAGCATATGCTGCTAATTTTATCTGAGTATCTCCAAAGGAGACTCCCTGAATGTCCTTATTCCGTTTGATGTCAGTTAGAAGGGGTTCAAGGGCCAAAAGGAAGAGTGCCGGTGAAAGTGGGCAACCCTGTCTGGTGCCTTGGTAGAGGCGAAATGGGTTGAGAGGGTACCATTGAGTGCCATTCGAGCCGAAGGGGAGGAGTAAAGGGCCATCACCATTGTGATGAAAGATTGACCGAGGTTGAATGAACGCATACAGTGTTGAAGAAAAGACCATGACACCTTATCGAAGGCCTTTTCAGCGTCCAGGGTGATCGCGACCATCGGAGATTGGCAGTTGTTAGCTTTCTCTAGAATATGACACAGAAGTCTGGTATTGTCATTTGACATCCTGTGTTTCAGGAAGCCAACTTGCGATGGGCTTATTAAATTGGGAAGAACAGCGTTTAGGCGGTTTGCCAGGATCTTAGCATATATCTTGCAATCAAGATTTATCAAAGAGATGGGGCGGTAGTTTTTGGTGTGGAGAGGGTCTTTCCCCTCTTTAGGGATTACGATTATGGTAGCCTCACTCATTGAAGGTGAGATACATCCACTGGATGCCGTAGAGTTGAGAACAGTGTGGAGCGTAGGTGTAAGTTGGTTTTCAAAGGCTTTATAGAAAGATGCAGTGAAGCCATCTGGGCCGGGGGCTTTGTTATTTTTTAGAGATTTGATGGCCGCTGTGATCTCTGTTTTACTGATGGTGGATCCTAATCGTAGTTTGTCAGTTTCTGATAGTTTAGGAATATCGAGAGATTCGAGATAGTCGGTGCAAGATGCTACGTCCAGCGGCTTGTCATTCTTGTAGAGGTTTTCATAGAAGGTTTTAAATGTATCTAGGATTTTAGTCTGATTGGTGTGGGTAATATTTGCGGAGTCTTTTATTGACGATATGGTTGACAGCTTTTGCTTACGTTTGAGATATTAAGCTAGCAATTTACCTGCTTTATTTCCTTCGCAAAGTTTTAGGGCTTTGAAACGGTTAATCCAAACGCCCGCTCATTTACTAGTAATGGCATTGTATTCATATTTCTTTTTAGTGAGGAGGTCGAGGGGTGTGTGGTCTTGGGGGTTGGATTTATGCTGGGCTTCTAGGATTCTGATATCTAGTTCGAGTTGTTCCAGGTCTTTGTTTAATTTTTTATTGGTTTTAGCTCTAATATTTATAATGACTCCACGGATTGTGGCCTTAAGAGCATCCCATAGAGTGTTAGGCGTGGTATTTGCGGTATTGTTTAGGAGTAAGTATTCCTCAATGGCGTCCGCTATCCTAAGTTTTTCCTCTGGGCTGGTTAGAATTTCTTCATTAAAGCGCCATCTTCTAGGTGGGCGGATCGAGCGGGAGCCTGCAAGTTTGGTGTGAATACATGCATGGTCGGAAACCAGTTTGGGGGCAATGCCAGTTTCTTCAATCAGGTGTGCGAATGATGTGGATAACAAGATAAAATCAATACGTGAATAGGAATTATGTGGAGCAGAATAAAAGGTGTAGTCTCTCCCATCGGGGTTCTGGAGTCGCCAAGAATCCTTAAGGCAGTAGCGCTCACAGAGGCGTAGAAGGGCCTCATGCGACCGTGAGGGGTGGAATGAGCATTTGGATTGTCTGTCTAATAAGGGGTCTAGGGGCAGGTTAAAATCGCCCCCCACTATTAGTAGGTCATCTTGGGGGATATGTTCGATGGACCGAGAGACTGAGTCCCAGAACGTGGGATCATCGGAATTAGGGCCATATATATTCACTACGTGAATGGGATCATCCTCTCTGCGCAGATGAGTCACTAATAACCTGCCTTCTGTGTCGTGAGTGTGTGATAGCAGTGTCAGATTGTCTTTTTTCGATAACAGTGTGATTACTCCACCTTTCTTGTGTGGTGCAGGAGAGGACAGGACATGGGATGACCAATGGATGTTAAGGAATCGCAAGTCATCTTCAGATAGCTTGGTTTCCTGCAGAAGGACGATGTCCCCTTTTGTTTTTGCCAGATAATCGAACACTTTCCGCCTTTTCACCGGATGGTTAAGTCCTTTGACATTTAGTGATATTACGTTAAGGTCGTCTTTGATTAAATTGGTGTTAGCCATCGGTGATATATTTTATCACTAGGTGGAAAGCTGGCGGCGAGATGTGAGAAAAGCGAATTGTTGTGACCAATTCGAGCACCCTATTCTGACAAAATCGGATAAGTTTGAATGCAACATTTATTAACAAGACGTAAAAGTTGGTTAATTGAGTTGCGTGCCTACAGCAAGGTGTGGAGAAACAATAAGGGATCAAGCGGACTTGGCGTGGTGGGTTGTGCAAGGTATATCTGTGAAAATTAAACATCATAAAAAACAGAATATGATACAAAATGAGGAGGAAACTACTGAAACTCCGACAAGTGTCTGCTCCTATATACTCTCTCTTTTCCCCTTCCCCTAGGTGAACCCTCCCTCTCCCCCCTCCCTCCCTCCCCCCAAATACGTACGTAGGGAGTACGACGACAGTACCGTGCTACGCAAAACAGGAGTAATAATAACATTAATGAGTACATATTATCAATCCCAAGATGAACGTAGGTGGCTAGTATAACCAACAAGTAAGTGACACAGAATAAACTTTTAGCTAAAATACGAGTAAACAGGTCATAAGAAGGCATCGACCTAGTATAAGACAAGTAGGCAAAGAACTGTTTTAAGATTATGGAGCTATCTAGTAAATACGCCCATGGTGTACCAGTTGGGATAACCTACCCCCATTAAGTGTTAACTTAGTGGAGTATTAGGTCCAATTTTCAAGGCGCTACCTGGAAATGAGCAATTTGTATTGTTTGTACTCATTGCTCTAATTGTAACAAACTGTGCAAGGCAATAATCATTCAGAGTCGTAATCAGTCTCACATTACAAGAAGTCACTGTGATGGCCTAAGAGGCCAAGGCTACAAACTCACGGTACTGAGGAATCGATGAGCCTGGCAGACAGTAACTAGGGACGCGTGTCAAGAGCCGAGTAAAGTTCTACGGTGGAGGATCAACTCGAGGCATCCGCTGCGGGTCCTCTGGTGAAGTAACAAGAGGCATTGGAACTAATTGGCTGCGTCTTGTTACTCGGACAAGTGGTCTTCCTTTTGTTGGAAAGGCCGGTTGATTGGTCCATTTCTTGAGTTGGGCATTCTTTGAGATGGTGTGCCAGGTCTCTCGGGTCCGTGAAGAATCTTGGACGACCATTTATCATGATTCTGAACTTGGCTGGTCCTGCGAAAGAGAAGGGGATGTTCTTGGATCTAAGTTTGGGTCGGAGGTCCAGGAAACCCTTGCGTACATCCATCGTATCTTTGGAAAAGTCCTGCGTGAAGATGATCTTGTGGCCTTCCCAGATAATGGAGTGATTTTTTCTTGCATACTGGAGAATCAATTCAGCGTGTTGAAATCTAAGCGGTTTGCAGATCATTGGCCTGGGACCTTTAGCATGATTGCTCGTGAAGGTAGGGATCCTATGTGCCCTGTCCAGTTCGAGGCCATGTTGGAACTCAGTCTTGGTAATCATGGGGATCCATGATTCTAGAAAAGCCACGCAAGAATCAGCATCTTTTTCTGCGTTTTCTGGTATGCCGAAAATTCTAACGTTGCCCCGTCTGTTACGGTCCTCCAACTCCGCGTTATGGCGTCTGAGGGCGTCGGTGGTGTTTTCCAGGCGCTGTATTCTGGATGTTGACTGTCGCGACAGATCTTCCACATCGCTAATCCGTTGTTCTGCGGCTCCCAGGCCTGAGTTTAAAGCACTCATGTCGGCCCTAATCGCAGTCAATTCGAGTTGCATTGAGTCAGTATTAGCTTTGGTTGATTTGGAGATATCCGTAAGGTCTGACAGTTTCTTCAATATCATCTCCATCGTAGCCGCCATGTCTGCTTTGCTTTTGATGGGTGAGTCGGAAATCAGAGGTTCTGGTTTCACCTTTTTTGGGTTGTTTCTGTCTTCTCTGTTAGCCATTGTGTTAGGGAAGTTTGGCACTATTAACCCCGCTGATTTTGTGTAGAAGGAGCTTGAATCAAGAGGGTCCAGATGTCGAGTGCGATAAAGCAGTGGTCAGCGTCCAGTGCGTGGGCAAGAGTTGGTGGACAGGAACCTAAAGCCACACGGATACGAGGGTGGTACGTGACAGTCACCAGAAGCACAGGAACGTGGGCAGATTATCACGTTCGTTAGCGCTGGTTTTGTGTTGGTTAGTGACCTCAACAGACAAGGAAAGAGCTAATGGAACTCACTTGTAGGGGACCGCCTCCACGTGGCAATAATAGTAGCACCCCAGCACTCATTCCTCATGTTGGCATTGGTGAGAGCAATTGCTGGTCTGAGGGCATATGCTGGACGAAGTTTCTGCCTCTTGACTTGATTTTCGCCGACTTGTTAGGGATACCAGGGCCAATGAGGTGCTCTCCCTACTCACCCTGTACTTAGTCGTGTAGGATCGTGGTTGGTAGAGAATCCTCTATTGGTGATAAACAGCGGGGCAGTGTCCCAGTCGAAAATTGGCTAAGCGCTGGTTAGATCGCTTTATATAATGTCAGGAGAGGTGGTTGGTTACTTTCCCTTCGTTTGCCTGCTCTCTAGTCGCTCGGTGAAGGCGCTCGCGTAACTGGAGGAGCCGCCATTTTAGGGTCAGGCAGGACGTGCTGAACAAACTAATGATGCGGACGGTTAGGTGGTAATCCTCACCTTAAAAGAGGAGATCTGTGTGGCGTTGGAGCGGCTCATGTTCCCTCGGATACTTCGGTCCTGCTCTGCGGTAGTAGGGCGCGAAGACACTACGTTCCGTCAGGCGAAGCCGTCCTGACACCGAGGCGCCATTTTAACTCATACCGATGTCGGCGCGTGGAGGAGTGAAAAAACCAGCTTAAGTCCACAAGTAAGTGTCGGCCAGCCCCGTTCAGGGATCCGGAGGGTGCCACATGCCTTTAGGCAGCGAAGTCCGCGATCAGCAGTTGCAGCGAGTCTCGATAACGGTGGGAAAGGGATCGAAATCGCTCTCCTGTAGAGCGGAGCTCCAGGTTAGGCGGCCATTCCCACTGCTGTCCAAGCCACGCCCCCCATGGTATTAGTATTCCGAAGCAGTCTGGCCGACCTGTCGGGTCAATTGAAACGCCTATTCATTATAAATAAATATTTTTGCCGCTGCTTGGTAATACTAATATCTTAAACAAAGAATGTTTCGCACAAGCGTTGAAGCGTAACGTAGAAATACAAGATAAAAGATTAAACTGGTAAAAGTTATATTGAGGAAGAAAGTCAGTCAGATGTAGAACGAGAGCCTCCATTTTCCTGCCCCTGGCAGACCGAGCTCCTGAGGTGAGCGGCCGCCATGTTCCCCTCTGCTGAGCGTAGCCAATTCTGCTGTTCAGCGGCCCCAGTAGGGCCAACAGAGGACGCATCTCATCAGTTAGTGCCGTTAAGGCCTCCTAGGTGGGGCGTTAACGACTGGGGCATGGCGAGATATCCTGCTAACAGCAGCTTAGCCTCTTTCCCGCCCTCCCTTGGAAGCCATCAGACATTACTATGCTGCCAACCAGATACAGCTTCTTAGGAATGCGTGACTCCACCACTCTGCCCCTAGTTTTATCTGTCCCACGCCTCTTATAAACCGGATGTGGGCTTCCAGCGGGCAAGGGAACAACAGCTGGGGCGGACCAGCCTCCATCTTTCTGCCATCAGGGAGGGATGGATTCCGATGCCGGCAGCCCCGCCATTCATTAATGGTGCTAATGCTGGAAGCAATAAAGGAAGGCGGGATATACGATTAATTAAATCATGCTGATAATTAACTTTCATTAAAGGGGAATCAATAAAGCAGCTGAGTCAGTCGGATAGCTAGCACGTGCCACAGCTGCTGGCAGTCCTGGAAGTCAACGAGGAGGGACCCCGCACTCACTTCCTGTGAGGTATGAAGGCGTCCATGGTAGAGCTTCTCTCACACATCGTTAGAGAGAGGAAAGAGATTGGTGCAGCCAGCACTTACGTCATACTGTCCAGACGAGAGATCGACAATGGTATTCAACAGAAGTGGGTGAGCCAACAGATTCACAGGGAGAGCGTAGCCAATGATCTGGCTCGGATCTTAGAGCCCTAGCACGAGCCGAGCCATGAAAATGTTTGTTATGTTTATCACACAACAAACATAACATAAAATATGATAAAGCTGCTTCAAGATTCAAAGAAGTTTATTTCCCCAACAGGCAAAGCTTTGACATCAATACATCATGTTGTAGCGAATATATGATGTTACCACGAATACAAGTTCCACGCATGGCAATACCACGCGAATTTTAGTTCGCAAGTGGCTTTACCACGCTGGAATTTGCAACGAAGGATTATACCACGCATTTTAACCTTCGTTTAAACACAAATAATAAAGAATATTTTCTTACCTGACACCTTCCCGTCTTTCACGAGCAGCCCGTACTTCCATCCACCATCGAAACAAGCGTCAAAACACGTCTGCCAAAATTAAAAAAGGACTACTATTTTGACGTAACGGCACGTCTTTGGGGGAGGCACTTTCCTTTTACCTCGGTGGTACTGAAGTGCGTTTTTTTTTAAATTTAATTAACCCGCTCCTTTGTTTATTTTTGGGGGGGAGACCCCCCAGGCCCCCCCAGCCCCTCCCCCAGCCGACCCCCGCCAACCCCCCAATCCCACGCTGAACGACTGGAAGGAATTCCACGCCTCCCCCTAGCCAGAACGTATATGCGTGGTAAAGACTGTCGTTGAAGGCATACGCGTGGAAAAGACGTTTGCGAGGTAAGTGCCTCGTAGTAAACGTCACGCGTAGAAAAGCCTTCGTTGAAAATGATGTTTCCCGTTGTAGCAAGCACTGCATCGAGAAGTAACAATAGGTTTTTGTTCAAGTGGTATTTTGAACTCACATAAATATTTGCCTACAGTCACACAGTTTAAGAGGGGAAGTCGTGATTTATCCAGGTTTTCTGATTTCACTGTATATAAATCAGTCAGGAAATGGGTATTATTTGTCTTTCCTTGTGTTAAAGCATTGTTTTCAACCTGGGTGCATTTTTCTGCACTTTTTAATAGCGTGAACTCGACCGAAGGTATTGGAGCGATTTACATGAACGTTATTTCCATTACACAAGGTCACATTCATTGTTTATAGGCAGCGGGGAATGAAGGGATTCGGGAAGAAACAAAGGAAGTTGAGCCAGGGCTGAGACACAAACCTGGTCTGCAGTTTTTTGGCAGTTTTATAAAGAGCGAACTCAACTCAGAGATATCAGAGCGCTTTACATGAGCACCAGCTGCATTACAGACAGATGCATTCATTTTTAGGCGCGGATAAGTGATTTGCTCAGGATCACAGGATGTTGGCCTACCGCCGAGACTCGAACCTGGGTCCCCATCTTCATAGATGGACACTCTAGCCGTAAGGCCACACCCAGGGTAGATGGAGGCAGACACACACTACATGAAAACTCAGCTTGTTATGGGCTCAGGGTTACAACTGGACCTCAAGCTGAGCTGGAGCCGGGCTTCAGGCTCAAGCCTGTCTCGAGCTTTCAGTGTCCCACCCGCCTCTAGTATTCAAAGGCAAGTTACTGACATACACGGCATAAGAGAGGGGAGATAGTGTTCAGGCAGCGCTCCGCTCACCTACTGTAGGTGTGAAGGGGATAGTGTTCATGAAAGAAATGGGGCTCATGCCAGAACTTCTGCCATACACCGAACCAGAGAGGAAGATGAGGCACATGCATTCGCCTCCCTCGCACAATACAAAATAAAAGTTTTTTCACAGGCAAATTACCCTCTCACATTAGGGCAGTGAGGGCAGATAGTGTGGGTGGGCGTTCTGACCTCGCACCTTGCAAGCAAGAGAAAGAAGATGTGGCACATGCCAGAGATGCCCTATGGCAGGTAGTATTGCTGGCAGGCACTACTGATGCCAGGTAATATTGATGACAGGTAGTATTGATGGCAGGCAGTACTGATGGCAGGTAGTATGATGGCAGGCAGTACTGGTGGCAGGTAATACTGTTGACAGGTAGTATTGATGGCAAGTAGTACTGATGGCAGGTAGTACTGATGGCAGGCAGTACTGATGGCAGGTAATGTTGATGACAAGTAGTATTGATGGCAAGTAGTACTGATGGCAAGTAGTACTGATGGCAGGTAGTACTGATGGCAGGCAGTACTCATGGCAGGTAATATTGATGACAGGTAGTATTGATGGCAAGTAGTACTGATGGCAGGTAGCACTAGTACTGATGGCAGGTAGTACTGATGCCAGGTAAGATTGATGACAGGTAGTATTGATGGCAGGTAGTATTGATGGCAGGCAGTACTGATGGCAGGTAATATTGATGACAGGTAGTATTGATGGCAATTAGTACTGATGGCAGGTAGTACTGATGGTAGGCAGTACTGATGGCAGGTAGTACTGATGGCAGGTAGTACTAATGCCAGGTAATATTGATGACAGATAGTAGTGATGGCAAGTAGTACTGATAAGGGCAGAAAGCCCGAAACCGGTCCTTGGATGCTTGTTTCCAGTCCAGGGAGGACCTGGCCTGGCAGTTCGGGCTGGACTGTTCCCATGGGGCACAGGGTCAAGACTGATTTGTATATGGCTGGGTTCAAACTAGAATGGCCTGGTGAGCAAAAAAACGATGGATTTAGGCCCAGATCCCTGTACTGGGATGAATGTATGACATTGTTCTGCATTCTATCCATCAACTGTTGTTTTTGCAAGTAGTACTGATGGTAGGTAGTACTGATGGTAGGCAGTACTGATGGCAGGTAGTACTGATGCCAGGTAATATTGGTGACAGATAGTATTGATGGCTAGTAGTACTGGTGGCAGGTAGTACTGATGGCAGGCAGTACTGATGGCATGTAGTACTGATGCTGATGCCAGGTAATATTGATGACAGGTAGTATTGACTGCAAGTAGTACTGATGGCAGGCAGTACTGATGGCAGGCAGTACTGATGGCATGTAGCACTGATGCCAACTAATATTGATGACAGGTAGTGTTGATGACAGGTAGTATTGAACGCAGGTAATATTGATGACAGGTAGTATTGATGGCAAGTAGTACTGATGACAGGTAGTATTAATGGCAGGCAGTACTGATGGCAGGTAATATTGATGACAGGTAGTATTGATGGCAAGTAGTAGTGATGGCAGGTAGTACTGATGGCAGGTAGTACTGATGCCAGGTAATATTGATGGCAGGTAGTACTAATGGCAGGCAGTACTGATGGCAGGCAGTACTGATGCCAGGTAATATTGATGACAGGTAGTATTGATGGCACGTAGTATTGATGGCAGGTAGTACCGGTGGCAGGCAGTACTGATGGCTGGTAGTACTGATGTCAGGTAATATTGATGATAGGTAGTATTGACGACAGGTAGTATTGATGGCAGGCAGCACTGATAACAGGTAATATTGATGACAGGTAGTATTGATGGCAGGTAGTACTGATGGCAGGTAGTACTGATGGCAGGAAGTGCTGATGGCAGGTAGTACTGATGCCAGGTAATATTGATGACAGGTAGTATTGATGGCAGGCAGTACTGATGGCAGGTAATATTGATGACAGGTAATATTGATGGCAAGTAGTACTGATGGCAGGTAGTACTGATGCCAGGTAATATTGATGACAGGTAGTATTGATGGTAGACAATACTGATGGCAGGTAGTACTGACAATAGGTAGTACTGATGGCAAGCCTGCACTCACTCATAAGAAGGCATGCCTATGGTTGCTCTACTGGTCTCCCTGGTGCAGTAATCACAGGGGCCACATTGATGTTTAAATGAGAGAGTTCTTGTGGTGCCAAGAAATCAGCCATCAATGCGTTCAGTCCGTAAGAGAAAGTATTGTCACCAAGTGAGTAGTCCGAGGCTTAACTCAAGAGTTTATGAGCTGAGGCTAGGAGAGAGAAACATAGATATAATGAAATATAAATATGTAGCCAAAGTGTGTGTGTACACATTTGAACAAATATACAGTATAAAGAGAATCAAATAACTGGAAAACACAAAAAACCTCACTAAACACAATATTAAGTGTGGTAGACAGAACTGAAAACAGTGGTGGCCAGCACGGCTCACGGTTCGGGTGCAGCGGGGTGTGGGGGGGGGGGTCTCGCAAAAAAAACCAACATTTACCTTTCCACCTGGTCCTGCGTCTCTGCTCCTGCTCTCCTGCGTCGGACTCCTGGAACAGGAAGCACCCTGCATGCAGGCTCCCCTGACCAATCACAACACTGCAATGCAGTGTTGTGATTGATCTGAGCGCTGTGACACAGCACTCAGCCAGAGGCTGGAGGGGTGGGCATGTTCTCCACACAGGCTGTAATGCAGCCTGCATGGACAACAGGGAAGGTGCGCATGACTGTTTTGGGCAACCCGAGAGGGCCAGCCAACCAGTCACTGCGCACTTTGGAGGGTTCTGGGTTCTACCACTCCTCCCCTGCTCTGCAGCCACGACCCCTCATGCAAAGCTGCCACAGCAGGAGGACAAGATAGAATTATAGTAACTTTATGTTATTATCATTTAATTTTTTCCTTTATTTTCTAGCTTGAAGGCAGTGGTGGGAGGCTCTTCAGCCTTAGCGGAGGAACCAGCACTGGCTGAAAATCTCACTACACAAATGGAAATGTCAAGTGGAGTCAGATCAGATGTAAAACAAAGTACAGTATTGAAACCAGAACCCTTAGGTAAACACTATATGATTTATTTATGCATTTTTATATAGTGCGTACTTTACCCAAAGGATTCAGAGCGCTTTGCAAGAGAACCCGTTACATTACATGAGGACATCAGAGTACATGGATTACATACAAGATACGAAACAGATACATGCGTCTAAAGACAAAAAAGTAGGTATAATTTGCCAATATTGGCAGAAAGTGAGTGTAGGAGAGTAGGATCTGCCTACTATGGTTTCCCCCACTTTTTGCTGTGTTTCACTGATTTATCGACTTTAGTCTGGCTGGGGCCCTGCTAACCAGGACCCCAGCCTACCTGCTTCCTCTCCAAATTGATTGCATGTACATTAGGTACACTCCAGATGGGTTACTGGGTTACCCTTGTGAGTCCCTAGTATATGGTACCTTAGGTACCAAGGACATAGGTACTCTAGAGGCCAACCAGGGGTTGAAGCATGTATTATGCGTTCCAAAATGGCACCACAGGTCTGCTACTGCAGCCTGGGTAAGATGGTACTTGTACACCTGACTTAGATATAGCATACCTATATCTACCTATATATATAGACACATATAAACATGTTATTCACTCCTATGGCAGGCCTTGACAATCCTGAAGGCAGAGTGCTTGGTTTTGTGTGAGAGGGTACCCAAGCATGAGCTGAGCCCCTCTGCAGCTTTCAGAATCCCTTCCTTATAGCTGTTCTATGATACAGCCATACCATATACTCTTATGTGCATTATAACCTCGCTGTAAATGCTAACTTTGGAATGGCTGAATGTTTGGAATCCTACCTCCCCCCCCCCACCAGTTTTGGTGGCAGGGGTAGAATTCCACCCTTCTTGAGGGAGAAGACACGTACAAACGTACTTACCCGGTAATAGTTAGAAAGAGCCCCAGCATCACAAAATGGATGCTGCTGCCACAGACACGGTTTGGGGCAGGGTGGGTGCATTGACAGAATGTTTTTCAGACACTGCCTGGGGCACACAAGGTGTCCCTGTGCATACCCCAATTCAAACCGGTTGCTGGGGCACTCAGTCCCAGCTCTGGCGCAAAACTGGACAAAGGGGAAGGGGTGTTACCACCCCCTCCCCAGGTCCTCCCATAGGTGGGACCTTAGAATTAGTCCAACCCCTAAACTTAGTATAAGTATAGGAACCCAATCCCTAGGACTTTAGATTACCCTGGATGAAACTCTGCAACATATATCTTGGACCTTCAGCATTCTAGACAAGAAGACTGAAGAAATCTCCCTTGGGGTCAAGGAGTGACCCCCCTGTTCAAACAGGCACCAAAGAAGCATCTTGCTGGTCTGCATTTTCGAGGCTCCCGTCGGATCCCGAAGAATCTCCGAGGCCAACACGAATCCCCAGCAAAGCTGAGACCTGTAGCCATCACGAGAGACGTGGGACCGGAACTCCTGGACATCCAGCACATTTGCTAGTGCATTAACTTCCCAAGCTTTCCCAAAGTTGTGCATTGGGATCTTGTAGTCCAAGCCCTGCGCACCTTTTGCACCGAAGCTTGGAGGCCTACACGCCATGAGTGTTCCGTGGGTCCGCTTCCTGCATTTCTGCTTGAGGCCCCCTCGCGATCCCTGGTCTGTCAACTGGTGGGTCCCCACGAAGGAATCTCTTTTGTTTCTTGGGTTTCTCTGGTTGCTTCAGATGTGCCCTGACTCCCCTCCAAAGGGTGAGTCCCTCAGACCTTGCTGGTCTGAACCGAAGCCAATCTTTCCATTCTGTGTGGGTAGCTGTTGCCAAAGCTTGTTTGGTCCAATCCAGATACCAACACTGCAGCACTCGACATCCAACATGGGACAGCTTGAATCCAGCTCCTGGTTGTCGTTGATGCCTCCTGGACCTCGTGGCTGAAGAGTCAAGCTTCACCTACATCACCTGAAATCACCCGACATCGGCTGGCATCTTCTTGTCGCCTTCCTGGTCACTGGCTAGTGACCCAGACTCTGTCCCCTCTGCTTTCAGGTTCTTCATATCTCCGATCCACCCTTGGATCCATCCGGACACTTTTCATCTGGTCGCCTGCAGCCCTTCTTTGCAGCTCTCCATAGTAAACGATGACAAAACCCAACACGAAAAGATGCCTATGCACCCGGCTTCCCTGGGTGAGGTACACGAGTACTTCGGTGCTCCAGTGGGTCTTGACTCTCGAAGTGTCCAGTACTGAAGGGGTTTTACCGTAGTCCACTCCGAAGTGTCCTTATTCTTTAAAATTCTAACATTAACTTTCTCCATAGAAGTCAATGGTGATTCGCGGCTGTGTTTAGACACTGCACGCGTCCCCCGCGGGTCTCCTGCTTCCCTACCTTGGGTGGTTCCTGGTTGCCCAGCGGTTCTACAGGCCCAGGCCTTGTCTCTATGTTCAGAGTGGTACTTATCTCGTTGTTATGAAAGAATGAAACAAAAACAGTAGACCCAACTAGGTAGTGTGAAGAGCATATGTTTATTCCACCAGTCGATGGGCTTATGGTTACATGGAATTTGATAGATTACCTTAGCAGGCACGTGTCTGTTGGTCATTACCCTCCTGGATACACATTTGGTATAGAAGATTGTGCTTGGGGCAATGGGTCAGCCCACTTCAACAATTAACTCTACAGGGTGTAAGTTACAGCATTTTGTGCAATTAAATGTGCAAATAAACCTGAAAATGAGTGCTCTTCATTAGCAGGTCTAATGGGCCATTTCATTAGTTGTCCATTTTCTCATTTTGTAATGAATATGTCCCTCTTCATTAATTTACTTCTACATTTTGTTTAGTGGCCAGCAACTTCCTAGGCAGTGCTACTAGGCGGCTTGTTTGCTTCTCATTAAATTTGCAGAGTGCTACATCCTGTTGAGCCACTGCTTCTAAATGAGGTGGCCATATTGGAATTGAATTCATGCACACTATATCAATGTTATACTGTTTCAGGATGGCAGCAACATTTAGACACTGCACGCGTTCCCCTTGGTCTCCTGCGTCCCTACCATGGGTGGTTCATGGTTGCCCCAGCGGTTCTACAGGCCCTAGGCCTTGTCTCTATGCTCAGAGCGGTACTTATACCACTTTCGTAGTATATGGTTTGTGAGGCCCCTAGGACAAAACGTATTCTGTGCTAATTTACTGTGTGCTATTTAAGTTCCTGTGTTGCACTTTTTCCTCTAGCCTCATAAAGAGACTAGAGGGGTGTGTTTAGAATAAATACATATATTTCTATATATACCTGGTGTGGTTCTCCTTTCATTTGATCATTCATGAGGATATAGACTGGTAAAACAAGCTGCTTTACATTCCTTCAAGGCTTAGCCTGAAGGCTGCTCTCCACAGCTACCACTAGGATAGCTTTCTATAAAGGTTGTCTTTAAACCTACCCTCAATACGGGTCGTTTGGACTGGTGCAAGGTGCCCACTAGAATAGTGGACATCATATGCCAGGCAAACTTCTCACATTGCTGTGCAGCGTGTGGGATTCCAGCTTAGATTGTTTTACCAGATTATCTCAAGTGTTGATCATTTGAAAAACCACTAAAGGTACCATAGGTACATATAATACAAGTGTAGGAGGATGGATATCTGACTATGGTTACCCCAGATTTTTTGCCTTGTGTTTAGCTGGTTTTCGACTTAGTTGGCCTGGGATCCTGCTAATCAAGACCCCAGGCTGTCTGCTCTCACTGTAAAATGGACTCCATGTACTCTAGGTACATCTCCAATTGGTATTTGGGTTACCTTATCAGCCCCTGTATAGTGTGCCATAGGCACCCAGGGCATAGGTGCATCCAAAGCCTACCAGGGGCTGCAGCATATCTTTTGCCACCACTGGCTGGCCATCCAAACTGACACAACTGGCTGATCACTCAGCTGGGTCAAGGTGGTGTAATCACCCCTTGCATAGATATAGTATTCCTGTATCTACCTTTACATATAGACACATATGCACCTATAAGTCACTCCTATGGCAGGCCTTAACAATCCTGAAGGCAGAGTGCTTGGTTTTATGTGAGATGGTGCTCTAGCATGAGCTGAGCCTGTCTGCAGCTTTCAGAACCATGCCCTCATAGCTGTTCTATGATATTGCCATACCATATACTCTTAAGTGCATTATAATCCTCGCGGTTATTGCTAACTTTGGTTTGGCTTTATCGAAACATGTCGTGTAAGGTGTCATACGCTTTGGAATACTACCCCCTCGCCAGTTCTGGTGATGGGGGTAGCATTCCACCCTTCTAGAGGGAGAAGACATGTTACTTTCCTTAAACGCGGTTAAAATCAACCAGAGCCCCAGCATCACAAAATATATGCTGCTGCCACAGAAACAAGTCTGACCTCCTGCTGCTGGGAGCCCTTCCAGCACGGGAGGCTTGGACAAAAGGTTTCCTGTCACAGGGAGGTGCTAGCACCACCCCAGACAGGAGATAGTGGATTGAGGCAGGGAGGGATGAAAGAAACGAGACATGCCTGGGGTGCACAAGGTGCCCCATGCATAGGCCAGTTCAAGCCGGTGCTGGGGCACGCCAGCCCCAGCTCTGGTGCGAAACTGGACAAAGGGAAAGGGGTATAACCACCCCCTTACCTGGTCCCACCCATAGGAGGGACCTAGCAGGTAATCCAGCCCCTTGATTTGGAATAAAGGTAGGAGCTGCGTCCTAAGACATCAGATTATCCTGACTGAAACTTTGAAACAGAACTCTGGACCTTCTACCATCTACTTTACAAGAAGATACTGAAGAATCTCCCTGGTGGCCAAGGAGTGGCCATCCTGCGCAAGCAGGCACCATCAAGCGCTCAACGACTTGATTTGTCCGATGCTCCCGCCGGAGCTCGACCACAGAGCCTGACAAGACCCAGACTTCCAGACCTCATTCAGCCCGATCCACAGCCACAGCAAAGCTGAGACCCGTGGACGTGACGTGTAAAGTGGGACCGGCCATCTTGAAAAGACTGCGAGATGCTTCCTGTGCAGCCCCCGAGGCACCCTCAAAGCTGTGCATTGGGGATTGAGAATCCCCAGCCTCGAGCACAAACTGCATTGAAGATCACCCCTCCACACTCACCGAGTGCTGCGTGGGGCCCTTTTGCATTTTCCTGCTTGACGCGTCTGACCGGTCACTTGCCTGTTGGCTAGTGGCCTCTGTGATGACAAAACCCGAAATCTACACTGCTGGTCTGGTTGCTCCAGACTGGCCCTTGCTTCCCTGCGAAGAAGAAGCCCCTCAGTCCTTGCTGGCCTGAGTAAGAAGCCCTCTTCAGTTCCTGCATGGGTTGCCTTTGCCAAGGCTTGTTGACTCCAATCCGGAAGCCGACACCGCCGACAGTGAGAGTCTTTGTGGGACAGTCCGTGCCCAGCTCCTGGTTAGCGTCGATGCTTCCTGGTCCACGTGGCAGCAGAGACAAGCTTCGCGACCAACCACCTGATTGCGCCCGACATCGCCTGGTTCCTTCCTGGTTCCACTCTGGTCACTGGCTAGTGACCCAGACTCTGTCCCCTCTGCTTTCAGGTAATCTACATCTTCGATCCACCCTTGGATCCAACCGGACTCTTCTCTCCTGGTCGCCTGCAGCATCTTTTCTCCAAGGCTCCATAGAACTCCACGACGAAACCCGACACACTTTGACACCTATGCACCCGCTTCCTGTGGGTGAGGTAACGCGAGTACTGCGGTGCTCCTGTAGAGATTTACATCCCTAGTGTCCTAGTTTCAGTGGTTAAGTTCTAGTCCAGTCGGAAGACTTCCAAATCTGCAACTTTCTAACCTTTACGCTCCATTGAATTCTATTGTTGCACGCGTGTGCATTTAGACACTGCACACGCATCCTGTGGGCCTCCCACGTCCTAACTGATGTTAGTCCAGTGTAGCCCCAACGATTTCCAAGGCCCTAGGCCTTACCATTGTTCGTGACGTGGTTCTTATACCACTATTTTAGTATATGGTTTTACGGGCCACCAGGGCCTATCCATATTTGTGCAACTTTTGTATGTTATATAAGATTTTGTTTAAACGCTTGTGCTTCTGCCCTCATAAAGAGTACAGAGGATTATTCTAGTAATAAATACATATATTTTTATAATATATAACTTGTGTGGTGTCCTTTCATTTGGTATTAAAAGGATTGCATTTGGTAAAACAGCTGGCTTCACACGCCCTCTTGAGTTTAGCCTAAGACTGCTTTTGTCCATGCTACCCCTAGGATAGCTGGTCTATAAGGTTGACTTACAACCAATCACCATAAGGGTTGTTTGGACTAGTGCAAGGTGCTCACTAGAATAGTGAACATCACATACCAAGCCAACTTCTCACAACAAGCTCATAATACAGTAAGTTCTACTGAACTTAGAGTTGTGTGTCAAGGGCTTAGCACACCCTTTCTACAACTCATGAGAGGTTTAGTAGGAAACAAATAGTGTAGGTAGTGCATACACCACACCTCACTAGTCTTGAAAAGCAGGACCTCTGCCAGATGTCAGTCATGTACAGACATCTAAGTATGACACATTCGCTTTCCAAGAGTTAAGGGCTCTATGTGCCATGGGAAAATTAAAGATAGGACAGAATCTTAATACCCAACACCTCATAGAGACATTATTGCTTGATGACTTTAGAAAGGCTACAGAGCCTGTAGGGGTAGGCAATGGGGTGGATACATCTGAGGAGGAGAATCCTAGTGGGTTACACCACCAGGACTCTGACTCTGATGAAAACCAGGCAGCTGACAAGGACCTAGACCTGGGGAGCCCAGCTCCTACTGGAGATGAGAAAGGGCAAGGTGGCCCTATCTATGTACCCCCAGGAAGAGTTGGTGGTGGGCCCAGAAGACCAAGATAACCTTCAGTGGAATCTAATCCTTCTGGGACATCTATAGGGTCCTCTGTCTCTTCTCATAGGAGGGGTACCTCCCAGGAGAAGAGAGAGCATCAGGTGAGAATGGAAGAAGCTCAACTGAGAATAAGGAGACAAAGAGTAGCCTTAAAGAAGGAAACCCTAGAGCTTGAAAGAGCAAGGAAAAAGATGGGGTTAGAACCCCATGGTGGCAGCAACTTCCCTAGTGGTAGGGATAGGTCTGTCTTATGACCATAGAAACCTTAACAAGATTGTTCCTCCCTATCAGAATGGGGATGACATCCACAAATGGATTATTGTACTGGAGAGGGCTTGCAACGTACATAAGGTATCCCAGGAGCAGTGGGTAGCAATCTTGTGGCTCTTCTTTGCAGACAAAGGTAGAGACAAGCTCTTCACTGTCAGAGAAGAGGATGCTGATGATTACAAGGTCCTGAAGAGTGCTCTAATAGATGGGGACGCCCGTTTTGGTTGATCACTTACCTGCCACGTCAATTGCCACACGCCACTCGTTGCTGGACCCCTGGGACTTGCCGGAGGTTGCTGGCACCCGTCTCTGCACCGGACTCTGTTGGGAGCCCCCATTTTCCTTTCGCCGGCGGAGACAACACTTCCCAGCATCACTTGCAGCAGGGGAAGCCGCGGTCATGCTCATGTGCGCCAAGAGGTGCATAAGAGGGGGCTTGGGCTACCGCAGCACGGGACGCACGCAGGTGTGCCCGGGCCAAGGGCGGGCCCGTCCGCGCCCGCCACGAGACCGGAAGAGGCTTGGCTGGGCCACCCCTATAACATCGCCATTAGAATTCCAGACACCCCTGAAGTCAGGAAGGAATCACTGACAAAATATCGACCTAGAAAATATCGACCTACAGATATATCGACGCTGAAATATCGAAGGCAAGAATATCGACATCCCATCTACAACACGGTAAGTACAAAAATATCGAAAAAAGAAAATATAGATGTTAAAAATATCGATGTTAAAAATATCGTTTTTTTCTGTAAAAATATGAATGTAAAATAAAGTAAATAACACTAATAAATAAAATAAACATAGTTAAAAATATCTAATAAGGTTTAAAATTAATAAATAATACATATATAATAATACATTAATTACACATATACAGACAATATATAATATATACTTACTTAACAATACGTTTTAATAATGTATAAATTAATAAAAAACTATTATAAATTACATATACATTTACAAACAAAACAAAAACAGATAAAAGTAAATAATTATGTTTATGTGTTAATAAATTAAAAAAATATATATACTTTTAATATTTTTAAAATTAATTATATACTACATTATCTAAAATGATACAAAAAATATTAAATAGCTAAATAAATAAAAATGCTATTCAAAATCCATAACTAAAAAAAATACAGTAATAAAAACGTTGTATAGCATAGAACTTAAAATCGCCATTCCCACTCCAGAGAGCGCAACAGTAGAGAAACCATTGGATAGCGTTGAGGTAAAAATTACTATTCCAACTCCAGAGAGTGCAACAGTAGGGAAAGCGTTGGATAGCGTAGGGGTATACATTACTATTCCAACTCCCTAGAGTGCAACAGTAGGGAAAGTGTTGGATAGCGTAAGGGTAAAAATTACTATTCCAACTCCAACAAGCATTTACAATGCAACGGTTTCGCCTCTTGAAAAGTTAGAACTATTGGCATTGTAAATGACAAAATTTTGATTAATGTGTTGGTTTTGAATACAGATAAATAAATGGCATTGTCACTTACATTGGCAATAGCTTAATCTCTCGCAAATGTGAGACCTATGGTACCCTACTGGACGAGCTCAGCAGGCAGCAATTACTTGCAGACGAGTTCTATAACACAACAGCGCTGTAAATGACAAGCGTTATTATCGCGGGCGGTTGTGGTACGCATTTTATCCAGTCAAGAACGGTTTGCTTTTGTATAAATAAAACAAACAAAGCCGTTGTAATTGTGTAGCAGATCTAAGCTACCAGATAGGACGTACTGGGAGAATAAACTTTCAAATAGTTTGAAACATTAGTATGCCGTTGGCGCAAAGACAGCCAGCCCATCTGCAGATATGTTGTGTCTGTCACGTTGTGTGCAACTGGAAATGACATGGCATGGATGTAACTTCTGCAGCAAGTATTCAAATCTCAATATATGTATGGATTATTCAGACATACAGAGAGGGGAGGCTGAGACTTACACCGAGTATATATAGCTATATAGGCGCATACACCTATAGATCTGAGTGGTAACCTATGTGCCCCATTAGCTAGTCAAACATCTCATTTATTTCCTGACTCGCGTCTCTCTATGATAATCGAGTCAATTTTACAGGTTCTGGTACGACAAAGACATTAGCGTTAAATACTTTGCGGCTACATTCGCCCCCTTGCCATGCAACCTGCTCGATTGAGATTAAGGAAAGGGAATTTCTAATGTTTTCCCCATGGAGGAAAAAAGCACAGGAGAAGTTACACGATTTATACTCTGGCAGAGAATTCTTCCACTGCTCCGTGTGAAGGGAAGCTTGCACTGCTGCTGCCTGTGCTGTGCCTGCTCTGTGTGTGAGGGAATCTTGCACTGCTGATGCCTGTGCTGTACCTGCTCTGTGTGTGAGGGAAGCTTGCACTGCTGATGCCTGTGCTGTACCTGCTCGGTGTGTGAGGGAAGCTTGCACTGCTGCTGCCTGTGCTGTACCTGTTCTATTCGTTGCGTGTCTAAGTGTTGCTGTGTGGGTGAAAGTGGCACAGAGCCTTTGATGTGGCCTGGCGCAGGAGAAATGCTGCTGCTGGCGTTGCGCGTGTGAGTGGCGTTGCACGTGTGAGTGGCGTTGCGCGTGTGAGTCGCGTTGCGCGTGTGAGTCGCGTTGCGTGTGTGAGTGGCGGTGCGTGCGTGAGTGGCGTTGCGTGCGTGAGTGGCGTTGCGCGTGTGAGTGGCGTTGCGCGTGTGAGTGGCGTTGCGCGTGTGAGTGGCGTTGCGCGTGTGAGTAGCGTTGCACGTGTGAGTGGCGATGCGCGTGTGAGTCGCGTTGGGCGTGTGAGAGGCGTTGGGCGTGTGAGAGGCGTTGCATGTGTGAGTGGTGTTGCGTGCGTGAGTGGCGTTGCGCGCGTGAGTGGCGTTGCGTGCGTGAGTGGCGTTGCGTGTGTGAGTGGCGTTGCGTGTGTGAGTGGCGTTGCGCGTGTGAGTGGCGTTGCGCGTGTGAGTTGCGCGTGTGAGTGGCGTTGCGCGTGTGAGTGGCGTTGCGCGTGTGAGTGGCGTTGCGCGTGTGAGTGGCGTTGCGCGTGTGAGTGGCGTTGGGCGTGTGAGTGGCGTTGCGTGAGTGAGTGGCGTTGCGTGCGTGAGTGGCGTTGCGTGCGTGAGTGGCGTTGCGTACGTGAGTGGCGTTGCGTGTGTGAGTGGCGTTGCGTGTGTGAGTGGCGTTGCGTGTGTGAGTGGCGTTGCGTGTGGATATTTATCTTTTTAATCATTCAGTGGCATAACTGAATGCATCGGCGTCCTTGCCTTAAAGGACAAAACAAACGTTTTTGGTAAAGATATTTGCAACTATAATTGATTGATAGTAAAGCTTGAACGTACAGTTGTATAACGACAACTCGTATTTTTGTCCTACGGTTATTGATACAATATATATCTTCAGTTAGCTTGGCTGTGTCCTTTTAAGATAAAATAAAAGTCGTTTCTTCTTGGTACAAGAAAGTATATCATCTAGGTAAAGACCATCAGACCTTGGAATGGGGAAAATACTCTCCGATGCTATAAATTTAGGCGACATCTTGCATAATTTGAGCTGTGTTTTCCGGCGGGGACCACCCGCACTTATTTTTGGGGACCACCCCTTATGATTCCACATCAGATACTTAGCGGGCGCAGGAGATGGAAAAACACAAAGGGGCTTACAAGCTTTGCGCCGCGAGTGCCTCACTTTGAATATGGGAGAAAGGATCTTGTAAATAAGCCTCAAAGTTCGGAAAGGAGTAGGAAGAAAAAGACGGCAAAACCGCCGCAAACGGAGAATGCAGGGAACTGCAAGAGTAAAATGAAAGGGCAGGGTGTGTTTGGTAGTGGATTAAAGAGGCACGGGGTGGATTTAAGGCTACCAGCCTTGGTATGTGGCGCACCAATGTTTAATTGCACTGGCAATATCTTCTGATCAGAGCCTGGTCACTGGCACTCTTTTACAAATTAAGCACTGGCCGTGAAGAGCTGGCAACAGAATAGGAGCAGACATAAGGCGCTTACTCTGACAGTGCACTTATTTTTTCTTCAATTCCTCCACCAGAGTAATTAACAAAAAAGAACATATGTGGTAGCAACTTTGTTCTGATTTATCTCATGCGACTAAGGCACCTGCTGCAGAGATCTGTGTGTCCCCAGGAAGTTCCAGGATATATGGTGGTAAGGTAACTCTGGTAGTTAATGTTCTTACTGGATAGATTTGAGTGCAGTCTAGGGCAGATTTGACTCGTCATGAAATAGCATATCATATCAATGTGCCCGCTCCACAGTAACGAACGTAACATGCAGGCCACATATTTGAATTCAATTCAAGATAGCTCAGTAGGACATTGCTGTTGTTGCAGAGACCCGAGCTTTACGTGCATATTAAAATTTCCAGTCCTTGTAAAACAATTTAGTGACTTATGAAACCAACATCAAGGAGCCGTATGGAAACTGCAAGGCATACATTAGAACCTTTCCGTTTTTTCTTAATCTTTTGTTATTCTAAAAATGCTAAAATGGTTCCTTTTGGGTAGAAATAAGCACTTTTACGCAAGTTATGTAAAGAGTTATTAGTGTAACTATCCATGCGATCACATACTTCTTGAATTCTTATAGTGCATGTTATCTCTTACATATAGACCCGCCACCAAATATAGCTTATTTTTAAAGACCTTTTTCATGGTGCAGTTTTATATAGCGCGAACTCCACCCGAAGGGATTGGAGCGCTTTACATGAGCACCAGTTACATTACTCAAGATCGCCTACATTTTTGGGGGGGGTAGGCATGGGGAGATTACGCGATTTGCCTAGAATCAAATGATGTTGAGCGGACACCGAAACTTGTACCAGGGTTCCCAGCTCTAAAGTCGGCAGCTCTGGGCGCTTGGCCACATCCTCTCACTTGTGAAGTTAAAAGCTGTTTTTTTTTCTCGGTGGTCTCGGCGCCAAAGTTCCAGGCTCCAGCAAGGTCCCGCCCAGGATGAAGGGGTGCAGAGGAATTTGTAATGAGGCCAATTGGAACTGAAAATAAGACCCTGTCCCTCAACGCATGCAGGGTGAGGGCCAGGGCCCCGACCGATATGTCCTGTGTTTACAAATGGTACTAGTTTACAGCACATTTCACTGGGACCGGCCTGTGGTGTTGTGGGCCGAGATCGGGCACAATAATTACTCGCCTGATCTGGAATCCGACTGGATTAAAATTTCGTCCCAACAGAAATAAAAGAACAGAAGATGCCAAGATCCGTCCAAACACACATTAAAGTTTAATCAGAGCCACGCAGAGGAGGCTGAAGAGTCGCTCTTTAAAATGCATATGCCCCCGAGGATGTAACAGACGGGGCCCAGCTATTTGCATGAGGGGTGTCAAAAAAGGTCAATAATGAATGACACACGTAAACAAGCACCTACGAGGACACGGGGGGCGGGAGGGGGGCGGGAGAGGACACGGACGGCGGGAGGGGGGCGGGAGAGGACACGAACGGCGGGAGGGGGGCGGGAGAGGACACGAACGGCGGGAGGGGGGCGGGAGAGGACACGAACGGCGGGAGGGGGGCGGGAGAGGACACGGACGGCGGGAGGGGGGCGGGAGAGGACACGAACGGCGGGAGAGGGGCGGGAGAGGACACGAACGGCGGGAGGGGACACGGACGGCGGGAGGGAGGCGGGAAACGTGCACAGGACAGCGAGGGGGGGGGGAGGCACGCACATTTCTAAAAAAAATGCTCCTTACCTGATCGCCTCGTGGGAACTCGAATCCTGCAGCCAACTCCAACAACAAACACTTAGCAAAAGAAGAAAACAGGCGGACTCCAAAAAAAAAAATAACACACACCCACCACCGTGATGACGAACAGAAGTGGGTGGAGAGGGAAAAAATGTAGGGACGCCCCCGAATCTGGTCCGGCCATGACGGACAGATCTCTGTTCCAATGGCTAGCCTCCATTTATGGAGCTAGCCAATGGGACAGGGGGGCGTATTCCAGAGTCCTTACTGAAACCAAGAGATTTCTCTGGAGGCGGAGCTTACGCTCCGTTCTCCAGGCGAAACCTAAAAAGTGCAACAGTATGAAAAGCGTTGGATAGCTTAGGGGTCAAAATTACTATTCCAACTCCAGAAAGTGCAACAGTATGGAAAGCGTTGGATAGCGTAGGGGTAAAAATTACTATTCCAACTCCAGAGAGTGCAACAGTAGGGAAAGCGTTGGATAGCATAGGGGTAAAAACTACTATTCCAACTCCAGAGAGTGCAACAGTAGGGAAAGCGTTGGAATGCGTAGGGGTAAAAATTACTATTCCCACTCCAGAGAGTGCCACAGTAGGGAAAGCGTTGGATAGCGTAGGGGTAAAAATTACTATTCCCACTCCAGAGAGTGCAACAGTAGGGAAAGCATTGGATAGCGTAGGGGTAAAAATTACTATTCTAACTCCAGAGAGTGCAACAGTAGGGAAAACATTGGATAGCGTAGGGGTAAAAATTACTATTCCCACTCCGGAGAGTGCAACAGTAGGGAAAGCGTTGGATAGCGTAGGGGTAAAAATTACTATTCCAACTCCAGAGAGTGCAACAGTAGGGAAAGCATTGGATGGCGTAGGGGTAAAAATGACTATTCCAACTCCAGAGAGTGCAACAGTAGGGAAAGCGTTGGATAGCGTAGGGTTAAAGATTACTATTCCCACTCCAGAGAGTGCAACGCAACAGTAGTGAAAGCGTTGGATAGCGTAGGGGTAAAAATTGCTGTTCTAACTCCAGAGAGTGCAACAGTAGGGAAAGCATTGGATAGCGTAGGGGTAAAAAGTACTATTCCAACTCCCGAGAGTGCAACAGTAGGGAAAGTGTTGGATAGCGTAGAAGTTAAATATAACATACTTATAAATAATTGTTGTAAATAAAATAATTAATACGTTAATTTTTAAATAACTCTACATCATTTGCAAATACCCATTATTAATTATTAAAAACATAATTACAATTGAATAATTAATTAAGAATACACTAACAATAAATACCAATAAATATTAATTAATAAATATTAGTTACCAAATAATAAATATTTAACACTAAAATATTTTTCAAAACAAAAAACGTATTAATAATTAAAAATTGATTAACAATTAAAATATAGTAAACAATACATTTATTTTTAAATCAAAACATATTTTAAATGAAACAATATTTACCAATTAATAAAAAATCCAATTAATAAAAAGTAATTAACAATTAAAAATCTGAATTACCAATTAAAAAAAGGAATTACCAATTTAAAAAATGAATTGACAATTAAAAAATGTATTTACCAATTACAAACATTAATTACCAATTAAAAAAATTAATTACCAGTTAAAATAATTAATTACCAATTAATAATCAATTAAAAATAAAATAATTATCAATACCAATAAAAAAAATCATTACTTAATTAAAATTAAATTACTTCCCACCCAATTCCCCTATAAACCCACAACCCGCTACAGAACTTAAACGCAAAAATTAATTAAAATTAATTTACAATTACTAAAAATTAATGATTAATTTACTATAATTAAATTACTTCCCACCCTATTCCCCTATAAACCCACAAACCGCTCCAGTACTAAAACATAAAATTAACTTAAAAATAACATTATTAATATATAAAAAATAGTACACATATAATTTAAAACAAATAAAATACTTAACAAAAAACATATAACACATACATATAAAATACATAATAAAATACATAACAATAAACAAATATCGATATTAGTAACATCGAAATTAGTAACATCGATATATTTGATATCGATATTACTAACTTCGATATTACTTACATCGATATAAAAAAATTCGATATTACTCACCTTAGGGTCGATATTCTGTCCAACGATAATCTTGACCTCGATAATCTTAACCTTCGATATTTCCAACTCAATATTACTGTAGATCGATATTTCGGAATCGATATAGAGACTGTGCACCGTCAAAAAGAAATCTTATGGACTGGGTGAATAGTGATAAAAAAAAACTGTCCTGCACCGTACTGACAAATGCCAGGAGACGCTTGAAGGGCCCTCCTTCCATCAAGGGTCCAGGAAACAGAGAGGCTACTGTGGTGGACTGCAAAAAGCTATTAAGGGACTGGCCTCTCACCCATTATTTTGTCTAATATAAGTTTATCAATTTGCGGGATGAGCAAGTGTAAGGCAACGGGTTATTTGGTAGGGGGGAGGTGTAAAGGGCACTCTCGACGCCTTCCTCATGAGAGCGGAATCACTATTAGTTCACAAAATACAACTTGCAGAGAAGAGAATTTCTCTGGACTCCATTGTGGCTCAAAAGCTTTTGTCAATGGGCAGTATAGCCAAGACTAAATCCTCCAATGCCGGGGCTTCCCTAGGCCAAGTAAAGCCAAGAGGTGGTAACAACGCAAAAGGCTTAACCCCCACTGCTCCCTTGCCACAGGCAACGGGCCCGCTAACCCAAGCCATCGATTTATCATCTGATGAGATAAGCCCTCCACAGACTGACGTAGAGGAGAGCGAGGGGGGCATTGAACCAAACTCTGTGTTAACACATGGGGAAGGGTTGGGTGCGGAAGGGACAGTATTGGCTGCATCGGCTGTAGATTCACCTGGTGCTGAAATTATCCCAAGGGCAGGTGGGGAGCTCGTTCTAAACGGGCCTCTAAAGCAAATAGTGTTACCAAACCACTGGTTGACTCCATGGCCCCAGTAAAGCGAATCAGGGGTGGGTGCAGCCCATTACTAAATCAAAACAAAAGCAGAGGGCTGTGCCCAAAGTCACTAGGCCCAAAGACATAGAAAGTTCCATAGACATCCACCCGTGTCTAAATCGTGGAGAGGTTGGCATGAACCGGGGAGCGGATAATGATTTGTGGTTAAGGTTGGAAACTATGTTGTCTACCCATTTAGGGCCCCTACTTGAGAAAATTAACTTGATAGAAGGAAAACTGTCTTTGCTTCTTGCACAGAATAGCACCTCGACCATTGTGGCCACTGGGCGTCCAGTTAATAGCTCGGGGGCACCAGAGGGCCCTAATCCACCAAATTTATTGACTATACTATAGAGAAAGGAGGGTGGGAACTATGAGTCTGAACACATTGGTGGCATAAAGGATGAGGCAAGTAAAGGGATAATTGCGGGACCTATTGAAGGAAAGGCACCAAGTACAAACATCATTCCAGGAGATAACAGGCATATGAGGGTGGGGACCTCAGGCCAACATACTAACCTTAACCTAGCCCCCTCTAACTTAGAGGCAGGAATACTTACATCCCACGACATTGAGCCCACATTAGCCGATTCTGTCCGGGGTACCCAGGACCTGCTGGTTTTAGATCTACCACCTGCATCACGCCCATTAACAGTGGTTCTGACAGGGGTCCCGGCCTGTAGCAGAGACAGAGTAGAAACCCAGCGAATGTTGATTAATAAAGCGGCCCATTGGATGAATAGAAATATAGGATTTAATATATCAAACCATAGGCACATCTTAATGGCTAGAAGGGTGTCCTGGATTGGAAGCAGCAGGAAGTGTTTTCCAGAAGATTGTGTGATTCTAAATCTAAGGTACACGGGGCTGGTACGTGATCTCCTCACCTAGTGCAAGGGGTCCTACTATGATGAGGGTGGCTCAAGTATCAAAATGCTCTCCCTGGGATTTTTTTACAGGGATATGACTCGTGCAAACAATTGTGATGAATACATGGGACACCCAGCAGGACTATACAGGGGGGCTTAACTGTCCCGGTAATTAACCGGTATGCCCCTCTTAATAATGTATCGGCCCTAAATGTTATTGATTGACTGTGCCGGAGGACGATAATTCATGACAAAGTCAACTGAGATCACTACAAACTCATTACTTGGAGAGCCTTGTGGGCCCGATATGCAGGGACAGAGTTATGTACTTAATGCACCTCACAGTCCTCATACTTTCCCTATATCAGACAGTTCATATGATCTCAGACAGTGTAACCTTGAGATAATCTCCTGGAACATTGCAGGGCTCTCAGCTAAATTTAAAAATTATGACTGGTTAGCCTATAAAAGAAATTCCAGGTCATTTGTCTACAGGAAACGTGGGAGGTGGATAGTAGCGCGTTTTCCCTAGAAAGTTACAAAATGTATTTTGCACCAGCACGTAAGGCAGTATCTGGGAGAGCAAGGGGAGGACTGATTACATATGTGGACCTGAAGTTACAGGGAAGATCGAGTGACTTGGGCTGAAACTCAGATTTTATGCAGGGGATTAGATTTCATAATAAGGGACACAAGCTAATTTTTATCAATTTTTATAATGCTATTTTAGTGGGACAGACCACAATAAGCTTGGACGAGTTGGAGTGTAGGTTGGCATCTATACAGGATAAAGGGGTGCTGATGCCCCACATGGTTTTACTTGGGGATTTTAACTGCCACCTGTGCCCACATTTGACAGTAAAGAGGGGGGATTGGTCATCTTTCTCACTGGAAGAGGGCTCGCATATGGAGCATACAAGGGAGGGAAGGGTGTTAAGTAAGGTGTTGGGCACACACGCCCTCACACATACTATGAATCTGATCACAGGTGGGGAGGATAGATTGGTCCATCCAACTTTCAAAGGCAGAGGAAGTGAGTCCTTCATTGATTTTATCTTCGTTTCCAATACGCTAAAGCATTGGATCATAAGCTTTAAAATATATGCAAGTATTTTCAGTGACCACAACCCTCTGTTCATGTGGCTCAAGGATTTAAATCCCAATAAGCATTCAGCAAGAGGCTGGGAGGTTGGCATGGTAAGTGTCACAGATAAAGAGAGGAGGCTCAGATGGTCCCAGAGTAATGGTGAAGCCTTCTATAGAGCTTTAATGTCAGACGAAGAACAGCATATTTTGAATTGCTTAAATTTAAAAGTGGAGGCCGCAGAATTGGTCAAGGCCTTTGAGGGCGTCGCCCAGCAAATTGATGGCCTACTCAGGAGTAAAACGCACAAAGATGGAACGGATGACCCAAGGTGGTTTGACCATCAATGCTCCATTGCCCTGAGGGAGCCGAAATCAGCTTTAAAAGCTGTCCCTAAAGATAAGACAAGGGTGACCACATGCAGGGCCCATTATAAACAGGCAGTAAAACGATGTAAGACTAGCTTGCAACAGCAGGTGTGGGAGAACTTGAGGAAAGCGGTTGAATCAAAGAACTCGGCCGCCTTTTGGAAAGTCATAAATGATCCTTGCTTCCAAGATACAAATAAACCAAAGATAGCAAACCATATTCTTCCAGAGTTGTGGTATGAGCACTTCCATGGCCTTTACAATCACTGTAGGACTGATGATCAGCCCGAAGCAGAGGGGGGGGGGGGAGATTTTCGTCCAGATAACATTCTCCATGGGTGAGATTAAGACGGGCCTTGAGGGTCTGACACGGAATAAGGCCCCGGGTCCCGATGGGATTCCCCCAGACCTCTTCCTGAGCCAGGTAGATCTTTGGGCACCTATCTTGACCAGAGTTATTAATGCAGCAGTAGACAAAGGCATGCCAGCATCCTGGTCCACAGCTACAACTGTTCCCATTTCCAAAAAAGGAAATAAGGACAGCCCATATGTTACCAGCCCATTTCCCTAATCGATGTGATGGTGAAAGTATTAGGAAGGGTTATCCGCAACCGGTTAATGGACTGGGCTGACGAACACCACATAATCACTAATACACAATATGGCTTTAGGCCAGGACGGTCAACTACCGACCAATGCCTCAATTTATATTTACTGGTAGCCAAGTACACTATTGCCAGCCAAGAAACTGTGTACCTGGCTTTCATGGACTTGACGGCGGCATTTGACCGGGTGAATCGCACAAAATTGTGGGAAGTAATGGGAGTTCTTGGGGTGGACCTGGGATTGGTTAATATTTTAAGAGCGCTGCACCGGAATACTACTGCTAATGTTAGATACAACCAGGAGGGAAGCACTACTGATCCTTTTCCATGCTCACGGGGAGTGAGACAGGGTTGTATCCTGGCCCCTTTTTTATTCACTTTGTATATAAATGACTTGGATCAGGTACTCTGTGCCCTAAGGTAGGACACACCAAGGATAGGCTCGAGAGGGATCCCCGCCCTGCTTTACGCGGATGACGCGGTTCTCCTCGCGCCTACCCCGAAAGGGCTTCAGGGCTTGATAGACGGTTTTGTCCACTTTATGGAGAATTTAGATATGTCCCCCAATCTATCAAAGTCGTACATTATGGAAGTGGGGGAAAAAACAAACAGGAAATATGACTATTTGATTGTCTCTCATCGTTTGGAAAAGGTGCACTAGTTTTCATACTTGGGGATTTTATTCGACACACGCCTCACTATCAAAGCCCTGTTAGAAGAGAAATGCAGCACATTAACTAGCTGCTCGGGGTCAATCATGAATTTCGCACGAAGGCTGGGTTGTTGGTCCCCGGAGCAAATATTGCGATTGTATAGTTCTATGTGCTGTGCCAAAATCCTCTACGGAAGTGAGGTATGGGGTTGTATCGGCTCACAACATCTACAAACTGAAAAGAACAAATATCTCAGGTGATTGCTAAAAGTGCCACAGAGTACATCATCCCACATTATCCATGAAGAACTGGGTGTTAGTTATGTTAGAGACAGGTTGGAACTCAAACCCCTAACATGTTGGGTTAAAATTTGGACAAACCCAGAGGCTTCACTGAGTAAGAAGATCATAATAGATTGTCTTGCCCGTGACCGGGGCCTGAACATCCCATGGCTTAAGTATGTGAGGGAGACCCTAACAGTTATGGGATGTGCAGACTTTTTAAATTATCCTACAAAATTGCTACCCCGGGACAAGGCTCAGGTTAAGGATCAATTTCAGAAGCACGTTGTATTCCTTAGGGAAGATAGGGAGTTGACCAAACCATCAGTTAGAGCACACCTTCTGACCAAATCCTGTCTGGGCATTGAGCCTTATTTGTCTTATTTTCATAATGCCCAAGACAGATTCATAATGACATGCTTCAGGCTAAATTTATTACACCACATATTAGCGGTCCCGGCAGGTTACACTACATCCATAGAGTTGAAGGGCCCGTGCGGCTCGACCATCGGTCTCCGCAGGATACCCTTCATTATGTCACCTTTATTCAAGCCAGAGGAAACTGTTTTTAAAGAGTATTTTAAAGAATGCTAGTTTTAAACAGGCAAAGGTGGCCCTATTGTTTCTGAAATTGTCCACAGATGTTTTTACACTCTTCTGTATTGTAAACTTTTTAAGGACCGCCGTGAGACTTAGAAATACAAGAGGCGAGGGGTGAATACACAGGACTCGCAAAACTTGCTTGTTAAAGGCCTTAACAATGAATTGGATGGGGGAAGAGTAATTTCAAGTATGAAGGGATTGATCATTTATGCATTTTATGTCGCTGATTTTATATGTTATCCTTTTAAAACCTACTATGATCTATCCAACCCAGGCCTAGCCATTAATGACCCTAAAAATGAATGATATATGAGAAGTGGCTCTACCTGTGGACGGAGTGTACATGTATTTTCTCCACCCTTTTGTACAGTTGCACTGTTTTTATATTGTGATGTTTTTTATCTGTACTTTTATGGTATTTTGTTTTATGCCGAATAGAGTATTCTGAAATGAAGATGGGTTTGGCTTAACCACTGAGCAGTATAGAATACAGTTCGGAGATACGAAGAAGGCACAGACTCAGGACTGGGTTGACTTTTTAGATTGTGCTACTAAGGCTCTGGAGGGCTGGTTATTGGGCAGTAAAGTGCGTGACTATACAGGATTGTAGAATCTGATAATGAGGGAGCAGATCCTTAATAACTGTCAAAATCAGCTGTTGCATCAGCACCTGGTAGACTCTGATCTGACCTCTCCCCTAGAATTGGGAGAGAAGGCAGACAAATGGGTCAGAACCAGGGTGAAGCAAAAGTACAGAACCAGGGTGGTGGCCAAAAGAAGCAAGATCAAAAAGGTGGGGAGAAGGGTGAAGACCAGAAGTCTTCACAAGGTCCCCAAAAAGCTTCAAATGGTGGGAATTCCCAATCTTCCAAAAAGAAAGAAGGCCCAAGAAAACCATGGTGCAAAGTCTGTAAGCAGAATAGTCATTGGACCAGTGACTGCACCAACAAGGAGACAACTCCAGCCACCATTGCCCCGAAGGCAACGGTTCCCCCTAGTTCAGCTACAAATGGTGGTTCTCGGCAGAAGGGTGTAGTAGGGTAAACCCTGGGATCTGAGATGGGCTCTGGCCTAGTCAGAGTTTCAACTCAAGTTGTGTTAGTCTGTGATGGAGGCATGGATATGTCCTCCTCTGTGAGTCCCAGTAACCTGGGCAAGTACAGACAAACACCTTTGATAAATGAGAAAGAGGTTTTGGCTACAGGGACACAGGGGCAAGTATCACAATGGTGACACCAGACTTTGTGGACCCTGGACAAGTCATACTTGGTGAGACTTACCAAGTGATCAATGCTAGCAATGTCAGGACCACCCATGCCCTGGCAATTGTTATTTTTTCCTGGGGAGGGGTAACTGGCCTCAAGAAGGTTGTGGTAAGTGCAGACCTCCCTGTTGAATGCTTGCTTGGAAATGACCTTGAAACTTCAGCCTGGTCTGGAGTGGAGTTTAGGACACATGCAGAAATGTTAGGTAGCTCAGCACATTTTCTTGCAGTGACTAGGTCACAGGTCAAAAGGTCTAACACTGGACAGACCCTGGATTCTGGAATATTGGACCAGGTGCCTTCAAAGAAAAGGAGCAGTAGGGTGAAGGCAGTGCCTTCCCCCCTGACTCAGAGTGATGATCAGTCTCTTAAGGGAGATGATTGTGAGCCTGAAGAAGGAACTGTCCCAGAGGAGCTTGAACCTGAACAGGTTGAGTTCCTATGGACAGGGGGCCCTTCCAGGGCAGATCTGAGTCAGAAGAAGCTGAGCTGCCCTTCTCTTGAACCCCTCAGACAGCAAGCGGCTGCTGAGGCTGCTGGGAATGCTAGTGGCACCCTTACGATTTATTGGGATGATAGACATCTGTACTTAGAGAGTAGAGACCCCAAGCCTGGTGCAGCCAGGAGGTTGGTTATACCTTTGAAGTTCAGTGGCTTCCTATTGACACTAGCCCATGATATTCCCATAGCAGGACACCTAGGCCAGAACAAGACTTGGGACAGAATTGTCCCTCACTTTCACTGGCCGGATGGGAGTTACCTCTCAAACCCCCTAAACAGAATATTGTGGACTATGTACTTGGTCTCCACTCCAGGACGGCTGAGTACATGAAAAGGGCAACTAAAAACCTTGAGGCTAGCCAGGAATTATAGAAAGCCTGGCATGACCAAAAGGCTAAGAAAGTTCA